>NC_085052.1:15865683-16496100 GCF_963662255.1 Cinclus cinclus | reverse complement strand
ACCATATAAATGAAACATCTTCCAGCAGCATAGTAAACAATGTCCTGAACATCTGTCACAATCTTTTCACACATCCTCTCCCCCAGGTGAGAAGCATGTGCAGTACATGGCTATGTTTTGGTAGAATTTTTGTGTTTAGTTGGGGCAAGTACGTTGGAAGCATTTATGCTGAAAATTTATAATCAATGCGTAGTGTTACACAGAATTACTCTGATTATGCTAATTGACCTGTAGGCAAACCAGAAACTGAGCTGGGTGCTGCCTGGGTAAGTACTTCATCTGGCACCCAGCCCACTCCTGCATTCTTTCCATCCCTCAGAGATGCTGCTCATGTCATACCATGCACATCTGCATCTGGCCATGGAGAAATGGGACAGTCTATATCTGCTTGTAACACGAATACAGGCTTAGTCACAAGTGTGCATAAACCCCCCGTACCTACTCATACATCACCAGGCAGCACAACAGAAAGGTGGAAAATCACTCATTTTGTTTACTATGTTATTTTTGTGGGTTAAGCCCAGTGGGCAGCTAAGCACCACAAGTTGCTCGCTGCCCTCTTCATGAGGGAACTAAGTTTCTCTTCATGAGAAAAAGTAAGAAAATTTGGGGGTTGAGGTAAAAAATAAATAAAAGTTTATGAAGTGAAGGATAGATGAAAATGAGAGAAAGGAAGGAAAACAAGTGGGGCAAAGGCAATCACTGTCCACATCCTTCAGGAAGATGGATGAACAGCCAGTTCCAAGGAAATGGCAGCAAACATCCCTAAGCCTCCCTGTTATTCCTTGTCATGACTGAATGTGGTATTACATGACATGGAATATCTCCCTGTTTAGTTCAGATCATCTGCCTGGTTACATTCTCTCCCAATTTATCACACCCCCACAGTCTTCTCTGTAGTGGAAGTGAGAAAGAGGGAAGACCTTGGTGCTGGCCAAGCACTGCTCAGCATTAGGTAGACCTTAGTGTGCTGTCAGCACTGTTTTGGGCAAGTAACTAAAAGGCTATATGAGCTGCTGGGAAGAAAGTTAATTATGTCCCAGCCAGGCCCAGTACAGTTATTTAGCAGACGATTTAAGCATTTGAGACTTAAGCTATAAAAAGCCATAGAGAGCATCTGAATAACAAAACATTTTTCAGGAAGGAGCACAGTATTTTACAGATAACCCTGGTGCTTTTGAACACATTACATAGGTCATGTGGTGTGGGAGATGAATATTTCTAACTCAGACTGAGAGGGAAATCCACACATAAAAGATACTCAAGGTACGTATTTGTGTGTCCCATTGAAGTTGCTCAAGAATTGAAAAATAAGAATTTATGTTTGTCTTGGACAAAAGTTTGTATTTAGGTCAGTAAGTATTCTGTTTCATTCCTTTCACTGCAGAAAACACTACTTACACAGTTATGTGCATTACATAATCCTCAACTTTCTCTAACTAGAGTATCAATTTTCTTGTGCAGGAGCCTTTTGGATGTTTTGACTAAATGTCTTATGTTTCTGCCTACTCCTGTCTAACATAATGCATTCCTTTTTTAGAGAAATGAGATCTGAAAGATCATATTTGGCATTAGACTCTGATTGAACTGAATTTTTTGCTGGAATTTACTGAGTATTGCAGGTTTACTCTCAGTGCTGTTTTGGGACTAGAGAGAAAAAAGGTTACTGTTATTTTTATTGACACAGAGACTGTAGGGATGTAAGTAGTCTAGTGTTCCTTATGTGAGTAGTTTTCTTTACATAACATCATTTGAGTATTATGTGAAAACTTCATTCTTTATTCTTTCCTCATCTCTGCTCACATGCTAGTGGAGTCACTGACTCCACTGTGAACTAGAGAGTTTGTTTGAGTGCTTATGAAGTGTTGGAAGTACTTCAGACAGAGTAGAAGGTACTTACAGTGTCAACCATCCTGGGTTTGGGAGGTGTGAGGAAGGGACTAGAAAAGAACAGAAATTTAGCAGTCTCAAGTGAGCAGTTTCTGCCTGTGCGGTGATCACAACCTAAGCACACGTAACAAAACACCCTTGGGACTATAATTCTCTCTTTGTGGCTTTAGGACTGAGAGGTGCAACAAAGCAGTAGACCAGAGGACCAGTTCAGTTCCGAATAGTCCACAGGCTTCCAGCACACTTGTATTAGATAGTGCACTGGAATTTTCTCATATAAGAATTACAGCAGTTAAAAGCAGTGACACTTTGTTCTCCCAGTTATCAATGCATTGTGGACACTGGTAGTATCCTTTATTTGATGTCTTCACCCCTGGTATTAGGAAATTGTGTGTGTGTGGAATGGGAGTAGTTTACAAGCACATTTCTAACCATGATGAAAACAGTGCAATGATGGAGATATTATATTTAAACTTCACTGCAGTGTGAATCTGTAACAGCATTCTTCTATTTCCAACCAAAAATACTTTCAGTTAATTACAAACATAAAATGAGACAGTATTTCTGTTTCAGTGATTATTAACTGCTGCTTTGTAAATTAATGTAACTTGGCATTTTTTTTAAATTTCCTTTTTAATAAGTCATGTATAGCTGTAAAACACTATATCAGCTCTAGATGTGTATTAACAAACAATATCTTCATCACAGCAGAGGTGAAAGTACATTTAAATACATCATAGAAACATAAAAATAACTTGTTTCAGGAAGTCATGATGGTATTTTGTGGGATTAGGCTATGTAAGCAGCAATATTCATGTTCACGAGATGTTTGTTAATATGAAAAATAAAGATGAGTTGATGGGAATCTTTGCCATCTTAAGTGATCATTTGCTCTTGCTTAAAACCAAATTCAAAAATGCAGTTAAAACACAAAGTTCTGTTTCAGTCACAAGCATATATGTTTTGTATCTATAAATACATGGACAGATACTATATAAGGCATGAAGTTCTGAAGAATCCATCTTTTTATCTTCAAACATTTTCTCTTGCAAAATGTTTTACTTGCCTCCATATGCTGAAAATTTGAGGCTTAACTCTTAATTTTTTGCCAGTCATGTTCTAAAACTATTTGCCAATATCTTGACTATTTTCAGGAGCTGGTATCAATAGCAGTATGAGGCAAAATGTAGGCTAAGTGTTCGGTATGGCTATTTTTTAAAATAAAATCTCTCACCTCAGAGATTAGCTGTCTGGTTTAAATGCATGTCAAATTATCATTCAGATGAAGACTAATGTTGTGATTAACACATTGTATTAGAATTTGAAAGTTGGAGATTTAATTCATAGGCAGTAATGTCTTCCTGTGTTGCTGACATCAAAAAATTTATTAGGAAACAGCTAGAAATATTTTAGTCTTTATGTAAAACAGGCTCAGTAATGCATCCTTTTCTTAATACCAGTTTATGTTGGAGACTTTTTAGAGCAGATGGACTCTCAAAAGGGTGTTTTTCCACTACAGCTGAGGGTATTAGCTAAATCTATATAATTGGCTATATTTGCCCTTAATGTAATCTAGCCAGTTTTGTTAAATATCAATAAATATGCCGTCAGGTGTTTCAGTAAATGGGACCCAGTTTGCCCTGGACCTTGTGTGACTAGATTATGCTGATCTATCTGTTCACTTCTGTCATTAATGAGGTTAGCTAGTTCAAAGAATAGATCTGCTTTTGCCTTTCAAAATTTTCTTTTTAATAGCTTTTGTCTTACTTCTTTACTAAATACTGCAGTCAACCTTTAGATTTTCTTCTGATTTATTTTCTTGTAGAGGCAACAATTTTCCATCCTCCATCTTCCCTTGATCCTCTCTGCCCCAAAATACAGAGACTCTTCCTTTATGCACAGAAGACCAAAAGACACATTTCTGTGGCAGTTTTGCTCAACAGACATCTTTTACTGGGGAATACTAGTTGACAGTTGCCCCAGAATTCCCAAGGTGTATGATTTCCTTGGTGCTTTCAGAAAATCAGAAAATAGACATAATTAAAGCTTGAGTCCATAGAGTTTTGCCTAGATTTCCCTAGAGTTGCATTGTGATAATACATAGCCTGGACCCTAAATTTGGCTACTCTCATTCTCATCCTGAATCACACCTAACAGAGAGCACGTTTCCAGCCTTAGAATTACCAATTTCTAAAATGGTATTCTCCTCTAGGACAATTAGGTTGTAGGTGTTCTAAAGTCAAGTAGTGAACTGAATATAAAATTTAGTTGATTGAGTAGAGTTCTGTACTGTGAAAGAAGATCTTCTGCAATTTGAGACTGAGTTTTCCTCTTCAAGAAGGATTTAGACTTCTGTCGTATAAATAACATGGAATAACATCTCTACCCCAAAGCTGTACTATTTTAAAGACACAATTATTTCTTTGGAAACTAAATTTGTTCATCAGATTTTGAGGTAAAATCTGGGCCTCTAAGAAATGCAGCAACCCACAGAAGCAAGGGAATGCAGAAGAGAGATGGGAAAGAAAAAAACTTGAATGAAGGGATAAATGAGGGAAGTTGGGCCGTGCAAAGCATCCATTAACCCAGTTTAACAGGACTGTGTATTTTGCTGTTATGCAGTATTCCAGGAAGCTTACTATACTGGCAGCTTTGTCCTTAAATTAGTAAATAGTAGCTTTTTCATAATTTAAATTTTTAGACATGTCATGGAGCAAATGGGAATGGACACAAAGCTGCTGTGCAATCTGATACCAATCTGTACTGATTTTTAGGAGAACCCAGTGGCTTTTGTTTAGCTGGTATTATGATGCTCAGCATAGTGGATCCCAGAGAGTAATGTAGACATGGCATTTACCTCTGATACAGGTCAGACTCAGCTGGGGTGACTAGCACTTTATACACTTTCTGTTTGTAGGTAGGCTAAAACTGCATGAAGTGAACATATTCCTGACCTATTGAGTAATTCTAGCTAGTATTTTGCAGAATCGCTGAATCTCTGAGGTTGGAAAGGATCTTTGGAGAGTCTGCCTCCCCTACTGAGAGTGGGATCAATAGAGGAGATTGCTCATGACCTTATGCAGTTTGGTTTTGAAAGTCTTCAGTGATGGAGGCTCCACTGGGCAAACAATTCCAGTGTTCCAACAACCTCACAGTAAAAATCATATCTTTCTAATGTTTAAGTTGAATTTCCCATGTTTCAGTATGTGTCCATTGCTTCTTGTCCTTTCACTGGGCACTGAGATTCTCTCTGTCTTTTTTACTCCTTCATCAATCAAGAATTTACAGATACTAAGGTCTCCCCTGACCCTTCTTTCCTGCAGGCTAAAGACTCCCAACTCTCTCTCTCTCTGTGTCCTTTTATAGATAGATTCTAAATTTGTTCACCCTCTCAGTAGATTTTTTCTTCCTAATGTTTAGATGGGATTTCCTATGTTTCAGTTTGTGTCCATTGCCTCTTGTCCTGTCACTGGAAAATACTGAGAAATCTCTTGCTCTGTCTTATTTATTTCCCCCATCAGGTATTTATACACATTGCTAAGAACCTGCTCTGAGCAAGGCTAAACAACCTCAATTCTCTCAGCCTCTTCTCAAATGACAGAAGCTCAGAATCACCTTAGTGACTGTTCAAGCACTTTGTATGATAAAAACATAAACAGACGGGAGAAAATTATGTGCTAAGAGTACCATGTACCTTTCACTTTTTAATAGTAAATATTTGCATCTTCTCTGACTAATGTTTCTGTGTTCTGCTGTTTTGAAAAAAGAAACTTATCAAAGAAGCAGGGCTCTCCATCACATTTTGTCTACACTAAATAAATTACAGTATTCCTCTAAGTGGTTACAAGTTTATTGTTCCTTGGCCACTAAGTGCCATTTAAATTGGCTCCTGTTTACATCAGGGATGGTGGTTTGAACAATAACACCATTGAGAGGGGTTCACCATGTTCATAGCAAGGATGTTTTCTCTAACAAATATAGTAAAATTGGCTTTTTTACTGAGTAAAAATTGTATGTAAAGATTTGGACAGGTGTTCCTAAAATCCAGATGAACTATGGAGTTACTTTTTCCTTCTTCAAAAAAGTGACTGAATGCTATCTATTGACAACAAAGCAGTATGCTTTCCATTTCTCTTCTTTATGGCTATCTTTGTTGTGTGGTTTTTGTTAGCACCACATTGATTGTACCAAAAGCATTTGTTTTCAGGAGTATTATTGAGTCTCTCTACCGAAATTCATTAGCTTGTTCTTATTTACTTAGGGACATTAACATTAAATAGGATTATAAGAAAGCAGTTTCAGTACCTCATCTTGACAGTTTTCAGCTGTTCTTGAGTTTTTTGTACTATTCACTGATATATAAAGAAAAAGGCAGGGGAAAGTTATTGCTTCTCTGGTACAAATACTAAGAAAAACAGATGCAATGAAGAAAATTGTACAATAGATTTAAAATATATCAGGTAAAACTGTGAACTGCTAGTCTGTGTTTGAAATTATCTGCTTCAGATTATTTTATAACAATGGTTTCTGTCATGAATTTGGTAAGTTGATACATAATGGAAGACACAGCCCCCAAATACCTACTTTAGTTCCTGACAGACAGAGGGTTATGATGGCACCAGTGTTTCTGACAAGTTTAAAAGACACAGGATAAAACCCTAGACAGAATTCCAGATTTCTCAGCAGGAAAAATGTAAATCGCCTTAATTTTATTCCTACTGAGCTGTGGTAACTGAGGCCTTGTATTTAAATGTGAATTATTAAATAGACAGCATGATGATGATAGGAGCAGACTATGTGTTACATATATCAACAAGTTCTCATAAGCCAAATTCCTTGTCAAAATTTCATATTCCCATCTATGCATTTGTCATAAAGGGAAATAATTCTGAGAATATTACGCATTTTATTCTTCTAAGCTTCCCAAGGATATTAGATTAGGGAATGGAGTGAGATTTGCCATATGATTTGATAGGTGAAACCTTCTAGCTTTATAGCTCTAGAACATAAAGTTATTACAGGACTGAAGAACACAGTCACATCTGAAAAAACTCAGTAAAGTACATACAGATTGTAGTAATGCAGAAGGGTCAGAAATCGGACATCTTTAGCACGGTTTATTATTTGCTTTAGAAAACCACTCTTGAAATGTATTTAACATTTATGGGAGCTCAGTTCCTTACAAAATCTGAAAGATTTTGCAAGTAAAAATGTTTAGAGTATGTTTGTGCTTTTTCAAGTGTGTTGATACAGTAAAAAGGCAGCTGGGAATCTGAAGCTGAGTTATTATATCTGTGATAAATCTCATCTCATAGAATCTCTTAGTGGTTTACAGTCACTTGGAATTTGGAACTCTTGCAATGCAGATTAGAAGTAGCAGTGAGGTATGAAACAATAGTAAAGAATGATGCGTGCTCTCTGCTGATTTTATACACCTTTGTAAGATATAAGGAGGTGACTGTTACATATATCTTTACATTCCTGCATGGACTTCCAGACTAAAGCTTGGTGAAAGCTGATAGTCACGATTTTAATGAGGACCGTAGGCTTGCATGGACTCTGGGCATGCACAGTGAAGTAAAATAGTAATGGTTATACAGTCCAGGACTAAAAATGTAACATAAATATAACATAACCTGCCGTTTAAGTATAGATATCCCTGCAGGGGAATGTAGTGATTTTAGCAAGATTGTGATTCTTTGTAAGGAGGAAATGAAGATCTGTTTTTCTATATACAAAACAAGATTCTTGATGCTATGGTCCAGTTTGTAAATTTGTTAGATGCTTTCATTGAGTGCCATTACATATTTAAGGACCAAAACAGGTATTATTTTGTTGTATTCAAACATCTTGATCTCTAGAAGGGCTTTGCCAGTACAGCTTGCCTGTACTGGTATGCTTAAGAATTAATTTTAGACTCAAAAGCATTTAATCTCCTGAAGTATTAGCTACATTTCTCACCAACACTTTCTTCCGAAAGAATCTTGTAGCAAAGTGGTCCACAGTCATGTCTGGTTGATGAGACTGGACAAGTTTGAAATGTGAAAATGAGCTTCAGCAGACAGTACAGTTTTGTCAAAGCAGGATTGTGTATATTCTTTGTATTGAGACTCAGCCCTGCTCTGTCAAGAACCCTAAAAACAGGGAGCCCAAACTGTCACAGCCAACTCAGCTAAAAGCCACATGATCCCATTAGCACTGTGCTGAATCCAGACTTCCAGACGAGAGGAAGTCCAAGATGCAGGGATGGTAGACGAGGTCTCACAGGTTTTGGCTGATTTTGTGTTCGTTCTGGTTAAATGCATGTAAACCAAGAATATGCTTCTGCCATCATAACAGACATGAGTAGATTTGTTGAGGATTGCTTTTGCTGAGATTATTGACGTTTTAAATGTTTTGACTTAAGATCTAGTAGCAAGTCTTGTTTTTAATTTGCAGTACAAGTTGATTGCATAATTGTGAAGCTGTTTGACATGTGTGGTACAATTTGATTTGCACTCCTGCCAGTTTTCAACTGTAAGAAACAAAATCTGTTAGTAACGATTTTAGAAGGAGTCACTGGAGGTTTCTTACAGTTTGTTTCCATTGTTTTCATTTATCTTGTAATTTCATGGAAGTTGAGAGATGAAACTCTAAAACTATTTGATTTCAGGTTGTTGTTTAGCTGAGCTGTATATGTTGATGCAAGTAGTTTTGATAATTTGAGGGAAAAAGGTGGAAAAATATTATCTATAACAGGTATTTTTATATAATATATGTGTACAATGCAGTATAGAATGGAAGAGGATATAGCTAACTGACAGAAACAAGGATTTTTTAAAAAGTAATAGAATTATAGCAAGTAGCCATTGGGATATCTTATGAAAAAGTGTAGACTTCATTGTGACTTGATTAGCAAACTTGAGACCTATGTTCATACTATGAAATACTGTTACAGAAATACTTTTCCCCTGGAAAGATACATATATCAAATTGGCAAAGTGCTCTATGACCTAAAGATCCTGGAAGTCTACGGAAGAGGCATAGTCTTGTCCATGCAGACAACAGCTGTATCAGGTGCTCTGTGCATGAGTACACCACTGGAATTTTTCTGATAATGTAGCTCTGAGTATGACTGATTGATTTATTTTTTTTCATCGTGGAGTAGCAGGGAGACTTGAAGCAGCATTAATTGCAGAGCAGATTTTCTCTGGAGAAGCCTCAGAATAAGCAGGTGATACTCTTGTAGAGAGCAGCAGAAGAGGAAACTGAACTGGCAGAAGCATATAATCAGATAGCAATAGGTAAAGTAGTTAAGAAGTGTTGGAGACTCTATAATAATAGAAATGACAACACAAGTGGGATTTCCATTAATTCAGAGACAGCAGAAGTGAAATAAATGACTGGAGACCAAAACTGTAATTCTGATGATGCAAGATGTCTGTGGTGCAGAGAGAACACCTGATTAAGAACCAAGGTAGTTTTTCAAATTATGCATCTTCTTTAAGATGTTACCAAAGCACACCACCATTAGTTGCTCTAATTACACAGACTTGCTATATTTTGTGCTTACACAGTATTGCTAGAAATTTATATAAAGCATAAGACTGTAAAAGACTACATTGGTCATGCCCTGTGGTTCTCCACCATCAGGCAACTCTGAAATAATTCCTGCTCCATTGCAGCCTACAGAACATACTAAAAACCACAAAACATGTTTTTCCAATAAAAAAGTGAAGGAGATGTAGCACAGCAGACCAAAGTGCATGGAAGTTAGCATGCCATGAGATAAAACCAGGAGAGGTTGAGGATACCACCAGTATTTTAGTTGCCCAGAGATCCTAACTCCACCACAGAGCACTGGTTTTTAACCAAGCACACAAGCAAATGGAGGCACAGAAGTCTTGGTTTTATTTCTTGTAAACCTCCTGCCATTGTGTCGCTCCCTGTGAGCAATCTCTGATGCTTCAAAGGCTAACCCCACTTCATGAAAAATCAGTTACCTATTAAAAAAAAACCCTGTTGTGGTACACAAGTTGTTGTGGTACAATACGAGGTTTTATACTATAAGAAAGAATCTTTGCCTTTAAAGCCAAAATAACGTCAGTTAGGTTATTTGCACATGAAGAATCAGTTACATGGCTGTCTATACCTGTACTGTGCTTAAAAAAAACCCAAACAAACCAGAAAGCAGCAGCTGATCACAGTTCACACAGTGGTCACAGGGGTAACTGAACAAACCATTTGGTCTGTAAAATTTTCTGTTTGTCTCACTTCCTCTGGGAAGTTTCTGGATATGTTTGTGTCTGATACATGTAATCATGCCTATTCAAACTACTCTTCAGGATAAAAATCCAGTATAGTGACAAAATAATCAAGGAAATTAGAAAGAAATACCTTTTTAAAAATATGCCCATCACACTTAATTCTTAAATCTACAGCTGCTTTTAGCTGAGAAGTTTGGATTCTGCTGAGATGGATTGTTGTTTTGAAACTTGCAATACCTCTGAAGACTACAATCACAGTTCTTAAATTTGCTGTTTCCAGGGAGGTATGTCAGACTGGTCACAAGATCTGCACTCAGTGTTTAATGGTCAGCTAATAATATATGCTAAATCAGAAACTTTTTCCTTTCAACCTCTGCATACAAGTGACTAAAGTTGAATTGTCTCCTTCCTGCTTGTGACAATTTTAAGTCAATTTTGTTTCAGAGTTATGATTTTTTTTTTCTTTGCACTGGCAATCTCCCTCTCCCACTGCTATGACCTTGTTTCTTGTTTTCTGTTTCCCTAGCTGGGCAGAGACAGTGTGTGCTATGGCTGACCAGTATTTTAGTGTGCTAAGGAAATGTTTAACAATACAGATCTGCTCATCTTTCCCTTGCTGAAGTCACTTATTTGATTTTCTCTTCTTTACTAGCAGCCAATTATTATGAAGTCTGTAGGAACTTACTTTATGATTTCTCTTGCTTTTTAAAAGTTCCTGGAATTTAGTTCAACACAGTTGGAATACTGTGTGACACAATTTTACATTTCTCTTGAAGTGTTTCTTGAGTACATTTTTCTTGTTTACGTATTTGTCAATGGCCTAATAGTACAGATGTTGGCATTTTGCAACCTGCTTTGCTACTTTACTTTAGGCTATAAAAGAAGAGTAAGCATTAATAAATGCTGTATATATCCCAGAAGTGCTATTATGTGCTAATATATGGCTTCTTATAGAGAGCTCAGTAAGGATGAAGAAAAACCCTCACAGTAGAAACGCAAAACCTCATTGCTGATCATTTTCATGAGTAACTGATGGGGATAAGAACAGCCTGATTCCTATTGTTTCCTATCAAATCAAAGGTAGTTTTCACACTGAGCATACTTACAATTTTTTTGTATGATAAACAGCCTAAAAAGCAAATAAATATGTCACATGATCCCAGGATTATGACAAAGACTCAGATAATGGCAGTAAAAGTTACGTTGACTTGCTGCTAGTAAATTATTCATACATATGAGAAAGTATACAACATGGAGCAAGGAAAATTCCAACAGGATCTAGATAAATTAATCCACTTCACAATGGGGATAGTCAGGGGTTGAGACAAATTGCCTAGAGAGGTTGTATAATTGCCATCCTTACATATACTCAGATTTTCTTTGGATCAAACCCTGAGCAATCTGAATTAACTTGAACATTAGACCTGCTTTGAGCAAAGGCATTAAACCAGATGATGTCCAAAGGTCCTGCCAACCCAGTTAGTGTTCTGTTCTAGATGATGTTCTACTTGATTGGGAATTTTACACTGGAAATAAGAGATCCCAGGTGGTTGGTTATGTGTGATCTCTTCTTCCTACCTGAGTAAATATGCAGTAATTTTAAGTAAGTTGCTGGCAGTTTGCGGGAGGTTGATCTTCCTCTCTATGGTGCAGCACTGATGAGGTGACATATGGAGTGCTATGTCCAGTTCTCAGAACAAAAAGGACATGAAGCAAGTCTCAGGGCCCCAAAGGGCCCACGGGGCTCCAAAGATGTTTAAGATATTTGAGAATTGTTCATATGTGGAGAGACTGAGAGCTTGGGGACTGCTCAACTTGGAAAAAAAAAAAGTCTCAAGGGGATCTTTCCAGCATATATAATTCCTTGATGGGAGGGAATGAAGATGAAGAAATCAAGTTGTTCTCAGTAGTGCCCACTGACAGGAAAATAGGTAATGGGTACAATTTGAAACACATTAAATTCTATCTGATAACAAGAATTGGGGGTTTTCGTTTGTTTGTTTTTACTATGAAGTTGATCAAAACTAGAACAGATTGCCCTAAGAGTATGTACAGCCCCATTTGTGGAGATAGTCAAAACTCAGCTGGATACAGTCCTGGACAACCTGCTTTAGCTGACCCTGTTTGAGCAGACACATTGAATTAGATGATCTCAAGAGGTGTCTTCCAACCGAAAAAATTCTGTGAAATGTTCAAGTTTTTGAAAGCTGTAGAATGGCATTTCCTTCAGCTGTCTAGAGAATGAGTATCCAGTGAAGGTGAATACTGTGGTTCTCTCTAAATGCCATTCAGATTGCTACACAATTCCTATCAAGAAAACTGGGGATTGTTTGTTTTGTTAGTTTCCTAGTTCAGATGTGCCCGGTTAATTCTTCCATGTGCAGAATACAAGTAACTCTTAGGATGACTGGAGGGTAGTTAGAAGTTACCCGGAAATATACTCCAGAGTAGCTTGATAAGGATGTAACATTGTACCAATTGGATCTCCTTGCAAAGTTAGATTTACTCACTCATTTAAAATTTTGCTGAGAATTTTGCTTTCTTGACCAATGTTTATTCCTTCTCTGAAATTTACTTGGGAGCTGACATCAAGCATTGGTATATTTTAAGAAGTATTAGAGCTGCTTTAATGAAATCCTTGGAGTTCACAAGTTCTTGTGTGTCTTGGCTGTTCCTTTAAAAAGATACATTTTATTCATATTAAATGTAAGTAATCACTCTGTTTCACATCAGGATGATACAGTAGTTCTTTAGGGATTTCAGTAAACTACTCCTCAAGGATGATAATGCTTAGAAAGCAGCATTTATTTTCTATGTGTTAGGAAAGCTCATATATGTGAAAAAGGACTTGGCTTTTTTCAAAAAGTAAGCACTGTATTAGAGGACAGTGAGGACTGCTGAATAAAAGTCAGTTGATGAGAAAGTCAGAAGTTCAAGAAACACAAAAAAATGAGAGCAGCTGTATTTTCATCATTCATTGGAGGACTATAATCACCGTCTCTGTCATACCATGTGTCCTAGTGGTACTGTATTGTGTCCCCCACCACCTGCTTGTGCTGGATATTGAGTTCTGTGCCTTTTAGACTGGATCCAAGAGCGAAGGGAGGGAGCAGCGATGGCGCGCAGCTTTGTCTGCTGAAGCTTCACTTTTCCCCCAGGTTCCTTTCTCTTGGTGTGTTGTCTGCAGCATGGATAGAGGCATAAAGCTTTCCTTTGCTTTTTAAGCTAGTTTGTAGTCTGTGAGCTGAGTCAAGAAAGTTTTTTCCTGGGATGGTGGCTTTTTTCTAGAACTGCTCAGCTTTTCTCCAGTGCAGAACACCAGGACAATTGTGGCTGCCCTGTGGCCTGAACACTGAGCCCGAGCCCTGGAGAGACTGAGCAAGAGCTGAGCCACACTCACAGAGGACTCTCTGGACTTGCCATCTCTTCAGAACAGTGAGAGGCTTTATCGTTTAGTATTATTCATTTTTCCATGTTTGTGAATACTTTGCTTGTTAAAGAAACAGGTTTTTTCCATTTTCTTCATGGAGATTTTCTCCTGAACAGGTTGGGGAAGGGGCTGCTGGAATCTGCCTTTTCAGAGGAGACACCTTTCGGATGCTTCCTCCCAATTTTGTCTCAAACCAGGACCAATATTTTAGCGCCCAGTGTGGGGCTCAAGAAAATGGAAAAAAGAAAAAAAAAACTGTACTAATTGCATTTTGGTTTTACTTACTCTGTATTGGGATAAAGCAGTCAGTAGCCATGCTGCTTGAATTCATAATGTCTCTCCAGCTTGAGGCATTGGTGTCTCCCTGGTACATTGGCCTGTTTGAGGTAATAAGAGTTTTCTGGTCCCTAGGCTTGTTTTCTTACCCACAGATAGCTCCAGTTTTGTCCCTAACCTGTAGCTTTTACAGAAGAAGGGCACAGATTAAGATAACTATTTTGCTGTGTGTGGCAATTATAATTTATAGAGAGTTAACAAAGGTACTGGGGTTTGTTGAAAATGTGTATGGTCTATTATTTATCAGTCCTAATCCCCATCCTAGCTTCTGTAGCCTGTTTTGGGGGTTTATTAGTAACTGCACTCAGTTTGTTAGAGGAGGAAGAGAAGGGAATGAGGTTTCCCAGCCTTTCCTCTCATTCTTCTTCTTTAAATATGTTATGTCACCTTTTGAGAAAGTTCAGGTACCCCTGAATGTTAAAGAGACCACTTTCCTGATATTTTATCTGGTAAGCTTCCTCTGTATGGTCTTCAGCTTTCTAGAGTGAGGACTGAGATGTCCAGAGGAGTTGAGGAGACATCTGACCCAGGCATGGACCCATGCATGGAAAATCCTGAGTGGTGTGGGGAATGGGAGAAAGTGGGCCAGACCCTGAAGGAATTTTCTGACCCAATAGCCTGGGACTTTCCTCGTCAACAAATTCAGAACCCAGATGAGGTGGGGAAATATTTGCGAGAGAATCAGGACACCATGCTTCCTGTCACTAATATATGACACTTACTCTGATGAGTACTTACTCAGTTAATTTCTTAATTCTGTTTCTTTCATAATATGAAATGACTGCCTTGTTTGATTCAAACACTATTTTTGTTACCTTTGAACTGCTATAAGTAGATCAAAATGCTCACATCAGTTATATGGACCTGTATTTTTAAATGAATCTGTTGCATGCAATGATAGGAGTTAACTATCTCTGAATTTTTAATTAATTCGTAAGCATTTATTAACATAATTTGCTTCCTGATGATATGAAGCGTAAGTATTTTAGGATCTACTTTCCTGTGATAATGAAATGAGAGCTTCTTCTGTACTGCTTCTCATTTGCTCTTTATGTTGTGGTCTGGAAAGGTGCTGAAAGCCTCAGCTTTCATCACCCTCACTCAGCATCTCATAAATACAGCTTGGTACCAGCAGGACTGAGTTCCTGCAGTGTGGAGAGATGAGGCAAGAATCTGTCATGTACACTGTCACTTACCTGGCATGGGACTGCTTGTCTTTAAAAGAGGGACTTCAATATGACTTATGGGAATCAATACCAGTTGTATGTTTGCAAGTAGCCCAACTGCTGTGTGAGCATTACTGCATGGCCTACACAGTATAACAAATGACACAACTGAGTTTTTAATGTGCTTGAATAGAATACTGTGCATCTATTACTGTGTAAACACGAGCCCAGCTGATTAATTAATTTAGAAAATGTTGGGTTCTTTTTTTTTTCAAATGGGACGCTTGATAAACTATGCTATGAAATCCCAGTTAGGATACAGTTTAGTTTTTAAAAATGTCTTTCCAAATGCAGTGGTTTGGAAACAGCCAAGAGAGCATCAGCAGTTGCTTGTTTTAAATGCATGTATATAGGTTTAATAATGCTGTATCAAACTACATTTGAGCGGGGCCACTCTTATGTACATTCTGAAATAAGTCAACTTCTACTAAACTGACTGAATGTGACTAATGAAAATATTCCCATGAGATGTATACAGATGTATACGAGTTTTTGTTGTCTCTTTCTCTGTTTAGTGTTCTTTAGCCTGTGACTTGTCAGTGCTTTGTGGTATGAAACTGCAAACAGTGGTTAACAGTAGAAGGTTTAAACCATTAAAACACAATTCTGTTAAGCTATACTTAATCCTGGGGTATATGTATGTGTATATGTATATTCCTGATGCATCAGGCACGCCATCACCTGCCAGTCAGAGCAGGTGGCTGCTGTGCCATTCTGCTCTACATTGGTACAGCCTCGCCTTGAGTGCTGGGGTACTTCTGGCCACTTCAATGTAAGAAAGAGCTAAAGCTGTTAGCATGTGTCCAAAGGAGGGCTGTGAAGATGGTGGGGACCTAGAGGGGAAGACTTATAAGGAACGCGTGGCTCAGGTTGCTTGACTTGTTCTGCCTGGAGGAAACTAAGAGGAGAATCCATAGAGTCTGCAGCTTCCTCATGAGGGGAAGCAAGGGGGCAAACACTGGTCTCTTCTCTGTGGTGACCAGTGACTGGACCCGAGGGAATGGCCTGAAGCTCAGTCAGGGGAGGTTTAGATTGGATATGAGGAAAATGTTCTTCACCAAGAGAGTGGCTGGGCACTGCAACAGGGTCCCCAGAGAAGTGGTCACAGCACCAAACCTGACAGAGTTGAAGAAGCAGTTAGACAGTGTTTCCTGGCACATGGTGTGACTCAGGGATGTTCCTGTGCAGGGGCAGGAGTTGGACTTAAGTAATCCTTGTGGGTTCCTTCCAGTTTGGGGTACTCTATGATACTATGCAGCTTCAAAAAATTTTTAGCTCTATAAACTTTTGTTCATGTTGTGGAGAAATAACCTCATACAAGATCAACATTTTATCTGGAAAAACCATTCCAAAAATCAACTCTGTTGAATTACTCTGTGTCTGATTTATCATGCATTCATCACTGTACTGTAACTTTAATTGTAGCAAATTTTGATGCACCTGACTCAGACTAGCCATTGAATTGATGTAAATTGAGATCTATTGCCTGGTAAATATTACAGCAGTAGGACTAGATGGCAGAAACAGGCCAAAGTTATTAAAGCCTTCTGCTGTTACAGCACTTACACAAGGATGAAAGGGAAGAGTGCGCTGGAGGGCCGCTGCAAAATAAGCATTTATTTCAAAAATTGCAGAACAGAAAAGCAAAGACTGAAAACAGTCACAGGTAATGTGGTGGCATTGCAGCTAATACAGGAAATATGTCTCCTTTTGTTTCTGTCATTACTGTGAAAAGCCGTATAAAAGAAATTTTCTAGAAATGGAACAATTGGAAAATTAAGGCAGCATCAGTTTTATGGATAGTTACCTGGTAATGTGATGGATTTCTATGACTGTGGCGGGGGGGGAAAAAGCAGATGCACTGAGCCACGGAGACAGCTTTTACTCGTGCTAAGCTCTTGGCCCGGTTCGAGGAAAGCACACGTATTTTCACGGGTTTTGGGCTAACTTAGCGCAGTGTTTAGTGTTTGCGGTTTTTGCGGGCTGGAGAAACGGGTTTAACTTCCACCCTTGCCCGGGCAGAAGCTGAAGTTATTTTTAAGAAGGCGCCGGTGCCCCAGCGGGTGTGTGCCGAGCCGCGGGCCGGGCGCCGCCGCTGCACTTACCTGGGGCGGGCAGCGCCGCCGCCCCGCTGCCGTCCGAGCGCGGGCAGCCCGCGGTGCGGGGCCGCGCTGGGCTCCGGCCGCTGCCGCCCCGAGCGGCGCTGCGGGCTGTGGCGCAGCGGGGCTCGGCCGGGAGCAGCGCCTGCGCGCCCGTCCCGCCCGCCCCGGGACCGGCCGCGGCAGCCCGGCGGGGAGGAGGGAGCGCTCCGAGCGGGGGAGGGAGGCGCACGGCGTTTCCCTTTCTCTTTCGCCGGGCGCCCGCCCGAGGCCGCGGGGCTTGCGCCAGGTACGACCGGGGCCGCGGCGGGGGCGGGAGGCGCCGCAGGTGCGGGAGGGGAGGGACGGGAGTCGGACGAACGGGGGGACAGAGCCGGGCGGCCGCCGCCCTCTCCGGCCGCGGTCCCGCGGGGCCGGGACGGCGCGGGGGCTGCTCCCCGCGGGGCCCGGCGCGGCCTGCGGGCCCGGCCCGGCGGGGCGGGGCGGCCGCGGCCCCTGCACCTGTCACCGTGGCCCCGAACCCGTCCCGCCGGCGGCCGCAGCCCGGCGGGGCGGGGGGCGCGGCCTCGGAGCTCGGCTGCCGGCTCACGGCGGTTGCTGTTATGTAAATTACAGCCCCGTGCCGCTGCCAAGTTCATGGCGACGCTGGTCCTCCGGGGCATCGCCGCTGTCCGGCCAGGTTCACGTAGCTCTCTTTTTCCACGTGTGTTACAGGTAGGAAAATGATTCGACCGGCACAGGAGCAGGAGTTATGAGCTATGTCTCAGTGAGACCTGCGGAATTAAGATCAAATGCCCGGAGAAGTCCAGTCGCACAGAGCAGCGCCACAGCTCTTGTGAACTGTGGGCATCGACACCTCTCAGACTTGCTTCTCTGGCCCCAAACACTCTGCCAGCATTTCCTGCTCCACGAATGGCTACTCAGAGGAAGCACTTGGTGAAAGATTTCAATCCTCATATCACCTGCTATATCTGTAAAGGCTATCTCATCAAGCCAACTACAGTAACGGAGTGCCTCCACACCTGTAAGTAGTACTTTGCAAACTAGTCCCTCCTTCATAAGTTATGTGTTTTGAAAGTGTTAATGTGTTTAATATGACCACTCTGCTTGTTTTTTGTTTACTGAGTTTTTACATTAAATATTCTGAATTAATCCAGTTTCTTCTGGAGTTTCCTAAACACTGGTCTGCAGTCTGGGTCATCTTGAATGGTGTGCAGTTCTGTGCTCCACAGTACAAGACAGATATGGAGCTCCTGGAGCGGATTCACCAGAAAGTTGATAAAGGATCTGGAGAACCTCTCTTACAAGGAAAGGTTAAGGGAGCTGGGTCTGTTCGGGCTGAAGAAGGAGGGGCTGAGAGGGGTCCTCATTAAGGTGTGTAAGTATCTAGAGTAGTGTCAAGGGGATGGAACCAGGCTCTGCTTGGTGGTGCCAACCAATAGAACAAGAGGCAATGGGAAGAAACTGATGCACAGGAAGTTCCACCTGAACATGAGGAAGAACTTTACTTTATGGGTGACCAAGCAGTGGAACAGATTGCCCAGACAGGGTATGGAGGCTCCTTCACTGGAGATATTCAAGGGCAGTCTGGATGCAATTCTGTGCAATGTGCTCTGGGATGACCTTGCTTGAGCAGAGAGTTTGGACCAGATGACCCACTGGGGTCCCTTCCAACCTGACCCAGTGAGGATATGTCAGCTCTACTGAACACCTGGCAGAGTACTGAGACCCTTTTGTTTGCCCTAGGCTAGCGGTGATTGTGCTGGCTCTTAACACCAAACTTATATCACTGTTGCCTGTCTGATCACAGGTGAGATCATTAGGTCAGGTGTGCTCTTTTGATAATATAACCATGCTTGAAATTTAAACTAATGAATCTGTTGGCAGTACATACAGATGGATACACTAGTTTGGTCAGTTCTGGCCCACATCTCTCTAATGTGTTCCATGGTAAAATGCAGAGAAATACTTGAAAGGTGGCAAAATATTTACTTAGGGAGTAGATCTCTTTCAGTGAACTGTCTCAGGAAAAGACAGTTTATTTAAGTTGTCTTTGCTCCTACTACATCTCAACCATTGTCATGTATGAAGTATATTAAATGTATGAATGGTCCTGTCAAGCTCTGTCATCTTACTTTCAGAAGCTTATTTACATGCTTGCTGTTTTTACATTTATTTCTGAATAGTAGTTTCACTGGACCTCCTTTAGAATTTGACATCTTTCCAAATAACATTTGAAAGCTTCTAAAGGAAGAGTAAGGGGAATTGTTTGTCTTCTAGTAGATTCCCCATTTTTAAACTTTTAATAAATATCAGTTAAAAGCCTTGTCTTGGCATTTCCTGTCATTTCTATGCAGTGTTGTTCCTGCAGTTGTTACTGTCTTCATTGTTAATTTTTACAATTTGATGTTACATCCCTACTGTATGAAGCACACAGAGAATTAAAACAATGGAAGCCACTCTGCAGCAGGAAAACTATGGCACAGTGTCCATGACAGAAACATGGTAGGATAATTCACAACTGGAGGGATGCAGTGGATGGCTATAAAACTGTTCGGAAGGGGTAGGCAAAGAAGGAGAACTGGTGGGGTAGCACGGTGTGTTTGGGAGTGTTTTGAGTGTCTAGAATTCAGTGATGGTGATGCTAGAGTGTTCATGGGTAAGAACTGGGGGCATGGCCAGCAAGGCAGGTACTGTGGTGGGAGTCTGTTCCAGATCACCTAACCAAAGTGAAGAGGCAGATGAAATATTTGAGAAGCAGCTGAGGGAAGTCTCACAGTCACTAGCACTTGTTCTAGAGGAATACTTCAATTTACCAGGTACCTACTGGAAATAGTAGAAAGAAGACAGTCCAGGAGGTTCCTGGAGTTGGGTGGAGGGTAATTTCTTGACATAGTGGGTAATTGAGGCCCTGCTGGATCTGCTGTTTATGAACAGAGAAGGACTGGGTGATGTGACAGTTGGAGGATGTCTTTGGGCACAGCAATCACAAAAAGATAGTTTTCAATTCTTGAAAAAGTAAGGAGGACATTTAGCAGAACCACTTCCCTGAACTTCTGGAGGGCAGATTTTGGAGCCTGGTTGATGGAATCCCTTTGGGAGGCAGTCCTGAAGGGCAGAAAAGTCCAGGAAGGCTGTATGTGCTTTAAGGAGGAACTCCTAAAAGCACTGGTTGTCCCCATGTGCAGAAAGATGAGGAAGGTGACCAGCCTGGCTGTACAGAAAGCCTTGTGTGGAACTTAGTAAGAAAAGTAGAGTTTATGAATTTGGAAGAAGGGACAGTCAACCTGGAAGGACTGCAAGGATACCATGAAGTTATGGAGAGAGTGAATTAGAAGGGCCAAAGCCCAACCAGAACTTATTCTGGCTATTGCCATAATAGACAATTAGAAATGTTTGTATAAATACATTATCAAGAAAAGCAGTGCTAAGGAGCATCTTCATTCTTTATTGAATACAGAGGGAAAGTAGTGACAGAGAATCGGGAAAAGACTGAGGTACTTAACGGCGGTAAATTTATTAGAGAGAAGTAAATATACTCTTAAATTCTCTTTGCCTTTAAAGAAACTGGAAAAATTCCAGTATTAGCTAATTTTTAATGGTTGAAGTTTAATGAACATTAGTAACTTTTATAAGGTTGGAGTTAGGGGAAAACAGTTACAACAGAAATCAGATTTAAGAAAAAAAATATTTCGGTATCTTTTTATTGATATAATTTATTTATTTACTTTTCCTCCTATTACGAAACAATAATGGCAGAAGGAGCATTCTCTTCTCAGCAGCATCTGCTGCTTTTGTTCTTTTGTTGTTTGTGAGGTCTCCGCTGAACCAGCTCTGTTACTGCCTAGTTCCCAGGTTGGAGCACAGGAATTTTACTGAGCTGCCATACAGTTACACAGGTGTCCTTGCTGAAAAACTGCCACATGTTTGGGATGTTAGGTAGAAGTGCAGGAAAGAAGGTGGTGTTTCTTTAAAGCAAAATCTAATACAAAGATACTGCAAAATACAAAGCTTGCAATGATGGCGAGGAAAATTAAAAACTTGAAAAAAGTGGTGATAGGCAAATCTTATGTCTGCAAAGGAAAAGGTGATGGCAGAATTCAGGAAGATACTCTGCTAAGTAGTAGTGGTAGTTATCTTGTAGAAAGTATTTAATATTTTAATTTTTTTTTTCAAATATAGGTATTTTACCATACAGGTATTATTCTTCAGTATTGTCCAAATAGATACCACAGAATACAATGATTTTAACTGTCCTTTGGTATTTGTCTTGTACTTACTAATTGCTGTAATCGAAAACAGTGTTGTACAAATGATCAAAATCTGAAGATATTAATGGTTGAAGAAGCAGCATAAATTCATTAAATACTGGGAGTAGAGTGTATTACTCTGGACAAGATGAAAAGCATGTATTGACATAGATGTTCTCCAGGATCATAGGGGAACTAATGTGACCAGTAGTGACCAAAGCAGGGAATTAGTTCTGTATCACTGGAAAATAAATTCTGCTCTGAGAAGTGAGTGCCTTTTCAATAACAGATGTTTCTGATGGCGCTTTTGAAAATGTCGGACAGATAACTCTACCCTGGGAAACCTAAATGCAGGTTGGGTACCAGAAGTGAAAATTTTCCTGTCTGTTGGAAAGGAAGTGGTTGTGTTACTGCAAAATTATTTATTCTGTAAATTCAGTACTTCATTTCTTTTTTGCCTCTTCCAGCAGAATGGTTTTGTCTCATGGACTGAGACCTTTTTTTCTGGTCTGTTACACAGTTGTCAAGAATGTTTAAGAACTACTGATGGAAGCAGGCTGGATGTGAGCTAAAGGACATGTCCCATCATCTGTCTCCTGAGTCACTCTGTTGTTTAGTACAGTGTGCACTTCAAAATTTGCAAAATAAACTTTCCTCAAGAACATTCTTCAGTATCTTGAAAAATAACAGACTGTTTACACAGTTGTCGAAACGCTGGTTGAAAACATCTGGAGGTTGTCTAGGCCAGCTTCATGCAGGAGGCAGGTTAGTTGCCAACGCTGCCAGGGCAAGCCATGTCTCTGTGTAGTTGGCATTTGAATTTCTAAGCAGGGAATCTCCACAGCCTCTCTTAATAACCATATCCAGTGCTACAGTCTTTATCTAGTTTTTCTGAATGTCCTGCCAAATGTTAACATGTGACCATTCCTCCTCATTGTGATATTTGCCACTCCCAAGAAGATGAGCTCTGTCACTTCTGTAACTGCTGTTCAAATTGTACCAGCTATTATTACATCACCTGCCAACCTATGGCACTATTTGCTTTTGGCAAATTTCTATTGCCATTTCCTGATTACATTTTTGTCCCTCACATAGTTGGAAATTGACTCCAAGGGACATGATGTAATCTGCCATCTTCCCAGTGAGCTAGAGGAGGCTGTTTAGCTCTACTTCCCTGGGCCATCCTTCCTCTCTTCATTACAGGTGGGCAGAACACACTACCCTTTTCTAGTCATTGGGTACCTCTCATAATCACCCCGAATATGGTGATAAGCTTTCATCTTAGTGAATCCTACCTGTCCTGTAGATTTAAATACATCCAGTCTTTCTCAGTAAGCTTTAACCTCCTGTTCCTTGGCAGTTGATCATCCCTCTCCTTCCCAAGTAAAACTGGCATGCAGGGAGATTTGGGATCAAATGCTGTCTTTGAAGACCAAGGCAAAAAGATACTGAGGACTTCAAACCTTTCTGTATAAGCTATTCCTAATTTTTTTTTCTCTCATTCATTAACAGGCATGTTTTGTTTAAGCTTCCTTCAGCTATTAGCATACTTAGACAATTCCCTTATGTCTCTTATCAGTTTTAGCTGTGGCTGGGCCTTGGTTTTCCTACTTTTGTCTCTCTCAGAGTAGTGATTTTATATCCATTTATTTCCCATTCTTGTTTCCACTTCTAATATGATCTACTTTTGTATATTAATTAGGAACCATGTGCACTAAGCAATTCTTGTGCACTAAGCAGTTCTTCTGACAAAATTCCCCATACAGTGAACTGTATAGCTCAGCCTACTCTTAAGTCTCTTTCCAGTGATAGTCTCCTCGGGAAATGTGATGAGCGGTTGCTTAGACAAGCTGAAGTCCCATCTGCTGAAGTTCAGAGTCCTAGCTGTGCTGTTTAAGTGTGTATCCTTCCTCAAGGTCCTCAACCCACCTCAAGGCAAGCTGCTGTCTGTGGCTGTATTCATCGCCAGCTTTTCCCTGCTTATGAACAGATCAAAAGGTGCATTTCTCCTAGTTGGTCTCTCTAATATTTGTGTTAAGAAATTGCCAACCGAGACAGTCTAGGAGCTTCCAGAAATGTCCTTCCCTGCAAGAACTTTACCAGAGATGTAATTTTCAGTATCAAATAATCTTTCAACCAGAATGGTTTTCAGATTTTGCTAAAAAACCTACGCTGTCAACACAGGATCCCAAAAAAAGGTCACTGCAGCAAAATTTCTCAGCCTCAGACAAGCAAACTGAGCTGCCTTCAGACTCCTTCTCATGCAGAAACTTTGGTCAATGGCATGTAGGAGGGCCTACATGTTATTTTTAAATAGTTTTCAACACAAAAAGTCTTTCTTGGTTATCACATACAGAAATTCTCTCTCAATAGAAGAGAATCCAGTGTGACTGTGTCTGGTAATTGTAATTAAGAGTGGAGTAGTCCCACTCATATAGTTTCTGAGAAGGGTGGTTATGTGAATTGAATTTTTCTGTCCTGTTTTTAAGCAAACAGTTTTCCTAAAAGTAAGTGCTTCTAAAGCCAGGCTTAAGGTGGATAAGTAAATACTTCAATAAACATACCAAATGACTTGTTACACCTCTGTGCCATCAGTGAGGTGGGTTTGATGTTCCACTAGCTGTGCATATCCTATGCCCTTCCTTTGTCCTTTTCTCACTGAATCAGAGTGATTAACTTTGAGAGAGGAGATCCTTGGAAGAATTCAAAGGATGAGTTCTGACAAAGAATTTGTACCACAATTAACTAATTAAACTTTATCTTGCAGAATACTTCATTTTTAAAAATGCAGTATGTAGTTTATATGTGGGTACCTCATTAATCAACATTTAAACAATAACCTGGAGGGATACATGTATATGTAGATATTCATACGATACGTACTTTTTTTTGTTTGTGACATACAGTACAGTCTTGGCACTTGTATCTGTGTTTTTCATCTGATTACAAGGATCTGAAAGAATGTGTGAACCAGATATCTCTGTGTTGGAAAACAGCATTGTTATGATTGCCAGCCAATTAGCATATGTCACACAAGTACTTTTATCAGCCATAGAAAGTCTTCTTACATGAGTTTAACTTTTACTGTGCCTTATCTGAAATGTCATTGTACAACTATGAAATTCTGGTTCTCATTTCACTGGCATGTGTAGCATATACCTCAAAATTCTGCAAACTGTACATTTTGTTTAAGCAGTTTTCTTTCGCCTGTTTGCTGCCCTACCATGACCTACAGTAAAGCAGAGGAAAACATGTTATTTTGTTAATCTGTATTGGAAGCATTAAAGGGTTTTGGTTCAGAGTTTGTTTTTGTTTTTTTTTTCCCTAAGATGGTGAATTAACTATACTTTTCATTTAATTGTGTTTAAAGATTCCCTTTTTGCCTACCTTTTTCACCCAATATTTAGATTTCATCCCATTTTCTGAAGCTGCAAAGAGATAGGCTTTAAAAAATATTCAGTATTTTACATTGAGAGGAACAGAGGACGATTATATCTATTATATAGGAAAATATTGGTTGATGATCCCACCAGGAGTATCATGTATCAGTTCATTATTCTTGAATGCTGGAATTTTTATGTTTTTTTTACCCTTATATTCCTGTTGGTAAATCACATTTAATTTTGGTCAGCAAATCCTCATAGCACCATAGCTCTACATGAGAAAAAGCAGAAGTTGTTTTAGATTACTTCAGTATTGATTTACAGTTTCACGGGGGTTTTAATGGTATTGAGCTGGCTGTACAAACACATGATCCAGATCTCTGTATTTACTGGCATAGAGAAACATCCATATAGGACTGGAATAAGGTTCTTGGTTCCTTATGATATCTTCTCTGTGTCTGTTTTACTCAAAGACCTTTCCTACACTGGAAATGGAGCTCTTCATTAATCATTAGGTCCTTTCTTGGACTGTGCATGGCTTCCAAAGGTGTCATCTCCTCTCAAAAATGAAAGGTATAAATAGAGCATAAAAATATATTCCTACTAAGGAATTCAGTTCCTTTCCATAGAATGGTTTATATTATAATTATTTCTTCAAGTTAAATTATTGTGGATATTGGCATGCTTTATGTTTAGCAGTGTTTAGAGTTTGGGAGGATTTATGAAGTCAGTTATCTGACTTAAATAAGTGTATTAGTTACTGGTCCCATGGCATGGAGTTCTCCTGAATAGTAATAATTTCAGATTTCTTCTAGATGTAAATGAAAGCTGTAGGTCAGATAGGCTCTATTTGTCTTTAGTTTGGGAAACAAACTAAAAACCTAGGAAGCCCAAATGTAAAATATCTTTACAAGTCAAATCAGTGCAGTAAGAACAGTGTCATCTCATCACACACTTCAAGAACTTCTGCAACATGAGTGGAGCAGAAATCCTGAGAGCAAGTGAAGGGAATTAAAATCTCTTAAGAATTTCAGAAAGTTTTCCTAAAATGCAGGGAAACTCTTTCAGAAGGAGGCTAATTCTACTGCTTACAGAAAAGAAACCAAATCATTTTGGTAGTGATACTGAGCCCCTTCTCCTTTTGAAGAATTTTTGTGCTAGTTCTCCAAGTCTCTGTTGCAAAAAAAAAAAAAAAGAGAGAGAGAGAAAATGGTTTGGGCAGGAACAGACCATTAGTTCTGATCCTGCTCCCATGGGCAGGGACACCCTCCACTAGTTCAGGCTGCTCAGAGCCTCATCCAGCCTGGACATTTTCCAAAATAAGAGAAGGATATGGGCTGAGCTTATCAATTCCAAAATTAATATTGACCAGTTCCAATTACATTTATACAATTTTTCCACTTTGTTTATTCTTCATTAACTTGGTGTTAGGTGAGAAAGACTCTGTAGAGATGCTGCTGTTTATACCAGACAGAAGGCTGACCAAGAAGATAAAGACTAACTCCTTCCTTTATTATAGGAGTTAGCAGATGAAACTCCATTGAAAAAGAGTTCTCTTTAAGCTCAGTTTCTATGAAGGCAAGTTAGAAGAGCTCTAGAGTAAGCCAGATCCTTCTGTTACTTACCTCAGTGACTTTCAGCTGAATTTCCAAATGGCAGTAATTTACATCTGTGTTAGATTTCAGAATTTCATCATCATACTTGTTCCTCAGACATTCCCCTTCACACTCTTTAAACTGAGGTTTTCAACTAATGGCATTTCTGAGACAGCCAATGGCTCTTAACCTGGTGGTTCATCAGTATTGTCATCACCCACCACTCACCCATACACTTTCTCCTGACAGAAGCAGTGTATTCAGCACAATATAGATAGGATTATGAGCTATCAGGTGCTGCAGCTGAAAAGCTCAACAGAAGAGTTATTTTACAGTTCCCTGAGAAACTTGGTCTGTGAAGTTAATGTCTTTAAGTTAGTGATTTAGAGCAGTTGGAAGAAACACCTATGTGGAGGTTTAATGTGTGTGCATTATCAGCGTCAGCTGATATGATATAACCGTTCTAAGGCAAATACCAGCTTTGTTTGTTAAAGGAAGTTCAAGATTCCTAGAGTTGTCTTATAATTAGGATTTACCAGCTTGTTTAGAGATGTTCATACTTCTTTAAGTAATGGATAAAAAAAATTACAGTGTTTCAGCAGAAAGCATATTGCAATCACAGCAGTCCATTTATTTTTTCAGACCATTTACTGATGAATTTGCAGTTCTTATTTCAGTGTAAGTGAATTAATAATAAGAAAAGGATAGCATTTATCTCCATCCAGAACACTGTTGTGCAGTAATAATAGCAGGCATATTTGTTCTCATCAGCTTGGCTTCCATTATTAATGACATTAAAATCTACAGTCTGTAATTAATCATTTGGAAGCAACAGTAGTGTAGCACCTTGTTTAGTTTACTTCCAGTTGATTTGTTTTTAAATTCACATTGTTATTGGTTTACATTTATTGGTTTAATATGGTCCTGATTCTGATTTTTCATTATAAGATTCAAATACTAAATGTTGAATGTACATTTTATCATTGCTTTGGAAAGCACTATGTCAAAAGGGAAACGCTTTTAACCTGTGTGCAATTTCTGTGGCCTTTTTTCTTACAATAAGTATTTAAACCAGTATTTTCAGCTGCAAGCAACACCATTGGAGCAGAAGTGGTGTGTGTAAGAAATTTTCAGATCAGCTGAGGTGATGGTGAACTCTGCTGGCTGAAGTTCTCCAGCACACGCCTGAGAATCTGTCCTTTAAGGTGCTACAGGCTATGGGCTTGGTGTGTTATGATGCTGGGAGAATTTGAAGTAGCAAATATATCTCATAATTTAAAGCAGTGCTTTTCTAACCTGTGCTGCTGACCTTGGTGTCTCAGCAGAGCAGAACTAGCTGGTTTTGAGGAACAAGAAGGGGTTAAGTTCCATTGTAATTATTTACTTTAAGACAACAGTCTTATTTCTGATGCATGAAGTAGCTACCATGTATCATTATGTCATACTTGAGCAATATTATTTAGATTTTGTGTAAGTGGGTTTTTTCCTTTTTTTTTTCCTTCTTTATCTTAGTTTGTAAGACTTGTATCGTTCAACACTTTGAAGACAGCAATGACTGTCCCAGATGTGGCAACCAAGTGCATGAGACCAATCCACTAGAAATGTTAAGGTAAGAATCTGTTTCACAACATTTGCTGAAATGGAAGAACAACAACAACAACAAAAATACCTTAACATCTTTATCCTAAAAGGGAAATAATTGTTTTGCTTATTTATATAATGCATATATTAACATATATTAATGTTCTAAGCCATATAGGTTGTCATTTTCTCAGCTCCCATTACATTCTAAATTGATTTTTTTCAGGTATAGTAAAAGGAAGAAACATAAAGGAAAGACACAGAAAAAACCACAGAAATAGTGCTTATACTGTACAAGTTAAAAAAATAAATTTAATATCTCTATCAAACAAATAAATGAACCAGATACCTCTTATTCTTTACATGAAATTAAATTCTAGAGGGTTGTTTTTTCAAATTATTTCAGGCATTCCAGACCTCATGGCAACTTTTTCTTTTTAGAGCAACATATAGAAAATGAATCATGTTAAAAAGTGTTTTTTGGGGCCTAAGTCTACCAATCGGAATTGAAGTCTGCTGTAAGATTAATGAAAAGTCACTCATGAAAAAGGTTTCACATTAAAAATGCTCTTTTTGGGGGGATTTTTTATATTAAATTAATACACCTTTTTAAAAAAACAGTTATTTTCCTTGAAATTCTGGATTCACTTTTAGAGCTGTTATGTTGAAACAAAGATGATAGACATCCAGTAAGATAGAAAAATCAAGAAATGTCATCATAAGTGGAAGAATTTCATGTTTTTCTTGAGTGATAAAGGCCCTCACTCCCAACACTAACTCCACCCCACACCCCAGTATTATTATTCTGTAATACTGTTTTGAACTTAGGAGGACTTATTGTTACATCAATGTAAAAATATAAATTCACATCTGGAACTTACTAGACTTGGTATAATTTCCTAATGTCATTGGTTTTGTTACAATTTCTCATACATTGCTTTTATTTTTGACTGATCCATGTGTGCACTACCATTCCCATACTTCAATTATGTCCCAAGAGGATAAGTGAGAGAGATTGAATTCAGCAACTGTGAAGGGTGTTATCAGCCTAAGTCTTTGTCATCTGAATATTTTTTGAAGGGTGGTGCTCAGCAGGTTTATGTAGATTATTTTTCTGATTTCCTGTCAGTTTCTGAGGTGCTGTGTGAGTCATAACAGAATATGCTATAGGCTACTAATAAACTGAAAACAAAAGCATTAAAAAGTTTCTTTTATTCTGATAGGACCACTTCATATGAGATGAAAAATGCATTTTCTGAAACATGCAGTAGATGTTTAGTGAACAAATATTGTCCTCTGAGCAGGAAGTTGTAGATGGGTGAGGAAAGTTGAGAACACAAGCCAGAAATGTGGGAAGAGCTATTTCTATGCAATTATTTCCTGAAATTCCTTTTAGAGTCATTTGGTCTCTTTGCCAAGAAACTGCATATAGTTAGTAGCTTCCTGGCTGTATTTTATGAACCAACTTTAAACATTTGCTAAACTAATAATCAGAAGAGCATGTGAGCCAAGCAATGGAATGGTCTTTCCTGGATGTTGCCTGCCTAACTTAATACAAGTCTTACACTCTGACCATGGAGATCAGCCCTCATTGCTGAAGAATGCAGTCATTGTCTGAGAAATAATGTTGAACACCACTTAGTAGTTTTAACTAAGATCTCAGATAAGCTTTATAAACTACTTCTAAACTCAGTTCTGAGTAACTTCATAACTATGTGAGCTTTCTACATGTACCTCTTAGTTGGCAGCACTTAGGGTCTGTTGTAACTACAAGACTAAATCTGAAATTCAACATCGAGCTCTGAAATGAAAATGTAGGAAGAGTGTTAAATCTTAAGAATTGCCTTTCCCTGATTTACCAGAATTCTGTACCATCAGTACTCAATAGGGTCTATGTTGATAATGCTATGAAGGCAGACTTCTTTCTCTCACTAGCATACTCCTGTGTATGCAAGTTTTTGTCAGCAGTAGTCTTCCTTTGGTTCACATTTGCTGATAATTATCGAGTATTGATGTTGTAATTCATTCAGTATTACAGAAGAGGTGAAATAAGGAACTATACTAAGCTGACAGAAGTGCTTGGTTCTTCTTTCTATATATTCTGGTTTGGAGATTTGGAAGATGTGAGAGTGGAAAGAGGCATCTCTAAAATATCAATGTTCTTGTTTCAGCATTATCAGGAAGTATCGTAGTAGATGACCAAGACCACCTTTTTCAAGCACTTTTGTTTTGGAATGGGTTTGATATGAGTCATGGAAATACAAATCTTTATGTCAGTGCTTCCATGTGTGGATTATGGGAACACTGAAAGATGCATCTGAAATTGAGAATCTTGTCATAATTTCATTTTTCCCTGAAGTTTTAGTTTCCATGCATTTAAAGATCAGATAGGACTTGTTTTTTTTTTCTGACCCTTGTCAGAGTATTGATTAGTATTTATCCTCTGTAATGAAAGAAGGTTTTTTTGTTTAGTTTTTTGGAAGAAAATTAAGTCACTGACTAGAGTGGGAAGCCGCTTCTTGCTTCTAGCATTGTAAATTTCCAAAGTGTACTGGTTTTTTTGCTATTTTAGCAGTACCAGTGGCTTTTGTTATGGGCAATTGAAAGTAAATTAGAAAGTGGTAAATGGGAATTTTCAAAAATAAATGAAAGAAAACCAGCATGTATTATACCATCCTGAAGAACAGAGGGATTTTTAATTAAGGTAGGGACGTTCTCTTTTGAAGTCCTTATTTCATTTTTCTTAATGAGTAAATTTTGAAGGTTGGAGCTTTCTTACAGTGTGAAATGAATTCAAATTTCTAAGCCATGCTCCCAAGTTCCCAGTGCTCTGCTGTGGGGACTTCACAGAAAGCAGTACCATGTAGTTACCTTAGATACTGACAGAGGAGGCTACAAGATACACCATCAGGGAAGGTAGACCTACATTGTCATCTATCAGAAATCAAGCACTCAGACATCCTACAATTTTAATTTCCTTCTTATCTGTGAGAAAGTGCTCTCTGTGCTGCTTTGTTTCATGAGAAGTATGTTTCACTTGCTGAATTTTTGTTGTTGTTGATGTCCCCTTAAGAAGAAGCAATTACAAATGGATTGTGGTTGTAGCTGAAATATGAATATTCCTAAGGTAGGATTGTATCTACTGATGGATACCACAGGGATCTAGTCTCAGGACTTGATGGTTGAGTAATGGGTCTAATTGTAGACTTTGAAGTACAAGTACAAATTCTGTAAGGGGAACCTTGAATACTCATATATTTATTTTGAGATAACTGTTTTCAATTTATATGAATTGTAGGCATTCCTCAACAATCAAAACATTGTCTTACTCCTGCTTTGCAATTGTTGGTGAGCAAATGCCAGAACAGCTATGTTTTTTTTAACAGGCCTATAGTATTGGTACTACAATATTATTAATACCATGTATACACATGTATTTACAAATATATATGTAAAGAACTGTATTGTTATTGGGATGAAAAAATAAGGCAGTTTAAAATATGCCAGATTCTGACTGAATGTCAAGAAACTTGGTTTCTCTGTATTACTCAGTATTTTATTTTGTCACGAGTTTTTGTTTAGGTTGTGGGCAATGGGAGTTTCTGTAGACAAGAGAGAACATTGAGGGCAAAGGAGAGGAAGGAAAAGGAAACAGAATGAAAGCCAGAGGAAACTGCCGGATAAGAGACCAGGAGAGGAAGTAGAGCTAGAAAGCAGATGATAAACTAAATGGATGGAAGAGTTGGTTAAATTCAAAGAAAAGGAAAGTATTTTAGCTTCAGCAGCAAGGGTAACTACAGTGTGTACACTGGAAGGGACCATAATAACTAATTTTGGACTAATAACAGGGTATCAGAGGACCTGCCTGTACTGTGTGCTCTGTTCTGGTGTACAACACATGGCAGATTTAAATAGTTCAAATTAATTATGTTGGGTACTGAGAACTGTCAAGTGAGAGCAGCATGCATGCACTGTGGTCTTCTTTATCCTGCCAAGACTGGTTTGTCTGTGGTGTGGTAAGTAGGGAATATTCTGTTCAGTTTTTTGTAACAGGCTTATAAACAAAGCACTTCAACACTTAATATGATAATGGAGTTTATCATTTTCATGCTTACTACTCATATGCTGGACCTTAAAATTGGATACTGCTTTTCCAGTCTGTTCCTTCTAATAACACTATTGCTTGCATGTAATACAATTTCAAAAAATGAAAGTTTTAGAATATATTTTTCCCTTTTGTTTCATTCTTATCTTTATACATAAAAAAAAATTGCTTAGTTTTTTCTATGATAAATTAATTTAGGAGATGGTTGAGATAAGCTTTAATGCATGTCGTCTCCCAAGGTAAAATCAGTTGGCTTTGACAGGATGTATTATTTACCAGAAGAGCGTGACTCATTATTCAAAAGTTTTTGTTATTTAAACACTGTAAGTACTAAAAATGGTTGCTTCCATTTAATGTGAAATATATTTTTTCCCCTCTGAAAGGCTGGATAACACGTTAGAGGAAATTATATTTAAGTTGGTGCCTGGACTTCGAGAACGTAAGTTTCTCATTTGGTTTTGGGAACTGTTTGGGTTGGTGGAGGGAATGGATATTTCTAATTATATCCCTGGTATTGATTTAAAAATTCACATTATTGTTCTTATGATGTTAACTAGAGGAACTGCAGCGAGAGATTGAATTTTGGAAGAAAAACAAACCTCAAGAAAATGGACAAGGTGATGATTTTTTCATCTCTCATCTGTGTATTAAGTGACACTACTTATTAAGACCAGTTTCTTCACTTACACAAGTACATTTTGTTTTCACTGAATTCAAAGATACTACAGAAACTTATAACAAATCTGTGCAAATGTATGGGCCTTCACATACTATTGTTTATATCTATCAACCAGTTGGTTAACAAATCCTAGCTTCTTACCATTATTTTTATTTGCATTACCCTGGGCTCTCACTTTCAGTGCTCTCACAATTGTCCAGCTGAATTCTTAATTTTCTTAATAGAGCAAGACACAGAATTTTTTAACAGAGATTTTACAAATTACTTTCTGTTACCAAATTTGACCATCTGTTAAGTAGGAGGCTGTCAAGAATTAGTTATGACAAGTAGTAAAACAGTTTTCCACACATGCTAAGTAATTGTTTTATATAGATTCCACAATGCTTGCTTGCTTGCTTGCTTTCAGGTTTTTTTGTTTGTATTTTTTTTTGCTTTGTTTTGTTTCATTTTTGTAGTTGACCCATTAACTTTGAAACTCAGTATTGAAGTGCTAAGTAAGGACTACATACAGCTGGTTTCATGCCCCTTTAATTTGACGTCAGGTTTTCAATACCATAGCCTATTGTACTTGATTTTAAAGAACTGTTGAAAGATTCTCTTAAGTTAAAAAATAGTTATTTTCAGTAAAGGATAACTGTCAAGTAAACATCTGATAATATTCTTCTGCATTCATTTATTTATAATGTCTTCTTTTCAACTTCATAACATTTCATTTTCTTTCTCACAAGTTTTGTTGATTTGCATTTGGCATCCATTGTTGGGGACAATGTTATTTTCTCTATTACGCAAATAAATTAAGAACTGCAGAACAATTTATGTTGGTTTTCTGCAGTATACGATGTACTATACTATATACCAGTTCAGTTTTAAAAATACTTAGAAAATATTTTTTGTGAGATATAGACACTTCTTGACTGTGTAGAAAATGGTCTTCTGCTGTATATATAGAAAGAATTAAAAGATAATTTGCAAACGTAGAATGTGACTTACTTTTGACCAACTTACTCTTCTGGTTCTTACCTTCCTCTCCTATTTGAATTTTAAACCTAATTGAGATGATTTAGTAAGTGTAGTGAGAGCTTGGATTGTTTTGTGACTGAGAGGAAGGCTCTAACTCACAAATTACACTTTGGAGTAGCTACAGCTGTATCCAACTCCGTTAGTGACTGTAGCCTGGGGCTATGGAACTTTGTCCCTACAAACCATTTGAAAGCCATGACAACTCATTGAGACAGATTATGAGCACTTAAGCTATCTTCTGCCTTTAGAACAGCATTTAGAATCTTGCCTGGGAAGAAATTATTTGCTGAGAATAATTTAATTTAGAAGAGTCTGTTTCAGTTGTCAATATCATGCCATGCAATCAGATTGTCACTGTAGTTTAAGAGTCTGTCACTTATGTCCTCTGCCACAGGTCACAGCGCAGTTCCTCACCTAAGCATCTAAGAGCTGTAAAAAAATCCCAGGACTTAATATTTTCACATACCAGAAGGAAAAAGTTCCAATAAAAGCATATCTCAGGCATTGGTGACTCCTGTAGGAGAGTGGTTACCAGAAAGAATTGATAAATGATGAAATACCATAGTACAGAGGAAAAATAGTCATTGGTGAACAAATGCTTGTGACAGGTGACTGCATCTGCTCAATTAAAAGAGTTTGCTTCCTGGACTTTCAGTAAAAAAGAAATGAAAAAAAATCTGTAGTTTGATACTATAAATTGTGCTCATAGGAAGATGATGGAAGCAAAATGTATGTATGATACGCATTCAGCTAAATGTATCAATAGCTAGTAGGGACTTGGGGATAAATCTTTCATAATTACTGAAAACTTAAAAATTTTAAGAGAGAAAAGTAATGAATATAGCTTAAAACTCATCTTGAATATGTAAACTGAACAAAGGCAACTAATTACTGTGCCAAGAAATTTAGTCATGGCTTGGTGTTTATTAAAGTTTACATTCTATTTTCTCATCTGAAGTCTTCTAAATTCCTTTAGAAGTCTGGTAAGCATAGGAAAGTAGCAGAACTTGATTTTTTGAAGTTTTTTAAAAAATATGAAAGCAGCTTATTCAAGTTAATTGTGATAATGTTTTATTCCAACAGAGAGCAGCCTTTGTTTTAAATCAAAATAAGTAAGTTGGGGATACAGAAAAAAAAAAAAAAAACAAAAAATGAATATAATATGATTATTGTATACTGCACTCTAAATCTGTAAAATTTACTTCATTTTATGATTATTACTTAACATCCATTGCAGCCTTATTTAGATGTACTTGCTAGTCTTAGCATTTGAGTGCTCAACTTTGCTAAACTTTAGTACACTATACAAGGTATATATATACCATTTCCAAAGAGTAAAAATTTTAAACCAGGAGCCAATAGAATATGTTAACAGCAGAGTGAAAGGGGATAACATGTTGCATGCGATTATGTAGTTTGTATAATCTCTGCTAAAAATACACAGACCTCTTTTCTTATATTTTTTGTTTTTCAAGGGGAATAAGTAAATATATGGCTATTTAGTTATAAAATCCTTCTGGAGAAAAACACCTGGAGTTCTTACAATGACCTGCCTAGGTCTGGTCAGAAGTGGATGAAATCTAAGGTTTAGTTTACCTTGTGATTACATTACAGGAACTTGTCTTCACTGTATTATTGTGACAGTTAATATATATTGATTAGCCATGCTACTTTGATATATAAGTCTTGGGATAAGTTATTCCACTGTTTATTTTAAAACATTTTTGTCACTGAACTGCCACACTGTACACTAGGTTTGCATGTCTGAGTGATCATGATGCATGCACAGTTGCTGGGTTTTAATTTTTGGACATATCAGAAGTAGACAGCCATACCCAATATAGTCCATCAACTGATTATTTTCTCTTCCATAGAAATCTGTTGCTTGCGTATTGCATTAAAATTTCAGTACTAAAAATTTGTTTCCAGAGATTTTTAAATTTATCAGTTTAAGAAGGCACTAAATTAAAATTGTGTACAGTTAATGTGAAGAAAATAAATGGCTCATAAAAATGCTGTATTTCCTTAAATATGTGATTTTTAAATTACTTTATACTTAAATAATATGATCTTCATATTTTACAGATGAAAGTCCAAAAACTGATAAACCCAAAGTAGATGAGGAGTGTGATGAAAATGAAGAAGATAAAGACTATCACAGGAGTGACCCACAGATTGCAATCTGCCTCGACTGTTTACGCAACAATGGGCAGTCAGGAGATAATGTTGTCAAAGTGAGTAGCAAACAAGCTGTGCTGCAGTTATTGGTGACAGAATAGCATCTTGTAGGAACCAAATAATTTTACAGCCATTAAAAATAAAACCTTAATGTAGTGATCTGTTCCCACTTCCATGTTTATTTAGTCCTTCCCTTTGAAGCATTCAGTGCATCTCTGGAATTCTGTGAAAAATACAGTTCTATGCAGAAAGCCATCTGTGACAGTGGAATTTTTGTTTGTGTGTGGATTATAGTTTTGTAGTCTACAGCCTTTATGGGATATAACTGCATTACACAACAGATTACAGCACACCACAGAGGTATCTATAAAGCTAGCTGTAGGTGAGCAGCCTCATACCTTCAGGGTTACTGTTTTAATGTGCCAGAATGAACCTACTTAGCAAATATGTGGCACCCTGAATGCTTGGGATCCAGATCTTTCGAGCTGTAAACCTGATTCTGACTCTAATGTGTTATCTGTGGCCTTGGGGAGATCACTTCAGTCTGCAAAATGTGTAGAGTTAATACCTGCCAATTGCTGCTTTAAGAATTAGGGAGATTTGGTTTCTCTTTCTGAAGGGGATTACCTAACATACTGAGTCTAGAAGAAAGTCTTCAGAAACCACCTTAGATTTTAACAATGTTTTATTAAATTACAAATAGAAGAATGAAAAGAAAAATAAATGTAAGAACTTTCCTAATAAAAAGTACGTATATTTTCTGTGTGTTATGTTCCATGTGTAACTTTGGGGGTTCTTATCACTTCTAAGAAATGCAACATTTGTTTGACCCCCAGCATTACTAACACGAACACATAGATTTCTTAGGGTCTTGTGGGGGTTTTGATGGTTTTGGTGGTAGCTGGCTTTTGGTCTTTTTCTTTCCTTCCTTCTGTATCTTTTAGAAATATCTTTAGAACCAGAGATGGGCCAAATGACCTTGTTTATCATCTTTTAAATTTTGAAAACAAGTGAACAAAAATGAACCTCTAGTGTCATTATGAATTAGAAGAGAGTACAACTGGTTACTGATTGAAAGAATTATCAGTTCCAGCTGTTCTTGCACTAAAGATTGCTCACATTTTCCAAAATATCTGACATGGTTTTTTCTGATTTGTTGCTTTAGGGCTTAATGAAGAAATTTATCCGCTGTTCTACTCGAGTGACCGTGGGAACTATCAAAAAGTTTCTCAGCTTAAAATTAAAACTTCCAAGTTCCTATGAGGTACATTTGAAAGAAAGATGTTTGCATTTTTATTTCCCTACAACATAATCTATTTCTATGAAATTTAATCATGTTTGAACCTGCTTTCTCTTTGCAGGGATACAGGAATTTAGACTGAAGCACAGACTATTTCTTCAGCCTGTTCTCTTACAGGAGCCAAAGGCTCAGTGAAGGGCAGGCTGCCTTTAGCAGCTTTAGGTGCTTTAGCACCAGCAGCAGCCTCCCAGCTTTGGTTAGGGGTAGGGCTGAGCTAGGTTTGATGCACAGGTTATAACTGTGCACAGGAGTTTGTCACTGTGTCCTGACATGCTGACCAGCCTTTTTGGTGTCATTTGGTTTTTAATCTGTCAGGTATCTTAATGGCTTGTGTTATAAATAATCTGCTTACTTCAAAATGTTGACTCATTTTTTTGTCTGAAACCCAGAAATCCTTGTAGCTCTATTGCAGTGACGGGCAGCAGTAAGATGCTATAATAAAGTTTAAACTAGAAATTTTTCACTCTGAGATAATTTTTTTTCACTATCTTTTGTCCTTTTCAGTTAAGGAATGTCTGTATACTTTGAAGTGCATTTTTATTGTAATTTATAATTATTTTTAAACTAATTTTTGAAATTTTCTTTAAAATCTAATTTTTTAATTAAAATTGCTGCACTTCTAGTTTATATCTTTGGGTTTAAAAGAGCAGTGGCATAGCAAGGTGGCATTCAAAATACAGCACAAGGCTTTCTCTTCAAACAGATACTGTGTAGTGCAGCTAAATATAGGAAATGTTTGTCTGCTGGTGACTTCATACCTCGGTAGCAGACTTCCTTCTGTCTGCTGCTTCAAATAAAAATACAAAAGTGAAAGAATAGCAGCTGAATACCAGTGTACAAAATAGCATATTGTCAGCATGCTGTTTTCATCCAGGTTTGATATACATGTCTAATGGAATTGTTGTATAATGATAGGAGTGGAGGGATTACCTCTGAAGATTCACTTAGCAGTTCATTTAGGCATTAAAATTCTGCATCCCTTTGTCTTACTGTTTGTTCTGTTATATTTTAAGCTGGATGTACTATGCAACGGAGAAATCATGGGGAAGGATCATACTATGGAATTCATCTATATGACAAGATGGAGGCTAAGAGGCGAAAACGTAAATGCTGTTACATTATTGATAAATGATGTTTTGGTATATTTATTATAGAGACTATACATGCTTTCACATCTTAGGCCCAAATGTAATCTATGACCCTTCAAACAACCCCTATTTAAGAATGCCTTCTGCATGTTTTCTCAATTTCTTATGTAAAACCCTGTGGGTGAAACCCTACAGCACATACATTGTGTAGAAACTTCAAAATAGTGGATGTATGATGTGTACATGCAAGTTCTGCTCAGAGTTTTAAGTAACTAAAAACCAAAGCCCTTGTTCTTTTTCAGCAAGTTTGCTTTTGGTGACCTTTTGAGTTACAATAGTTGGGGAATCTGCATCCAGCAGTCCTTCAGTAAGATCCTGTTTTATTCAGTCAATAAACTGAAAGTGACACTGAAAAATTACTGGTGAAATCTAATTGTTTCATTACTGTTTCTGTTAATACTACATCTATTCTTTCTGAATATGCTCTCTAACAATAACATTCAGATAACAGCCAGATGGGTTTTCCTTGCTGCATATGTATATTTTTGAATTGCAGTATTTATCTTTTTTATTTAAAATACTTTTTTTTTCAGGACTGATACTCAGTTTGGTTTAGTACCGCCTTGTATATTTAATTTTTTTTTGGTTAGAAGTCATATCCCCTTTTCTTCTCTTTCTTTTATGCATTTGCTTGTGTGCGCCTGTTGATTGGTTGTCCCTCTTTATTGCTTTGTAGTGTATGCAAGTTTGTCTATTGTGACTAGTGGAGGCTAAATTGGAGTGCAGCTAAGGTTAAGCATTTAACATCCCTCAATGTACTGATCTGAAGAAAATTCCAAACTTCTGTTCTTTTTTTGTTTTAAGCTTCCTAGTACCTAGAGTAAAAAGCGCTGCAACATGGGCAGAGAATACAGAGGATTAATCATAGAGTTAAGAATTCACAAGTTTCCTAAAGTTGTGCCTTAATCTGAAGCTGGAGGGGAAAGGATAGATTTTGACAGGAATTAGGGAGGTCAATGTATATAGGGAAGTATTTGAGAAATTTGAAAGTAATATTGCACTGAAATTTGGTGATTGCTGAAACCCCAGTATTGCACAAGGAAGGGAGCTTTAACTAGAATTTTTTTTCCAATATTGCCTTGAAACCAGTGGATGTTTGTTTGGTTTGCCATCTTGTATTTTTGTTAGCACTGGCTGTCCTATTAGGAAATGTTGAGGCAACAGTGGCAGTGATAATGGAATTTTTTCACCTCATTTTGTCCTGCAGCCCTTGCCTACAAAGGGCTCTTGGCAGCTGTATGAAATTGGAGGCAACAGTAATATGATCTTGATAAAAAGATATTTGCACTAAAAATTTTCAAAAATCTCAGAACTATAGTTTTTAATATTTAGTGAATGCAGGAGTTGACAACTCCTGGTTAAGTTTGTAAGTGTATTTTTTTACACACAGCATAGCCAGGTAGGTGTTCGTCTTCTCTTTCACGTAGTTTTTAATTCACTCCTCCAAAGTCAAAGATGATTAAAACCTCTAAAAATTTAATTGTGCTGGTAATAAATCCAGTAATAGCTAGGCTTCTGTGATTTTGTTTTCCTCAGTGAAGTTGCAGTGGTAATTAATTGATAATCTCTTCTTCTGAATGAAGATCAAGAATGAATCCATTATCTTCATCTATGTTACTATTGACCATGAGCTTTTCCTGGCATAGCTGTGGACCTTACATGAGGTAGACAAGAAAAGGGAAAAATGTCCATTTATTCATTAAACAAGTCTTTCCTGTTTTTAAATAATTGATTGTAACCTTTACATTTAAAAATTTTAAAAACTCAATAAATGGTAAATGTGCATGTCCAGCTGTGGATGCCTCTTATCTGATCAGAAAATCATCTCCTTCGCAGTTTCGGTGTCAGAACTGCTCATCTTCGCAAGTCTGCTCACAGGATGGCACTTTCTATCAGGTAAGAGGCACTCACGACTGTACATACTACAGTCATTAGGGTCCTGTCAGCATCTCCATTGTAATTCCACTTGTGGAGCTTTTATAATTCCTCACTACAAAGTGCTAAAACTCTGTGAACCAGGTCTGAGCATTTTCATTCCTGCAGCACAAACTTTATTCAAAGGATTTAGGAATTGGTCTTACTTTGCCTTAGGTCAGTTTTTGTTTGTGACTTTTTTGAGAGGTATCATTCTATAGGTTGATATCCATATCAGCTTCAAAGGATTTTCTGACTTTTCCTATCTTATTCCTCTGACTAGGCAGTATTGGGCAGTCAATGACAAGGGATCAAAAATAAAGAATGTGAATTAAGAGACTACGCTGGTTTCATCTCTTTATGGGAGTGCATGTGTCCTTTTTGATGGAGTAAAAAAATGTTAAGTTTTTCTAATCTCTGTTCCTTTCACATTTTTAAAATTAGAAATGGAATAATTAGATGCGAAACCTCCAGAACTTGAAAACTGAAGCTGATTTCTAAGTTTCATTGACCAATCTGGTTTCCAGTACTATTTGAAACAGTATGTCAGTTTCCTCATTGAGAATTTTAACTAATTTCTAAAAGTTACTTTGCAACTTTGGAATACTATTTTTGTCTTGAGTAAAAAATTAGACCTAGTGGTAGAAGGTCACTCCCCACTAGTGATGGAAGTGAGCTACTGCACTCATGCCTCCTTCAATAATTAGAATTGTCCCAGCATAGTGCATTTGATTTGCACGGTTTTGTGATTTTATTCGCTGAAACACTGAGCCTCACTGGTTTACTTGGCAATTTCAGTGTGGTGATTGCTGTGTCTCTGCCTGGGTGCACTTCCAGTTAGATCTGCACACTTTTAGAAACAATTGATATACTCGAAGTCAAAACCATGTGAAACAGCATTTAAATAATATAGTAGTCATGTCCTGTGCAAAGAAAAAATTAATCAGGGACCAAGTAATTTATGATACCGCAGATACATGTTTGTTAAATGCACATGCAGAATACACGTGGTGCTCCCTGTCTTCTCTCCTAAATACTCCTGGTACTGTTAATACCTCTGGGTTTACCTTTCTCTAAACTCCAGTTTGTAAATCTCCTGCAAGTGTGACCAGTTTAGTTCAGGTGATATTTCACTACCATGGCATGGAAGTTTATTACCTTGTAGTTCTCTGAAGCTATATCTTTGTTTCTTCATCTCTGTTGCATTTGAAGGATGAAGCAGAATTTTTCTGGTTTTAGTGACAGCGTCTAATAATTCTTTATGTTTTCAAATTTGGAATTTAAAAAACTTAAATTAGCTTTGTTTCTCTGTTGTGTGGCAGAGAGGTATTTAAGGCCATACAGCTGCTGAGACAATGAGATTTGCTAAGGTTTTATGCTATTGGAAATATCCAGGATGCTAATGAAGTTAAGGGGAAAATTTGAGGCAAATGAAATGCTGACAGACTGAAAAATAAAAGGTTGAGTGAAACAGCAGTTTGAGCAACTAGTGCCCAGATATTCTACAGCCCTTTTTGGAAATCCATCTGATCTACTCTTGCCTTCCATTCCACAAGTTCAATCCAATTTAGGAATCCAGGAAGCTGATTTGCTTTTCTCTCTCTCTCTCTCTTTTTTTTTTTTTTCTTTTTCCTCCTCAGTAGGAATTAATAAAAATTTATCACTAGCTCTGAGATTAAGGAGTTTGGATCTGGGGGAGGAGGTCATCTCTCAGAAAACCAGCTGACAGAAAATTGACCTTTTGTAATAGTTTTGCTAGGGAACCTCTGTATATAAATTTCAAAGTACATCACCTGTAAATATACTTTGGTTTAGAAAGTATAAAATGTCAAGATTGCTTTTTATCAAACACAGCAACCCAGAAATAAGACTTGTTTGAGCACTCCCAAGGATAAATGTAATGAAACATAAATATTGAAATATATAAAAGCAGATACAGAAACTGTATATCATGGACAAATAGCTAATAGATTTGAAGTAAGGGGATGGGTTTAACTGTTGAAATGTAAGGAATTATTTCATATAAATTGTCATATACATCTGTCTTAGAGATAAGGTCTGGCTATTCTTAAGGTAATCTTTAATTGCATTTTCTTTGTATTGTTTATGAATCATGTCTTCATGCTTTCTTGTCCCCTTGCTTGTTTTCAGTCCTACCCTATGGTACTTCAGTATCGACCTAGAATTGACTTCGGTTAGACCAAAGGGCCAGATCCCACTGAGATGAATCCTGCACTATTTGTTTACCCATCGACAGATTGCACAATGAATGGATGTGCCTGGATTGGGGGGACACAGCCAGAATTTCAGCATGCAAATAAGGACATTGTCTTTCTTAAAATTGTCAGTTGCATCTCTGTTGTTTCTATTAGAGCAAGCCAAGTGCCATTCTGCTACTGAAATGTGCATAAGATATTTGTGTATCTTAAGAGTGTGCTGCAAATCATAGCCAAAATCATGAAGTGTACAGTCAAGACTCCAAACCTATGGAATACTTTTGCTTGCGTGTTAGAAAATTTTTCTGGTCCTAATATTGATTACACTAGCAAAATGGCAGAGTGCTCATTCATGTGGTGTTGCAGTGTCACACACTTACTATTTTACTGAATATTGTTGTTTAAATCATAGAGTACTGTAAAGATAACTAAGGATTATACCTTGACAATATTTTGTATAGAAAATATATTTAGAAGAAAAGTGGTGATTGGGCCACTACCTTTTCCTTGATAAGGTTCTCATGGGTCCAGGTATAGCTCACTCATGAGTGTGCAACAGTCCTTTTGCAGTGAATGAAGATTAATTACACTGAACAAGAGATGTAGAACATGATAATTCAAAATAGTAATTTTGAATCTTCTAAATTGCTAATATTGCTTACAAGCATTGCAGCCTTTGTGATTGCACTTTCCAATGGTTTCCCTGAGGTCTGGAATTTGGGATACTAGCTATTTTTGGAAAAATGGCTTCTGGTCAGATTACATTTCTTCTAATAAAGCCTCCATAAAAATGAAGGTAAAATAATATAAATGTCTATGGAACAACTAAATTCCGCTCCAAAATTATGACCAAGGCATTTTTTTTTTCATAATTATTACTTTTCATAATAAACATTTCTTTCTAAGATTGAATAGAGGTCTATAATATGCTAAGACAAAAATAATATATAGCTTTAATTACATACTGTACCTCTTGTGACTATCTGGAGTTTAGAATTCATTACAGAAATTTTCATTAGTTAAAGTCACATCATAAAACTATTTCTATAAAATTAGAAGTAATGCAATACTGAAGATTAGCAGTCTGACCAAAATAATTGTTCAGGTCATCTTTTTTTTTTCCTATGACCTGGTAGTGCTGGATAAAAAGTGATTGTTGCCTTAGGTATTGCAAGCATAGTGGTTCTAGTATGGGATGTTTCTTGGGTTTTTTGGTAATGTTGCAGGGAGCATAGCAATGTGTATGTTTTCTGTCTTCTGTTTTTTTGCTTAAAAGTCAGTTGAGTGTTTCTGATCAGATTCTCTGGAGATACTTAAAATTCAGTCACGTTATGTAATTTCTACTTAGTACATGCCTGATGCTGTTGTAGATAGCTGTTTACTTTCTTTATGCCTTTTGCATACAGCAAAAAGGAACCAAATCAATTTTTCACAAGCTACTGTAGAGTGAACTGATCATTCTTAGACAAATTGAAAATTCTTTTTTGGGATCAAATACAAAAGATAGGTGTAAGGCTGTAATTTCCTTGGTAAGTTTGTGTTCATGTACAGTGGTATGTTCTGTAGGAGAAATAAGCATGTTGTGGATTAAATCTGGCCCCTTGAATGTTGTTAGGAGTTCTAACATTGATGACTTGAGGAATAGCATGTAGTTGGGTTGAATCCTACCTACCACTGCACTCCAAAGCCCATATAGCATGCAGAAATCAAAATGCTGTCAGTAGCAGTCTGTTTAGGAACTCTGCCATTACAGGTCAAGGTTGCACGTATTGTGCAGATGCCAGTGGAACGGGGGAAGGAAAATGTCTAGGAAGAAGCTGCTGCCCTTTCTTCTATTTGTGCTGGCAAATACAGGCACTGCTTTGCCCAAAACCAGGCAGGGGTGCAAATGCTGGCTGCAGGGAGCAGACATCCCTTTGCCCACCCAGTCTGTGATGTGCTACTTGACAGAAAGAAAATACTCTTTGTAGGCAGGGCCCTTCTCTGAAGAGTCTCTAGGGAAAAATAGATTCTTTTTCTATATAGAAGTCCACCTCATGGAGCAGCTTGGAAGAGCAGATTTTCTGATTGAAAATCATTCTTCTCTTTAGTATATACGGTTGTTTTGTACAGTAGAAATAGGATATTATTTGTAAATATTTACATGCACATACAAATTACACCTTACAGTTTTTATATATCTCATGTGTTTTTATACCACTATTTTCACTGTAGATTTGCTTGACATAAAACACCTATTTCAGTTTATCACAAAACTAATGCTAGGATGCTTAAGTATAATTTCTGCTTGGTTCAGGGCACAATTTTTTTCTCAACAATTGTGTGTGCTGTTTTGAAAAAATTTTAACAGACTTGTTTTTAAAAGACAGGAACATACAAGTTTTAATCCATCCACCTAACAGGGCCCTTGGAATAGCACTCTTTTGCCTTGGCTTTGGAGTGGCAACTAATAGAAGTTTTCTCTGACTATTTGGTAACTTCCTGTATTCATAATTCAGAGAACCATTAATTTTCTCAGTTGGAGTTGGACATTGGTTTTGATTCCTGGTATTTTCTTTATGCAAGTTAAAGCTAGATTACAGAAGGCAAATCTTCATTTTAAGCATGGAAACTACTGGCAGATCTGAACCGACGTCCCCAGCTGCGAATGGTGGCATTAAATGCATATGAACTAACCACCTACACTTGTATGCATTTCTGATTTGATGGCACGGTGCCAGAGTGCTGCTGTAGTTTAATAGTTTTTGTAAAAGTGAAGTGCCAGTGAAATACGTATCTTAACTGGGCAGCTTGTGCAACACAGGCATTGCCTTCTTTACAGGAGATTTTCGCTCATATAGTACCTGTGTGCCATGTCTCTACAGATATGCAGATTTAATTCATTTGTGCCAATTAATAGTATCTGAGCATCATAGGAATATGAGAATGCAGATTCCTGTGTGCCAAAGATGGAGTAAAGTGAAATGAGTACCTAGGCATTCCCTTCAGATTGCACCATATGCCATGCTAGAGCAGATGCCTGGATAAAGTCACACTTTTTGAGCATTTCCATGACCACTGCATCCTTGTAAAGCATAGGAATATAAAATAAGTGTTGCTGCCACTGTGTTTCTATGACTTTCCCTTATTAGCAGTATCTAACTACAGAGGGACATAAAAAATTCCACACTACTACCTAACCTTGCTATCCCTTATTTAGCACTTTTGATGCTGCTTGGGTTTTTTTCCCTAGAAGTGAAAAACTCATTAATGAAAATCATTAACAACTTTGTTGTGCATAGCTGGTTGCTGCATTTATCTCAGAACAAGCCGTATGCTAGAATTTAGAAACAAGATCCTGTAATATCTCAAACAATATGGAATTAGATGATTAATCAAGAAATGTATCTTCCATGATGCATTACTGCACTCCTGGTAGCTAAGGGCCTAGTCCTATGAAGGTTTTTTTTTTTTAATGAAATACCAAGACTGCTACAATAACTGAAGTGACTCATCACTATAGGAGGTATTGTTCACATGGAAGCTTTGGGGATTTGGGTCCTAGGAGTATGCAGTGCAAGTAGTATATTGTGCATACTCAGCTAGCTTGCAGTTATGCAAAAAAAAAAATTAATAAAAGTATTATCTTGACTTTACTGAAAATGTTACACAAAGTGAAGTGCCTGATTACTTGTACAGAATACATTTTAAGCCCATTATTTTCATTTGACAGGGTAGTTTCTGCTTCTGAATTTTATCTATGGTCCTAATGCTTTCAGCAAGAATATATCATAAACATAGTGTATTGAGAAGCTTTCATGGGAAAAAAAGGATTTAAAAAATGTGTTCTTTTAGATAATTTAAATTAAAGCCGCCCTATCTCAATGGACAGTATATTAAAATAAGTACTTTCATGTTGAAAATATTCCGTTTTCTGCATGAGGAACCCTTTAATTCTGGATCTTGGTCTATTTTGCTCCATAGGTTTGAGTAATTTGACTTGACTTTTCTGCTCTTATCACTAACAGTTCTAGTGTATCTTGCAGGAGAAATGAGATTGATCCCATTCTGTTTAGATATCAGCTAGGCTCTTACTGCAGACAAAATGAGTAATGGTCCAGATTTTCATCTCATCTCTCCCATGAATGACTGTTATACATGACTTTGGGAGAGAAGTAAACAATTTTTCCTTCTCTGCTGTTTAAAAAAAACGTAGGCCATGGTTTAGTCCTTTAATCGAACCAATCGCTGAATTGTCTTGTTACATACATTTTTCATATAGCTGTAGACAAGAGGTATTTATCCACTTCCCAAAAAAAAAAATCATTCTTGAGAGAACTTGCAACAAAAGGCATAGCATCCAGCTCAGCCAGATACTACGTCTGGTAGAAATACTAGAAACCAGATTCAGGTTCAAACAGCAGTTCAAAACCAGTATTTACTATCAAATTAAATAGATTGAGCCTTGTTTATAGAGGGGCTACATAAAATACTGGTTAATAATATTCACTGATCAGACTCATTTTTGTCCTGGAAAAGGGCAAAGGCAATTAAGACTTACATCCTTAGCCAAGAATTTGGTCCAGTTTCTTCACTTATCTGGCAGATTTAAGGCATCTCTTTGCTTCCTACAAAAACGCATGTATCATGCTGTATATTCCCCTCTCGTTTTACTTCATGCTTTGCTGACTTAGTATTTTTCTCAGTTAAAATATGTAAACAGGCATCCTCTCTCCTGTAATTAATTCTAGGTTCTTGCATATCTTTTGGCCATTCCTATACCCCACCCAATTTCCTACCCAAAAACATTAAGGACTTATAAAGGTAAAATTGCACATGAGGTGTCATCTCACAGGTTTCAATGATCAGGCAGCTCTCATGCATTTCAGCAAAGTTTTCATAGTTCTGCATTTTCAATTCTTTATAGCCAGTTTGAGCAAGGTCAAACTTCCACAAGGGTTTCAGCTAAAAACACTTGTTTGAGGAGGGGTTCCAGGATGAGTTCCAAGACACGAGGGGATTGATTCACCTGAAGGAAATGTGAAAACTTCCAACTGCACATTTACCTCTAATTCTGTCATAGAGGGGTTGTCCGACCTTTGGACCTCAGCTGAAGCATCCCTTGCAGGAAAGTCCTTCAAAAGATTATCTTGCAATGTTTAAGTATTTTTCTTCATAAACAGATCTACCTATTGATTTCCTTTTCTACCTTCTGTCTACACTCTCTGTAGTCAGATTAAAACCTTAGGTTCCAGAATAGGAAATTAATTAATTAAATAATTAATTCCCAACAGACTTCCATCCAGGGTATGTGCCATAAATCTTTTGCATTCAGGTAGCTTTCCACTACAGCTGAGTAAGGATGCTGTTTCATTCTCTAGTAAGCAGTTTAGGTCTCTGTGGTCCTGGAGTGTGGCAGTGAAACGTAGGAGCCCTGTACATGGGTAGAAATGTCCAGGGTATCTTTTATATTTGCAAAAGGAGACCAAGTTCTGTAAGCTCAGGATGGAGGAGAAACTCTGGAATAAAAGATGTCTGTGAGCGGTAGCTTTTGCTGTTGCATTAATTTTAACCAAAGATAGGGATTGGTTTGACTTTGCTTGTTTTTCTGAACCATTAGGTACTTTTCTTTGAAGTAACTTTTATGTGTATTTCTAGGAAATGCTTCTAACATGGCTGACAGTTGACAGGATGAAGTGAATAGAAGTAGCTACTGTGCATTTTCCTTTTTCCTCATGACAGTCAATGTAAAACGAAGAGTTGGGAGAAACTTACTATACAATATACAAAATGGCTGCACAGTGAAATGGTTTTGCTGCTAGTTAACATACTGAGGGTTTTATTACAAATGAAGTTGTAATGAAGATGTTTATTGTCAAAGTGCAAGGCACATATTTTATAATGGTATTCTACTCTTAAAATTCAGTTTTGTATTATATTGAGTATGGTAGATATTGTTCCTGTTGTCTCCTGAATTTTGATGTGGTAAAATGAAACATGCTCCATTTTTACTGAAAAAAAAAAAATCACAGACTTACTGATTTAAAATTAGTCTTCATTGTCAGAACTTTTAGTTTGTTCTTAAAAACTGGGGTTTTTTAAAAATAAACTATTTTTATGGATAATCTGATTGCCTAATAGTTCTAAGGGACCTATTCAATACCAAAGGTAACGCCACCCAGAAATGGACTTGGAATATGACATTGACACTTTCCTGGAGTGCCTGAATGGTCAAGAGGTACCTGGAGTCAGTCAAGCAGAACTGAACCAGTGGTAGTTGTCTGTGTCACCAAGCTAAAGGGTTAGGCACACCTAGCAGTTTCCAAAACAAATTAGAAAAGGAAAGAAACAACAGGAATAGCGTTGAGGTTGAGTCAACGGACACAGTAGCTCTGAGTCCTAGCTCATGTTCCTGAAGAAAAGCACAAAGGCTTGCATTTACTGATGTGTCTGCTATACCTGGCCTGTGAACTGACAAAAAACTCAGTGTGCTGTCAATCCTGTAAACCTTCCAAAGCACAAAACAGTCACCAAGCTACTTTTGGGGTTTCCAGTCATAGTTCAGTGGTATTTTGGAGGGTGGAAAGGACAGATTTGGAAGATAATGAGAAGATACTAAGTATGTTTTACAGATTTTTATAGCTATTTTTTTAGCAAATGGCATTGCTGTCCTTGACGTGAGAACGTTGATTAGTAAGAAGTGATTATTTTACTTGGGCAGTATAAAACAGAGAGAATTGAAACAAATCCACATTATCTTGATTTCCTTTTCCAGGAATAGTGGTTAACTAAACTGGAAAGTAATAGGTCAATATAATTATCTAGCTGACTGAAAAATTTCATTCTAAATACTTACTGATCATATTTTTTTCTCTCAAATAGAAGCTTCTTAGCATAAACATGAAGCAATGCATCATTTTTCCCTTATTGCAGACTTAACTATTGAAAGGAAAGTATTTTGCATTTTTTAAAATTAATGCAAAGCCTGAATTGTTGGATGTTCCAGGCTACTGAATAGATGATATAGAGTTACTCTCAATGGATTTTTTGGGGGTGGGGGCCTAAGTGTCCTTATATAAGCTGTGATCCAAGTTAAAAGAAAGGAGCCTATGGTGAGCAGTAATAATGTTCTAATGCTTCCTTGCATTTGATCAGTAGTTACCAGTTTTTAATAAAGCAGCCCTCACAGTACTTAGAAGTTCATAGAACATATTGTGATCTTAAGTTGCTAATTTGTTTTAAAATATAAAATGTTTTAAGCTTTTTGTCAAAAGTGATAACATCCTATTACAAATAAACCTTTTTGTGGTTGTAAAATTTAGCTTATAAATCATTCAAATTGAAGTGAAAAGAAACACAGGTCATTGTTAATGACAGTCTATCCTACTATTAAGAATATATGTATTTTTGTAAAGGAAAAGCACTTGTAGATATTTAATCAGTCCAATATCTATGTATGTTAATGTTTTGGAAAAAAAAAATAGAAAACAAAATGCTGCTTAGAGAATCACTTACATATTTTTATTTTTTGTGCTTAAATGCATTTTCTGTTGATTTATGGAATGTTTATTCTGTGTGAAGCTGTATAGTTAGTACAGCTGGGCTAAATGCATTTCTCACCTAAATCAATTGTATCTGACTATGATAATATATTTTGTGTCCAATCAGAAAGCAATTACAACACACAGGCTTGTGGTGCTGTTTTTCATCTTTGGTATTAGTTTCATCCTGCCTTATAACTTTTCTACTTCATAATAGGTATAAAAAATGCTAACCATTTTTGTGATGCATGTGTTTCAATGGGCATTTCAGGGTATATCTATGGTTGTTTAGTTGAATCTTACTATGCTTATTAACATTTTTACAAGGTGACAGAATTTTACATACAGTATTTAATAAACAGTCCCCTGGATGAAAAAGCATGCAAGATTAGTCAAGTTTAATACTTACCTTCCTTCAAAGGAAACTACTGCTGGGTACATGTGTGGAATGTGAGTGCATCACTAAAGATTCTGAGAATTTGTACAAACACTATTTTTTAAATTCAGAATAATTCACTTCTTGTAATATTTTGCACCTATTTGAAACCTCACTTTCGACTGTATTTTGATTCATCATAATTCATTAACACAGCTTCAGGGAAGAAAAAATACAGGAAAGAATTTTATTAAAGTATAGTAAAGAGTGGCAACGATATTTGTTTGTGTACAGATTAGTGTACAGTCCAAAATCTCTCTGCTTATTTCTGTGGGGTTCTACAGATATCTACTTCATGGGTCTGATGCTTAGTTAAGTTTTTCAGCTTGACCTCAGTGGAGTGACTTTATAAATTATCCTTGTAGCTGAGACTTGAAATGAGCCAGACTTCCCACTTCCTCACTTAATTTCCTTTCATGGGTGACTAATATTGTTTAAATTTACTCTTATTATATTAACCTTGTCATAAGTAAGTTTTGCAATATTCAGTGTGTACAGTGGCAGTAGAATTCATTGGTAGGAACTCAACTGAGTAAATACTTGTGTCCTTGACAAACTGGGGGAGAATTTGACTCAGTTTATGAACACTTGAAATGGCATTCTCTCATTTATGTTCATGCTTCACAAAGATCTGCAGTTGATCAAGATTTGATGTGCTTTATTACATTAACACTGTCCATTTTTATAATTTTTGTTAAGAGCTAATTTCTGTAGTAATTCATTAGGCTCAGCATCTCAGGGTCCACAAAGTAGCAGTTTAAAATCCATTTGATCTGGGTGCAATACCAGTACTGCAGGCTTTTATCTTTTGAAGAACCAAATATGTTTTGAAGTACTTTAAAAAGCACTGTAAATTTCACCCTTTCACCTCTAAATTTTGCCTCAGTTCTACCAAAGGAATGTGAGGAGTTTTTTTAATCTGGAATCTGAATGTGGCCCTAGAAAAAATGAGACACTTATAACTGAGTCAGCACTAGTGATCAATTTTCCATTTAGGGATGGGAAGTGCTGGTACTTGGGGGGAGTTTTGGCAAAACCCCGTGGTCGTTCCTCTTGAAGTAGAGTGAAGCCTGTTCAAATCTGCATCAACATTTGTAAGCAAGATTTGTTTTGAAACAACAGCTCATACAAACCCTGTGAATGGGCCTCTTGTGTATAAATGTATCAGGTATGTAGTGATATTTCTAATAGTGAACTACTTGTATGACTCAGTACCAGTGATGTTAAAATGGTGTTTCATGCTAATGTCAAGAAGGTTTACAGCACTTTTATAATGGTTGATAACAAATTACAATTTGGCCTGACCTGTATGCTGCAAGATGCCTCTAGCCCAGTTGGATTAATTTTATGAAAAATCTAGATGAGCAAGAAGTATAACTAATCTGCTTACTAGCACTGAATTGCTCCTTTCTCAAAGCAATAAATATATTCATGTTGTAACATCTGTTGTGCAGCCTACAATACGAGTTGTTTTGTTGCATTGTTTCTATATAATTTATTTTGTGCAATAAAAAAAAATCTCTGGTTTTATCTGACTTCTTTCTAGTTTGTAATAACATTTTAATTAAAACATTTGCTAGCTTTGTATCTTAATCATGCAAGCATACTGTCAAATCACAGAAGTGCAAGCAGAAAACAGAATGCAGTAATATTATTCATTATAGAAAAAACAGAAGGTACTCACATGGCCTGATTTCATTCTAGTTAATGTCATAGAGTGCTACCATGAATTTTCATGGGTGCAGAGTTCTGCCCAACATTAAAGTTGTCTGGACTTGGCACCCGATTTGTAAAATATAACCTGGTGGATTACAGTGTGAGTGTGTGCTTGAGGCTTTTTTTTTTAAACAATCCCATAAGGCTTCTGCAAATTTTTTTAACCTAATTTCACTGCTTTTTGTTCTTTCCCTTTTTGATGTTTTTGTGAATTAATATGGTTTCCGTAGTATTTATTATTCTGTGCACTTATTCTGTCATTGAGTTGTTTTAACTCTAAGGTAGTGTAAAATAAACATGCATGCAAATTGGAAGGTAGAGGATATCCTTACAAGTGAGCCCTTGGTGTGAAGTAACATTCACACTATATACTGAATTACTGCAAAGAAAAACAATGGACTGAGCCCTGTTACTCAAGTGAACTTGTACCTTTTGTCTGAGATGCTCCTACAAAACCTGCAATACCACCACATGAGCTCTGAGATGTGGCTCAGATTTGGAAGTAATAGAAAGGATTGCTGATTGAACTAAAGTGATCTGAGACAAAGTGCATTTTATATCTTCTTGTAAAATCCTTCTATATGTTACCATAAAACAAAACCAATTGCTTGTGAGCATAAAATGTGAAGGTATACGTAGCACATTGCAATACATCCATATGATTAAATAGGATTTGTTAGTTACGTTGCAATTGGCTGTTAACAGGCTAAGAGCAGCTGTGGCACCACTGGCTGCTCTGTAACGTGCAGATGAAGCAATGCAGCCTCAATGGTTTTCTTTGGACCTTTTTCACGTGGGATATTTGACCTCCAGTTTTGTCATAAACTAATCATTTCCCTTCTTCTAAAAGTGTCCTTGAAACTTAAGGTCACTCCATGAAAAAAAAACCCAAACTTTATATAATGCATCTACATAATGTCATTACATTATTTATTAAACAGAAATTGAATTGTATGTAAGTGCAAAATTCTGCTCCTAAATAGGGAACTTTTCCTCAAGCAAGGTTTCAATTTAAAATGCAGTGATTAATTTATTCTAAATAATTACTTTGTTTCGGGTAGCTAAAAAGAGAATCCTTGCAGGAAAAGAACCCCATGCATAAGAATAGTAACAAACACCTGATAAGTCATCAAGCTGGGTTATGTTTTATAGAAGGAGGAAGGTAGGTGGTATACAAACAGCTGTTTACATCAGGGGTGTAGCACATGAATTTCCCTGTTGGAACTTTGATTCACATTGCTTTCTGCCCTAATTATTTTTTCCTCTTTTATTCTAGAGGAGAATGTGCAATGCAATGTCATTATAGGCAATAGAAATGTTTTTCAGAAGAAGAGTGCTTTCATAATTTAGGTTTCATTAAAGCAACAGAAATTTGCTGGCAGTGTGTAATATGAGCACCTTGTTCCAGTGGCACACTTCCAACATCTTCATTTGGAAAGAAGACTGCTGCATTCACAATTCATAAAAGCATTGGCATCTATCCCATTAAACTCACACAGGAAAATAAACCACCCTATCTTTTCTAAACTATTTATAGGTAATGTTTGGTCCTTTCCTGTAGTACACAAATAATGACAGTAAGTGCACTTCTAGATATGGAGGAACTTAAGGAAAGGTGTACTTAAAACCAATTTTACGGACAATTTAAATGCCTTGGATTTAATGTCATCCTTTTGCACATGTATGTTTCCCATGCCCCTGAAGAATTCCAGTCCTGCTGCCTACAGGCAGCCTCTACAGATTTGTGTCCTAGTACATCTCCAGAACCAGCAGAACTTGTTCCTAGCCAGTATTCCTCCTTTAATTTCCCTGTCCATATCCTTCTCAAAGTAGCATGATTTTGTCTTAACTAGTTTCTAAAATGTGTTTTAATCCCATGCTCCTCCCTACCACCTGCTAGGAGTGGTGCAGACGTAGAGAGAGTGCTCTGTGTGCTCCTCATGTCCTTGTACTACACCCAAGTCAGGAGTTCTAAACACCTTAAAAAGTGACCTCAGGAACGTTCACTGCTGCTCCCGTGCTTTGCTAGTTTATGATGCTGGATTTGTAAAGCACCTCAGTACTCACAAAGAACTTGTGGAGTGTATTTGATACTATTAACAGGGAAAGAGAAAGGGATACACTCCCAATAGGAAGCCCTTGGAAGCAAACAGCATCTGGAATAGAACCTATAGAATAGAACCTCTGAGTACCTCCCTCATCTCCAGTGTTGATTGCTTTATAATGCTAAACAGTAATTACTTCTTCCAGACCCTTTCTCCAAGTGTTCAGCTCAGATTGTTATTCCCTGGTAATCAAAGTCCCTGGAAAAAGAGACAAAAAAGGCATGGATCTGTCCTGCTGAATAGCCCCGTAACTTGCAGCAGTCAGCCTACCCCTCTTTCCATATTCTGCTGATTGCCAGACTCTTTCTTAGACTGAAAAGGTGTTTCCGGAGTACCTTATAAATAAGCAAAAAAAAGTTACTACACTGCTTGAGGTAAGCAATATGCAACTTGTTTTTAAATCATTTTTTGGAAAAATTACTATAAAAGAGTTTTCTGGCTAGTACTTTGAGTGGATGAATGTGCATGTTCAGAGCATTATCCATGTAATTTGACTTTGAAAAAAATTATTCAGAGACATAAAAAATAAAAATGCTTGCTAATAAAAAATTTAGTTTATATAAAAATAAATGCATACATTATGCTAATATAGCTTATTTAGAGAAGTGATATTATGAAGGAAAAATCTGCACTGTTGTTTTTGACCTAGGGCTGCTATAGTTTAATTTTCTATACTTGCTATAAAAACGTGTTATGTCACATCATAATAACAGCATGAAACTAAACACATGTTATGTAGATGCCTGATCCTGTAATGACTTGTGCTGAAAAAATACATGTGTAACATGCAGGACATGTACATAGGTTTTTAGTGTTGTGGAAATGCAAATTGGAGAACATGCTACCAGCAGGCCATTTGTTTTACAGGTTGTATTTAAAACAAGAAAATCACTTGCAAAATAGATGCCTACCATTTCAAAAGAACCCAAAGTTCTTTGTAGGTTATGTATTTAAAACATACACATGCTGGAGTGACTTTGCTATGGCAAGATGGCCATAGGTAGAAAAGTAGAATAGAGCAAAAAAAGTAGAATAGAGCAACTCATCCCAAGAAACTAATTCAGGTGCAAGAGAAGTGTTCAAGGTAACAGTAATGTGAAATTAGAATTCACACCTAAATCTATTCAGGTCTGTTCTCCTGACTTTGGAGAAAAATGCCAGCAAACCTTTTCAGTGACTGCACAGTGAAGTGCCAACCATCTGCATTGTCTCAAAACACTGATTTCAGCCTGCAGCTCCTATTCTTTGGCAAACAAATTCTCAGGTTAAGAAAAAAAAAAAAGGAGTAAAATGCTTTATCACTATGAACCTTAATATAGTCTCAATTCCCAGCATGGGGAAACTCCAATAATCACTGTTTAAAGAAGCTGAAAAGAAGCTAATTTATTCCTTGTAATATCTTTTAGATTTTGAGAAGGAGGTGGATGTGATAGGCGAGCCCATTTGTTTTTCTAAGGGACAAGGCTGTACACTAATTTTCTTGACCCTGATGTCATCTACTGCTAGTCAAAAGAGGAGACTGGCTAAAACCAGATTTGAATAGCCCATAAGAAATTCAGTCTTCAGCTCTGGTAGTTCCCTCTCTCAATTGCACAACAGTAGGTGAAGACAAGAATTGCCAGAGATGTAACATCACAGAGAGTACCATGTGGAGGAAATTGCTCAGCACACCAAAACAGTGGTGTGCCAGGCAGTCACAGAGCAGTACTGAGCCAACCAGCTGGGCACAAGCTCCCCAGCTGCATTGGTGCAGTAACGTTCAAGCTATCTGCAGCTCTGTGCAAGGAAAGTGGCAATGCACAGGCAGTGGCTGTGGGCTTTGAACCCTTGTAGAGCTCAGGTCACTGCCAGCCAGACTGCCTGTACACCACAGGTGTCTGTCCATGGGTTATATAGAAAATACTATATATATTAATTTGTACAGATACTATGTGACCTTTCACCAATAAACATTTTTAATACCACCCACATTTCTAACTGCTGCTAGGTCAAAGTACATAGCCAGCAGATAAACTGTGGGTTTTTTTCTGAATGTCCTCACATTTTGCTATGAGGAAGTGTAGGCTTGGTTTCAGCTGCTGTTTGGAGTCTGACATTAAGAGTTAGCAAAGACCCTCACCTTGGCAAACAATAGGAAAGGATCCTTGAGCCTTTCTATAGGGCTGCAGGCAGAAGTTCTGGCAGAAAACAGGAGACTTGTTGGTGTGGCCATCAGCTTGAGACCACAGCTGTGAAACACAGTGCCTGAGCCTGTGGATCACAGGTTTCTTGTTGCTAAACTCTTTGGGAGCATAGGTCATGGGGAAGGAAAACCACCTGTGCAGCAGCTCTATCATCTGCTCTGCTTTCATTTCCCCACAAGAAACTACTGGAATAAGAATAGTGGTAAGGAACATACTGTGGTAAAGAGTGCACAGTTGTGAATATAGATCAAAAGTTTCTGTGGGAAAGTAAGCACTAGACAGTACTTCATACTATTAATAGCTTCTAAGAAAAGATAAAATGTCCCAAAAGCAAAGACATCCAGGGCTGTAATCTGCTGCTCAGATAACTCATCCAAATGTAGTCCCTCCCAGATGATTATTTCCATTGACTCTCTAAGTCAAATATGTTTTCTTCCACTTCAGCACAGGATCAATTATAATCATCTCTAAAAGCCTACAGGTACAAGCATCTCTAGTGCAGCAGACCACAAGGCACATACGCATTTTTAATTTGAGGAGCCAATGCGGAACTGAATCCCTATGTCTTCATGCATCAGTAATATTTAGAATGTTGATCAACAAATCCTGCATTAAGATAGCTTAAAATGTCACTGATCCCTTACAAGCAACGCTTTAAGCGGTCCCACTTGTGCCTCTATGAAACTCACAAAGGGGGGTGGTTGGATTTTTTCTGACTTCCATAAATACCTGAGCAAGGCAGTAACACCCAGATGCTGAAACAATTCTGACTAAGAATGGGGAGCAGCAACCCAGCACCCAGCTGATTGCTCTCAGCAAAGCCATGTGGATATATGCAAGACGTAGGTTCCAGGGTGCAACACAAAGCCAGCACAGGTGTCCATCCCAAGGAATGGGAGGAAAAGTTCCTCAGGTGTTCTTCAGAATCAGATGGATCAAGGCTTGTTTAGCTTTCACCCACTTCCAGATCTTTTGTTAAGGGTGGGATGCGCATGGAATTTCTGCTTTGCATTCAAAGAAAAATTACCTGTTGACAGTTTTCCAAAAGCCCCTGGCATTTTATTTTTCTAAATGTAATGATAAAGCACAATACTGGAAAACCAAAAGGCAGAGCTCTCTCACTTGCACTGTGAGAACTTCAGTGACAGAAGGAGACTACAAATATGGCAAATACAACTACAGTAAAAGAAAGAGAGGTCTGTGAATGGAAAATGTCTTATTAAATAGAAAAAAATTACAAAAGAATGTTTATAAAAAATAGCTGAAATATATCAAAGCAAAAGCCAAGGAAATAAGAAAAAAAAAAGAGGAAAAAACCAAAACCTTGTTAATGGTTTTATAGATGTACTCCATGTTCATTAGTATCTACCCTTTTTCCTGTTAAGCCTTAAGCAGTTGGTGTATAATTTACTGCTGTTAATTATCAGTGCAGAGCAGCCTTCCCCTGGGCTCAGATGTGTCCAAGTTGAGGTTTTGAACTGTAAACATAACCACCTTTACAGTGCTCAGGTAAAAACTGAGCTTAAATGCAGGAGACAGCTGCTGCAGATCAGATGATTGCTGGGGAGGAGGTGTAGGGAGTTATCTTAAGGTCTGGAAACTCCATCTGTGTGCAGTCTGTCATAAGCCCTGATTTTTTTGGAGCTTGGTGTTAGGAAAACAGTGAGTCCATGCCCAGGCAGGATGACACACCAAACACCACTCTGCAGCTGTAGTTTCTTATGTGCTAAACATTTCTAGCAATATCCTTAATCTTTGTTCTTTTCAATATGTGCCACAGCTGGGGCTGGACTCTTCTGATAGCATTTATAGCAGGTAGTTATGTAGAAGAACAAGGGTAAATTGACCTGGTGCTCTGCTGCCCAGGTCAGAACAGAAGAGTTACTCATATTCTGGAGCTGTAGGTATGAATCTGCTGGACCTCCACGTTTTAAGTTCATTATATATGATACATGTCACAGATGTCTGTTTAAATCACAGAAAGAATTTTCCCACTATCTTTTAATATCAATTCAGTTGAAGCAGCCCACTGGCTTGTGAAGGCATAAGCTTTTGCCATTGATTTTAGCAGCAGCTCTAAACTTGCTTGCTCTCCAAACCAGAAGCCCCATGTAAGAAGCCAGCTGTATTTTGTTAACCCACTTCCATCCTTTCAGGTTGGATCTCCTATCAAATCAGGTACTGCCTTACCAGGTTTTCTTAGAGAAGTTTTCCCTCTGCTTGTCATTAACCTGTCTTTGTCCTTTTAATAGCAACAGCTCTGCTTGAAATTACAGAGGTTAATTTCTTTGCAACCAGCTCTCCCAGTGCTTGTTGTGTCAGCAGGATGGAAGTTGCTGCTAAACCAGCAGCCACAGGTACGTGCAGTTGCTAAGGTCTGAATGCAAAGCTCTCTTAGCACTCAACCCCTTCCTGACTAGCACAACATCAAAGCAGGGGACATCCTCCCCTTTTCCAGACTCTGGAAAATTCCTATCCCACCTGCATGAGGTGGCACAAACTCACAGGAAGACTCCTGGGACATCTACAGCATCCCCCACCCAGCCCTACACTGGAGCACAGGGCAATTTGATTTGCCTCTTCCTTTCCACTCATAAGATTCCTGGGCGATTAACTCTGGGATATGGGCTAATTTTGTCTCTTAACTGGTGGCACCTGTAACATAAATAGTGTCGTGCTGGGCCCATGGTAGTGAGATCCTTGATGCTACAGAGATAGGGGGGTTGTACTGGGTATGTGAGTAGATTCTCTAAGTGCCCTGAGTGGCAGTACTCAGTTAAGAATGCATTATATTAATCTAAAACCCTGCTAAATAGTAGGTAGTTAAATCAGTTTTTCCTTTTATTCTCGCTGTAATAATTATTCACAGTGTTTCTCTCTTGGTTTTAGCTCATATCATGGACTTAGACTTAGACTTAGACTTGATGGTCCCAGTTCCTCCACACCTTTCATAGGTTAAGATTTACATCTGGGTGCCTTTTTTTTTTTCCCCCCCTCCCCTTTTTTTCCCCCTGAGCCTTCTGTTTCTGTGGAGACCTATTATTCCTGAGAATACCTATTTCTTTTTTATTTTTCTTAAACATTAAATTGTAACCTTCATTTTCTTGTTTTCTTTTAAACTTTATCTAAGACCATTTAATGCACTCACTAAATCTGTGCCCCTTCTAGCCAAGTGTGATCCACACAGAAATTTAAACTGGGGCCAACTGCTATGCTGCCTTTGCCAACATGTTCAAATCAGGGAGATTGCATATCCTTCTGCAAGAACCTAATTCTGAACTTTCTCAGTTTAAGTCTGGACTTTCTCTGTGAATATCAGGTTCGTGTAAAACGGAGTAGATTTGATCCCAAGGTCCCCTTTTTATTATGTACAATGCTGATTTTCATGTTTCTTATTCAAAAGAGAAGAGAACCAAAGCGGGTGCTGTTGTGTATTTCATTCCTGTGATCAATGCTATTGTTTATTACTTCCCACGGGTTTGCAAAAACAGACTGTACCCAAGTGGGTTTGAGGGTCTCCCCAGGATTATCCGTATGTTGCAGGGTTTCCTCAGGCTCTCCAGGTGAGTCTCTTCTTCATTTCCAGTGCAGACCTTGTTTAGGGATGAAATTAGACAGTGGGACTGGTTCCTTCTGTCCCACTGGGACAGTTTTAGAATGGTGGTAATCTGTGCTGTCCACATCATTGGGCTTTACTATTAGTTGAACTTCAACTTCAAATTTGTTTCAACATGAAAAACATGTTTATCATAGAAATGGGTTGAGTCTAAACATAGCAAGAATGGACCAGAGCTCATCACTGCTCTTTATGAATCTTTCACTCAACTAATTAAAGAAGCAGAACACAGTCTTGCTCTTTGCATTGCTTCCTAGTATAGACAAAGTATTAATTTCAGCCTTAGCTACGGGAGGACATTGGCAAGAGGTGTTTGGATCTGAGTAGGTTTCCAGGTTTGTTTTAGTCTGTTTCTTAACATCTGCTGAAGTGGGTGGCTGTTTCAGGGGGGAGAGAAAATTAACTTCATTGATTGAGTAATTTCCTTTATGAAGGCTCTGAAGGGGATGGCTGCCTGCAGAAATAATATTTGTTAAATGGCCATATTTGGAAAGTGAGTCAGTGAGAAAATAGCATGCAAATCCCCCATCTTATCTTCAGCAGGGAAAGAACAGAAATGTGCTAAGAAAGGACAATAGATGCTGTCTTGGAGATGACAAGATAAAATGACCCTAATAGTTTGGGTTTATTTAATTATTAACAAAAAAAAAAAAGTTGGAACTGGCCCTTCCAAATGCTAAAACTTTTTTAATGAGAAAATTTGCACAGAAATAACTGCCCACCTCTAAAATATATTTAGTTCACATTAATGCTGTGTGTGCAGGGTTTTGCAGTTCTATCCTTCACTTATCTTCACCTTGTTTTTCTAAAAAATAAACAAAAAAAACCCCACAAACAACTAAAACAGGACACAATGATGTATTCAAGATATTAACAATAAAAGAAAGGGAAAAGAAACATCGTTTTGTTGTATCAACTACTTCAGCATAATACTCAAGGATTGCAAGACCCTAAAAACTTAAAATACCTCCCAGGTAAATCCTTAGGTTTCAGAGACCCAGGCAGCAGCCCATCTAATTAGCTACAGTTACTGTCTCTTTAGCAGCTTTGTCACTGCGGACCTCTCTCATTTACTGTGAGTCTTTATAAGAGAACCTTTTCCACCGTCTTTTGTCCTGGTAGCTTACTCTTTAAACCCAGGAGCAGACTGAAATAGTTTCTACTTTCTACCAGTTCATGGGCGTCTTGGGTCTCGTTTCCTCTCGTGTTCCTGAAGAGATGTCGTGGCCTCACTTGGCTTTTATGATGCTGTGGGCTTGGAGTGCCTGCTAGGGAAATGGTAATGCTTACTATTTGGGAATCTTGGGGAAGGGGAAAGGAGACCAGTAGCAAAGCGATGTGAAGTTAAATTAATCCTTTTATCCTTAGCCTTGAGACTGGGGTGGGAAGTGGTAGAAAAAACAATATGAAATCCGATATTTACTAAGCAAGCTTTTAAAAGTCACGCATTAGCCTGGGAGGCTGCCCGTGGAGCAGAATAACTCTGCACTGGTGCAGCAGAACTGCTCCGAGCCGGCGCTAAGCCCGGAGCAGCGGAGCACCAGAGGCGTGTGCGGGGCGATGCTGCGGGAGCGCTGCGCTCCGACTGACACATCCTCCCCTCCCCTCCCCGGGGACAGCCCCCGGGGGACACCAGCGGCTGGGAAACGCTCTCAGGCCTCGGGCCGGAAGGTATAAAAGGTTTGCAGCAGTGGTACTCGTTTTCACTGCAAATCCCTCCCCATCATTTCTCTAACACGGGTGATAAAGCACGCAGTAGGGAAAGCCAGCGCTGTGCGTGTCCCGGGCTTTGCAGAGCAGATACACAGCCCCGGCAGGGACTGCGGGTTTGGCAGTGCCAGACGTCAGCCCCTTCCCCCCCCTTCCCTCCCCTTCCCCCCCCTTCCCTCCCCTTCCCCCCCCTTCCCTCCCCTTCCCTCCCCTTCCCTCCCCTTCCCTCCCCTTCCCCACTGCCTCGTGCCTCTGCTCCTTTCCATGAAATTCCCAAGTCTCATCATTGACATGAATGTGTTCTGGCCCACCTGAAAATTCTCTCTGGAGTGGTTTTGCTGTATGATTTTTCAGAGACATAAGTTCCTGTACAGGGCACTGGTGAGTCTGCACCTCCAATCCTGTATTCGCTTTTGGGCCCCTCACTGCAAGAAAGACTTGGAGGTGCTGGAGTGTGTCCAAAGAAGTGCAACAAAGCTGGAGAAAGGTCTGGAGCGGCTGAGAGAGCTGGGGTAGAGAAAACGAGGCTCAGGGGAGATCTTGCTGCTCTTGAAAGGAAGATTATGGCAAGATAGGGATCAGCCTCTTCTCCTAGGTAACTAGTGATAGGATTCAAGTTACACCAGGGGATGTTTAGACTGGATATTAGGAAACATTTCTCCATGGAAAGCGTTGTCAGGCATTAGAAGAGACTGACCAGGAAAGTGTTTGAGTCACTGTCCCTGGAAGTATTTAAGAAGTGTAGATGTGGCACTTGGGGACATAATTTAGTGGTGGTCTTGGCAGTGTTAGGGTAGCTGCTGAATTTGATGATCTTAAAGGCTTTATCCAACCTAAACAATTCCATGAATCTGATCCCAAATGTTCTTATAGGAATCAGTTGATCAGAGCAGTACTGAAATACAGTACGGTAAATACAACCAACAAAGGGAGTGTGAAGCAAGCACAGAATGAGTAATAAGACTATAATTAGGTGTGTGGCAGCCCTTCCTAAGGTTATCATTAAGATGAAACATTTAAAAAAATACAACTTCCTACAATTCAGAAGGTACCAGGTCTGGCTAATGAACATTTTGGCACTTCTTTTAAAGATAGTCCTTCTAAGAATATTATTTAAACCCTCTGTTTACAGTGAGAGTTGTTTTCTTGCCCTGGATTGTGGAGTGGTTTTATCCTTATTCTGTTTGCTTTAATAAAGATGGAGGTATCACTCTGATGTCCCAGAAAAATATGAATTAGGTTATTTTCTTCTAACTGAAGTTCTTCTCTGTACCTTTATTTGATGTACTCTAATTTGCCCCATGAGGCTGGGAAAGAGGAACATACTGTGCAGAAAATCCTGCCAGTCCAGATCATACAGGAGGTCTAATGAATGGCCTGCTGAGTTTGTTCCATCAGCTCCCTTGATCTGCCCCAGAGCCTCCAACAGCTTGCAGAAGCATTGCAATAAAAATTTTCATAGTATTTACAGGCAGAGGACGATCTGTACTACTGAATGTAGTGTAACTCAGTTGTTTAAATGGGGCAACATGTCCTAGTCTTCCACTGACTTTTCTTCCAGAGGCAGCATATTCAGAATTGAAAGTGTTGTTGCTAGTGCGCTTTTCATGCCAGCCACGTTACCTTGAGCTGCACCTTTTCCACTAGACTTTAGTTATATGTTAGGGAGCTCTTCCACTGGAAGTGTCTCAGGGAAGTCCAACAAGTGTCAGTTCTGATCTCCATATTGAAATGGGAAATACTGATCTGCTCTGTGTTGGATTTGGTGTAAAGAATCAGGTTGGTTATACCTGTTTGAAGTACATCATCAAACAGTGCTGGATTCGCTGTATTCTCTGTGGTAGATTACAGATTTACTCCAGCTCTATCTGGCCCTCAACAGGGACACAAGTGACTCTTCTACAACTGATTCCATAGGCAAGAAGCAGAATCCTATCTTAAAAAAAAAAAACAAACCATAAGGCTTTAATGTCTTTCATCTGCATTCTGGTATATTTGGCCTTACTCCCAGTAGGAAGACTGGGGGATATATATATATATAAATAATGTATTTTATTATTTAACATATATTATTAATATATATTTCTTCTTAATCAAATGCTGTTATTCAAAAATATATTAATTCAATGGTGAGCCATTAAAATGGGGATCTGAGGAGGACGCTGAGCAAATGGCAGAGAAGAGAGGCAAAGGAGGGTGGGTTTGTTTGCCCTGAGACAGAAGGGATTGGGAGGATCCAGTTGCATTCTTCTGCTATCAGAAGGGGTGTTAGAGAGTTAAAAGGTAATTTCAGTAAACAGAAAATTTATTAAATAGTAAAATGCTTTGTAGGCAGAAGAACAGGGACTGCCACTGAGGTTGAACAGTACTGAGAATTAGGATATACTCTGTATTGGTAATACCTGTTCACTGCTAAAAGTAAGCCAGATTAAGCAATATTCCTCGTATATTCCATTCTCAAAATTTTGGAGGGGCTCTAATTGTTCTTGTGATTTCCAAACATGTACTGTGCCCTTGGAGTTGCTGTCCTGACAGCGGTGGGGAGAATAAAAAGCCTCAAGTTGGAAACCTGAGTTTCATGTGAATTGTAAATATCTCAATGCATTTCAGTGGTTCTTTAAGGAAACGAAATGAGAGACTGCTGCTATGCCTCTGTGTAATCAGTTTCAACATTTATGACTCAGACTATGAAACATGCAGTGCTGAATTATTCACTCTGGGCCAAGAAGAAAAAATAAGACAGCATCTCTTATTACACTGTGAAATATTACAGGACAGCAGTGGTATGTTGAACTCCTAAAAATTTTCTTAGTGTAAACTAACTGGAAGCAGCAAAACATAACAGTCTTGGCTTTTGGACATAAACAGCTAAATTTCATAGTCTTTTAGAGTTTGTTTTTAGAACTGCACTTTTCTTAAAGCACAGGGAAAAGCTGAAGGGAAAAAGCCACACATTTGTTTATTGGAACAGCATGATCTAACATGATAATTGTTATTTCTGTTGCCTTTGATCTTCGGCACACAAGACAGTGTGGCTTAAAGGTTGGGCAGGGTCACAGTCTCTCTGGCCCCGGGGCCTTTGCTGTGGATGCCTGAAGTGGTCTTCATTTGGCACCTTCACAGTAGCCTAAAACACTCAGCAAGTGATCTGTGTCCAGCTTGTGAATCTCTTGGCATTTTTTCAGAAAGCTCTTGCCCTGAGAAAATCTTTTTGCACTTTGACTAGCTGTAAGTAACCCAGACCCAATGCTAACATTGCTTGTAAAGAAGCTGTGGGGGAAAGCACTTTTCAGGAAAAAAATTCAAACAAACAGAAACAACTAAATCAGGTATAAGATCATTTTACTTGAACTTGGACTTACTGGCTCAGTTGAGAAAGCCTTATTATTACCATAACAACTTTTAGACAAAATCACTGGTTTTATTTCTTTTCTCCATGACAGATTAGCAGTCAGCCTGAGGAAAGAATTATGAAAAGTCTGTATACTCACCAAGAAGTTACTTGAAGTTACCTGAGTAAAATGTCCTGCTACAGCTTCAGGGTAAAGCCTTCCTGCAGGAGCCTGGTCCTGTCTCTGTCCTGTTCCATGGTGCATTTCCTCAAGGAGTGGGCTACAGCTTGCTGTATGTCTCAGGTGTGCACCTTTCCCATGGCAGTGTGTGGTTACTGCCCTTGCAGATAAAGCAGGGGCTTTACATTTGGTTCCCTTCTCAATTTGAGAGAATTCAAATCCATGTGTCCTATTTCCAAGGCAACCACTCATCCTGGAAGAACACCCTTCTCTCCTTTTGAATGGGTTCTTCCAAACCAAAATTAATTAAATGGAGAGAAAGCATGAGTACAAAGAAACAAAAAGGCTGCAGGGTTGTGGGCTGCAGCTTAAGGCAGTCATGAGGAAGAGGGGAGTTGTGAGCTTTGGTTCCTGCCCCCCGAGATGAGTTGTGTTTGGCACTTGAGCAGTAATGTATGCCAGCACTTCTGGCAGCAGGGAGAGTAACCAGAACTCCCTGCTCGCCCTGGGGTGCCCTGAGCATGGCGAGTGCTTCCCTGAACTGCACCATGGTTTCAGCTGGTGAGATGAGGAGTGTTGCCTCGTGGAGGATGAAGCTGTCCCCCAGTGAGAAAGGCATTCTGCTCAGAATCACAGCTTTCTTGCCCACAGGCAGAAGCAGCCAAGCATCAGATTAAGTCATTTAGAGAACCCCTCCTCATTCTCTGTTCTGCAGGAAGACAGGAGGTGCAATGGCATCTCTCAGCATCTCTGAGACTCAGAAACCCACTGCCCCATGACTGTGTTTCCTGCCACCAGACTGGACTAAAGCCCTGCTTCTCCAGTTTTCTCCAGTGCTAGGAGGCAATCGGGCAAAGAGAGTCTGGGATTGGGTATTGAGTCCTGCACAACTCTTTTGTGATGGCTTGTATGCTTTTTTTTTTTTTTAAATTATTATCCCAGGTCTGTTGGTCTGAATTCTCTCATTTTAAGATCCCTAGCAGTGAAAGGTTTTGATTTTAAAGGGATTAGGTACTTCCAGTGCAACTAAACAAGGGTCCTCCTCTATATGGAAAAGCTATTCTAAAACCTGCTTCCAAGTCCTCCATTTAAACCAAAGGTTGTCTATTCAAGAAGCTTGTGAGGAGTCCTGTTCATACTAGTACTTAGTGACAAAGTAATACGGCTTTTGGGGATGTGCAGATTTGTCTGTAATGATGTTTTATCCTGGACATGCTCAGCCAGGACATGTTAGAGAAGAGGGATCAGCATTGGCTCACTCCTGCTGCATTGGCAGGCATTCCCTGTCACTGATGTGTCTTTGCTGTTGGAGCCAGAGAGAGGAGGCTGAAATGAAAGTTAGGGTAGGCAGGGAAAGAGTGACATTCAAAATCATGAATCTCAGCATTCTAATCATAACCATGGTTATAATTGGTGATATGGCAAAGATAAAATATGCAACATGCCTGAGGGACCTATATGTCTGCTGCTCCTGGATTGCTATCTGACAAGCTTATTAACCACAACAATGTTGAAATATATACTCAGAATGGTTGCTTGGGACTGGACTGACTATTCTTTCATTATAGTGACATGGAGAGAGCAAAGAGAAACTTCAGAGTAAAGGAGGTAGTGAAATGAAGGACCTATTTTCTCAAACAGAATGAAGGAGCTCAGACTAGCAAACCTGCATTACAACTGATGTGGGAGATGAGTGATCTCCCTCCCTTGGAGACTTCTTTTCTTGTGCTTACATTTTGGATTGTCTTCCATTTTCTTTTGCCCAAGAATGGGCACTTCTAAGTCAGCAGGCTTTCTGTGGATGCAGAACAAGAATACAAGCAGTGGAATGGTGATGGAGCATTTCTTCAGGGTAAGCTGAGTGAGGTTCCAAATTTGGCTTACTAAATGAAAAGCTTTCTCAGCTGTAGGTGCTTGGGTAAATGGTGCTGAGTAACTACTCTTAAATACGTCATTCCTGTTTGGTATGTGCTGGCAGATTCTGGTGCAGAGAGAAGAAATCCTTTATCTAAAGGAGAAAAATGCAGAGGTGGCCATAAATGACAATTTGTCTCTCCTGTGAAATGCTACTGCATCAGCATGTGTTCTTGTCCTACCTGCTTGGGACAGAGAGGTGAGATAATGAATGGGTTTTTTTTTGGTTTTGACCTGTAGAAGATGTCAGTCATGTGGAAAGTTCTCTGGAAAATTTCAGATGGGTTTCTATACTGACTATACCTACAGTGGCCTGGCAGGGCACCCTGACAATCCTTTGGTGGCACTGCTTCAGACTTGCTCACACTTTTGGTCTCTTTGCTGGGTGTACGTCAATCCTTTCCTCTGTAACTCCCACAGAATGATTGTCCCATGGTCTATGAATTCAAGTTACTTGTTCTGTCTCCTTAGCCAAATGTGGCATTTTGAAGTGGAAGCCATAGCTGATGCAGGGAAGTTGCACACTCTTGAAACTATAGGTCTAGAAATGTGAAACTATTAAAGAATTGCAAGTGAAATATGAAACTTGCAAGTGAATTGTAGATCTCTAGTCAGACCCAGTTTCATTCCTGTCACAGGTGGAGTCTGACATGGCAGAGAACAGACGTGTCTGTAGGAGATGGCACACATGTCAAAGGAGTCTGTCACCATTTTCATGGGTGATGTGTTCTGTACAGGAATTAGAAGGGCTTTTGGGAGCGCCTTTCAAATTTCCACTTCTTTTCTGCATTGTTAGCAGAAAATTATAGAAGTGTGTTTATGCTTGGTCTGATGCATCTCTTGAGTACATTATGCTTTTGCAGAAGTTGGCTATTAAAGGAGCTGCTTACAGGGACTGGGAGGTTTGTGGTGGAAGCTCCTCTCTGTACATGAATGTTAGGGTTACCTTCATTTCCTGAGTAACTGATGAGCAAATGGGAGCACCTCCTCCAAACTGAAAATTTTGTTGAAGTTTAGGTAGCCTCAGTGATGATTAAACAAGCCCAAACTATCTCTTAAATTGAGAGCTGAATAAGTTCATACTTTGTTCTGCTCAGAGATAAATATCTGTGTTTGAATTAAGTCTTTTCTACTGCACTGTTTATTCACCCAAGAGCACCTCAGCACAACGTCCATCCCTCACCACAGTTTCTTGCTCTCTTTTAGCTACTAATACCCCATTGTAGTACAAAGCCTGGGGGGAGGGCATGGAGGGGGATTAAGAGGCCAGTAGAGCCATACTTAATTATTGCAGGTGGTAAGAAAATGTCCTCACTTGCTTTAATTTTGCTGCTTTGCAAAAATATGAAAGGTCAGCATGCCACCATATTTTGGGTCAATATTTAAAATTATTGAAAGAAAAGAGTAAGATGTAGTAGAGGTAGCTGAGTGTTGATCTTCATTTTAATACATGGGATATTTCTGACTGAATGACAAAGGTCCACAATGCCAATGGACCAAAATGAAGTTTTGGCCCAAAAGGCACATCTTGTAGCAGTTAATCAAGCAAATATCCTAAAAATTCAGATGGAAATCTTGCTGCAGGATCTTTTTTTTTTTTTTTTGGCTATGAAGTGTAAGAATAGCAACTACATGAATAATTTTTCACTTGATATACTTACTCTCTTCTTTGTAAATTACTTGTTTCTTATTTGTGCTTATAATGCTAAATCTCCTTCTTTCTGCACAGACACAGAGCTTGCTTTAAAGTCCAAAAATTGTTATTGGCCTGTTTTCAGCTGATTCTCTTGACATCAGTAGGGAGATCTGTCTCTCCCTGGAATGCATTAGTGGATGGGAATGTTATAAATACATCAAGCAATAAAGACATTTCTCCAAAATAAGTGAGCAGCAGCTCCTACCTCAGCAGACACCTTGCCACATCCACTCAGCAATAGGCAGAAACATGGCCTCATGGTTGCACAGAGCAAAAAGCTTCTGAGCTGTTGCCTTACATTTTAAATCCATTACTTCTAGGGGATTCAGTCATATCGAGTTAAATCTAAACTAAGGAAGGTCTTGACAAGTCAAGCAAAGAAGCAGTATAATTTTACTACAGAGTCAAAAAAAACCAAAAAAAAATAATAAAACCCACAAAACTTGCTATAGTTTTATATCCCCTGTGCAGAAAAACTGCCTGCTAATCAGTCATGATGACTGTTTTGTTTTCCCTGGGCTTTCATATTGGAGGAGATGCAGAGGGTAACCTGGGACATGGGTAAGTGGCTTTTCTTGTAACATGAGATTTTCCTGCAGCACACAAGCAAGCACAGCATTTGTGTGGAACTCAGCACAAGTAATCCTGCAGAGGTGATCACACAGTGTTATTGATGGAAAGATGACACGGCTCCTCGATGGCTTGCATTAGTTCATGGAGAAGGCATCCAGGCTATGTCACTGCCAGACAGCTCTGCCTTATTAGGATGAGGAAGTTTTTGTCTGAGCCTGCACCTCCCTGGCTTGCTCAGAGCCTGATGAATGGGTGGATACCAATTAACTCTCACCTTTTTCATGCCAAATTGGTTATCCTGTTTTAACACAAACTAGAGCCCTTTTCTTTAAGCTGTATGTTGGCGTTTCTTTGAGCCTAAATCTGTGGCTTTCTATCTTGGGAAGGCACAGACTGTGTTCATCGCCGTCTGTGGGTGAAAACTATATTCCTCACATGTTTAGGTTCACAGCAAATCCTATAGTGCTGGTGCAGAAGGGAGAATTTCTTCCTGAACTTCTTCCTTTCTCTATCTGTCAGCAGTGGGGTTTTTTTCATAAGGGAACTTCCTGAGGGACTACTTTAATATTTAAAAGCAATTATTATTAAGACTACTTGCACCAGAGCTTGAATGGTGCTGTGAAGGAAACACAAATATAAAGCATGTGCACTGGTATTTAGCATTATTTGGCAATTAAGAACACGACTGTTTTTTTGCACCAACAAATTCTTTACTTTAAAAAGCAGCTGCTGCAGGAAAAAAAACAGTTTCAAGGAAGTAAAATCATTCACCCATTTCTCTAAAGAATCGCAGCATGTTAAACATGCTTTTTTTCAACACTGAGAAGACCCTGTGCATTATGTAAGTGAAGGTCTCCATTTGCAGACACTGGAGATACAATTTGACATGTGTTTCTGCAGGGCAGCTGGGCGTTTCTGCAGGTCTGTGGGTGAAAGTGCTGGAGTCTGGCAATGGGACAGCTCAGCAAGGAGTTTGTTTGTTTCTAGGAATGGATGGGCAATGAGCATTGTCGAACTTGGCTCTGATTTCCACCATTTGATGTAGTCTGGCCCAAAATGTTCAGGCAACAAGGTATCCTGATACTTGCCACCAGCTTCAAATAGATGTTTTCGCTGAAGCTGACAATTTACTCCTGTTTGTTCTGTGCTCTAATTTCATGAACAAAACAGGACTTTCTGAATACTCAGAAAACAACTGACAGTATTGTTCCAGAATAGACTTAATGAGGGTAACTTCTGCTTTTAGGGGGAGAAGTCAGTCACATGACTCCTTTGAACATTTTCTGAGACCCTGTTTGTCAGTAATAACTTTTTCCAGTAGTAAGTGTAGGCTGTTACAGCACCACCTTAGGAGAGGCACTGAGGTCAGTGGTGAAGAGGACAGGATTTGGAGTCCCACTGCATTGAGTCCCACTTATTTGGTATAAATCACAAAATGTTGACAAGTTCCCCAAGTGGTTTTGAATCCTTTTCTGTTGTCTAAATTCCTGTCACAGCCATAACTAACAAAATAGCAGAATAAAAAAAAAAATTCCTCTCATTTCCCCTCCAAGTGAGAAGTGCCAGTGACCGCTCTGGGGGAATGTCTTATTGCTATAGCATTTCATTTCTTTTTCTGCAATAAACTGTGAATTCCAAGAGGAAGATATTACTCTGCTAGACTCTCAGTCCAATAGGATATTAATTTGTCCTAAGGATTTATATAATCTCTCTTATCTAAATTTCCCACTTTCTTTAGAGCTCTTGTTTCTGTAAATTTTGCCAGGGCCATCCCACAACACTTCCTGCTCTAGTCTTTCACCAAAGCCAAAGAGTGCAGCAGCTACACCCATAACTTCCTTAGACAGATTCCTGAGAGAATGCATCATCTCCCTTTTCTTGGCTTGCTGCAACATGCTTAACTTTTATAGGCACTAGACCTTTTAACACTTTCTAAATTTATGCTAGCAAAGACATGAGCAGTGTAGAACCCTGAACTGTATCCATCACATTGCTCTGTGTTAAATATACCTGGGAATGCAATGCCTCTGGCCTCTCAGAGATTCTACTTTGTATCAAAGACACATATTCTTAATTAACAAAAGCTGAAAGAAGGCCTCAAGCAAAGGTGTTCTGTAAATTCATTAAATTCTCAGGGTTTTAATATGCATGGAAAAAAGTGTTTATATTATTACACCTGTGCGGATCATGACTACCTCCTCTTCAAGGATTATGATTTTGGTGAGGAAGAAGCATACAGGAGGTGTGAAAAAAAAAAAAGGAAATTAGAGATGAAACATAATGCTGGCCTGGATAATGCACCATGTCTTTAAATATATGTTTTTATTAGCCACAAAGCTTATTTCTCCATTGTAAAATATTTACAGTAGCAGCTTTATTACTGTAATGGAATTCTAGTTACACTTGTAACACCAACAAAAGTTCTTTAGAGCTGTTTTTACAATGATACCTGCTTAGTTAGGATAAGTTTGAAAACTTTCTAATATTTCATCCTTCTTAAAGACCATTCCTTGGATATTCATTATACTTTTTTCCGAACTCCTGTTTTCTTGGTAATTCTGTATAAAAGCAGCATATTGTTTTTCAGTTACTTGTGAGCTTTCCATTAAGTCTGTATGGGAGAAAGGTTTTTGGGTTTGTTTTTTTTTTTAAACCTTTTCGGTGTTGATTAGAAGAACATTTTGATTTGAGAATTCTCATGTTTACTCTGCAAACAACAGACTATAGTCAGAGAACCAGAAGATCTCTCAAACAGCTACTGGAGTGTGAATGACTTAGAGTAGATCCACTATAAAGTGTCTTCCATCTGATACTTGCCTTCTTTGGCCTCACAAAGGAATTAATGTACTCTCTTGTGGTTCCCATGGAGCTGGGGAGCATGAGCTGCATCAGATAAAGTGCTCTATAAATTACAAGTTTTGAGGTTTGTTTGGGTTAGTTGGCTTTGCTGCAAAGAGGTTTGTATCTAATCTTGTTTCCATTGGTTTTATTGAAGGTAATGGCTGCTAGTTGACTAATTGCTGTACAGTACAATTCCTGCCAGAATGGAAGTCAAGCATTAGAAAATATAAAAATTAAAATCTAAGGGTTCCTGAATAATACAGAGAGGCATCAAGCATAAGACAAATTTATGATCCTATCTGTTCATTTTTGCACTAAGCATCCAAACTCTAAATTCTATTTTAGGTAACCTTATTGTCACCTGAAAACATAGCTCTTTTCCCTAAACAATCACTTTAAAATTTGGAAGCACCTCCAGAATGGCAGTTCAAAACAGTTTTGATGGTGTTCATTCCTGATATGATTTCCATATCATTGGACACCTGGCTTCATAGCTTTGCAGATTTTATATCTGAGAGAAAGGGACAGATATTGCTGGTGATAATAATTTTCTTACTGTACGAAGCACAGACTTAATACCTTCTAGGTAGTAAGATGAATGTTTGTCTCCTTCCACTGCTGCAGTTTTTGGTATGGGCACTGCTGTGCTGGAGGGGCTGTCTCAGGAGCAGCTCCCCAGGTCTCCATCACTGACTTATAACACTTTGGGTGCTCTCTGGTCCCATCTAGACTGTACAGTACATGGGGGCTCTAAGTGCCCTGTGGCTGCACAGTGACAGAAGGCTGCTCTGCAAAGCCTGGCTGTTCAAATGAAGTCTGATCTCTGCTGGGGCTGTGGGAAACCGTGGTTCAGCTCCCCACGTGCCAGAGCCGCTGCCTGGGCTTGCTGTGAAACCTTAGTCCAGGGATGTCCACCTAATCCTCTGCAGGTGGCTGATAAAGTCCTGAGCTGGCTTATGGCTTAGCTTGACACACAGCAAAGATGGGCACGTGGAAGCAGAGACAGCCACGTCAGCCCTTTGGTGCAGTGGTACGAGGTGCTCACCACCCACCTGCTGCAAGGCTCGGTGGGTCTCTGCTCCAGCACGTCCGTGGCAGCAATAGAGGCATAGCAGCAATAGTGCTACTGCTGGCTGCCAACACCAGAAATCCACTGACTGAGGCTCTGCTCACCTCTGCCTCCAACACGTCAACTGGGCTGGTAATGGAAGAACATTTACAAGGCAGTAATTTCTAATTACTGTCACCCGTTAGTGGCCACAAACACAGAGGCAGGGTGGAAATACTTCTGTCAGTCTTCCAAAAAAGTAAATGTCTCAGCCATTTATTTGGCCTTACAGTAAAAAGAGAAAAATTAAAAAAAAAAAACCCACAAAAAAAAAGAGCCTGTTAAAAGGATTTATCTGCTTCTCTGAACATGTAGCTCATATGAAAACATCAGTGATATCTAGCAAAAAAAAGGCAGGGCTGGCTTGCATTTTATAATTTCAAGAAAACAATCTTGGGCCTTGTACAACTTATACATTTCATTGTATAATGAAATGAAACACGGAGAGAGGTGGGGATATTGGCTTTGCTGAGTCCTTTGCCCCACGCCTTCGGATCCCTCCTTAACTGATTATTTTAGGTGGGTAGGACTACAGGACTAATTGGATGGTATCTTTCTCCCCCTACTGCATTTTTAAGACCCTTTAGAGAGTTTTCAGAACATGCTTTCATCTCATGTAATTTAAGTATTTTTTTCCTAATAAGGTTTATGATATTCTTGATTTTAACTCTTCCTTTTTTCATGGTTTTAAAAAGTGACATTGGAATCAGCACCAAACCGGAATATAATCTGAGGTTTTCTGTAACATAAGACAGGGAGGAAAGGTTTTTCATGTTACTGACCTGCTCAAGGCAGCTGAAGACTTGTATGGCATCCAGATGTAATTTTATCCCAAGCTTTGTTTGAGAATTGAGTTCTTGCAACACCCTCAATGAAGCCTGAAGTGCAGTACATGAAGTTAACCCATCACCATCTTCATCTCTGATGTGCTGGCAGGAGGGACAGGACTGACACTAGCTCCTTCACTGGGGGAATCCTTCATACTGTAAAGGTGCTAAGTTTTGGTTGAAGTAAATAATGCTTGAACTGTGACACTTCTGTACCTGGGGAGTTGCTGTCTAAGAGTCTCAGCTGAGGCCAGGGTTTCTTTATCTTCTATGTTTGACATTTTAAGTTCCCATCTTTCTAAATCATATTGCTGTGAGCTGCCAATACTAGTCAACTAGCTAAGGAGATTACTTTGTACTGTTGTTCATATCTATTGCAATACTTCATTGGTTTTCTAGGCTGCATGAGAGGAAGGAGAGGTTAGGTCTGTCAGGCCTGTGTGTTACCTATGCCAGGATGGGACTAACAACAACCGAGTCTGATAATGTCTCCAAAACACTTTGTCATCATTTCTTGGACATGTTGGAAATTATAATGGGCTTGAAGCATAGATTTTTGGGCCTGGATTTCCTCTTCTTTTCCCTACAGCTGTTGCACAAAATTCTTGTATCTCTTGTGAGAGATTCATCTCTAATCTCTGCAAACATGCTTCTACTTGCTGTGTATGTCCTTCTAATATCAGAGCCCAGTATTGGATTAATGTCAGGGCTAACATTAACATGCATTTCCTTAACAAGGAGAAGTGGGACAGCACGTGAATATTATCTTTGAAATGCCCCTGCCAGGTTTTGCCAGCCCTCTGTCCAAACTGTGCAACAGCCATCATTTATTTAGACTGACTATGGTGCTCTGGTTTAGATCTGTATCACTTCCCATGTGATCTAACTCGCCTCTCTCTACTGTAACCAGTGCATCCCAGCACAGAGCTCTCTTAAAACATGTGGAGTGTTTAAATTATGTTTTGTGGTGTGTCAGAGGAGCCTCTCACTCTGAGAGAGACTTGCTCCAGAACGGCCAGCAGCCCGGTGCTTATGGCTTATGCACCAGGCAGGCAGCAGAGCCAGGGAAAAATAAGGACTCTACCTGATAGGGAACAAGAACTTGGCCTGGACATGCCATGAGTGCCTTGAATGACAGGCTGCTGTTGTTCAAAAGGTTTCAAACTTTATTTTTATCAAGCAGAGAAGCTTTTTCCTTCAAAGCTACACTAAGAAAAAAAAAACAACAAAAAATAATCTATCTTTCTTTGGCAACTACTACCTGAAAGTCTAGCAGTTTAAGTTCCCCTAATAACATCTATATGAAGTAGGGAAGGTCTGTTTTGCTACATTTTATAAACTAGGACATGAGAACAACCATCCTGCAATGTAAAATAACCCTAATAAAACAGAGCACTGACACAGTTCTTCTACTTGGACCACGCAGTCCCTCTCTTGGTGTCATACTCTGGGTGGCACAGGCTGTGGGCAAACACAGCAGCCACTGGAACATTTACACCTAGTCCCCCTCCGTGGTATTTCCCAGCTGACTGGAAGACCTTCCTAACTTCCACCTCAGATTCCCTGTCTGAAGAATCTGGATCTGCCCTCTCAGGTCTGAACATGGATTCAGAAATCAGGCTTCTATGTACATTTTGCAAAGATACTTCTCAGAATCTTCTAGTAAGGCAAGCTAAAAAAATCTACAATTTCCACACGAAAAAACACATGATGCATGTTTTTCAAAGGCCTAGCTAGAATGAAGTGTGATAATTGCCAACATGTGTATCTTATTTCCAAACTGTAATCCAGCCAATCTCCAGTTAATAAACTGGATGGTGTATTTGTTTACAGTGTTCTTCGTTGAAAAGAGAAGTCCCATTTATAATAATCTCAAACATATGGAAGTAATTTTATTCGTGTCTTATCAGTTGGTCATGCTTTTCGAATAGTCTTTATTCCAGTTGCACTAAAGCAAGGAATATTTTAGTTACAAATCTGATTAAAGAAAAATTAGTGAAACTTGTTTGCTAAGCACTGCAGATAAAGTGAGAATTCTTTCTGTGTTTTCTGTTGTTGTACAATACTGGTATATTCTGAGCCTGCCCAAAAACTCTGCCACATGCCAGGTCAGGCCAGTATCACCTTGTTTTCTTCTTTTATTCCAGTCTTTCCCACACTGAGCACGCATTTCAGGCATTTGGAAGATGGAAATTCTGCTGTCAGTCAGAACAACCTTGCAAAAAATGTCTTTCAAATGCTGCTCTCCATATTGTGCAGATTGAGTAATTCCCAGGCAAGCTGAGCCAAATTAATGACTTTTTGAATTCCTCACTCCAAAAGAGTAGAGAGCCTGTACATAGGTTATTAAAGAAGCAAGGACTTGCTGACAAAACCTGCAGTGAACTTAACATCACATTCACTTGTTTTTAACAGTTGCAAAACAGACTATTCACATTTCCAGTTCAGTTTTACAGCAGATTTAGACTAAGCTATGATTCTATTTATATAGAGAAGTAAATAGTGATTGAGTTTTTGCTGGAATATATACTTTTTTCATCGTTGTGCTTCAGCTTTTATGTGCAGAATCTTTTTAGTTTATCCAGTCTTTGTTCAATTTATAGATTTATGTTCCCTATTTTCCTGTATTTTGCAATCCCAAACCAAATATTAAACCATACAAAATGGATTTTTAATATTTCTTACTGGTTTTTCTCCCCTTACTTTCATATTCCTAGCAAGCAGATCAACTGAGAGACACCCATCTTCCCTCTGAGCAGTGTCTTGCTTCCCAAACAGCTTCCTGGACATCAGTGGATGTCCTTGTTGTGTCTGGCAGCAGCTACCAAACTGTGATTTACTAGCCCAATGAGATTCTAGCAGTTCCAACAGGGTGACTAGCCTGACAGAAATACAATTGTTCATTTAATTTATATGGTTACAAGCCCAACAGAAGCAGGATGAAATGAAGGAAAATTTGGGAAGGGAATCTAGGGTAAAAGCTACATAGCTGTGAACACAAGTATCACAATCTGGCTCTTGATCATAAACAGTGCATTGAATGCTGTAGGACTGTTGCAGATGTTTTGTGATGCAAGAGAGAGAGGCAGTCTTTGGTGTTTGAAGATCACCTGTGCATGCCAGGATGCTTCATGCACAAAAACATTAATTTTGCACCCCATCACCATCTGTAGATACCATTTCAGCTCCATTGCAGAAATCGTGCCAGTAGCTTGTCTGGACAAATGGAAATTATTATGTCTTGGCTTGATTCAGTTACAATGTCACGAAGGATTTTTCTTTATAAGACTTCATCCTACTTATACCACGTGTGCCCAAATCATCTTACTTGTTTGGCTGTTTCAAAAGAATCACTTTACAAGCTTATCCTTTTGGTTGCTAAATGATACAATAAAAGTGCAATTCAAATGCAGAGCAAATTCCACAACATTTCATTTCATTTCATTTAGTTTATTGTTTCATCATGTTTATAAAATGTTTAAGAGGTCAGAGTCTTGTAATACCTAAAGAATGGAAGTTAGTTAAATCCACATCTAAAACAAATAAACTTGTCAAAACATATAGGGTCTGACAATAAACATCGGGTTCTTTTGTGATAATAACTCCATCTTTATAGAAATCTGCACTTCATAAAACTGGAATTGCATCGTTAGATTCGTGTGTGTGACTACTGTGAACAAGGATGCTGGGTACTCAGGAGACTGGCTGTGGGAATGGGCAAGGGCATGCAAAGCCACCTAGCTCTCCCCCAGAAAACAGTGCGGGTGACAAAAGGCCATTGAGGGAAAAGCTGCCCAGAGTATTTAGAGCAGTGAAGTGTCACACTTGTGAATACCAATTTTAGAAAGTCAAATTTTCTAGTTCATTCAGTTCAGAAGTTGGAGGATGGGAAGTACAAGTCTGAGACTTTGGTTCTTTCCTCCTTTGAGGTGGTTCCCCACCTTTGGGCTGCTCAGTGACACGGAGTAGTCCGGAGAAATTATTGCCACGTGCTCAAAGCATTCATTCTCTTTGGCTGCACTGGCCATGCTTTATGGGCATTGCTGTGCTCTCAGTGCCCTCACCTGGGGGATTTCACCAGCGAGGGGCAGGCAGAAGCCACCGTGCTGATCTCTTTTAGTCCATTCCCAGTGGCCTTTGTTATTTGAGTTCTCAGTGTCAGCGTCCACCTGGATGCTTAGCCAGACTTCAGGAGCCAGGCAGAAGCCAGAACAGAGGAATACTCTTAATGCAAATTGCACCCTATGAGAGATGGGCTGCTGAAGGTTGAGTATGAGTAAAGGAACAGGAGGGAACTTGAAAGGGTGAAAAGCCTGGACTTGCAGGTTGTTTTCCTCAGTGTGGATGTTGCATGAAGGAACTGTGGTAAGAGTCTCTGAAAGCACATCTGCAATGCTGACACCCCCGGCAGCAGGTTGTACACAGAGTTGTCCTGACCTTGGCTAAGTTACATGGAAAAGATTTCCAGCTTCATACTGCATGTCCTTCCAGATGGAAGGTTGATTTTTTTTTTTTTTGGGGGGGGTGGGGTGGGGTGTGTGTTCTGTTTTGTTTTGCTTTTTTTACTACAAGAGAAGTGAGGTCTAGTGGGGAAATTATTTACTCCAAAGTGGAAATTCTTGGAATTTCTTAGCTCCAAACATGTAGGTGCCTAAGTATACCTTGCTTCCTTGCTCAGGCAATTGATACTATGTCAAACTGACCTGGAGGATTAAACAGGACTTTCTTTGCTTAGGGGTACTGCTGGAGAATGCCCAGTATTGAAATTGAAGGTGGCTTTGGCTTGAAGAGAAAGAAAAGTAAGGGTTAAGTGTTAGCAGTTTTGCATCTTTTGTACTAATGAGGACATAATTGGTTGACTGCAGGGATAACCCCATGACCAAACCGTGTCACTTTCTGTGGGAGACAGTAAAAAGTAAAAATGAGGAAATACAGAAACAAGAACTTTAACTGTCAAATGAAGATAGTTTTATAGTGTAGACAATATAGAAAAGTGGACTTTGCCTTTTATATAGGTCCTATTGAAATAATTAGCACTGAAGAGATGAAGTTTTGGAGAGTCCTGTAATGTCGTGAAATATTCATTTCTAGTAAGTCATTTAAATTAGAAGCATTGAAAAGAGAAATTATTCCAAGATTTCTCACAGTCTGATGAACTGTTGGACTGAAATAAGGAGGGGGAGTGAGGAAGGAAAAGTTGTTTTGGTTTTGTTTTCTTTTTTAACTGAAAGTCTGAGCTGTCGTTTACCACTATTATTGATGAATGCCTTGCTATTTCACTCATGTAGTCACATGATGCTGCCCAAAACTAGGAAGGAAATGTTTGAAATGTGTACCTAAGCCCCTTCTCCTGTTTCAGCAATTTGTAATGTGGGATCAAGAGTAGTATCAACCAGAAAAACTGCCCAAGGTGTTTATTTATAAATAAGATTTATTACTATCCAAAATGTGAAAAATTCTTCTCAGTTGGCTGGCATTATAGTAGTGAGATCTCAATAGAAAACAAAAAAAGCACATACTGTGGCAATGTTTGCAAAAATTCCCATTGTACTATTGTGTTGCCACCCAATGTCATCCACATGTGCTTGACAGTGAAAAGATTTTCAGCATTTCTTCTTACTGAAATGAAACATTTTATATATATGTTTAATTTTAAATCAAATCCCATACCTTTAGTTCTACTTTGAGAAGGAAAACAAGGTTCACACCACTTATGGTTTGGCTTCACTTCCTATCATTCAATTCTCTCTTTTTTTTCAATTATCTTTAGGCAGAAACTCCACTATGCCAATCAGCTGTAAGTAGGATGCCTTGGATTAAATGGGCCCAAGCTTATGCAGCAGAGAATAAAGGGCACAGTGCTACAGCTCTAAAGGAAATTCCACCAGAGGAGTTTCACCCACAGACTGGGAGTCTGGAGTCTGATTTACCATGTGAGCTGAGTTCACATGAACCCCGAGTTCATCACAGTTAGTGCTTTGCCCACGAGACTACAAGAAGCCAGGAGAGCAGTCAGGTGGTCACTTTGCATCATGAGCAAATGGAAAACTACTGAGGCAGGGACGTCTTCTGTCCTTGACCTGTGTTTCCAGCTGTCTGTTACCATTAATAATTCCTACTTGTTTGGGTTGGGACTATGTTATACTTGGTGCAGTACAAAGAGCCAAGTAATTTGTTTTTCCACTTGAAATGTGTTTGCCATGACCTGTGGACACTGGCAGCATCTTGGTCTCTATTTTACTCCCTTGATAAATCTTGATAAATGAAAGACAGAGGTGCTGGATTTCTGTCTGCAGACCATCACTGCAATGCTGAACTCTGGTGGGACCAGTTTCAACCATAGGACAGATCCCTAAGGTTAAGGGGATCCTCCTTAACCCAGGGATCACAACTTTGTAGCCATCCAACAGCATTCCACAATCATTAATCAAAAATGCTCAAAGTGTAAAAGGAAATACTTCAAACTCACTAGATACCCATCAGTGTTAAGATGAATCTTCAGAGAGACTGGAGAAAGACACTGAGCAGTCCTTCTACTTGGAAACAATATTTTTTTCTAGAAAACAGTAAGTTTTTACCCTCTCTCACCTTCCCTGCAGATCAGTTCTTCAAAAGGTTGAGAAGCCCATTACAGTTATTTCTCTGTTTCCATCTATTAGCACTCATTGATCTGTTGTATCACACAGACTGCCAGCTGTCTTTGGGCCTGTCTATTCCAGTTCTAAACAGCACTGAGCATGACAGATTCAGGGACTTCAAAAACGGGGATGAATAATGTCTGTACAGAACTCCATTAGCTTCTGAAGTGTAGCTCTTGGAAGTGTGGACAAAAACCCAAATTCATATTATTTTACCTCTGTTTCCCCCATTCACAGGGGCAGTAGAGTGAAATCTCTCCCTCTCTCCCTGAGTTGTTGCAGTGCTGAGCCAGTTGCCTTCTCAGTTATGCTCCTGAGAAGAATGGGCACAGAGTGAGCCTTTTGGGGTGTCACCTCTCATGGGCAGAATAAAAAACCTGCCAGCAGATTCCTAAATGTACCATTGCTCAGGAAAGAGATGGTAGCAACAGCTCCGTGCAAAAGTCTGCCAACTTGTTTTTGCAGACTAAGTATTGTACACATGCATATTAAACATCATGATTCTCCTGAAGAGCCTTAAGTACTTAATGAATAATATAAAAGAACAAACAATGTTTTTTAAGCAATCTTGGTGCTCTGTCACCCCTTTTTCCTCATAGCATACAGTCATAATAAACATAAAAAAGTGACAAAGGAAAAAATATTTTAAAATCCCTAACATAGATGTCACTCAGTACTTTATTAAAATTGACACTTACAACATAAGAAAATGGAGAACAACTTTTTCAAATCAATTATAAAGCTGATGAAACTTTTATCTTCATACAGGTTTTGGATTGTTAATTTTGGGAGTGCACCTTTTAGATGCAATTAGAAGGCACATCTGTTTTTATAGCAGATAAATGATTAGTGTGTGCAAACCTAACCCCAATGGTGTTTGCATGGTGTTATGTTCCGCTGGACACGCAGTTCTGTGCACTCAGTGGCCCTCTTGCACATATCAGATGTTGTCAACATTTTGGCATGGAATTCACTCAGTGCCACTTTCTGGATCTGTACTCACAGCCCTGAGGTGCCACATTGCTCCTGTGGGCATAGGGAGCAGACAGTTGCATCATCCTGCTCTTGCACCTGTTCTGGAGTTTTTATTTTCCTCTGCCTCTTCTGCGGCTATATTGATGCTCAGACAGAAAATGGAGAGGGAGTGGTTCAACAGTAATGCAAGAGTGTTTTATGACCTGGGAGTGTAAAAGAACTAGTTTTAATGGGTACGTCTGGAATTATTAAAATGCATAGCAGCGGAGAAACAAAAGAACAAGTTGTTTTTATTATAACTGGCAATTTACCAAGAAGCAGATTGTTGTTAATGAAACTACTTATATGGGTAAAATGGGCAGGACTGTGAAATTCAATCACTTTGGTTAATTTGTTATCTATCCAGAACATATTGTTTATTATCTCATTGTCCTTCACAAGTAAATTAGTGTATAAATGTCTCTGCTCTCCCCCTTTCTGATTCTATGATTATAGGACCTGAAGGTATCAATTTAAATAATTCAGCAGATGCTGCTCTCTGTAACTATAATTTCAGACAGGATCTTGGATACTTTTTCTGAAAAGATTGTCAGAACAAGTCTTGTCTCTTGGATGCTCTCTTAAACCACAGTCATGGTGTGCCACCCAGAGTTGGGATAGTAGAGCCTGGGCACAGGGGCTTTGGGGAGAAGATGAGGTCCTTTCCTGTCAAGTATCCCCTCTACATTTCCCTAGAGATGAGTAACTTTAAATACATCTTAAAAATAAATGCATCTTCCCATGAAAAACACAGGGAAGAAAACAACGTCTCCAGTAGCTACACAGATACAATGTGTGATGGAAAATTGATGCCTAATATGGCACAAATGATTACCTATGCAAGTTTTATTTAGCTATGACTCACTTCTAAACAGATAATTCCTCATCCTGCAAGGGACAGAGTGGAGAGAGGGATAAAGAATATCAACCCAGCCTCAGTTTATCTTGCTGGCAACACAACAAGGCTTCCTTAAAATGTCCATTTTCCCTCTTCTGTGGTGACTTCTACTGGGGTCGACATTCCATGTCCCACTCTGCATGAGATAACAGTCTGCATTTCCATGTGCCAAAAAGTATTTTTAGCACATATTACAATTCCTTAGATGGAAAGCAAAACGCCAATGTTGTATCTCAGTCCAGTGGTATCACTTCAGGCTACAGCCATGAGCTGGTACTTAAGTCATACATCCTTAATTATATCAGATACATAGTGGGATCACATTCTGAGCCCTGGAAGGTTGCTGTGGTATGTCATGTGTCAAATCACACCACAAGCAAAAAATATTCACTGTACCTTTTTTGGGCAGTTCTTGGAAAATATAACCTACGTGTACATTCCCCTTCTGTGCACGTGTAGCCGGGCACCAGAAGTGAACCTGGGCTCTGAATCCCCAGGGTGCCCTGTCTGAGTCTCTCCCAGGGGTTGATTTAGTCACCCTTTCCTGCACAGCAACTACATCAGTGTAGTGAGTGGCAGCCTTGGAGCTGCTGCCTGACCTTCAGGTACTGCACTGAGCCACTGCTGAGCCCAGACCCTGCTCCTGGCCCTCACCATCTTCTCAAGGATGATGTACCAACTTTTCTGAGTCTTTCCCTGATTTAAGCACAACTAGAGCTCCACATGACCACACAAAATGCTCCAGCAAACACAGCAGAAAGTAGGATGACAGCAGGTAGCTGTAGGGTGGGAGAGGGTGGACAGATTCTTTCTTGCAAAAACAGAACTGAACACACCAGAACTGAAAGTATTCATTAAACTACAGGCACTGCTGACTATCAACAGCATGAGCTACCTACCAAAAATACCCACTTTGTCCTTGTCTTGCTTGAAGACAGGTACAGATGAAACTCTTGGGAGATAGAAATCTCTGGCATGAACCATGATATTTCCTGAGGGGAAACTTTGCAATGAGACCTGATGTTCATGGAAGCTTAAGAGACACAAAAAGCATCTAGACAAGGTGTATTCCATTTATTCTTCTGCCTGTATATTTCTGGGCTGTCTCGTTTTTATGCTCACTAGGGAAAAATACAATCTCTAATTTTTTTTTTTTCCAAAGCTAAAGGATTGATAAAGAAGAATCCCTTGTGGGTTTGGGATTTTTTCTTTTTTATCTGAACAATTATTTTAACATTTTAAAATTGTTTTTAAAATTCAGAATCGTACCAAACTGAGAGTTATAGGATTTTTAACAAACAAGATTTTGTTTAACCTCCATGTTTTTAGAGTTAAGAAAATGGTCCTTACAGAAAATTACTTTTCTGTAAATAACCTTTTAGAGAAATGATTCACGGAGCACACAATGACCAGAAAACATGTTTGCTATTTCACAGGGACAGCTGGAGCAGGAAGGGAAGAGACTTCTGACCAGGTACCCATCAAATGATGACATGAGATATGTGACCTTCCTAATAGAATTCTGGAGCATCTGTTTAAGAGTATGCTCCTGCTGACATGACTTCAAATCCTAACCAGAAATTAGTTCTCATCCACAGCTGTCTAAAGCCCAAATAAATTAGCTCATGTTTTTCACATTGCTTCATTCTGACAGGAAAGACTAAAATGTTTGCATGTCATGAGTATTGTATGTTGCAAATCTTGGCCACTAAATAGAGCTTGATATGGTCTTTCCTATTATTTTGATACAGCTCAACATTTTTTTGGTATAGATTTTAGAAGATAAATTACTGCTGAAGACCTCGGAAAAGAGGTATAGCCAGTGAGTGTTGAAATTCTACCATTCCTCAGAGAATATAAAATTATTGAGGGTCGAGTATGTATTACATATGAGCAAATGCTTCAGGCTTATAATCATGTGACTTTTGTGGTCTTTATTCATATTTGGATCTAGTTTGATTCAGTAGAATGAAAGGGTCTAAACTTAAAAATATTTTTTTCTGCAACCATTGTGACACCTTTTCTTTGTTTTTTAAACAGATGGGGGATGCCTCCTCAAGAAGAGTAGAATAAAGAAGTCACGCACACTAACTCGTACTGGCACAAGTGCTTTTACAAAGAATAAATTGCTCACTGGAAAAAATACAGCTATGAATTTGAAAGTTATATCAAATTACTATGTTCAGTTGAAACCTGATCACAGTCCCTGCAACCTGTAAGTATTTTTAAAACTGACAAAATTAACAGAAACCTACATATCATTTATTCATATATCAACATGACTGCAAATAATGGGATATTGTCTCCACTTGTCACAAATGGAAACTTGAGCTGCAGAGAGATCTCTGACTAGGCAGGCCCTCCCTGGCTTTACTGTCCATCCTGTCCTTTCAGGGTTCTTAGAAAGGAAAGAGGACAGGGTATGTCCTTAGGTATATGTCATGTTTACATTGACCTGCCCTCTCCTGTAGCTGTTGGCAGGACATTCTGCAAGGAAGCTCCTGCGTTTTACAATCTCTCAGTTTTGTTTTCTAGTCTACCAGAGCTTAAGTCATGGCAGAGGGCATTTCTTTGGCTGCACAAAATAGAGCAAAGGGGTCCACTTGTGGTTATATGTATTTGGGTTGATTTATTCTGTGAGGGGCAGTGTGGATGACTGAACATAAGTGATCCATACTGCTACAAGTTTTCTGAGTCATTATGCCTTAGACTTTAATGCACATACTCAATAAAGACCATGGTGGAGGTAGAGCTGCAATGATTCCTGGAGGAGGAGGTTTCAGTGATCCCTGAAAGAAGGTTCTTCCTTGTCTAAATGGGAGTGTTGGGAAAACTTCACAGTGCTGGGGATTTTGCCTGTCCTTTCACAGTGCTGTCAAGCCATGGGTAGCATTTCAGATGTTTTCTCAATTACTTTTGTTTACGGTGACTTCGTGAAGATAATTCTATTTCACTAAAAATCACCATTATTTACACCTGTTTCCAGGGCACACCATCCTTGGATTATCATTCTAGTGTGATCACTTACCTTCTTATTCTTCACTGCTCAGGACTGTAATGCGAGATAATGGAATAATGCTGGAGAAAGGCTACAGAGTAAGCTTCTGTATAGTTGAAAGAGACAGAAAACGAAAGGATCTGCAACCACTGCATAAATAAGCCACTTGACACCTTTAAAAGCTTCAACTTATTCTATTTTTGGAATAAAACTAGCATCTGTGCTGACAGTTTATATGCCAAGTTTCAGCTTGATGCAAATTTGAGAAATCCTGAATAAAAACTGCTAAATCTCAGGAGCACATAAACACTACCTGATCTTAGCTGGCATTCAAAATAATGTAGCTAAGCTGCAGTATTGATATAGTACACTACTTCATACTCTGAAAGATAGAAACTAATCTTCTTTAGACATGCTTTAGTGTACAACTGGGTCACCTGAAAGGTTATTATAAATAGAACTACTTGGATAAATACAAATGACATCATAATTTGGCATTACTGTCTTGGGAAGGAGCCTGTACTCCTGCAATGCTCTCCAGCAAATCAGGCACCTTTATGCTCAGTAACAGTAAATTCTGCAATTTACTTTTTACAATTTTAGCTGAAAATGTGGGAGACTGTGTGTATTGGGTTGAACTTGGCTAGACACCAGACACCCACCAAAGCCTCTCTATCACTCCCCTCCACAGCTGGACAGGGGAGAGAAAATATAACACAGGGTTCATGGGTAAAGGGTAAGGACAGAGACAGGTCAGTCATCAAATGCCCTCATGGGCAAAACAGATGCAAATTAGAGATATTAACTAAATTTATTACTAACAGAATCACAGTAGGATAATGAGAAATAAAATAAGACCTTCAAAATACATTCCCCCCTCTTCCCAGCTCCATCCCCTCCCCAGCAGTGGAGCAAGGGAGTCAGGGAATAGGAGTTAGGGTCAGTTCATCACACGTTGTTTCTGCTGCTTGTCAGAGAGAGGAGTCCTTCCCCTGCTCCAGCATATTTTCAACAAGTATTATAATTTATACAGGGAACTGGTACAGCTGTTTATTACCTCTTCTTTATATTCAAACAGTGTTTTGTAATTCCAGGATTCTCTACTGCCTTACTATGTGTGCTCAGGAACTCCACTGAAGGTGAAGGCTTTTGCAAAAAATATCAAAGTATTTATGTTTTAAGGAGAACAAGGGCAGGAAAATTTTAAAGGGAAAACATTTCCTGAAAGATAATTCAGGAGAAAGTCAGATATATGAATCCTATTATCTAGACCAGTTCTTTGCTTTTATAATGCTTCTGCCCCTACAGTCAAGCACTGTAGTAGAGTTTTCTTAATACAGGGACACTGTGTGGGACAAGGACAGAGGATGGATTATTAACCACTTGGTGCACATTTTCTCTGAAGGTGAGAGAAGCAAAACAGCATTATTTGTTCATTCATTAGGTAAATTCAGTCACCATTAATTTAATCACCAGTTGTGTTTGCATAGCTCCTTCTATCCCACACAAACCATAAAGAGTTCTTTGTGCTTTTGGGGGGACAAGGAGGTTTTACTAGAACAAATGCTTTAGGAAGGAACAAGTTTAAAGTGAGTGTGAGCATTTATGTAAAACAAGCTAGACAGTATCCATAAAACACATCTTGATCTTACTTACTTACATTTGTGGTTTTATTAAAGGCCCTTGGTGAAAGCATTTATGCAACATGCACTGAGCACTGCCTGTGCCAGTGGCGCAGGTTGTTTGAGTGGCATCCACATCACAGAGCACAGGGATCCCCTTGGCACTCATCTGTAAGCACTTCTGGTGCTTCTGGAAGATCATGAGTTGTGTCACTTGCTGCCTCTTGCTGGCACACAGGGAACTTCTCGTGTCTGAGCCCACACTGACTGAAGAAATGTCCTGAAGCTGCTGCTTCCACCCAAACCTGCTGTGAAACCTCAGGTTTGCTCCTCAGAGGTATGAGCATTTCAGTCTGTATGTGTGATGGGCCTGCAGTGACACTACAGAACAGTGTGGGGTCTTGTTGGGAATTTTTCTTTCCCTTCTGTGGTCTGTGGCTGTGGCATAGCACTGCAGGGTGTTCCTTGTCTCTACTCTCATAGCTACCCCAGGCAAGTTGTTGAAAAGCAGCCAGTGGGGCTAGAGCAGTGCCTAACAGGAAATCTGCGACTGATAGCAGTGGGGAAAAGTTAAGAAAATCTTGGGAAGAATAAAGAGTTGGGTTTGAAACTGATGGTTTTTACAGGAGACAGGAGAGAGAGTCCTCTTACACTTGTAGAAAAAAACTGGCTTTCTTAAACAACTTGCCATGAGCAGGGAAGATGGGTAAGTAAGTAACCCTGGAAGGGGAAAGGCTGAGCCTAGGAAAGGCCAGGCTGGCACAGCACCCAACAGGCTCTGCTTAGCCTGGTGCTGAGCTGGGGCACATCAGTGCCTGTGCTACAATTCTGCAGCTGGATCCAAACCAGGTTCCTGCTGCACAAGAAGAACCAGATTTTCAGACAGCTGTCCTCACGGCTTGCTCTGCTGCAGGAACAGCACCACTAACACTTGTAGAAGCTCACCCTCCACTTTGGATATCCCTAGGGTTGTAGCCACAGATGAAAAGCAGAGGTGATTTATTTTACAAATCAGCCTGAAACGTCTGGCAGGAAGGTTGCAGATTCAATAGCAAGGGCTGCACCATTCAATGGTAGGGCAGCATCTGCCCCAGCCCTCTGGTTCTAGCTACCATCATATGTTTGGCAAAGGCCTTTCTTCCTTGGGAGATTCAAGACCTCCACCAATTCAGACATCTCTCCTATTTGTAGATGTTAGCCATCAATAAGAAAGGCAACTAGAGTTAGCTAATTAAAATACTGGAAGAAGCAGACACTGTACCCATCCCATTTAGACATTACAAAGGAAATACCACAGGCTGCATTACAAATGTGACAGTCCTGTCTCAATTGTGCCCAGAACAACATATGGGATTAATATTGTCTGTACCATTTGCCCTAACAGTTTCAAGGATACTCGTGCAAATCACTGTATGCACGATCTTATCCCATATTTATTGCCTCCAAAGCTCGAAACCTAGGTACTTCCACCCTGACAGACATGTCTGCCAGCTAATAAGTAGTTTCCAAACAGCGGGAACCCCGAAAGCGGTGCTGTCTCAGCGGGGCCGGCCCCTTCCCTGGGAAAGCCCTGGAAAAGCGCTGGAAAAGCCCTGGAAAAGCCGCCGAGCCGGCACTGGAGGGAGCTGCAGCCCCGGCTACCGACGCCTCCTCGGCACCCTCCGTTCGCTGCCCAGCGCCCTCTGCTCCTCTAGCTCCTCCTTGGCAAGCAGGATGAGCGTATTGACATTATTTAAATTGCATCTCTCGCTGTCACTTCTGTTCAAGAGCGCCGTCTTTTTGAAGAAATCAGACTCGTTTGTTAACCGCTATGTAAGTGGGGATTTGCGCAAAGCCATGCTAAACAAATGTTAATTCTAACAGTGGTTTACAATTTTATAGGTCACATGACAAAGGTACAGAAGCTACTTAAACATAATTACTGCCACCTCATTTGAACCTTCTTTAGCATGGCATATTTGTTTCTTATTTCCAGTTTGAATAGAAATTGGATAAAATTCTGTGCCTAGTATCTGTCTCTATCTCATTTAAAAATAAATTCCAGATCAGACTTGACAAAAGTAGTGGGCTATCTCCCAGCCTTAACGTCTGTCCCCTGCTGCACCTTGGGGAACACCATGCTACTGTTACATTCTGTACAAGTGAAATTAACTGAAATTTAGATTGAATAACCCACACCAGATTTCTGGAGAGAAGAAGTGGAAAAAAGTAAAGCTGAGAGGTCACTAAGTGAATGCCCTTCACTTGGTGAGTTTTTCTCTTGCCATGTCTTTCTTCCAATGTTCGCATAAAGTGCATTATCACAGATAAGCTCCCACTAAAAAGCCATTGCACTTCTAAAAGAGAGGCTACTAAAGGCAGATAAGGGCAAATATATCCAAAAGGAATATTATATTACCTCCATGGCAAGAGGTAATATAATATTCACCTTATTCTGGCAGACGAAAATGAGTTAATCACTAACCTACAAGATAATCTATAGCTTAGGCACCAGAGTCCATAGGCCTTTTTTGTTTGGCTGGAACAGCTGTTATATTGCACCAGTCAGTGATGACAAGGAACCCAAAGTGAAAACACAACAATGCCAATAGTTACAGACAGAACCTCTGATTACCTCTTCCTTCTCTGTACTAGGAATGCCCAAGCTGGATGCATCTCATCTGGTGATGTACCTTCAATCAAATGTTTACCATTTGCCAAAGAGAAAGACATAACTGTCTGCCAAGACAATCCAATTTGCATGTAAGTGCTTCAGATGATTATCCAAGTTCTTTGTACCATTTTTTAATAAATGTTTATAATTTTATTTTTCAAATGAGACTTTTCAAGTACTAGAGGATAGCCAAAGGGTAAGCAAGAACAATAGATCCATCCAATGTTAGTCATAAGGGAAATAACATGGACTTGGCTTAGGATGGTTTGAGTGTACTTAGCTTATGTGCTTCTGGAATAAAAGAAGTTTTTCTCTCTTGCAAACGAAGGTGTATGATGCAAGGACTAAAACAGTAAGCCAAGCTCAAGCTTGACATATTTTCAAATTTGCAGCAACAATAACAAATATAAATGGACTAGCTTGTTCGCAATGGCAGATGAATTCACAGTCATTTGGACTCTTGGGCAAAATTCTTCAAATTTATACCTTAGTCCAAGGAAAACAGGTGGCTGCAGAAAGGGGAGGTTGGACAAGACTGGGGTCATCCCTTACAAACTCTGAGGCTGTGCAGTATCAGAACAGTCATGACTTGTGAACTTCCATCTTCCCTAAATGATTATGTGGGCAGGTGGCACAGGAGGGTACCACAGCTCTGGAGTTAGCAGGCCAGGGAGTCCAGAAGCTACAGTGTCTCTAATTTTTGTGATTCACATGGCGAGTGTGGTGAGCTCTCCAACTGAGTCAGCAGAGTAACAGGTGGATTTCAGTGGCATCTTGCCTGAGTTCTGCTAAAAGGTCGCTGAGAAAGATGGTTCTTTGTAAAACATTTCCATTTCAATTAATCAGATCTTTCTGTTGAAACAGAATGTTTTGCTGAAAACCTGTTGTGTTGGAAAACTCCCAACCATTTCTTTCTCTCCTACTCCCATAGAGAGGAAATGGGTTGTCTCCAGCCTTTGCTTCCTCTTTTGATGTGTCAGTCATACTGTGCTTCCCCTTGTGCCCACTCAGGGTCCATCTCACAAAGCACACATCTCTTAAATGGCCCAAATCTTTTTTACTGGGAAGTGATCTTCAAAAGGTATAAAGAGAAGACATAAGAGAGACACAGTACAGATGTGTGATGGGAGTACATCAGCAACTGAATGGGAAAATTCAGCCTACCTTTTCTGAAGGACACATATTATTTTGATTCCTGTAATACCAGTTTGCACCAGAGATGTCTGACACCCTTTGATTTACTAGCAAACACTAGCAAACCATTTGAGGATCAAGGAAAATCCTGTAAAAGCCTAAACGTATTCCCTAATGTTACTGAATTAAACCAGGGGAGATTTTATCTATAGCTGAATTTGACTTCTGACTGCAGAGAAAAACGAGAGATCCAGTCAGTATCTGTCATGACAGTATTAGGCAGGGAATTTTGCCCTTTTTATTTTTTACATTTGTGTGTCACTCCCAAATGCTGGTCTCTGTGAGTGTATCTATTACTTGTAAGTATTTAGTAATCATTTGTGAACAAATGTTAGCATTTGGTTTGGTTCCATCTGTCACTCCTAGCGGCAGTCTGTGCCTGGCCACATCATTGCACAGAGATGTGCCAGTGACTCTTCCCCCTTCCTGACAACTCAAACTCTTTGGATAGAAGAGATGTAATTGTGAAGCATTTTAAAATAAGGTGTCAAGAAGGTCTTATTCCAGTGAAAGGGTCAACATCCTGCTAAGGCAGGACTGTTCTTCCATAAGTACAAGAAAATCTGTTCAGGGTCTGTGTCCCTCACAGTTACTCAGGGGTGGTACTGCAGTGTGCATATGTTTATCTGAGCCAGCAGCACGGTGTGCCAGCATGGGGTCCAGCGAGCCTGCAAACTCCTCTGGGAGCAGCAAGAACTGTAGACCCAGGCAATGTGTACTTGGGCATGAGCAATCACTTTCAGTTGAACTTTACCTTTGCCCCTTTCACCAAAAATTTTGGTGAAGTAGCTGGCACCATGTGATTTAAGATTTTTAAGCAGCTTACAAGAGATGTAAAAAATCAAGGAAAGTGTCCTTTGAAATACAAGCATTGAGTGTGTTTGGCCCTTTGTCAAGGCTCCCAGGCCAACAAATTCATGAAGTCTGTAGAATAGCAGCTGCATACTTCTGTTTAGTTTTGAAAATTGTTTATGTCGTATATCACACAAATCTTACTGCTAGAATGTCTTTATTCTGTTTTCTGACTGCTCCATTGCCCACTATGCCAGTTCATCACTTTGGCAACACATTACTGCAGGGTCTACATGCTTCACCTCATTACATGCAGCACTGCTTCTCCCAGGCAGCATCCATCCATGCTAGAAAACTGAAAGCCGATTTAGACATGTCTTTCCCAGCGGTGGTTATATCTCTGATAGCCTTATGGATCTATGAATGATATTGAAATACTTTTAGTTTCAAACCCTGGGCACGGGATGCATGCTACATTAGTTAGAAGTAAGAAAATGTGTTTGCTTGTTCAGTATTTTTTGCTCTCTTACAAAAATAGGAAGAAATTTTTTGTGCCTACTTTCATAATTGTCATGAGTCAAAATATTCATCTGAATTAATTTAGTTCAATAGAGCACTTCAGCTTCAAATAGCACAGGAGAGCATGGACAATAGAAATTGATGTCTTTGATGTTGCATTAGCTCTTTTGTGAGACAGTCTTGGTAAACTATTTCAGTGTTTTTGACATTCTCAAAAATCAGGCCTTTATAACTCAATGGAACTGAAAAAATATGAATCTGGTTCTATACTTGCCTTTCTACATTTATTTTTTTTCTTTACTTCATCTCTCTTTGCAGGCTCAAGGGAGCAAATCCTTCCATGTTTCAAGCTGGGACAGCTCCACAAAACAATTGTGCCAATTATTTCTAGCTGGGGACTGCCACTGGGTGTAAAGCTGCTTGTACTGAAGCTGTTGAAATTACTATCATTATGTTATTTCTTGGCATGGAAAGTAAAAAGATGAGTGAGTGTTTGGGGGGCTTTGTTTAAGTGCAACAGGCTGCTTATTCATGCAAACTGCTGAAAACCACTGGGAAGTAAGCACAGCAAGGAGAGTGAACTTCTTGGAAAACCAGATCTCGTATTTAACTTGGTAAGGAGACAAAGCCATTTCTTAATGAAACATTAAAAAACTCCAGGTCTGCCAGTTCCTTCAGAAAGGAAAAGCCTTTTTCAATGTGTTAGATGCAGTACTTATTGTGCCACTGCTTTTATGACTCTTACAGAAATCTTTCCCACAGCTCCTGCAGGAGCTACTTGTGTGGTGCCAATGCTCAAAAAAACCATCACATGTTTTTCTTCCACCTGGAAAACAATCTTGAAGATTTGTTTCATGTGGTCTGTAATGCTATTCACACTCTGTTCCTGAAGCGGGGAGAAAAACTCTTCTTCAGACACAAAATTAGAGTGGTCTGAAAGAAACTTGTTTTGTCTGGCAGCTAGTGGTTTGAAGAGCTTAAATTGGATGTAGGCTGGGGAACCCAACATTGTCCGCCTCTCATGCAGCAGGACTCCTGCAGCTGTACATACCAAGCCAAGTGGCAGGTCAGTTCCTCACAGCCAGTATGTTACATCTGGTCTACATGTGTTGGCAACCACTTCTGAAGCACCTCTTCTGAAGATGCTATTTCTTCACACACTTAGAGCAAAGCTCCAGCACAGCCAGAGAGCTGCACTGAGGCTCTGACACTGGATACCACATCAGGCTGCCCAAGACCTGCCTAAGTGGAGGGCCAGGACACACCACGGCACAGCCCTGGCACCGCTCGGGCTTTGCCACAGGGGACCGGACCATGCTCACACATTCATTACACATTCATTCCTCATGATACAGTGCAGTCCTTCACAATAAGGTTTTGACTCCACTATATGGTATAGTGGGCACGGTTTGACTTGATCATCTTGAAGGGCTTTAACAACTTTAATGATTTGACGATTTCTGTATTTTCTTGTTGGAGCATGACCCGAAGCGGTGAAGAATGTGTGTAAGGGTGACAGCGTGGTGCCAGCACGGCCTTAGAGCGGTGTGAGAGGTGCCACTGCCAGCAAGGCCTCAGAGCGGTGTGAGAGGTGCCACTGCCAGCACGGCCTCAGAGCGGTGTGAGAGGTGCCACTGCCAGCACGGCCTTAGAGAGGTGTGAGAGGTGCCACTGCCAGCACGGCCTTAGAGAGGTGTGAGAGGTGCCACTGCCAGCACGGCCTCAGAGAGGTGTGAGAGGTGCCACTGCCAGCACGGCCTTAGAGCGGTGTGAGAGGTGCCACTGCCAGCACGGCCTTAGAGAGGTGTGAGAGGTGCCACTGCCAGCACGGCCTCAGAGCGGTGTGAGAGGTGCCACTGCCAGCACGGCCTCAGAGAGGTGTGAGAGGTGCCACTGCCAGCACGGCCTCTGCCGGCACAGCAGCGCCCGGCACCACCCGCCGTGACGGAGGCGCGGCCGTGCCTAGCTGTAGCCCTTCACCCAGCTGTACATCTATATATTTTTATATATTTATGTTTGTGTTTGTCTATTTCTCGTCTATTTCCTCGTTGCCACTCCCGGGTCCCGTCAGTGCCCCACACCCGGCCCGGCACTCCTTGCCAGGGCGGCTGCGCGGGGCCAGCCGCAGCCCCGCGCCGGTTCCTGCGCCGCGGAGTTTCCGCCGCCGTGTCCTCCGCTCCCCCCGCCCCGCGCCGCTCCCCGGCCGCCGAGCGCGTTTCCCCGAGCCGCCCACGAGCAGCATGGCGGCGGCGTCCCCTCCCGCTGCCCGCGGTCTGTAGGTGGCGCGGCGGCGAGGGCGCTCCCGGCCACCGGCTCCGGCGGCGCCTCCGCTGCGCCGCGTCCCGCGCTCCCCCGCTCGCCGGGGCCGCGGCGGGGGCGGCCGGGCTGCGCTGCGCTGCGCTCCGCCCCGCCGTGCGGGGGCGTTTGGGCGCCCGGGAGCAGCGCGGCTGCTGCAGTGCCGCGGCGGCCGAGCGGAGCTGAGGGCGCCCGCGGGGGATTCTCGGAGGGAGGAGAAGAGGAGGTGCGCGGGGTCGCGGGCGCCCACGGCACTGAGAGGCTGCGGCGAGCAGAGACGCGGCCGGGAGCGGGACCATGTCGCTGCAGAGCCCGGCGGCTGCCGCCGAGCTGCCCCCCGGCCCCGGCGAGGGGCATCCTCCGGGCGCGGAGCTGAGCCAGGGCAGCGCCGCGGCCCCGTCAGCCGAGGAGGGCGGCGAGGAGGAGGAAGAAGAGGAAGAAGGGGAGAAGGAGAAGGAAAAGGAAAAAGAAAAAGAACAGGAGGGAGAGAAATTGCCGCCCATCCCGTCGGCGTCCACCGCGGCTGCCGGGGTAAGGTCCCGTCAGCGCCCGGGCAGCCGCCCGCGGGCCCGCCTGTGCCGCTTCGTGTTCGTTTGCTGTGTTTGCCGCTTTATTTGGGAGGAGAAAGGGAAGGGGGGAAGCATCGTCTTCATTTTCTTTCATGTTCCTTTCCGTTGCGAGGCTTTCATTCAAGTTTCTTAAAAATAACAAGTGCATCTGTAAGCAATGACATAATGAAGCTATAAATTCTCCATCCGCTGATAGTTAACATTTTACAACGGTCTGTTCTGTCGGGTTAGTCATGACTGAGGGTTTGCAGCATTGTGAATGTTCATTAAGGGTTCTCGGGGGTGGAGGGTTTCAGGTCTAATACGCTTAATGCCAAGAGAGGTAGCTAGGAAATACGTATATTTAACTTTTTCTTTAAAAATCTTTTCCGGTTTTTTGTGTTGAAGCAAAGATGACAAAACATTTTGATGAAATGACGAATGAATTAATGCAGGGGGAAAAAATGGGGGTAGGATATTTTCCTATAGCTTCATTTCAGAAGCCATTTTCCAGGTTTTTAATTATACAAGAGTTGTGCTTTTCTTTCTGCTGACCATACATTATTACAGAAAATTTTCCTGGCGTGAGTTGGGTATCTTACATAGCTTAACATTAGAACTTGTGGTAAGTTCCTTCAGTCCAACAACATAACAAAAATGTTACTAATCTTGTAGTAATACACTTAGGAGATTTTCAAATGTTCAGCAGTTCTGATAAGCATCTGACTTATTAGAAATTACCATTTATTTAAATTCATTATTTGAATTTAAAAGATTGCACATATAATACTTATAACTGTCAGGAAGTAATTGTGATGTTAAACTAAGTAATTGTATGCAAACTGCAAACTCCTTGGAGCAATTCTGCCAATTTTGTGTTTTGCCTAAATGTTCCAATCTGCTGAAAGACTTTCAGCTTTGTAAATCTGTCAGAATGTGTAAGAATATGTTTATTCTTGTGATTCAAATACTGATTTGGTGGGAGAAGTCTGTAATGGACGAGTGCCCAGGAGTTATTTTTACCTTTGAATATCTGCACCTTAGATTTTGAATGGCAAATTCCAGTCCCTTAGAATAAAGATGAAAGTGCTGGCCTAAAATGTGTCAGGCTTAGCTCAGCTAAGTGTGTCCCTGGATGGCCATATAGAATTCCAACGACCTTAGAGAATCAGGAGAACTTCTTAGTAGCTGGACATCTGTCATTTACCTCTGAAGTGTCACCCACAGGCAGAAGCTGTCTCAGTGGACCTGTGGCAGAGGAGCTCAGACTGGGCTGGGTGTGGTTGTGTGTCCAGTGCAGGGTGGGATTTGAATTTACCAAGAAACTTATATGGGGTTCAATAGTATGTTATGGGGGAGAGATGTCAAAGACTATCACCAAAGGGGGGATGGTTTGCATATCAGCATTCAGATTCTGGAAAGAAACTTGTGGAATGCTAAATAATTTGCTCCCTAATAAATAGGAACAATTGGAGACTTCTGTAGAGGAAAACCAGTCCAAAATTATACCTTTCAAGCTATGAGTGAAAGGGAAAATCCTGCTTCTTGTGCAGCCTGTTGCACTGTCACATGCCTTTTGGAAATCTGTCTTCCATGTCTTCTTGCACGGGGAAGAAAATACTTTTGTCCTCATTAGTATTTGCTTGCCTTATACATAAGGGTCTTGAGTAAGCAATGTTTGGGCTAATGCAGGATTTTCAAGAAACTCTATTAGGTGATCTTTTGTCTCTTCCAAGAAACCAGTCTGTATGTTCTCTTTGCAAACATTTTTTACTTGTTTTCAGCATTTCATTTAACTTCAGTAATGAAAAATACAGTTTTATAAAGTAGGATCTCTCCAGTCTTATGAGGGCTTAATGTTTTGGAAAACTTCCACTGAGAAGGCAGTGGAGTTGTGGCATATTAATATGATTTTAAGACTAAAGATTACTTTGATCCACTTACTCCTTCTAAGCACATTCATTCCTTTTGGTGGATGTTCACTTTTCTGATGGCAATGTGCTTGTAGAGTCTTAGGCTCTAAAAGCTCAGTGATCTCCTACAAAATTTTGAAGTAAGACATGGTGCTGTGCACTTGCCCTAGATTGCTTCCTCGGGTTGTCAGAGTTTCTCATTAATGAGCATGAAGTTTCCCTCCAGGGCCTCCCAATAAAGCCTCTGTGCATATGTTTGTTTAATACTGTTGGAACTGTACTTGAAACAGGATGATGGAGTTAGAGAGGGCATGCAGTTGCTGTTCTTTGTGATCACTGCTGAGGGAGGTGGCAGTAAGGAGAAAGTTTTTTAAAAACTGTTCACCTACAGTATTTCAGTAACATGGCTGGAGTAAAACCTAGAAAGCTAAATCAGTCAAAAAGGCTGTCACAATAATTTATTTAACTAAGAACTCGTGTTTTCAATTCTCTCTGCTATCTATTCCCTATTAATCATAATTAGACTAGTCTGTGCTTCAGAGCTTTTCTGCCTGGAGCATACATTTTGTGACAGAGCAAATTAAACTCAGATCTGGATTTGTTTAAAAGTTATTTTTCAGTCACTAATGTTTGTCCAGGGTCTGTTTTTCTCAGGTCACTTGCCAGGTGATTTTTAAGAATCATCTTAATGATATTTGAAAGGTTATAGACTAAAAGGAAATGTTGATCTGAAAATTACACTGGTAATTACATTTTATTTTGTAATGTTTATTGCATATAAGGAATTTGGAACTAGAAATTGAAATTTGGTAAAAATACCGATTTTAAAAATTAAAATTTGTTGTTTTTAAAGCCAGAAGTCCTGATGATTATTCAAATTTACAATTTAGTGAGTTATGAGCCATAGAAAAATAGCTGTATGTGCCACAGTTATTTAAAATTCCTGGCAGTGTACCAGCTTGGGTACACTGTGGTGTGGTAGGTTTATGGGCTGTATTACTACCCTTCTGGTGGTTTTTCAGAATGTGGTCAAAGTGAAGTGCTTTCCTTAGAACAGGTGTTGTTCTAAGATGATGATGGGTTTTAGCTTTTATATACTCTTACTGCATGTCTTAGTCGAATGTATTTCTGTTAAGGGGAAAGGGAGATGTACATATTAAAAAAATTTGATAGGTTAATACTTTAATTATTCTAGAATGTGTATTCTCATTTGCAGAATTAAAGTTTAGATTTGTGTGGAAATATTTTTCTAACTGAGAGCACAGATGCCAGATAGCAGGAGCATTAGTCTTTAGGTTACTGTGAGGTTGAAAATCATGATGTGCAGGAAGTGTGTGTATATTTTTTATGAGTTGATCTACCTTCTTCTGATATCAATTGATGACTTGGAACTGAGATGAAAATTAAAATATTCATAGTGAGACTTCTGTCATCTTGGGTAAGCCTCTTAACCCCACCTATGCTTTGCAAATTCTGTAGTAACAAACTATATCTAATAGCACCCAGTGCTGATTAACCAGATGAACTGGCACAATCTTTTGGAATTCTGATGTGTGATTTCACTTCTCTTTGCTGTTAAAACACATAAGTGCTCAACACTTCCCAGCAGGGACTTGTGCAGGCTCGTTGGTGACAGCACGTACAGGTATTCAAGCAAGGAGTCTTTTAGCACTTTTTTAACCAATGTTTGTTGGTCAGCCTTTCTTCAGTGGCAGCAGATGCTGACCATTTTGAATCATTAGGGAGTTTTACCCAGGTAGTCAGTGTTGAAATTTTTTGTCACAGCTTAGGATTTTTGGCCTCACATTGCACATCCTGGGAAATCTGTCTAAACTACTTGAATATATTAGGGCTGTTTGGAGAAAGGCACATGTGTCACTTTCTTCTGTTTAAACTGAGCTGGATGTAGTGAGAAGTATAAAAGTAGACATTAGGATGCAGGAAGTTAGACTATCATTGATAGCATCCTAATTGTATTGTGTTTTCCTCACAGTAATCCAAGGATATCTTCATATCTTGCAAATTAATACTTGAGTTTTTTAGTGTAATGGAAAGGAATTTTATGGTACCTCCTGAATCAATTTGAAACAAACTTACAGAATTATTATTTGTGTCTTATTTTATTACCAGTCTGATTTCAAGATAAAAGGTATTTAAGAATTCTGTGTAATTCCTCACTAGGAAGATTACTCCAGCAGTAATGTAATTACTCTAGCCCTTTAGAGCATACTGTCATCTTAATTACAGGGGTTGGAGGAAGGAGCCAAAAATCAGTTTTCCACTTTCAGCAATTTCATCACTACTATCAACCAAAAGAAAGAAGGCATCGGAAACAGAAATTCGCCTACGCAACTTGTTATACCCAACATCAAAAATGGTAAGAGGAAAAAGGACCTGTGTTACTTAGTTACCAAGTTTAGAAGGTGCTCAATTTTCTGCCAGTACTTGTATTGTGGTAGTGCCAAAAATCTAGAAATCTAGATTTCATTAAATTACATGGTGTTGTACACTGTACAGGTAGTGATATATATGATGGCCCATCCTCAGTAGAGGTTGTGTCATAGAGACAAGTTGGATAAGAAAAAACAAATAGACCTGGAGGATGAAATAACCAGCTGAAGTTTTAAAGAAGGTACTGATTTGGCAGTCAATCTGCAGATATTCTTTGTCTAGCCGAAATCAGTGTCTCTAGAAATTGTCAGAACTTTAGAAAAAAAAGATTATTGTCATCTGAAGGATGGCAGGAATGAGGCAAGCATAAGGCTTTTAAGGGAGACAGTTATTGTGAGATAGTGTTTTTAAGTGAAAATGAAGACCAGTGATGGCAACAAATAAAATGCACAGGCAACACCTGGTAAATTCTGAAGAGCTTGATAAGTGAGAAGGAAGGTGGTTGTACTGTGATGAAGTAACAATACTTGATGAAAAGATGGAAAGTGTAGCTCTGTATTCAGTGTGGTAGGCTAGAATCATGAAGCCTAGATAAGATGATGTTGTGGTCAGACCTATTCTGCTGTGGTTCACTAAGTCTTTGCAGCAGCCAGTGAATTTGAGGCAAGGAGGAGGCTGAACTGAAAGATCTCAGTAATGTGACTTTGAAACAAAACTGTTGACAACTATTGTCAGTTTCAAAGTTGTGCAGAAAAAGGTGGTTTATAACTTGCAACATTCGATTCTTACTGAAATAATCTTTTATTGGTCCTGTTGGCTATACTGCAAAACTAAACATGCAAGACTTTTTTGCTTTTTAACCTGTTTTTTGTCAAAAAACCCAAAACAAAACAAAAAACAGAAGGAGCTTTCTACTTCCAAAACAAGGACAATCACTGAAACACAGAAGGCTTGAATGATACCTCAGACAGGATTTTTTTGCTTAGTTCAAATACCTTTCTACTACAAAGGAAACCACAGTGGCTGGAGATGGCCAGTAAAGAATTCTCCCACTGTGGCATAACATACCAAAAATCTGCTTCTCCACTGACCCCTCCCCCCCCCTTTTTTTTTTTTTTGGTACCTAGCAAGAATGATAAACTCTAAACACCACTCTCTTGAAGTGCCCTCAATTTTGCTGCAAACAGTGCTGTCCTAGTTGTAATTACTGTCTCATAAGTACTCACTTGTTAATTTTCACCACACTAATGTGTGGCAATATTTATTATAATCAAGGATATATTTGAGCAGATGCTGTGGTAGTTTCAGGATCAGAGTAACCTGCCTATATAAAACCAGAGTATTTTTAGGAACAGTAGAAGATGAATTCAAAATATTTTGAGCCAGTATGTGTATTCTGTGGAGAAATTTAAACAAATTATCAGTTAAAAATGCTGCTTTTGCTAATCTGGCATTCAGATATTGCTTGGTGTTTTGCTGTTTGGGCTTTTTTTGCACTTTATCTATACATGTGCTATGTCTGAACATGTGTAGCTGTATATATATATAGAGTCATAATGGAAATACTTCGGGCTCAGAACGTTAGTTTCATTGAAAACAAAAGTGTGGAAAAGCTAACACTGGTAAACACAGCATGAAAAGTAGGGGGATGTTTGTGTGCTACATAGCTGCCACATGTATCGAGTCTTCTAGTGTAACAATGATCTGGTGTGAAATTCATATACTAAATAGATTGTTCTAGTTCTTTTCTAATGTTAAAAGTAGAGTCAGTAAATTTTGTTTGCTTCATCTTCTTTGAAAATCTTCATCAGCCAGCAGGTCTGGTGTTCATAACAAAAATAATTGCAGTATTTATTTACCCTGAACTTCCCTGGACTACTCAATTCTGATTTGTATCAATGAGATTTTCTTCACCAAAGTTTTTGATCATTCCTTAAGCAGTCATGCATTGCTGAATCTTTTTACTTGATGTAACTGGGCAAGAAGCCAGAAATTACTGGTTTTTCTTGTCTTGTAATATTGTGTTATTGCTGCTTATCAACTCCATAAATAAAGTTTCCCATTTCTACTCAATGAAAGTCAAGTGACGGATCTTAATTAGTATTCTTTACTGGCAGAAGAACAAATAAATCTGTGTACAAATAAACTTGAATGATGACAAAACATACTGAAGTTGACCATATGCGTTAAAGATACTCTTCAAAATCAATTTTAGTATACGTAAATTAAACTGCATGTAAAAGAATTTGTATTGCTGGCATGGTACAAGTTACCAGCTCAGCACCTGCAGCCTCAATTTACTGAATTGAGAAGCAGTGTCTTATCTTAAAATAGTTAAAGTTCCAGCTGTGAGAATGGACAAGGTTTCATATCAGTAATCGACGCCACCCTCAGGGGATTGAGGGCAGTTCTGATCTGTTATCTCACGAGTGGTGGCTGAGTTTAGTCACAGTGACAGTGTCTCTGTCATGAGCGAAAAAAATCTGCTTTTGGATTCATGGGACTTTGTTAGCATCTGTCACCCTGCTGTGATAAGTGGAGTAGGCAGTAGTGTAGTGATACTACTTTGATGTTTAGCTAATTTAAAAAACCCAAATCTTCAAAAAGCCTTAGTGGGGTCTTAGACAATTCATAGAGGATTTTCATTATTTTTATATGGCTTTCGAGGACACTTTTATTTTTTGTAGTGTATTTTATTCCAAACATATGTGACAATTCTTATAAATGCTTTTAAAAATGAGCAGCATAAATCAGACTGCAAGAGTGTTTGAGGATATTTGTGAAGACACTGTCAAAATGAGTGTTGGAAATGTAGTGGAAATCTTTTTTCATGTTTTGGGTGGGCTTACTGTGGCTGACTGCCAGACACCCACCAAGCTGCTCTATGGCTTCCCCTTCTCAACAGAACATGGGGAGAAAATAAGATGAAAAAGCTCATGGGTAGAGATAAAGACTGGGAGTACATTTTGCAATTATTGTCATAGGCAGAACAGAATTGAGAATATTAATTTATTGCAGTTAAACAACACAAAACTCAAAACACCTTCCCCTTCCCTGCTTAGCACACTTTCCCTTGTTCTCAACTTCTCTCCAGTTCTGCCAGCAGCCTGATCAGACATGGGCTCTCCACTGGCTGCAAAGGAATCTCTGCTCCAGACCCTGGAGCACCGCCTCTTTCTCCTTCTTTTCCACTCAGTGGGTGTCTGTAGGGTAGTTTCTTTCTCTTTTTTCCTTCCTTTTTTTTTTTTTTTCTTTTAATCCCTCCTCTCTCTCAGCTATTGTGCAGCTTTTTTTACCCTGTCCTAAATATATTGTCACAGGGGTGCTACCAGTGTCGCTGCTGGGCTCAGCTTTGGCCTGTGCTGGGTGTGTTTTGGAGCTGTGTCAGTCACAGAGGCAGCCTCATCTCTCCTTTCACAGTAGCTGCAGTGGTGCCAAGCCTTGCCACACTAATCTGATCAAATATTCTCAGATCAAATAGAAAGGAAGGAGTAGAATGGAAAGACCTTGGCAAAGCACTGCCAGTTGTACTAGAATAGGCAGCCAGATTTATTGGTAAGTGTTCAAAGATGCCTCTGTTTCACAACTAATTCTCTGTTAGGAAAAAAAAATTGCTTTTCCCATTTAGTTTTTTGGAGAGATTCTTCTTGGAAGCTGTAGATGATTCATAATTATCTCTAGCTAAAATTCTATATAACAGTGTAGAAAAATGGACTGAAGTCTTGTCCTTGTATGATAGTTGGACTTCGGTATGGTTGTTCATGAGATTTTTCTTAGCAGTAAGGAGCACCAGTGTTGCAGTTTGTATATTAAATATTTACAATCTATATTGGAAATATAGTAACGGGCAACACTGCTATTTTATTAGTTAGCCAAATTTTCCATCATGTCTGCATGTGGACATGGTAAGAAAAATTCTTTTTTGAAGAATTAGAATCAAACATTTGGTGTTTCCTTTTTTCCTAATACCAGTTTATGTTAGATGCATTGTATTTACTCTTCTTTACCTTTCTTTCAAGGGAGAGACCTGCCACCTCTTTGCCTCGATGTACGGCAAAAGCAGCGTATGTCTATAGATGCATTACCCCAAGAACTGAAAGCACCATTTCCTCCTGAACCTTCCCTTCCAATTCGAACCAAAACTGTGAAAGATTTTCAGTAAGTTATACAGGTGTTCCTAGAAGTGTGGTTTCTTCCTTTCTTTGGAATTCTTTTCGTTTTTTGCCTAATTCGTACATTTGGTTTTGTTATCTTCAAATAAAGGAACAGTTTCAGCAAGACTGGTAAGGAGGTAGTCTGGTTATGATGGTGGGATTGATAACTCTGTTACTGAGAAAACTATCAAAATTCTTTTTCTAGCTTGAAATGTTCCACACAGAAAATGGCAAAACCTATACTTCAGAAGTAGAAATGCAGTGAACGTTTAGTTTTGGAAAATAATATTATAGCTTTTCGTAGGCTGGCAAATCCCTTGCAGTCTTACGTGTTTTGGTTATACTGGCAATTATTTCTCTCTTCCACGTTTGAAATTTTGTGCTTCCAGGGAGGAAAATAAATGCTTTTTGATTATTCAGTGTGTATTTGGTGGGAAAGAAAAAAACGGTACAAAGGAAAATTTGCAAAGAGGTGATCCTTTACTGGTATTCAGGTGATCCAAAGAGATGAATTTTTTTCCATATTCAGCTTTTTGTATCTATTGACTATTGTCTCTAGACAACCCGTGGCAGTGTTTGTAAAAAACTCCTTCCTTATAGCTAATCTAAATCAACCCTCCTGCCAGTTAAAGCCATTAGCCCTTGTCCTGTGCGCTTGAATCCCCAGCTGTGAGCCCCGAGCACCTCTCCATTTCCCCTCTCCCACCGTTGCCATCCTCCAGGCAGCACTAGGTCTTTCTCAGCTGGATCTTGAGCCTGCTCCCTGCAGTGAGCTGGGTTTAGATTTCCCCATGCTGAGGATTTCTTGCACAGCCTGCAGCAAAGCGAGAGGAAGCAGCTTCCAGGGGAAGGCCTTGCACAAGTCCAGGTAGTCTGTATCATTCTTCCATCACCCACCAGCACTGTAACCCTACTGAAGAAGGCCACCAAATCTGTCAGGCACAATTTGCCCTTAGTGAAGCCACGCTGACTGTTGCCAGTGGCCACCTTATCATGTGCCTAAGATTAAGTTCTATTTGAAAAATTTTAAAAGAAATAGCATTTTGAAGAAATTTTATTGAATTTGCGTAGTTTAGGAGCCCTCATACTTAAATTCTGAGAAACTTTATCATGTCAGTGTAGCTACAGCTTAATTCTGTTCTGTTCTGCTAATTATTTGTCCTAACACACTGAATTGTGACATTGTGAATTAACATTTTGAATAAAAGACATTGCTCAGATGTATCAAACACAAACTATGCTTTTGTTCTCTTATAATACCATGATCTTTAAATGACAAGGAAGAGGTTAGAATGATACAGATATTATGCTTGTTTGTCTTCTAAGTGTTCTTAGTGAGAAAAGCTTAAAGTTACAGTGCATTTTAAAGTCTAAGTGGCTGGAAAGATCAAACCATTACCAGTATTTGAATATATTTTCTCTAGGGATGATATGGAAAAGTCGAAGGCATCGGGAGATTGGAAAGCTGTACATAATTTTTATTCTACAACTTTTGATTCTTTCTTGGAGATAAATGCTGCATTTAAGGTAGAAATTAATTCCTAATACTATTTAGTAATCACAGTGCTTTGTATCTTCAAAATGTTTCCAGAAATACCTGTTAAAGGCTTTCAGCCTTTCAAGGCCACTAAGATAATTTTGTCATGATCTCACCTGCCTTTTGTAGACAATCTGTTACTGCATTGATTTATTGATTCCAGTTTAAGCAATTATTTTTCAAGTTTTTGGCACTTCAAAATTCCAGTATATAGTTTGTTTGTGTGACACTGTGACTGTGTAGGTACTTTCTACACAAATTACAGTTTTAAAACCTCCAAGCTAATGCAGAGGCCCAAGCAAATTTGCAAATAGAAATTCCCTATCCCTAAAAAAAGGTATGGTATGGGCTCTGTTATAGCTGTTCATGTATTATGATGGCATACTTGATTTTCCTAGGGAACAGTTATATTTGTGTTTCTGAGTTCATGCTAAATTATTATTTCCTGCCTACTATAGAGCAAAATGTGCTTATGATATTTAATATGGATGGTAGAACCTGAGCCGGGACAAAATAACCTGTGACCTTTAGTTATTTAACAAATAATGAATGCTTAAAATTGTCTTGCCTTTGTCTGATAATGAAGCAACAAGAAAGATGAAAGTTCAATGTAATTCATTATTTGAAACCCTCTTACATTTTTAATATGGAATGATGTCATGAATATGTGTAGTATTACTATTGTTTGGCTCTGTCTTCAGCATACTAATTAAGGAAACTTATATTCTTGTGTTTTGATTAGGAAAATATTTATATCTGAACATGTTTACCTAAGCTTGCTGTTAAACTTACATTTTCAAAGATAGCTATAAAATATTCAAAATGCTTCATCTATTACCTAACTTACAGAAAGATACCAGTTCTCCATTTAATACCATTGAGGACTCTGGAATCGATGCAAAATTTGTGAATGTTGTCTATGATGCCTTATTAAATACTGTAAGTAGAAAAAAAGGATTAATGTTTTATACCATTTATACCAAAAGTTTTTCCCAGATAGGCATGATTTCTGAAGAATCTCTCAAAACATACTTTAAGTGATCCCATGAGAATTTTCATGGAATCATGACAGCCGCTCTAGTAAAAGAGGAGGAAAATTTTCCTACTAGTAAAGCATAGTTTATATTGTGATAGGTCTTAAAGACTACATATCTTTGAGATATTACATGGCTGTGATGGGACTGCACGATGGGAAATAAAGCATGAGGATGGGGATAGTAAAATGTAGGTCCTGTGCCTAGTATACAAAGAGCAGGCGTAGTTTAGAATTTATATTTACAGGGTTTAAGTGTTGAAAGGCACCGTTGGCACAACCCCACACTCAGCTAGTACGTCTGTGAGGACGATACTTGGGAGCTCAGCATCTTAACACAAAAGATTTCTTAGCTGTCTTGGAATGCAAGCAAAGCAAAGTTGCTTATTTGTACAATATCTTGTACTGAATATGTATAATTACTTGAGATATCATTTTTCCTCTCCTTTCTTCATAGCCTCAAGATGTTCAGAAGTCAGTCCTAAAAGGAATAATTAATGGTCTACTACAAGAATGGACAGGGTAATTATATAATTATAATAAATGTTTGCATCAGTGCCATGCCAGCACTTAAATATACAATATGTTTGATCTTTATCGTTTTGGGCAAAGAAAGAAAATGTGATACGACTTATTTGATACATAAGAACTTAATTCTTTTTGGCAAATCTGCTGAAATAGATCTTGAACTCTGTAAGCTGGCATTGAACTTCTGAGAGGCGGATCCATACCCAGTGATGCAGTCCATCACCAAATCTCAGCTGCTTGTTGCCAGGGCATTTCTTTGGACATCTGAATTGTGAGATGAATTAGGGAATTTAACTAGGGTAAAAATTATTCTCATTGTCCACCCCCAACAGCAACTAGGACAATTCCCTGATCCACAGTTTGCTTCACAATACTGCTTGTGTGTGGCAGTACTACAGAAGGAGCAGTGCAGGATGCAGAAGGGGTTAGCCCAAAAGCAGGAAGCTTTTTGGAGATGGCAGCATCTTAGCACGAAGCAATAGAAGTGAGAGTGTGTAGTGTAATTCATGAGAAGGTATAGCAAGAGACAATGGTTTGTTGTAACTCACATGTGACCCAGATCTTAGCTACTCCTTTTTCCAACTTGCACTGCTTTTTGTGCTGTTGCTGACTGGATTTGTGGTTATGTAAAAGTCTTGATAAACACGAAGAAGTGCAGAGGCTGCAGTAGTACAAGTGTATGGAGAATTCTTGCAGAAATAGCAAAGAAGAGTGAATAAACTCCTTTATGGTGTCTCTTGAGATAGACAATAATGAAGATTTCCTTCTTTGGAACACCTCTGACTCTTCAATTCTGACCTTTTTTTGCCCTTCTGTCATGTTTTAAAAAGACAGATAATAAATAGCCTGCTGCCTTTAGAGAATTGTCAGAATCTTTAAATGTCCTTTTCAGCTTTTGAGAGCAGTGAAGATTCTTAAGTACGGTATTCTATACATATTAGCAAAGCAAAATAAAATCGTCCATGATTTTATGACTCTTAATGTCTGTAAATTATGGATACATATGGTTCTCTTTATTACTTCGTTTGTTCATAGGCCACGAACAAAAGATGATCTTAGAGCATATTGTATACTTTTACAGGTAAGGAAAAGACAGTATTTTTATGTAAGTATGTGTCTGTTTAACTTATTAATCTATAAACCAGTATACTATGCAAACCAAGATAGTTTGTATAGCTGAGATATTTCACATGCAATTTCCTGTTGCAAGAATGTATTAAAGTAAGGAAAAAGTGTAATGCATGATGGGAATGGGAGCTTAATGGAAGACAGTTGATGGGGAAAGGTTGCATAGATTAAAACAATGCACTAATAGACAAGTAATTGTTTCCTTCTATTTTCTGGGTTGAAAGAATAAATATATTACCTACTTATTTGTTCTTATGTTGTCCTTCTTCCCAGATTTGCTTTATCAGGGTGCTGTAACTCTGAAAGTTTCAGTATATGGACTTTGTGATGTTGCTGTAACTTTCTCCAGTGTTGCATTTTATCCAGTCTATCTGGCTGACTTTGTCCAGTCTGTCTGACTGGTTGCAGCATCTGATTGCACCTCTTACCTTTGCTGCTATAGTTAGCTTGCATTTATAGCAGATTTTCCCTTTATAATTTGCTAGTGTACCTAACACCTCTGCACACAAGGAGCAGTTTTCTGCTGTTATTTGAGAATATCAAATAGCAATTTAATTTATTGAGACAATAGTTTAATGTTCTGGGGTGGCATACACTAGCTGTGAATTAAAAAGAATATCTACTGCTGAAATGAGGGAATATGTGAACACGTGGAACAGAGGGAAAATTAGTTTGGATTGATATGGGATAGACAGGAGCTATAAGAATTTGTATTACTTACATGAAAAGCTCACTTAGGGAGTGTAGTTTGTGTTACAATGTAAAGAATAATCCAGAATATGAGTACTGCCTTTGGGCTACCTGTGGGCTTTCTTTTGGGGAAAAAAAGAAATCATACTTCTACAGTAGAGCAGTTGTATATTTTTTGGCTAGAAGTTGTGAGTTGTTTTTTCCCGTAGTTTTACCACTGTCACAGCTGTTTTGTGAACTACTTTCCTGTGTAATTGTACTGGCAACAACAAACATAAGAAAAAATCCTAATGACTTTTTTCCCTTTATGCAGTTTATTAACCTAACACTTTTTTTAATCTTTTTCAGAATCCTCAATTTAGTAACACTTCTACTTATGTCATCTATGCTCACTTGCTAAGACAGATAGCAGCCTTAACAGAAGCTGACCATCATTTCCTAGTGCACTGGTCTAAAAAGTAAAAAAAAAAACCAAAACCCCACGTTACAAATTCCATTTCTAGGATTACAATTGTTACTGTATTTCCATTGATGTTGACTGTTTTATAAATTATATAAAACTTAATTTAATGGAGTAAAGAGGTTGGTTTTGTGGCTTTCAAATACATGTGGACATAGCCCACTAAGCGATACTGATTTATAGATGCAAAATGTATATAATGTATAAAACAATACATTTATGCAAAAAAGCTTTAATCGCAAAATTACTTATCAGAGTTAATTTTCGCTAACACATGCAAAATAAATATTTGTGTATCAATTTTTAGTTATATGTTTACATGGTACTATTAAAACAAACATCTTTATGATCTGTGTTTAAATAAAGTTTTATCTTGAATAACTTGCAAAAGATACTATAATGTTGCTGTAATGTACAGGAACCACAAAGGAACTAGAGGCCTGGCTTCCTAGTGCAATAGAGTGAGAGAGTGTGGTTATGGCATTAGGTTTGTAATTAATCAAAATAACTCTAATAATACCTCACTAAAAAAGTCATATGGGGCAGCCGCCCAAAGAGCAGCTCCTAAGTTGCTGTGCAGATTGCCTTCCATGTACTGACTGAGCAAAAAGTTCAGTTTCAGGTAAAAACAAAGTTTGGCCACATGTGCAATTTCCAAATCTCCTAGGAAATCTTAATTAAGGATTTTCTTTTTTGCAAAGATGGTAACTTAATTTCGCTCCTTCTCCCTATCTCCAGATTTGCTTAAAATTGTGGTAAAATATTACTTCATTGGAACTGCATTTACAAACTGCATTGACAATTTATAAATGCAGTTCTGATTGTGCAATAGACATGTCAATGGTTTTAGTCTTAGAGCATGTATTAAAAATGGAAACCATTAAAATAGGAGAGCTCTTGTTTAGAAAAGGATAGTTCAGCATGCCTACACATATATGTGTGTTGTTGTGGTAGTATGGAAGTGGTGCAGCATGTAATTTAAAATGTGAACATGGCACAAGTATATGAAGCATATACCACGTTTTATTTAAAAGGAACGTGTATCTCAAATCAGACTTCCTCAGTATTCAGTGTGAAGTGGAATAGATAAGGATTTTTATTTTGTTTACTGAAAGTCAGGAACAGATAACAATTCTATTGCTCTTGTTCTTTATTTTTCCACAGACTTAAAGAGCATAGTTAGGGGTGCACTGAAGAGAATTACCATGTGTCAATATTTAAAAGCATGCTTCTTCAAAGTTTACATTTGGAATTTTTTTTTATGTATGGGACAAAAGCATTAAAAATATAATTTACACAATTAAAATTGAATCAAATATTTTAATGAAGGTGTTTTTTTAAAAAGCATTGAAATTTGATAACAAACTCTAGTGTAGACAGTGATCATATGAGAGTAAGTGCAGCATGTTTGTTTTAGGATTTCACAGAAGAGGTTCAAGCAGGTGGTGGACAGGTTACTGCAATTTATTTCTTTACGGCTGTTTCCTGCAAAACCTGAGGAGTTTCCACCTATGGTGAAATGTACCTGGTGGATTCCATCAGCAACAAAAGTCCTGGCTTTATTTAGTAAGTATTTTTCTTGAACTGTGTATGCATATATATGTTTTCATATGTATATTTGTGTGTGTATATGGGGTTTGTTTTTTATATACACACACACGTCTTGGGAGAGAATAGGTTTTTACTGCTCCTCTTCTGGGGGAAGCTAATAATGATGGTGACACTGTACAAACCACAATAAAGTGCTAAAATGTAGTAAGCAAGAGACTTCTGTTGGTAAGTCTTCCTTCTTGCTTTCCAGTAGAGGATAATTGCTGTGCAAAGTTTTCCTGTGACAGCAACTGAAGATCATTCAAACAGAAATCCACAGAAGTAACCAATGGTTAAGGTTTTCCCTGAGATTTATAAAAGAAACTGTCTTAAACTTGTAGCTGCTAGAATTTCTTCTGTAGTGCACCTAGCCCCACAGAACTATTTAGCTTCTGAAGGAAGTTAGGCAATGCAGGTGCCTGTTAGATCCAAAACTGCAGCTTAAAAAAAGTAAATCCCTGCTCTGTTCAATATAGAGCGCAGCAGATTTGACTACTGCAAATGTAAACCTTCAAAACTGCTGCCAAATGATGAGAGCACCTACTTTCTCCTTTTTAGGAGAAGACAAAACCACCAAATTAAAATTAAAATTGGAACTGAGGTTTTTTCACCATCAACTTAAAATTTTTACTTAAAAGTATTTTGCACAGTTGTGCCTGTCCAGAGTTAGGAATATTAGCACACGTGTATCTAAACCCAAGATGTGTTTATAGGCATCTATGAAAGAGTTGCTTGTTCCTCAATTCTGGAAAAAGAACCCTTTTTTCAAAAGACACTGTTTTTGTCTGACTGACCAAAATAAAATTATGCTGAAGTGTAAATAGAGAAAACCTGTTAGCTGTTTGACATTTTATGAATGCCATTATATAGTGAGATAGCTTAAATGCAAATTGGCTTTCTTCCTTTGGTCAAGTACTTAATTTTTTTGCAGGTCTAGATGGTATACTGGGAAAAATGTAGATTTTCTAGCCATAGCTGCTTGAAATTATATGGATTTCTTAAACACTTTAATTTATCAAGCTGCTTTTTCATCAATTTCAGCAGAACATAGGGCCCTTTATCCATAAAACCTTAATTTAGTGTATGTCAGTAAGGAAACCAGAGTCAAACTGAGGTTTCCTTATCATAAGTGGGCTGAGGTAGGGATTTTCTCTTTTCTACAGCAGTTAATGTGATGTCATGTAGTGTTATATTGTAGCTATAGCTCTGTAGCTAAGACCGAGCTAATTTCTGTAGCTAAGTTATTAATTTTTTGTGTTATTTTAGTCTTGGCTTAAAGTTTTTGAGATCACTGGTGCTCATGATGCCAAGAAATGAGATGTGCTGAATCTAGGCCTTATTTAAAAGACTTACATGTTTTCTTTGCAGATGCTGCAAATAGTCTGATTAGCCCTCCTATTATTTCATATACGGATTTCTATAATTCTACACTTGATCATATTGATCTTATGGAAGAATATCATAACTGGCAATGCTATGGGAATTCTCACAGGTAAGAGGAATAACTGGTTGTTTCTTGTTGAGTAGTACTTCAAAGCATTATATCGATGCTATGAATATCTGTATTGAATGTAGTGGATATATAGTGTATATATGGTATGCATACCATTTATGTGTACTTAGGTCCACATTAAATATTGTATTCTTATATTGGAAAAACATATTACAGCTGCCTTTGCAAACTAGAATAAATATGTAAAATATGGATGATAACAAAGTAATTATTAATTATTGGCATGGACTTCTGACTGTGTCTTACTACAGACATATTTTAGCCTCCAATACATTCATAGGGATTTTCCTTGCCTTCAGCTGTAGTTGGGGAAAACTTGGAGACCATAATTTACTCCACTGAATCAGGTATCTCAGACTACTCTTCTGTCTGATGCCTGATATTTTACTTGAGAAGGAAAAAAAACAACTAAACAAAACAAACCACAAAAAACCCAAATGACAAAAGATAAGTATTAATAATTTCAGTTTCTAGCAGTTTTTGCAAATAACAGTTTGTTCTATTGAGTCAAGTATCACTATATACAAAGTGAAAAAAACAGAAGCTTTTTGCAAATTTATTGTCAGTGGAGGGCTTAGTTACTGAATGATAATTCATTCCTATATTCTTAAACTGAAAATTGTATGTTAGATGCTACAAAGAAAATATGTGATCATCTTCTCTCTTTCTAGGTTTTCTTTCTGTCAATACCCATTTATTATTTCTATAGCAGCAAAAAAAGTTATTATTCAAAGGGACTCAGAACAACAAATGATAAATATTGCACGGGTAAGTCCCTCAATAATAAATATTTATGTCTCATCCATTGGTATTTCATGAGTATTTGTTAGACTGATATTACATGTGACCTGTTACAACTTCTAGTATTTCTGATTACCCAGAAAAGGAACTTAAACCATTTTTAAACCAAATGTCCATGCTGGGTTCTCCCAGTACTTTTTTCTTTTTGTGTACTTAGTTTAAGGATCCTTATAGATAGCAGTGTTTTAGAGAAAGTTATAGTATTTGACTTACTTTTTTTCCTCTTTTGAGAAACCAGCATAACATGCTAGCATAATCATAATCATGTTAAATGCTTAAGGAAAAAAAATTCCATGAGAATTTTGGACTGTTTTGTATTTTATTCTGTGGAGGTGTGTTGTCATGGAAGACCAAGATTCAACTGTATCCTTTCAGGTCATGGAAGAAGTACTGCTCCTGGGCAGCCTCTTGAGTTTGGAAAGAGGCACTGTCTGCCTCCCTCAGTGGTAGTTTTCTGCAGGTGATAGGTGATAGTCTTTTCCTCAGTGTTCTGTGTGGCTGCACAACCACCTATCCATTCCTGTCTTGCTGGATGTACCTTGTGAATAGCTAATTAAAGCATAAGCCAGTTTCCAGAATCTTACAGGTATATTTTTAACAGTTTTGATAAGCGTCACCTTGTTAAACCTCCAAGAAGTTAGTTCAAAATGTAGTGTAAATGTAGTAAAGGAATTTCTCTCCATCTCCTAGAAGATATGAAGCAGTTACAGTGTTAGGGAAATGTCTTTAATACACCATACCGAGAACTTTTACAGTTAACAAGTGTGACACCTTTTTTTTAAATGAAGATACTGCATATGTGATGTTTCTTTTTCATTCAAATAGCAAAGCCTCGTGGATAAAGTCTCTCGCAGACAGAAGCCTGATATGAATATGTTATTCCTAAATGTGAAAGTGAGGAGGACACACCTTGTTAGTGATTCACTTGATGAGGTAACAAAAATATAATTAAATTGTGTGTTCCTGTGGAGCAGCTATTGTTAGATTTCAGTTTGATAAGTCATATTTAAATCTATTGCACTAAGAAGTTGGGAATATAACTACATAATATGAAATAAAGATAATTTAATTACTGTCAAAATTGCAGTGCTGCAGAACAGATTGGGTTAGACATTTTGAAATTCATTTCCTGTGCTCATACTGCTCCATAGCAAAGCCCATAACAAACATACATGCTTGTACATGATCTGTATTTGCATTTATAATTTTTGTGTTAAAGATGCAGTGCACAATTATCAATTTCTGTAGGACTTGAGTCCACGATAGCAGCATGAATAGTATGTGACTAATCACTAATAAGATTGTTCTGTTCTAATTATTGGAATATTTTTAATTTTTTCCTTCTCTGTCCTGTAAGAATAATTTTGGGCTTTTGTTTCTTAAATTCTTTCAACTAATTCCTCACATCCTTCAATGTAATTTTTTGGTTTTTAGAAATAAAACAGATGTGTCCATTAAAGTAAGCAATCCACCAAACCTTGCTAATTAACATTATTTAATGAAATTTAGTTCCCTCTTTCTCAGCATTGAGAATAGCCTTTTTCAACATTGAGATATTGAAAAATAAGTCCAGGTAGTGAAAACAACATCAAACAAATTCTGATTACTCATGTCATACAATGTAAGTTTGAAATTTATTTTCCTATATTAAAACCTGTCTATTTTTGGCCTTTTCCCCTAAGACAAAAGAAATAGGATTGGTAATATTGCTTTCTCTCAGGCATTGTAGTTTTTTTACCACACTAAAATAACCAAGAGCAAATTCTAAAATTTTTATAGTCAAAATCTTCTCCTATTTATTTCCAATGTTTTCTTCTACCGATCTCAGAGATGAGTAAGAATGTATTATATATTCATAATCTCAAATTTATGGAGAATGGCAGATGGAGAGGGAATTTCAAATTTTAAAAAATAATTTGCAAAGGAAAATCCCTTCAGCTAATAAATGGCTTGTTTCAAATAACACAAATACCTACAGTTATAAAATAAAATTTATAGTTATAAAATTTATATGCAATAGGCATTTTTGTGTAATAAGAAATTATTTGAGCAACTAACAACATGGAGATTATTTTAGCACTTGCTTGTTCTTGACTGGTTTAAGCACTTTCTCTGGAGCTGGACAGTAATTAATGGTTTAAAGAAAGCTTGTACAGAGACTCAGTCTGAAAGGTCACTGTTAATTGTAAAAGGCTGTCACCTAATTCTTTGCAGGTTTTTTGTGTACCTGTATCAAATGCTGTCTCTTAGGACAAGGCAATGGAAGGAGCTTGTTACCATTGCCTAAAAAACAATTCTAAGAAGCAGCTGATGGCTGCTGGCAGGCATCTTACACAGAACCGAATGGTGTCTAAATATTGAAGTATTAGCTTACTTCCTTATTTCTAAATATTTCCTTATTATGTCCAAGTACTTTTTAAATTTATCATTTCTTCCTGGTAGCGCATCTTCTGTAAAAGGCAAAAAATTATACAGGTCTGAAATATTTCAGACAAACTCAGTTCATTGTATCTAATTGCTTATTAAGTCTATTTGTACAGCACATAGCTTCTTTTCAAGCCCTGAGAGTGACACCATGCTCCAAGTAGATGATGGTGTCAAGTAGTCACAGTTGTCTTCCTTCTGCAATTCAGTCATTATTTTAATATAGTTTTGGCCTGTTAGAAAATTATGCATATTAATGGTTAAAGCGAGAGCAGTAGAGTAGAGGCTGTGTTCTCTATGGCTAGTGGTAGTGATAATATGTTAAATTTCCTTTTTCTTCTGCCTTACCTATTTCACAATAGCTATCAAGGAAGAAGGCAGATCTGAAAAAGAAGTTAAAAGTCACATTTGTAGGGGAAGCTGGTCTTGATATGGGTGGCCTGACAAAAGAATGGTTTCTTCTTCTGATTCGACAGATTTTTCACCCAGATTATGGTGAGTCCTCATAATTCTTACATTATGAGAATTTGTTCAGACTCTGTGTAAGCACTGCTCAGCAATAATGGAAAAGTCTTTGCATTGTAAGCACTGTTTTCAGCCCAAATCCAAAATGTAGCCTTGCCAAAATCTTAGATATTAGCTATGAAAGAAATTATCTCACCCTAAAACAGCATAATGGTTCAGCAAATATTCAAGTGAAGATACTGCCGGGTGTATTGGTTTATCATTTACCATCCTTCCCTATTTCTTCACACGGTGCATTTTCTCTTTCTACCCTCAGTTATCCTCATACTGCTGGTTTAGGGAGGGAGTTTTTCTGGGTTTTCTGTCAGTTGGATGCTGTTACTGTGCTCAGTTCTGGCAAACTGCCAGCCTTGGTCTCCCATGTGTCAGCAGGGTTTTTTTTTTGTTTGTTTGTTTTGTTTTTTTTGGTTTTTTTTGGCGCTGATAGTTACACTGCAAGTGCCTGCACGTTCTAGTACTATTTCTGTGACTAGGATAGGTAGAGGTCAGTTTACTTTGAATCTTTGTCATCATACATTCTGTTTGTGGTATCTGTGTGGCCAGTATTCTAAAAGAGGTCTGGAGTAATCTCAGAAGGGAAAGATCCTTCAGTCAGGAGCAGAGACAGTGTAGGCAGGTGTGAGCCTAAATAAAAAAGCCTGCTTCTGCTGTTACCAGGACCTGTGAGCCTATACGGACATTCCATGTCCAAGGGGAAAAATAAGATTAAATAGGCGATTGTAAGACATGAGTGAGCAGTCATAAAGAAACAGTTCCATCCACTTGTTTTATAGTGATGTAGACGGATCTGGATGAGTTTTATTCACCACTCTAATGAGCTGTCCTCTGGGCATGGATACATTATTGATGACTTAGTGAGTTAAAGTGTTGCCAGGATGGCTTTTGAACTGATTTTCAGGGACTTAAGCATAACACCTGATAGTAATTGAGCTTGCCTGTCTTTGCCTGGAAGTGTTCATGTCCCTTAAAATCATGGTCCTTTGATGTTTTTAGGAGTACTTCTAAAGGTACAGAATTTTAAGTCATAAATATGTCGTCATATCTGTTGAGATTGTTATTTGCTTGTAGCCCTTCTTCTAGTAAAAAGGGGTCTGTGTGAAGACATGACATTGGTGAGAGCAACCTTAATAGGAAACAATTTATCCTTCAGAAAGCATTCTGTAAATTTGACAGTTCTGTTCGTAAAAATGTTGTCAGCAGAGCTTGGTAACTGATGAGTTTGGAAACATTCAGAGTAATTTATTTTTTCACTATCTCTGGCAGGCTTCCTTACTTTAAAGTGCAAATCCTTTCATTGTTACGACAATCAGCAATGTGTGGGAGGAGTTCAGAAATATTCTTGTCCCTTGAAAAGGGACTGTATCCCCTGCTGTCTTTAATGTTTCAGATGCAAGTAACATGTCAGAAGCTTGGAAGGGAAAATATCACTGTTACTACCCTTTCCATTTTAACTGATTCTTCAGCTTTAACTCCTGGAATTTAAAAGCTCTTAATTAAACTCACCTGTCTGCCTGTCCTGTGTGTTTTGCAATGCTTTCTCTATCTTCGTGTGGACAGTTAACAAATGGGATTCAAAGCCTATTTTGTTCCAACGTCCTTATGATCTTTTTAGTATATGAACCTTGCTCTGCCTTACAGGCAGCTGTTCTGTTGCTTCTGGCAATGTCTAATGGCAACGTCTAAACCTTCTGTGATGAGCACCTTTTTGAGCTGGAGTTCAAAAGATAAATTGGTCAGGAGAGGTGGGGCGGAAAATGTGAAGGCAGCTTTTTTGCCTGTAATTTTTCATAAGAACTGGATGTCCTTAAGACAAGCTGGATTTTCGTTTTTTTTTTTTTTAAGTCAAAAGGACTTTGATTTTTTTTTAATTTAAAATTATTTTTCAACAACTTTGCCTTCAAACAGAGATACAGTGAGTTGTTGTATACAAGATATGCTTAGAACTAGTCAGTGCTTTGGTGTGTACAGACCATAGCAAAAACAATTAACTTGGCCAATTCAATCCAAACAAATTCAAAAAGGCCATCACATTTTATCCAATTTACTTCTGCATTAGAGCATGCTTATGTGGAGTGCGTCTTGCCTCTCTGAGCAATACTTCCTAGGCATTTTAGAGCTGTTATCTGCTTTCATTATGTAGGTTTTTACTTTCTGTCACTCTTTAAAACAGAATGTTCTGTATCTGACGCAAATAGCAGTCAAACTCATTTCTACTCATGATTTCAGTAGGATCTGGCTTGTCATTTAGACCCATGAATGGCTTTTTTAGGGTACATGTGGTTTGGGGCTTTTTTAACTTACCTAGTATAATTTTTTGACAGAAACATGCTCCTTTGCTGGTTGTGTGTATGTATAATGTAAACCATTTACAGTTTTCTATTCTAAGAAGGTAAAGCTTATGGTATTTGTATCATGGGATTCATGCCAGCATTTTTAGGGATTGTCATCTGCTATTGACCTAGAAAGAAAGGAGGAAATAAGTGAGTTTACATTGCAGTAAGAAAATGTTTGCTTAGACAGTTAATATTTGTGGCAGTACCAATGCTGGAGCTCAATGAAGAAACAGATTGCATAGGGGCATTGCAAAATATCCACAACTGGAGGCCCTGAAGATCGTGTTGCACCAGCACTAAGCAGGGCTGGTGGGCTTGAGCCTGCTTCAACTTTGGCATTGCCCTTGGTGCTCCTTCCCAAGCAGCTGCCTGCAGCCTCCTCCCATGGGTGGGAGCAGGGTCCTGAGAGCAAGCATGGGGATGAGAGCATCCCCAGGAGCATTCCAAGGGTGCACGAGTAAGAAAGGTGAGGCTTTGTATGAATTCTTACAAAGCTCAAGCTTTTCAAGGGACACGTTACTGTTCTGCAGGCATGTTCACCTACCACAAGGACTCGCAGTGCCATTGGTTCAGCAGCTTTAAATGTGACAACTATTCAGAATTCCAGCTGGTTGGAGCTGTATCCTTTTGTGTCCACTAGAACGTTCTGAATGACAGACATTTGATGAGCTGGTGTGGGGATAAAATAAAGCACTGGCTCAAGCTCCTTCGAAGGTTGTATATACACCTACGTTCCATTTTAAATGTATTTTTTTTTAATATCATTCAAGCAAGTGAACTAAAAGGAAGAAAACAGGGTACATGGTACATTTTACAGTCAGAAAATACTAAGTCGATGTTCAACTTGCAAGTATTTTGTGTATAAGTTGTAACTTTTTATATACTTAAGCCTCTGAGTTTCTTTCAGCAAACATCAATTTGCCCTGTGTCCATTAATACTTAAGTCCCCATTGAGTAGTATGTGGCTTTTTGCCTTTTTTATTACAAACTGGAAGCCTGTTTTGAGCACAAGCTTATGTTCTAGGCTTTCTGTTTTGCTTATAAATTAAAAAACGTTTTATGATAGTATATGCTTATAAGTCCACTGAGATAAGGTAATTGTGTTCTTTTATTGATTTCAGTGGCATCAGGTTGTAGGTCTTTTCTAACAAGTGTATTCTATTCCTGTGAGAAGTTGAATTGGGATAGTTTCAAATTTGTTTCATGGGATGCACTTAAATGTGCTTATGGATGAGCTGTAGTACCAGGGCAGGTTTGTCTTAATGCTTTTTAGATTTATTTAAAAGAAATATTGATGAATTGATCTTCCACTGGAAAATGCATATTTATCTTTCTCTTTGCAATAACAAAATTTTGGAAAAATTTCTTGGAGAAATGCTTGTATAGAATATTATGAAGAAGATTCTCAAGCATTCTGTCAATGTGTATCATTTGACCATGTTAACCACTGCTTAATTTTAATGAAAAACTGCATTTAAAATTGTCAGTCCAGAAACAGTGAAATAATTTACATTCCTTCTGTTTGTTGAGCATGAATCTTAAAATATTTTTTCCAAGCTACAAAAATACTAACTATAATAAGGATTTGTTCAATTTTCCCTTAACTTTTGACATATATAGCTTATGGGACTTGCTGTATATAACAGCATCACCTTGGATATTCGTTTCCCACCTTGCTGTTATAAGAAATTATTGAGTCCTCCCATTGTTCCCTGTGATCATAACACACTTGTAGGCATCTGTGGTGTCACATTAGATGACCTGTTTCAGATTATGCCTGTAAGTATTGCATTTTCTAAGAGGCAAAATTACTGATATAAAATCTGATTTATTTATATTTTATGCCTGAGTTACAAACTTTTTAAAAGCAGCCTTTTTTCAGCACAGGCTGATAAAGTCTTCTTCTGATGAATACAGAAAATCTCTTGTGTTTTTTCTAGCATAATATGCATTTTAAAAATTCAGCTTTTTCCAAGATACTTTCTGTATAAAACAGTGCTTCTGGCATATCCTTGCAAAAGTGCATCTCTTAGTTTTGTAGATTTACTAAAGATTTTTTACTCCTATTGTAGGAATTGGCACATGGACTAAGTGAACTTCTATCCTATGAAGGCAATGTTGAAGAGGATTTTTACTCAACCTTTCAGGTCATTAAACGCACAACAATAAGTGGTTCTCAGCCTCGTTCAGTGATTTTCTTTCCCGCTGTTAGAATGGCAGTGGAGTGGCTGATGGCTGTGTGATTGCTGGAATGTGGAATATGGCAGTGCCATGTGCCTGTGAGGGGATCAGAGCTGGCCCAGGAGCCGTGCTGCCTGGCACCTGGCTCCGTGATGAGACTCGGAACTGCTGTTCCCTGACAGTGCAGGTGGATCCCAGAGCTCAGCACCAGGGTCACTTGGCCAGCTGCTGCTGCATTTCCAGCTCTTTGCTTTTCTTCTCCATCTAACCCAGAAGAAAGTCACAGTTTACTTGGTTATTTTCTGCATTTTGTCCAGGAAATCTCACTTCAGCTATAGCCCGTTGAATTTTTTACAGTTTTGCCTGACCTGTGTGTCGTAACTGCTGTTTCAGTTAGGAAGGTCTTTTTCAGTTACTCCTTGTTTCAGAACACACATACTAGTTAATGAAATTTCATATTGGTGATACTTAGTTCCTAGGTGAGCTACAGCAGAACAAATACCTTCTTAATTGTATTTGCTGCTCCTATTCTGTTCTTTTGTATGAAAAGCTCTATGGCTCCAGAGCCTGCGGGTCAGTATGACATGCCACTATGTAACAGGGTTGATTTTTGTTCTTTGAATACTAATTTTCTGAGCAATTTGTTGAAAATTGTAATATTTACCTTGTAAAAACCTCACAACCTTCAGAATTACAGCATGTGCTGAAGAGAGAGAGGGAATGCATGACATAATATAAGCTTTGTCATTTGTAAGTATATAAATTTATTTTCCAGTGCTGACCTTGACTCCTCTTTTTCTATAGGTTTTTCAGGAAGAATTTGGTGTTATAAAATCTTACAACTTAAAGCCAAATGGAGATAAAATTCCAGTCACAAATAGGAATAGGAAAGGTACTTCAATGTATATCAGCTATACATACTTAACAGATTTAAGTTGGTCCTTTTTCTCCTTTCTATAAGCTTATTCTTTCATTAACAAAGTGTGAAAACTAAATGGCTGTTGTTCTTTCTGGTATGCCTACCATTTTAGTGGTATCTAAAATTGAATGCATTCATTTTTCTTATTCACTGCAATTTTAGAGAGCAGAACAAGTGATTGATTAGAATTATTATCATGTAACAAAATAATTTTTTTTTTTTAGAATATGTGCAGCTCTATGTTGATTTTCTTCTCAATAGATCGATCTACAAACAATTTGCAGCTTTCTATTATGGATTTCATAGTGTCTGTGCTTCATATGCATTACTGGTAAGAATAAAGTGAAACATAACTCTCCACTTCTATTTCAAGTATTTGACGATGACTTATCTAAATTAAATTGCACTGGATAATTTTAAGGTTTGGAAAGAATCTTGACTGATCAATAGATTTGATTAATCCAACAGAAGTGAAGAAATTAATCAGGTAATCAACTATTCTCTGTAATCTTTATTGAAAAGAGATAAATAAATCCCAGAAGACAGGTTTGTCACTGTGTATTCACAGACACATCACAGGCTCTCCTGAGAATCTTTGCAAAGTTTCTGTGTGTTCCCTATGTCCAGGAACTGTCTGAATGCTCCTGAGTGACTCCTCTGGAAACACCTATTGCTTTTTACAGGAAGAGCACTCAGTGAGGTTGAAATTAAACATTTTTCTATTTTCAGTCCTGTTTGCTGTTGGAATGACTTTTTTAATTTACAGCATCCCTTCTGCACTGAGAAAGAAGAGAAAGTTTCAGTTTTTCTGAATTCTAGTGAAATTGGTGAACTGTGACACCTTGCAGCAAAGTGAGGTGTGCCTAATCACAGGAAAGGTTCTGGAAGGATGATGAGAATCCATTGAAATGCCATGGCATATTTCCATGCAACTTGATGATGTTGTAGTAAATGAATAAGTGGGTTCTGCAGGTGGAAGTTTAGTGGGTATTAAACATGGCTTATTGTTTTAAGTGTTTGTTTTGCACAGCACTGTACACCTGAGAGTTGAGTTCTGTCAGCCTCTGCTGCTCAGCTCCCCACACTGGGACTTGTCAGTGCAAATGAAATGGAAGTTGAAAACAACATTGACATCAAGACACTCCCTCAGATTTCCATATGTACGAACTTAATTTTCTTCTTGGTCCATTTGTAGTCTGATCACATGATAGGAAAGTCGGTGTAATAAATGCAGGAACGATGAAGAAGTGAAGAACAAAATATACTGAAATATCATGTTATCATGTAATTAACTTTCTACTATGTATGCCAGTAAGAGAGTCTTCCAAGTGCTGAGGGATTAATTTTTCTATAATCAGTATGTATCCAAGCTAGAGACTTACATTGAATGATATTCTGTTATTTTTTTCTGTAATGAATAAATATAAATTTAATCTTAATCTAGGAGTATAATTTCTCATATTTAAAAAAAATAAATAAATATTTTGTCCTTGATTTATGGCAGCTACTTCGTCCAGAGGAGGTTGAAATTCTTGTCTGTGGCAGTCCTGAACTGGACATGTCTGCTTTACAGAGAAGTACCCAATATGAGGGCTACCAAAAAACTGATCTGACTATACGGTAGGCCTGGGTTTTTATTCTAATTACTGAGTTTAAAATGACATGGAATGTTTGACTTCCATCAGGAATCTCTTCAAGGATAATCTGAGAATGACTGAAGTTTTAGAAACCTATTTCTAAATAAGACACAGACACTACTAAATTGTCATAAGTAGGAAGAATTAAATCCTTAATGGTATGTGTTTACTGAATATCCTTAAAAGATTATGACCATATTGAAGTGGGGTAGTTCGAAAAGCTCCAAATCCTGTATATGAAATTTCAGTATTTTTATTACCCAATCTTGTAAAAATACTTTTTTTACTCAGTTCTCTTTGATAATAAGGACTTCTATATTACTGAGTAGAAGGCATTTGTAGTTGTGTAGATAACTGGGTTGGGGCATCATTTGGCAAGACATCATTCTAAAATTAATAAAATATTTTACTTGTCAATTCCTTGGGAATTTAACCTTCTATATTGGGGTACTGCTGATGTCCTATATATTATATTAATTGAGCTCTCACTAAGTGATATTCATCATGTAGTACTTGTAGTTTTATTATCATCTTCATACTATTTTTTTACAATGTTGCTTTGCAACATTTTCTTCTCCCTCTGCCCTGAGTATAGATACTTCTGGGATGTAGTACTTGGATTTTCCCTGGACCTTCAAAAGAAGCTGCTACATTTTGCTACAGGAAGTGATAGAGTACCTGTGGGAGGAATGGCTGATCTGAATTTCAAGATTTCAAAGAGTGAAACATCCACTAATTGGTAAGTAATGTTTTGGATTTTTAATTTTTTTTTCATTAAATTTTTCCCTGAGAGCCTTTATTGCTCTTTAATGTTTTTACAGAAGAGCAAACAAATATACAAGGAAGAAACTGCATGGACTCCTTTAGTTTGCCTTCAAAATGTTATACCCATTTATTGATTGCATGAATTTAAAAAAAAAGGAAACTGTTTTTCCAGTCAGTGTTTACATTTGAGGCTGGTAATTATTTATAGGGATTATTTACATGTTTTCAATTCAAATAAATTATTTATTTAATAATTCATAACATGACAGCTGACCTAATGAAAATATACTTTGAACTACCACCAAACTATCTTAGTTTGGTGTTATTTGTAGCAACCCAGTTAGTGTTTTAATTGTTAAGACTGTAGAAAGTCAGTTTAAATAATTTGAAAGCTGTATAGAAAAACCTGCTGCTCTGGAGCTCTTTGTGAAGCAGTAATTATTGACTTTACCTAGATTTCTCAAACAGAGTAATCAAAATACTTAAACTATTTTTCAAAGTCTGAATATTAAAACTATATTTTTCAAGGTGTGAATTTTGCTGATTTTTCTGTGAAGAGCTGATCTAAAGACATAAACATAATAAATTTGGGGGTTTTAAATTTAATTTATCTCATTACTGTGATACTTCTAATGCATTTCTCAGTGAGGTAATAACTGGTTCCAGTAACATTAAAGGAACATGAAAATCAGATGAAGAAATGAAAAAAAAGTCAACATTTAATCACTCTTCATGTTCCTTCTGTAAATTGTTCTTTTTCATAAAAATGAGAAAATGTGTTTTGAAATGGTGTGCATTTTAAACTGCTGTAGGTCCATGTTTTGCAAGATAATTGTTGCTGTCAGACTGCCTGCACAAGGATAAATGTAGACACCATCATCATATTGTTCACACAGCAGGATCAAAGAATGTAATAGCAATAAGAATTGGCAAATTAACAAAAGCTTCTCAACTTTGCAAATTCTGCAGCCGTTACTTCAGTCCAATTAACAGATCTTTGCTGATCCTTTAAAGGGCAGGGAGAGGAAAAGTAACTTCGGTTTCCAAATTTGGGAGTTCCAACCCCTTTCAAGAATGTTTGCCAATTATCAAAGGCCAAGTTGGTACCATTCAAAAGACTGAGGGATGAAATGAACAGAGACCTAGAGGGCTTTTGAATCACATAATAAAATATGTGTCCAAATGTAATACATTTTTTAGTGTGTTTTCCAAATGGCAGGCTGAGCTTCAGCTCATTGTCTTTCTCCTGTCTCCCCCCCAAGTTATCAGCTGTAGGACAAGTCTGTATCCTCAGGGGTGTCATCCATGTCACTTGAGGATTTAAATAGCAAGAAGTTCCTGTAGCTTTTTATTACCTGTGGCTCTTCAAATTAATCCCTTCTAATGAAAAACAAAGTTTCCAGTGTTTCAGTGAGGCATCCCTAAGCCATATCTGCGATACATATATTCAAGCTCTCAGATTCTCAGAAGAAACTTGGAACTGGAAGTGTAGGTATAGCTGAGACCAGAATTTGTCAACTTGTTTTTCCAGCATTTCAGTCAGTTCTTCAGAATTCCCTGCTGAAGTCTGTAAGGACCTGTTTTAGCAGGCTGAACCCTGAGTTCTGTATCCTCACAGACATTTAACTGGTTCTTCTAGGTGTGTCTGTACCTACTGCAGGACTCGCCTCCCTTTTCCATGTTGTGAATTCTGTCTATACCCAGATTTTGTGTTTAGAGAAGTTATGTAGTACCTGGAGTTTCCAAAATCTGCAAAGAGATGTTTCCAACTTGAAATAAAAAAAAAAAAATATGGAGGAGGGAGTTGCAGGCAAACAAATTCATCTGAGGTACTTATTACTAGCAGTGGTGTTATTTGCATTCAACAGAACTTGAACCAACATTGGGATAAATGTTTCTTTTATAGGATTTCTTAGGAAATGTTTAACTGAAAATGTATAGGCAATTGTCAGCATTCTGGTTCTATTGCATTATTCTTAAATGTGTTTTGCTGGGTATTTTTTAAATTATTTTAGGTTACCTGTGGCACATACCTGCTTCAACCAGCTTTGTCTCCCTCCTTACAAGAACAAGAAGGAACTGAAGCAAAAGTTAATAATTGGAATTTCAAATGCAGAGGGGTTTGGTCTGGAATAAGATTAAATACTCCAAGAAAAGCATTTTTATGTAGCATTCACTCTCTTCTGATTGTGCCTTTAAGCTTTTCATTGTTATGTCTCTTGATACTGTGCCGGTTTTGTTGCATTTAGGTAATTTTTAAAATTAAATATTAAGTGTATGGTTTTTTTCCTGAATGGCAATACATTTGCTGCTTGCTTTGTCACAGAAAGTAGCTTTCTTTGTACAAAGAGCTCATCTGTTTCATAAAAGAAACCCAACTAAGAGAATTCCCAAGTTTTAGGTTTTTCTTAATTGCACTTTATCATTAATCATAATTCCTTTACGTCAAGGTGTCTCACTGGGAGATAATATACAGAGTATTTATTGGTTAATCCCAGTGGCAGATTGTTTTCCGTTAACATTAATAATAGAAAAACTATAACATCAGCATGTAGCCATTTTTTTCTCAAAGGCAAATAGGAATTTTAGTCTTTATAAACTGTATGTAGTTTTATTCTGGTTTTCCTTCTCAGTGAAACCAACTGTCTAAGAAGTATGTAAATAACTGCCTGTGAAGAAATAGGGTTTTGATAGTGCCATTTACTGCTAAAAAATTATTTTTTATGAATAAGAGGTTTTAGATGATGTATATTCAGCTTTTACACTTGACTGTACAAGAGTGTTAAAAGGTATTTTTTCAGCTTGAGGGGATTCGAGTTCAATCTACAGGTATTAAGGAATTTGTATGTTCATTCTTAACAGCACACTAGCCAAATCTATTGTAGCATTATATTAAACAAAACTAGATATTTAAAATCAATTCCACATCTGGTGAAATGCTTTAGGAAGAGAATTATATCCACAACAGGTGGAAAACTGGTATAGTGTATCATGCTATCATTTTTTTGCAGCAGCTTTGTTGAAAGTCTTAAATAAGCTGTGACAGAAGTGACTACAACAACATTTCTGAAGAATGTTCCAACTTTCATTAACATGGAGACCAACATTTAAAAATGTTTTGTGTTTTTCACTGCACAAACTCTGAAAAGAATTCTTGGTATGTCTGCTCTGAGTTAGTAAATTAGCAGCTGCGGAAGAAATGGGTCTAAAATACTGAAATAATTGTAAGTCTGGGTTTTATTCATTAAGTGGAAAGAATTTATCAGCATGCAGTATAGTATTTTTAAATATGAACAGCTGCTGTGTGTTCTGTAGATTTTTCTTGCAGCTGAATAAGGCCCAGATCATTTGAGACACTTTGGCATCTAATTTATCAGCTTTCCCCATTGATTTCTGCTGGGGCATGGATGCATAACTATCTTGTAGTGTTTGTACTCAAATACTATATTAGTCTTCTTTCTTTCTCTGTATTATTTACAAACAATCAACAGATGTTCAAATAATGAACAAATTAATCTAATTCATTATTTCAAAGTTGTTCTGATATTCCTCAATAACTAAGTGTGAATTTTATTTTTTTATTTCTCCTAGAAAAGTTACTGGTGATTTGATTTTACTGTTTCATTGAGGCAGAGATAAATATTTGAATATTTTAGAGTATTTGACACTGTATTAATAGTGCTGTCATTGAAACCAGTAATAAAATTTCCATTGGCTTTAGCCTGGAACTATACTGGATTAGCACGAAGAGTGCTAAAAGCAGCACTGAAAAAATCTGCAATTTTTCATTGTATCTCCCTAATGGAGATTTTAAAATTTATTTTAACTTGAAGAATTTCAGATGTTGAGAAATAAATCAAGCTTTCACTGTTGCACTGAATGAACCAGATAGCTGCAAGCAATGTTAGATTTCTAACACCTGAATATGGATGTAAGTAAGAAACCTGGAAACAAAGACCTACTGCCTTTCTTCTCTTTGTAGAATTGGATTCATGAGAGCTTGGCTTATGAATAAATAGCTATACAGTTTATCTGAAAACATGGCAAATTAGCCAAAATATTTTTTTAAGGCTTAAACCCACTTTTAATAACTATTTATCTACTATTGTTAAAATGAAAGCTTTATCTTTCTCCTTTTCACTGAACTGCACTTTGCCTTCTGTTCAGTTTTATTTATTGAAGCTTTTTTTGAGATAATGTGTAATATTACCTCAGAATTCTAAAAATGCTATTGTATTTGCATCGGTTTTTAAATCAGATTGTCATTCAAAGACATTTTATATATTTCCTGATGTTGATAAATTAAATAGTAAATTTTCTATTTGTTAAATGAAGGCATTACACTGTATTTATGAAATAAGCCTCTGATAATTTCAAAAAATTTATTCAGTGGTGTTTTGTTGTTCTTGTGTCTTGCCCTGTAACCCAGCAAATCTTTTTTTATCTCCATCATTGTTTTGTACTGTACAAAAGAAATCTGGTTTGTATAAACTTGTTCATTACTAAGTATCTATTTTTATGTATCAAAATAGTCCAGTCATTAAATCAAATATTTAAAATGTTGACCTCATTTGTATAATTTCAGATTTCCAAGATTGGTCATAATGGGTTTAAAATCATGATCAACCTCTCTGCCTTTGGTTTCTTTTTCTTTTGAGAAATTTTCCATAACAGTTCTGCTAAAATAATGCTTGGCTCACTGAAAGTCAGAAACTAAGTTTCAACAACCAAGCATACACCAAGACTTAGATTTCATATTTGTAGTCAAAATTGCAGGGGTTCTGGTGCATCCCATGGTGTAATAATGCTGTAAACTAGTACAGATCCTCATCATGGATCCAACAACTGGGGTTGTTCCATGTGGAGAAGAGAAGGCTTTGGGGACATGGAATTGCAGTTTCCCAGTACCTTAAGGGGGCTCATGAAAAGGAGGGAGAGGGACTTTTTATTTGGGCAGATAGCAGCAGGACAAGGAGAAATGGTTTTAAACTGAAAGAGGACAAGTTTAGATGAGATGTTAGAAAGTTCCTTGTTCAGATGGTGAGGCACTGGAACAGGTTGTCCAGAGAAGTTGTGGATGCCCCGTCCCTTGAAGTGTTCAAGGCCAGGCTGAATGGAGCCCTGAGGAACCTGATCCAGTGAATGGTATCCCTGCCCATGTCAGGGGGTTGGAACCTTCCCATTCTATGATTCTGTGATTCTAACTTAATTTTCCTTATTTTTCTTTTACTACCTCACTTGCAAGATTACTTGGAGGTGCAGGAAGAGACAAAGCCAGAAGCTTTGTTTGTTTAGTTGTATGTTTTATCTTTTATGTTTTTCTGCCCAATTTTAACATTAAAATCAGAAGGGACGGGTAACAAGAACATCGTGCTTTCTCACGGACACAGATCCTGATCACAGAACTCTTACCTTTGTACCACTCAAGTTACCTACAGATGGCAGCAAAGATGAAGATTGAAACAATTTAATTAGAGGTTAGACTTTCCCCTTAGCTAACAGTAGATTTTATAAATGCACATAATGAAGAAAAAAAGTTATGTCTTAAAATTTTGTATTACAAATAATTGCAGATCTGCAAAGTCGGCAAATATAAATTGACTTTTAGCAAACAAATATGGAGAAAGAAGAAGCAGCTTCTTGGATGTAGTGCTGGGTTTTGAAAGTGTCCTCTCTTTCCATTAAGAGCTCCTAATGTGTTTTTGGGACCAACAAAGACTCTGCCAAAACTCAGAGATGAGATTGGTTATTACCTGACCTCTGACCAGTCAATAGCCTCAGGACTGACGTTTGGAAAAAGGTTAAAAAGCCTGGCTTGCCTTGTCCTGTTTCACCTAGGGATCAGATGGCTGCCACTGGAGCTTAAAATAGAAATGCAGTATTTTCTTCTGATTTTTTTTGGCCGCAAGTGGTGAGATTCTTTCTCTGTAGTAGTAGTTGGTGTTGGTACTGGTTGACTTGCTCCAGAAGCAAATGTTATACCCATTGTTAATCTTCATATCTGTGGAATTCAATATTCCTTCAGAACTCCTTCTTGAAGAAATTAAAATATCTGAAAGGTCCCTGAAAGTCTCTGGTTTCATGTCCTGACTGTCAGACCATAATGTGTTTTTTCTTCTAGATTCCCTGGTTTTCTTCCAATAAATTTGTTTGGGTCAAGTAATTTTTTGGTCTATTTCTATTTTTTTTCAGGGTCTGTACTGGTGTATGTGTTGTTGAAGTTCTTTGCACTTTTAAATATTCATGTCTATAAGAAAATAATGAGATGGCCTGGACTGCCACAGCTGTTTTACTTGTGTTACAAATGTTCTAATTAATAGTGAAGTAGGTTTTGTTGTTAAATTAATGAGTGAAAATGGCCCCCAGTGATCTGTACCTTTCAAATTGTTAATTAAATTTTTACTGAATTCTTTGAACCCCAGTGGCTTTATGTAAAACACAACAGGTCAAGGAAGATGAAGAGATTTTTCCTGATGATCTGGTGAAGCAGTTGCTCATTAAGCTCTGGAAGGGTGGGAGAAGTTCACTAAGTTGGGCAAAATAAGTTCAGGTCTGGACTCTTCTGCAATGCTAGAGTTAATACCTATATGCATAATAAAAGGATATATCAATCAATGTCTTGTGTGTTTTATGTCCTACTACATCAAGGCTTCATTTACCATTTTTCTTTTTGCCATCAATTGAATGATTTGGTCCTTGTAGTGAGTGAGACTTTTACTTTTTGATGCAGTATTTTCTTCCCATGAGAGTTGTCCTAGATTCTGTAGATGTATGATGTTCAGGTTTAATTTAAGGACTTCTTGTTTATTTGCTGCTTTAACTCTATAACATGATTTCTTATTTACCAGGAGAGATGAGTCTGTTCTCACAGAGTTACTAGTTATCTTCATAGCAGGATCTCTGGCTGCTACCATACTATGGATAATAACAATCCAGCCTCCACTGGCATTACCAGAACAGAACTATTTGTAGCTACATTATTTAATTCAAACATCTTTTCAATGGGTGAGTTTACTCAGTGTACATTCAATCTCTGCTCTAGCAGAGAGCTGGAACATTAATTTCTTTTGCTATTTGTTTTGTGTCACTAGCAATATTGTGGAAGTCAAGAACTGTGTTTTGTCCTCTGTGAAAAATCAATCCAGCTGGACATCAAGTAGCTAAAGCACAGTAATTTTTGAAAGCTGTGGGGTTTAAACACAAACATGTAGGTCTTGGTTTTGATTGTCTTTTGGTGAAATTATGTAATTTCACATTCCTGGCTTCCAAAGACTGTGAGGGCAGGGTATGTACTGCTTGGGGCTTTTGACAGTTTGCCTTGATTAGTGGTAATGTGCCACACTGAACAAAGAAGGCACTTCATTGTGTTATCTTGCTCATCTGCTTTAAAGAGGGATCTTTACCCAAATCTTTCTGGATTCCAAGATGGAGCAGTATCCTCCTCAGATACTTGAACACCCTGACAAGACATGTTTTGTGATATTAAATGCATATTAATTCTTTAACATTTATGAATAGAAAATTTATTTAACCATAGCAAATAAATGTGGCCTGTGTAAAATAGAGATGAGTACAGTAGCAGAATAGAAGAAATTTACTTCCTTAGCATTTTGATGGAATTGCTTTTTAGTTGGAGACATGTAATTTTATTTCCTTAGCTGATGAGGTTTAATTTTTCTAGGGTAGAATATCTTAGTTTAAGAACTGAAATAATTTTCTTTAATTCAATAACTGTGTTAGATAAAGCTAAAATTTGAGTAAACTATTAATATTTTTCTACATGTACCTCTGTGTAGTGCTTATTGTATTGTCTAATTGTACTGATACCAATAAAGTCATCATTTTTATTTTGAAATTTCAACTCTTCTGGCAATTTTTACCATGAAAGAAAAGCTTTCCTAAGCAGTGAAAGCAGTCAGTATTTATTCAAAATCAGAGTTTTAAAGTAATAACAGACATTTGTTCCTGTTGCATATAAACAAGCTCATTGCATTTTGCTTTGGGTGGTTTTGCTTCAGGATCCAGAATCTATTCAAGAAAATATTTCTGCACATTGGTTGAAATGCATTAAGTTGTTACTTCAAAAGTCACATTCTGGAAGGTGAAAACTCTCTTTCCCGTAGCTTGTGTTACTGGAATTTACTGTAAATATGTGAAAGAATTCTTATTTAATAATTGTTTACATTGCTATGTTAGTTGCCAGATAGGGGCTGAAATCTTCTTGGATATTTCAACCAAGCTGTGTTTGAATTACCAGGGGGATGTTTGCTTCCTGTCGATCATGTCCTAGCCCATGCTGGCCCAGGTTCTGCTGGTGAGGGGTTTCATACCCTTACAGGGAATGTTTAAATGTATTTCTTACGCTGACAAATTTAATACCATTAACTCTTCGTTTCAAAAAGGGAGGTTGATTTCTTCAACAGTCTATAATGTTGGTCAAAGAGCTCTCAGGTACAGAACTAAATTCTCAATGAAATTAGTTTAAAAACTCTTTTATTTTCCTATACCGGATTTTAAACATTAAACACCATCCTATAATCAAAGGTGTTGAGGCAACATCCACAGGTGTGTCTTCTGTTCCTCATTCCCTGGCTGTTTTTGTGCAAACTGCTGTAGGCATGTAACAAAAACATGGTACATGCGTCAAGAGAAAGTTTTCACTTGAAAGTGATAGTGTTGGAATTTTTTCCCTCTTTGTTACAACTGCGTGTGAAAGCTGTAGCTCTGTGTGGTTTTCATTTGTAAATGTTGGCAGTGGGTACACTGCAGCTGGGGATGTGAAGGTGTAATTGCTTGCATCATTTTTCACATCATTGTTCAAAACAAAAATTGACCTTTCTGTGTTTCTCTTCCCTCTTCAGGGCACCTTGATGCATCAAGGCTTTTCTATTTTATGGTGTAAAGGTATTCTCAATTTATCTTTTTCCCTTGAATTTCTTCTCAATTTATTTGTTGCTGGCTTTATTAGTAGGGCTTATTAATTCTGTGTGACATAAGCACAGCTGCTATGCTTAATCATGCATTCAAGTTAGCATTTTCATACTTGTAGGTGTACTGGGAAGATGAAATTGCTACTTTCATGCAGCACAATCAGTCCTTGATTAATTTCTCCTGTCATTACTTATAGCAATAATCTGCATTCTTTGTATAGTTCTGCTGCCTTTCACCATGTTCAAGATCTACTGTCATTCATAATGCAGTAGATATATAATTGTGATTAATATGAATGATAAAGAAATAGAGTCTTTCACTTGGAATTTTTCTAGATTAGAAAATTATCCTGTTGGCTATTTGTGACAATTTTTCCTAGGTTTTTGGGTTTTTCTTAAGTAGGTATCAGATTTTATTTTGTATTTTCTCAAAACACAGGGTATCTTAGGGGAATTTAACAGGCATTTTAGAACTGAGTTGTCACTTGCATTTGTGAGTTATTTGGCTTGTCTGTCTTTATCCTAGCTACATGTGATGTCAATCCTGTATTTGCAGCACATTTTCATAAATCAAAGTGTTTCTAATATTAAGGAAGAATACATTTATAAAGCTGCTGCAAAAGGATAATGACTTTTGTCTCTGGGGTGCACCTTGTAAATGTGTCTCTGCCTCTTAGGAAAAAAAGGAAAGGGAGATTAAAAACAATGGGTTCAAGGTGGTGGCATGGGGGAGTGGAGAGCATTGCTGTGCTGTTCACTTCTTTTTGAGGAGCCAGACAGACTCTAGATATTGAATATATCCTGGGACGAAAATCCCTGAGAGATAACACTCCAAGCTTCAGATCAAACCTGCTCTTCCTTCTTGTTGCCACCAGCTTGTTATTTTAATTACCTTGGGAATCCTTAAAATCAGAGGGTTTTGGGAAAGCTGCAAAAAAGCAGGCCTCAGAAACAGCAGAACTGCAATTAGAGCTAAGCTGTAGCCGTAAGATTTGTCAGCAGAAAAGTTATGTGAGATGTAGAAAGCAAGGACAAATAGAACAATGGTCTGTGTATTAAAGCTTGGCTAGAATAACTCCCTAAGTTGCAGAAAACTATATCTAGCAAGATATTAGGAAGTTCTAAGCTTAACAGTGGAGCTCTGTGTGTTGTATTTTTAACACTTGCAAGCAGGTATTGTATTTGAAACAAGCAAGCATTGTTTTAACCAAAGGTATGTGTACTTCTAGTGGCTGGATAAAACTACTGTCAATATGCTTTTGCTTTTTGTGATTGGCCAAAAAACTTTCAAAGTGAGTTGTAACATCACGTTCTGTGGCTGCTGCCGAGGACGTGAGCTGCTGGCATCCTCCCGTTGTCCCAACCATGTAATGAGAGTGATGCTTGGAAAAATAAAGCAGCTTGAGATGTGTTCCACAGCAGTCCCATCCCGTTTGTGTTTCTGTGCATAAACCCATAGCCAGCATTAAACTTGGGGATGTTTGCTTTTTTCCCTACTGATCTTGTCACAGCCCATGCTTACCTAATTTATATTAGTCAGGGGATTCTCTTGCTCTGAATGTCAGAATTGAGCAAATGAGCCCCATTTAGGAGGTGAGAAAGCAGCCAAGGCTTGTCCTGGAATAGATGAAATCCTGTCCTTTTCAACAATGTGTAGAAAGCTCAAGAGTTTAACAGTATCTATTTCAAGTCTGTCTAGAGGGACCCCTTTATAAGCCATCCTGATCAATTCTGGTGGGACACCTTGTTTGCTGAGCCAGCAGAGAGGCTGCAGCAGGGTTTGGCAGTGCAGCAAGCCAGTTGCAGCCATTCCCTCCAGCTCTGAATGCTTTCCAGTTTTTCACTTTAAAAGTCATTGCCACTTGTATGTGTCACTCAGTCAATGAAGGCTAGATCACAGCTGAAGCTCACTGGGTATCTTGGCTCTGTTCCATTCATGGGATTCCATTCATGATTTCTTGATCTTTTTTAAACAGGTTTTGCTAGAAATTGGTAAGTGGAAGTGAGCAAGTAAATTTGAAATGTAGGCTTGTTACCGAACTGATAGATTAGTAGATCAAATATTAGTCATTTATTTTGAAGAAAATAATTATTTTAAAAAGCTCCACAATCTATATGCCTTTTTTAGCTTTCACTTGCTCATGCTTTGTAGTATGTGACCACAGAGCTGTCTTGTAAAATACCCTAAATGCAAAACCTTGGAGTGCTACATTTCTGCCATTAGCATTCTTCCCTAATTAGGTGCATATAGGTATCTCTGTGATTACTTCACTCAGTTTGAACTCCAGTTTCTTTTCAGGTCGAGGGTCAAAGGAGAAAACCAAGGAACCAGGAGATACTTGTGTTTTGGATGGATCCGATACTACTACTACCAAGTTGTCAACCAGCTGGTTGGTGACTTTTCTTGAGTTTTTAAAATCAAGACAGTTTTGGAAATGTGCAACATTGATACCATTGCTTCATTTGTCTCAATTATTGCAGATTAAAAGACAAAACATGTGCACCAAACACCATCTTAGAGGTTTTTATTGGTAATAGCAAAGAATTTTTCACATAGCTTATCAAACCTAAAAGCAGTGATATAAAAAGAATGTAGAAATTTATTGTTAAGATCAGAGCTTCATTACGATTATTGAATATTACCAGTCCAAAACAGTTAAATAAAGTAGTCTCATATTATCTTAACGTGCTGGGCATTATATGTCCATTGCAACTTGTAAAACTGGGTAACAGCCTTTCACATCTCCCTCACTATTTTAGCATAGGCAGAATGTGAAGACAGAATTACAGAAAATACCAAACCATATGCTGGCAACTTGCATATAAAGAGAAAATATTTCTTCATTTTTATGTTTGTAAGGGCAGGGTTTTTGGATTTGGATTTTGTTTCGCTGGATTTCTTGGTGGCGTTCCCAGACTGGCCATAAGCAGGGCAGGGGATGGCTTTGGCTGAAGGAAATTAAACACCAAGGTAACTCTAGGGCAATGTTCTACTTTGTAACTGCTCCTGACCTTCAGCATTACATCTAGCCAGTAGTGTTAAGTCCTTCTTTCACCAGTGGTTCACTTTTGTAGCAAAGGTGTCTGATTTTTGCAGTAAGATAAATGCAGATATACACACAATATACATCAGAAAATACATTTTATAAATAGAGAATCAGTAAAATAAAGCTACAGGCTTTTTCATACTTGCAGCTATTCAAACCTATAGTAATTATATCTTATGCATTCAGACCCTACTGGAGGTTCTAATTTGATCCACAATTGCTGATAAAATTTAGTGGCTAATTTCAATTTGTGGGGAGAAATACTTGATATACAAAGTGAGGAAGGTGTCATGCTTTTCCATCTGTCCCACTCAACACTCAGGCAGTCAGAGCATTTACCAGTGAGTGGGAGAATTGGCATTCTGAAGGCAGGACTTGAATTTTTTGGTCCGTAACTCTTGAGTTCTTAAATGTGTGGTTTGAATCAGGCTGGTCCTCTCCTCCTCCAGGTGAGTACACTGAGTCACTCACAGAGAACAGTGTTCTCCCACCTTCATGAGTGCTGCATGAGCTTTTAACTTCTGCAGTTGCTCTTGTTAAACATCTCCAAGTGGAATAAAAGCTTCATTTCTGCTTCAGTGGGAACCATGCCCACCTACTTCCTCACCTCAGGAAAATAAAATGCACTTTTATTTTGAGTTATCCTGACAACCCCACCTGGAGTACTTTGTCCAGGTGTGAGGGTCCCAGTGCAAGAAGGATGTTGACCTGTTGGAGTGAGTCCAGAGAAGGGTCACTAAGCTGATCTCAAATCTGGAGCATCTCTCCTGTGAAGACAGGCTGAGAGAGCTGGGGCTGTTCAGCCCAGAGAAGATAAGGTGCCAGGAAGACCTTACAGTACCTGAGGGGCTACAGGGGAGCTGGAGAGGGATCTCTGACTAAGGTATGAGATGATAGGACAAGAGGAAATGGCCTTAAGATGGAAGGAAGGTTAGATTAGATATTGGAGAGAAATTCTTTACTGTGAAGGTGGTGAGACACTGGAATGGGATGGCCAGAGAAGTTGTAGGCTCCCCATCCCTGGAGATGTCCAAGACTGGGCTAAATGGGGCTATGAGTAACCTGGTCTAGTGGAAGATGTCCCTGCCCATGTCAAGGGGTTTGGGACTAGATGATTTTTAAGGTCCTTTTGAACCCAAGCCATTCTATGATTGTATGATTTGATAACAATCTTTGTTTCCTGTAAATCTTAAGATTTCTTAGCTAAACCAAAATATTAGTTGTGCCCAAGAATCATGCCTGAAACCCTCCCTCGTACTCACAAGGCAGGTGTGAACCATGGACAAAAGAGGCTGAGAAAGGGAAAGTATTCTGGGAAGTGTGGTAACTCTAAAAACTAAATTACCATTGTTCTTCATGTCTCAGTGTGCAATTTTCCTGAGCAATGTACAAAAATAACAAGCTAGAACTACCTTATTGGCTGAAAATACGGAGAATACTGGGAAAGCCATCCTGAGAAATTGTCCAGTTATTACATAGCACAAATTTATTTTTTTTATTATCAAACTCTGAAAATTACATGTTTTATCATAGCACTGCAATCTTCAGGCTGCATTTAGCCTTCAAGCTTTCATAAACCTCTGAACAAGTCTGGACACAAAGGATTATTTTCTCTGGAGTAACTGCCTTCTCTGGGGAGCTCTGATGTTGGGTCAGGCTTTGAGCTCAATAGGCACTGAGTGGAGCATGCAGGGAACCTCTGCATCCCACACACATTCACCCTTCACATTGGGTGTGGGATTTATTTCCTTATGCCAGTTTGTTTTCTTGTGTGAGAGAAAGAGGCCTTATCACCAATTCTTGCTGTTACTTTTTAATATTCAAATCCACATTCCACACTGGATAGTAATGCTGTGTGAACAAGCAAGATTTAAGAGATCCTAAAATTTTCACTTCTATAATATATGGGGAGATTTGTATATATGATTTTTTAGTGATTATTTGCAAGAGCCATACCAGCCAGTGAAAATTTATGAATGCTTTCTAGGCCATTTCTTCTGCAAAATTCTCTACTGGGTTGCAGATAATTGGAGGGGAAAGAAAAAAAAAGGTTGGGTTTTTTTTTGTAGAAAAATCTTTGCATTTCAAGTGCTGGAGGAGAACATGACTATGGCACTTTGAAATTCTTTCCATCACTGAAGAATACACTGTCTTGCACAAAATCATGTTTAGATTTGAACCTGGATTTCATGACTTTTGGTTCTCTGTTCTACTCATTAGCTGGGTTTTTTTCATAGGGGTAAATGAAATACAGAAAGCTTTGAGGAATATTATATTGAAAAGTATGCATTTGGAGCTTCAATGAGACTGGAAATTTTTAATATGCTGAAAAATTCTAAGCTGAAAATAATCCATTTTTATTATAAAGCTTTGAACAGTTTTGCAGAGATAGGTGTTGAGATTTGCATTATGGAGTATATCCTGTTAAGGTACTTATTCAAGCCCATTAAAATGTTCACTGATTTCAGAAGGCTTTGGATGATTCCCATACTTACCAACTTGTAAAAATGCTGTCATTACAGAACTCAAGTTTTGACTGTAGAAATTTCAGTTTGACAACCTGATTGGCAAAGTCTTTAATACAACACTTTATATACACAGTGGTTTACAAAATACATTCCCCAGACTTAAGGATTTCATCATTCTTATTTATGGAAATTATAACTTTCTGCATAGAATTGCAAACTTCACAATGAAAAGGCATATTTCAATCTTTATTTTCTAGTATTTCTCCCCTTTATCAAACTTGGATGTTTTGTGAATGTTTATATAAAGCATAGAATACACCAAAACCACATAAAGCTATATCTCCTCTGTATATTCCTAAACAGTCTTATTATTAAGTTATTTCTTATAAACCCTTGAAACACAAATACTTCCGTTTTTAATTTAAGAGGTGTTTATTTTCAGGTAAATAGCATTCACGTAGGTTTCCCCCTCTGCCTTGAAGTACTATTGCACTGATTATTATGTGTATTTTTCAAGGAACCTCTCATTTTTTAGTGAACTGATCTTTGTCAAGACAAGGAAAATACATTGAAATGGGCCTGTAACACTCCAATCTGTGGGAGAGACCATAATCAGCTGCAGGAACACTGTGGTTCTCAATATACAATGAAGAAAAAAGAAAAACAGCATGAGCACTTTCGTGTCTGCTTCCCATGGGCATGGAAAACCTATTAGTTAACAGGTTAATGAAATTAGTAGTCCAGATGGGAATAGTGATATCATGCTTTGCCAGGTTAACTTTCAGTTAGTTTCACGTGCAGTGCAGATTAGGGGTTCTGTATAATCTGAATAAAAGCCCTGAGTTCCATTGTGGCACCTAGAATGTCCTGTGATACGGGACCAACATGGCGGCCTGCAGGAACTCCGGTGAGCGGGGGCAAAAATGGCGACCCCCGCGCAGTCATGTGACAGGGGGAAAATATGGCGGCCCCGCGCAGTCATGTGACAGGGGAAAATATGGCGGCCCCACGCAGGCAGGTGGGGGCACGCAATGACGGGGGGCGGGGGAACGCGACAGCACCACGAGATGAGCATGCGGCAAGGCCACGTGATGACGCAATGATGGCAGGGGAGGGGGATCGCGTGAACCTGGGGGAGGTGTGTCACGTGGCCGGAAGGGCGAGGCCATGTGACTCTTCGGGGTCACGTGGCCCTGAAGGCTTGTCCACATGACGCTGGGGCCACGTGGCCCGAGGGCGGGGCCATGTTTGTATTGGCACCTCCAGGTGGGTTTGTATAACTCAAAATCACATTTTGGAAATACTCCTAAGACAGCAGCAAAGAACGTCTGTTTTCCAGTTTAACTATTTTCAACTGGTTTTAACTGGTTTTTCTATTTATTCTGAAATATTTGGATGTTTTTCCCTCTGTTTCAATTGCAGATGAGGTGTTTGCCCTTCAACTCGGTCCAAGGCAAGCAGTGCTGTTGATAGGGTGGCATGGAGTTCATGAGGAGAGCTTGCTGGAGTCATGTATATTGTCAGCAGCCGGAGCTGTGGTTCAGAGTATTAGCAGAAAGACATCTATTCAAAGAAGCAGAGCCATACTCTATCCTAAAGGTACAAGTTCACACTCCGCAGGAATCTGCCCCTAAGGCTTTATCTCCACATAAATCCTCACTCAATGCGATGGAGTGTTTTCCCAAAAGAGTGATGATACTTCAGGATGTAAAAACCACCCCCTCTTCTTAAAAACTGTGAAAGATACTCTGCAGAAGCATACCCAGTCTTGCATTATAAATTTTTTAACCATTGTTAAATGTTTTCTTTATCTAATTCCAGTTCACCACCTAATTACCTCTACCTTTTAAATATAATAATGCATCCTTGAGGCACATTAAAACTTTCACTTAACGCTGGGATTTGTGCATGGGGATTTGTGCATTGTGGACATCAGCTTGCTCAGAGCAGAGTAACCTGGTGTCTGGCACTCACTCTCTAAAGCTGGGTTTGAGGGTTTGTGTGCTCTGGCCCTGCTGGTGGTCTGGTTCATCAGCAGGACCTTTCTCCTGGCAGAGGGCTGTGCCTTCAGTCCCAGTCCCACAGTTTCACAAAAGTGTTCAAATGGAACTGTAATTTAATTTACCTTTATGCTGTGTTAATTGTGAGCCCTCTTTTCTTCAAGGGTGAAATTGCTGATTTTGAGAAGGAGATAAATTCCCTTGATTGTACTCTTTCAAGTCTTCTGGTAACAGCCCACAGGGGAGGGACCCAACATTGCTTCTCCAGGATGGAGCCAAGGTCTGTTTGTGAGCTGGACTGGATCTGCAGCTGAAGGAACAACTTCTTGTGCCAAGGCTATCAGCCTGCCCTCTCAGTAACAAGGCTCTGGGAGTAGTGTGTTAGCATAACTTGGCAATCACAGGCATGCTTCAGGCAAGCAAAAATGCTATTTCAGACTATTCTTGAGCACCTTTCTAATACTCTCACTGTCATGTCTTATTGCAGACACTTCTTTTAGAGGTGAGCACAGCAGCTTGGAAAGAAACGGGGAATGAAGCAAAATAAACCAGACCTAAGGTTCTTTTTACCTAAAATTTCTGACTTTGTGAATTTTGGTTTGCATTAGGCCTTGTCTGTGACAACAGCTGCCTCTTAGCCTCTATGAGCAAAGTGTATTTGGCTGAGCCCACTCGCCAAGGCTCATACACTTCTGCTGTAGTCAGACTTCTGAGCGTGAACGGACACATGAAAAGGGAAATGGCAGGCAAGGTAAAGTGCCTTTTCCTTCCCCCATGCATTCCAAAATCCTGTGCTGTTGCCAGTTCAGTAGGACAACAAGTGATCACAGGATTCAGAAGATTACAAAAGCCAACTCATCTATCAGGTGCCATGGAAGAAAACAAAAAAGAGTCTGCTCACCCCTCTGGTGCCAGTTTACTGCTGAGGGTAGAGCTTCAGCATCTTGAACAGCCAGTGGCAAGAGGCAGCATCTCATGCAAACTGTAAGGTCATGGATACAACAATAAATCTGTAAGGATTTCAGTAGCAAGGCCTTTCTTGTTTCCCTAAGGCTGGTCATGTTGCTAAATCTGATCTGAAATCTGTTGTAAATTATGCTTTCCTAAGCCCTTTTCCAACCTCCACAAACTTTCTGCAAAGCGAGATGGGGATTTAACCACTGTTCTGCTTTTTCAAGCTTGCCTCAGGATTAATATTATAAAAATCAAATAGGAAAGTAATGAAAGTACATCTTCTTGGCAAGGTACATCTCTGGGGAATAGTCAGCTAATGCCAAGATTAAATTCAAAGCTGATACATGCATGATAAGTCTGGATAATACAATTTACAAAATTATACCATATTTTAAAATCGGGCTCTGATGCATTTTGTGTGCCTGCCTTCTCTGGGAGATGAGTCTCTTGTGAACCACTCAGATACCAAAGTCCTTCTTTCCAGCAGCTAGACACTGTATGTGGTTATGTCAGCTGAGCAGGCCATTAAATTTCTACCTAGGAATAGTAGGCTGTTACATCCACTGGTATATTTGGACTGGCAATTGTTACTAATGTCCCTAATACTTTCATCATAGCTAGCATTCCATGAGTAAAGATACAAATCTAGCTCTGAATATAACTAATTTCCTGCTATGATGCATGAATATGTTTGTGGGAACTTAGATGACAATGTTCATTCCCATTGCAGGTGTCTTTAATGGGTAGCCATATAAAGATACAAAGGTAATTATCTTTCATATCTTGCAGTACTTCTCTGAAGTGCATTTGCAGGGTAGCTGAAGAATCTTTCATAAAACTGTTCATTTAGAACAATAATAATGAATGTTAAAGGTGAACTCTCGTTCAAATATGAAATTGCTGATTTGCAGAAGGAATGATTCATCTGCTAATCTTTATGTAAGGTCCAAATGATAATGTATTGCTTTATAGGTGGACTTTTCAGGCTTGCTGCAGAAATCTCCAGCAGGAATACAGGTTTAGATGAAAAGAACAAGTAATAATTCTTGATAAAATTATTTAGACTTTACATTATAATTTTTATGGGACTCTTTCTATAAAAATCAGGCTTCATTTTTGTCTTCTGTGAGATTTTTCAATAAAGTAATTACAGTTTTTAGGTTTCTTTTTATGGTCATATACCTTGGAGACTAAGTGTAGGAGAATCGTTTGCAAGGTTAGTGCAGGGGGTAATCTTTCCCAATGAATTACAGCTGCACTGATTACAGAGGAGTGGAAACAGCCTTGCTTGCCCAATGAAGATGGGTGTTATAAAAGAGTGGGCTAGCTGGACGCAAGCTGTAGTTGGAGCTTGAGACTCAGAGTCTGCTGCAGTTTGGGATGGAGTTCCCTGGCTGTGCTGAGAGGAGGAAGGGACGTGGGGTCGTGCAAGGGACAGACAAGGTAAGATGTGTGAGGGACAGATGGGGTTAGGCAGCCAGGTAAGGGACAGCTTGGGAATGAGCCAGTCATGCAGAGAGGAGAGGAGTTAGTGCTGTGTGAAGCAGCTAATGAGGAGAGGAGACAGAGTTGTGTGGAGCTGTCTATGAGGAAAGGAGTCAGAGTTGCCTGAGAGAAGTCTGCAGAAGAGAAACAGCATGAAAGGTTTTTAGTAAAGGACTGATGATAGTGTTAATCCAGTCTGTCTCGACATAATTGCCACAAGTAAGTCCAAGTGATTTGATGGAAAATTAAAGGGATTCTGTATGAACTGGCCTGAAGTTCCAGAGCTCTGGAAAGGGCTTTTGTGCAGAGCACCTGGCTCTGTATCAGAGGTTTTGTGTGATCCAGAGCAGGCAGCAGCTGGTACCCAAGTGCAGCCCTGCAGGCCATAGGATGCAGACAGGACATGTTGGATGTGGGAGCCTGGCTCTGGGCAGAGCTTGGTGGCTCCACACTCTCCCTCCCTGCCAGCCAGGAGGTGCAGGAGCAGTCCTAGTCAAGCCTGGGGTACCAAGCTGTTCCTACTGTGACCACAGCTGATGCTCACCTGGGTTTAGGCGGAGTCACCAGCATCCCACAGAGCTGCCCAGCCCCTGTTTATCTGGTGAGCAGATAAACCCACAACCCCTGGGGCAGGCATCACCTCCACCACCTGCAGCCTGCACACGGCAGCACGCTCTCACCTTTGGTAGAGCATGGGGGTCCCTTTAGCTCTGTCCTATCCCAGGAACTCCTCCCAGCCACAGCAATGTTCCACTCACTCTCCATAGCTTTTTCCAAGGCTCCACTGATGCTCTTCCCATCTCATTGCAGCTCCCAGACAACTCCTCTGGATAATGTCTGTGTAAATGGAAGCAGCCACAGACTCTCTCTGATAAGGTAAATGTGATTGTTTTGCTTTTAGGTTTAGTACAGGCAACTCATTCCCTGAGCTGCATAGGGACACATGTTTGTCTGTGGCATGTCTTTTGAAAACATTGGCATGCTTTGTTACTGCTCTGGTTTGAAAATCAATAGCTTTTACCTGGGAATTATGGAATGTTTTCCATTTTCTCAAAAGAGGCTCCAACAATATTGGTAATTATTGACCCTACAGCATATCAGATGATCTCCCTAGGCTTCAGCTTTTCGTTATGAAAAAGTGAGAGCAATGCAAAGCTCCTGATAGTGAAGGACAGCGGACTGTGGCTGACTTTTTGCTTGCTGACAGGTCTGTTGACTTCACCAGAACTAACCTTCCCCAAAAACATTACCTTTGGATGGAGATTGTTTGTTTCAAGAATGTCTGTGTATCTGAAAGGAATAATAGTACACCGAGTAGAATTAAGATAAGGCTGCACTTAGAACAAACATAGCTGAGATTTCAGCTGGGGTGAAATTGTCTTGATGCCAGAATAAACACTCTAGTTTTACTTTGGCCTTCCTTTGGAAAAACTAGCTGCACACGCATGGCTGCCAGCTTCTGTTGGCTGAGTTGACACGCTTCTTACAAATACAGATTTAACTCAGCCAGTGATTACAACAGACTTTCTTTGCCTTTTTATGGTTGTTTTGTATTTCTCTGTGTCTAGCTCAGCCTACTCCAAATAATGTCATCACAACCTGAGAAACAAACTTTGTGTTTCTGGGCATCCTTTACAATTTCTTGAAAGAGTGTGGCACTGATGTTTTTATGCTTGAGAGGTGCTAAACCCATGACTTCTGGTTAATTATTGAAAGCTGATAGCATCAATAAAGAATTATGCTGATAAGTATTAGAGCAGCCTGCTTTCCCTCACAAGAAATATGTTTTTCTTAATTACCTTCCTCCAAGATTTATCCATACTCAGCTTCTTTGAAGGTGTTATTAAAGAATCAGACATCATTTATGCTTGGAATAATTATTTACCAAAATCTTCACCATATTTAAGCAGAAGGGTGTTCATATTTCCAAAAAAAGTTGTCTCCAGGATTATTAGCATTGGATTAGCAGAGCAAGAAAGCACAGCCTATGTCTCTATACATGATGTTTGTTTTTTGCTGCAAACCAACCTAATCTCAGGACTGTTTTGTTTCTTCATGGGAAGCTTTGCAGAGGGCAAATAGGATAATGTCCTGAGTCTGTGAGAGACAGCATAATAATACCACAGACTTGCAGCCAGCCTCAACTTCTGTTATTCCTGGGTCAAAGCAAGGTGCCGGGGTGCTAGAGTGCTGCTCTTGTTGCTTTTTGTCTGCCACCACTTCCTTGCCACAACAGTCATTGCTGCTCTTCAGCACCTGGTAAGGTGTGGTCAGGTCTGCACTGTTTGGCACCACTTGTTGTGACCCCAGCACAGCTGCTAGGAGCACTGACACCATGAAATTCCCTCTGTAGTCACAAAATTCCCTAAGGAGGGTTTAATAGAGCAAGTACCAGAGCAGTATCACTCCTAGAGTCTGTGTTTTGTATTTGTGGTAGTGTGGATCCTCTCTGTGTCTGAGTTCATAGCACAGCTGCGTAGCTCTGGGATATAAATGTTCATTGCTTAAACATAATTGAAAATTTTTATATAGTTGTGATTTTATTTAGTGTAACTACCAGGAGTTGGCTCTGGTTCCAGTGTTGGTGGATGAGACCTGTGGGGCTGCATCACATGAATGAGGTTGTCTGCAACACCAAGCAGCACATCAGCTGTTTGCAGGGGGGGAGTTTGTGTTTTCTGTATCCAGAAAGTGAACCTGTTGGTCCACACATCAGCTTTCTGGAAAACTCCAACACCTTACCTCATGGCTCATAGCAAAATAATTTTAATATCAGCTGGGAGGGTTGTGTATCTTCCTACACTTGCTATGAATGTTTCAAGCAACATACAACCATTTTTCCTAAACAAAATCCATTTCCAGTTTGCGGTTTTTTTTGTTTGTTTGTTTGTTTTTTACTATTCCTAGACTGAAAATTACTTTAAATATTCTTAGGGAACTCAAATGACAATAGGACTGCCTGTCAGAAAATTAGCCCCAAGGTGTTTCCATATTTAACAGCTAGTAGGTATGAAGAGAGGGTGAAAGCTACTTTAATTTTTTGACAGAATTGCTTTTCAAGAAGTTTAAAAACTTGCTTAGAGGCCAGTTGAAAAGTTTGCTTAAGGAGGCAGGAGAGGAAGGGAGAAGGGAAGGCCTCTAGTTCATGACATGAATTTAGTTCATTAAACTTCAGAGTAATTACATTTTTGTTTGCCAAATGCAGAAACAACCCATCTCTCTTAGCTGACAGCAGAATCCAGAAAAGAGCGTTGAAATACAAAAAGTACAGAGCCAAGGAATAGTTTATTGTGCTGCAGCACACTTGTCCTGTGTGTTTATGGAAAATATTAGTGGAAGAATGTGTTCTAAAATATATTAAGAAAAAGAAGGTTCTTACATTTCAGAACCATTTCATGCAGTTCCTATATGGCACAGAACTTTGTCAGGAGTTGTATTTCTCCTATAACTAGACAAGTCATCTCTGCTTTCTGGTGCAGAGGGCATAACAAAAGCTTTACTATCACTTCCTTACATGCCTACGTCAGCTCTTTGAGTGTTGTATCCTAAATTCCAAGTTGACATGTGCTTTTGAACCAGGCAGATGGAATTGAAGCACTATGTATGTGTTAACAGAATTTGGTGGTAGCTGTTCATTTTACTGAAAGCAGGTTCTTCATTCTGCTGGAAGTTTGCTCCATGGCATTTCCAACAGAGTCTGAAATTTGCTTCCGGGCTTCAGAGATTCCTGTAACATTTTGGTGATGCCTGGGGATCCTGTGCCTGAGGAGTTCCTGCTCTCAGTCCTAGGCATAAAGTCAGCACCTGATTATAAAAAATAAACAAACAAAGTTGAGCCGGTGATACTTATTTCCAGCCTCTAAAACCACAGAAGAGCTTTCACTGCTGACTTTATTTTGAATTAATGATAATTGGATTTAAATGTGATAATACTTTGCTAATTGGATAGCAGGAGAGATCTTTGTGGAACAAAGTGTATAAATGGGGTGAATAATGATATTCACAGTGGCAAGAAGTAACCTCTTAAAATACTGGCATTAAAGACAAACTGTCGGGGGGGGTATTTTTTGAAAGGACAGTCTGAGGTGGTGCTTTTGAAAAAACAAACCCAAGGCAATGGTGACGTGCCTCAAGGTTATCCAAAGTAGGTCAGGATGGGGATGGGGAGGAAGCACACAGGGCACACAGGAAAACTGCCAAGTGCAGGACCTTGCTCCTTTTCCTGAAACAGGAGGATCAGCCTCCAGAAGTTTAGGAAACCCTGCCACAAATTAAGATAAATGGTTGTATTGGTGTTCCAGACAAAAAATTAAATCTGCATATAGGAAGAAACAATAAGAATAATGGACCAAAAAGGTGAACCTAGTGTTTAACTTCACCTTCCCTGGTGCAAAGCAAGGTATGTGCAGGGCACATTCAGGTTCCCGTTTGTCAAAGTACCACCTAAAAGAGACTTTAGAAGCTCAGTGTGGACTAAAATTCTCTATTGCATAGCTATAGTTGTCCACATCTGGGCTCTGTGGTACTTTATAAGCTGCACACTAAAAGAATGGTACTGCTGTACTGGGGAAAGGAGGGAGAAGAGGGAATGAGAATACTGGTATTCTTTACATTCCAGCTCTAGCAAGCAAATCTAACTGTTTTTACAAACAACCTGCATTGCTTTGAATTCATCCTTGGAAAGCTGAGGCAGAGTTCTGACTTTAGCAGTACATGCAAACTAAATGAGAATAGATTTTGCTGTTGATTGTTCAGTCCCATCGTGAAGTCCCCAAATCAGTCTATCATTTATTAATTAGCATCACTATAGAGTAAGTATCTTTGTTTAGTGAAACATGAAAAGTGCTTTGGCAATCCCGTTTTAGGTCTAATTTAGACCTATCACCAGAGTAAACTTTTAATTTTGCATACCATGAGATTCTCATTGAACGTTTTTGTGGGCTTTTTTAACTTGAAAGGTGCTCAAAGAGCACAGAATCTTTTAGTGAATTGGATCCAAGAACCATTTCTTCATGCTCAAGGCAGATGTTATCAGGAAGGATCATTTGTATTGGCAGTCCTTCAAAGGTTATCCTCTAACTGTGCTCAAATTAGGTGAGGGCCAGAGAACTCCTTCTTTGATTTTGGCCTTGGCTTCAGAGTCTGCAGCCACACAAACTGAATGCCACTGTTAAATTTTAACAGATGTTACAGTTTCTGTTTAATCCATTGAACTGAGTAACCTCTGATTGGTAAATACGTATTTTTAGACATCTGCACATATGTAAACATACGGAGGCTGATCAAAAAAATTTGTCTCTCTTGGGGCCTAAATGCAACTTTTTTAGTACAAAATTTGAATGGTTCTGTCTTTAATGGATTGTAAGGTGCTGGTGTGTTTTTTAAACAGCAAATGTTACAAGTTAGCTATTTTTTTTTTCTCTTTCATCACCTCTCCTCTCCTTGAAGGAATGAAAAATTTTTAAAGAGCACCAACAATTATTTTGTACAAGTTGAGGTACCCTGTTAACTGTGCTGGACACATGACCCACTGCTCAGCAGCCCAGGAAACTGGTACTGATGCTGCCCCTCATCAGATTCAGATTAAAATAATAAATGGCAGTGCTTATTTGCACTTCTTTTACAAAATGAACTCTGTGGGTGAATCACTTAAACAAAGCACCAGACCCAGCAAATAATGTTGGTATTTAATTTACTCGCAGTGGGTATTTAGATATTTGCTCATGTGAGAGAGCGAGTTGTGCCCTTTCTGCACTCTTGCACCAGGGCTGCTGCAGCCTCTCCAATCACTTTTGCTTGGGGGCTGGGAAGGAAGGGATCTAAGGCTCAATGCAATTGTAACTGTGAGAAATGTTCTTTGTATTTCTCTTTGTCCGCGTGTGATATCTTTCTTTGGTTTTCTGCTCAACAAAGTCGTGTTGAAGGCTGGGGGGGAAGGCTTGTGAGATGCCTTGGGCATTTCTGAGCCCTGATTCTTGCAGATTCAAAGGTCTGTTCCAGAGTGCTCTGGGGCACTGGCAATACACAGCTTTGCTTTCTGTGGGGAGGTGGATCTGCCATGTAGTCCCATCTCGTGGGCAGGTATCTTGATGAGGGTGAGAGGCTGGAATCACATAGATTACAAACACCATCTTCCATACATCTAAAAAAGGAATAATGTACCACAGGGAGCAAGATCTTTTTCCTATGAGGGAGGCCTCAGCTCAACTCTTAAGATTTTGCTTATAGGAAAGAAAGGTCAAACATGCTTGGTGGTTTTAGCCAACGTACTTTTACTTCTTTTCATTTTTAAAAGATCTAGCACATATTTAATATGGCTCTGTAAAGTTGAGACTCCTCTTTCCCTGATAGCTCAAATTTTCCTTCCTGGGCATTAGTTTTCTGAAACACGTCACTTTGTCTAGCTTGTCACTGATTGAACATTAGTTATTCTAAAAATGCCCTCTTTGTGTCAGAAGGGATTTGGTCTGGCTGCCTGACAGAAGGTTGTGGAAAATGGCCCCTAGCTCTCTTTTGGTCTGTCTCACTCCAGTGTGGAGCCCAGGCTGTCACTACCCAGCCATCCTGCAGAAGATGCTGACAAGATGCACCACCTTCACTTCTGAAAATTACCACAGTCAAAGGGAAGGGTGGAAAGGATATTCTGCTTTTCACAGAAGTTGGACATGCAGCAAAATGGGTGCTGTAACCTGAATGCTTGCAGCACGCTATAGCTGGACAAAGAGGCTGCACAGACCCAATCAGCCTGCTATCTCCAAGATAAATATTTGAACTGAAGAAGGCTCTCCAGGCATGTACTGCACACTGCATGCACTGGCAGCTGTCCCAGTGACACAGTGAGCTAGAGATTGTGCTGCTCAGGTGCATGTGCTCCGTGTTCTGAGCTAGCTTGGAATACAAAAGGTCTTTGTGAGCTCCAGTTCTGTGCCCGTTGTCTTGATCATCCGTGGTAGTCAGAAGGAACTAGGCATGTCTCCCACAAATTTACAAGTATTACTGAAGTTGGGCATCATTATTACAGCTGTACTTTGGGAAATTTTTTCTTTAAAAACTTTTTAAAACATAGCCTAAGAGATACACCAATACTTTCTCTCTACAAAGATCAATCCTACAGGGCAAGCCAAGGAGAAATATTGCCTGTACAGGGCTTTCTTTTGCTATATTTTCTTTTTCAAATGTGTTTTTATTTCTTTTAAAATATATTTATAGTGTTCAAAAAGCATATCCACTGGTCTTCTCACTTTAGGATTTTTTCTACCTGGTGACAATGCTATGCAAAAAGAGATATTTTGCATTTTTTCAATTTTCTGAGGCCGAAAGAATGTAATGAAAATCATAAGCTGAAAGACACATGAAGATACTTAAATTCACTGGAACATAAGTTCCATTCAGGAATGCATTTCATGAAGTATAAGAATATACTTTATATAGAATAGACCATTACCTGAAAGACCCTGTTCCTGTTTAAAGCCATTTCCCCATTGTCCCATCACTATATTTAGAATCAATTTGTTTTTAAAGTTGGTATTGTTAGAATGTCCACAATAGTCCTTAGCAAATTGATCCAGCAAGTCAAATGGTCAGAACTTTGCAATTAGCTTCAAGCATTTATTATCAGCTCCTGTATCTTGAATCTTGTTCCATGTATAAGTTTCTGGTCCTCTCATTCTCATATTTCTGATCTCTGTGTAGGTACTGAAGAATCACATGAGGTGGATGTTGGCAGGGACCTCTGGAAGCTGTCAAGTCCAAGTCTTCTGCTCAGAGCAGCTGCAGCCAGGGCTCGTGTCCAGGGCTCTGCCTAGTCCAGCTTTGAATATCTTCAAGGGTGAGCACTCCAAAATCTCTCTGGGCAACCTGTTTCAGTGTTTCACTACACTGAAGAAGTGTTTTCTTATGTTTAATGGCAATTTTCTATGTTTCAGGTTTTGTCCATTGTCTCTGCTCCTGTTACAGTCCTGTCACTGCGGAGAAGAGTCTGGATCATTCTTCTCACCACAGCTCTCAGGTATTTATCAACAATAATGTGATGTTCTGTTAGTTATTCCCTGTGATCTCAAATTCTTTTTAGAACCCATTTCTTTCCCATTCAAAGACTACTACCTGGCTTCTCCCAGTTTGGACAAATTCATTCCCATTTGCAAAAGTACATTAATCATTCATCTTGTTGGCTCGTACAGACTGAATTATAGCAGTGGGTTGTCCTCTTTACAGTTTGCCAGTTTTCTATCTTCCTGGTAAATTGTCATAAATTGAATTTTTTCTGTATTTGAGATTTGTTGAAGTGGTTCAAGTGGAAGACCATAGTTAACTTGCTTAACTCTTGTTTTGAAATCTATATTCCATTTGTGTAACAAGGGAGAAGAGTGAGATTGGAAAGAGGCAGAGGAAGAAGGGACACTGGATGACTGAATTTGGTGAGGGACTTGGAAGTTCATAATAATTTTCAGTCATTTATTATTCTTAATTGGTGATTCTATACTAAGAGCAGATTTTACTTGCAAGATCTGGCAATGAGATGGTTATAATTTTTAAATACAGCTTTGTTATTCAAAGGAGAGATTAAGATAGAAATGAATTGACAGTCTACCCACAGTTGCACTTTACAATTCATAGTGCAGTACAGAAACAGGAACAGTCTATTCTATAAACTTGCTTAGGTTCCACAGATCTATAGATCTGTAATAGACAGGCCAGTGACTCAAGGAAATCCTGCTAGAAGATGCTGTAGTCATGGCTCACAGAAACCCACTGAAGTCACGACCAGTGAGTATGAGTCATGTCAGTGTGAGCACCATGCCCCTCATCATGCACCAGGTTTTTATCTGGTTTCTTTCCTCTTAGTGAGAACTTGAAAAATGCCTCACTTCCCAGGAAGATTGATAACTGCTAATATGCAACCTTAGGTTGTTGAACTCAGCCTGAACCCAGTTTATTTTTATTTCTGCAGAGAGGACGTGAATTATCATTCTGACACCAGATCTGAGTAAGCAGATGCACTCTGTGTGATCACACGTGTTCTATTGCAGGAGGCAGCAGCTTCAGCACTTCCTCCCAGCACTCTGTTCCTATATATATTCCTGCATGACATGGATAGGTTTGCATGGGCACGTGGAAGAGGATTGCATGCCCAGGGGAAAAGTGTGTAGGAGGGAATTCTTCTCAGACAGCAGAGAGTCTGCAGTTCACAGCTAAGAACGACCCTCCATTCATTAGCCACCATTGTAACAGTATTTTCAGTGGGTTTCTATGTTGCCTCTGTTTCTCTCATAAGAAACAAAACTGCATGTTTACCACGAAGACTGTCAGGAGCTGTATTCAGCAAAACCACACTTCAGAAAAATCACTAATTTTAGAATGATCATAAATATTTATACCAGACAGACCATAAACAGCACCTTAGAGACCATGCTCTGTTTATACAAATCCCTCCTAATTTAGAAAATGTTGAATTGATAGACTGAGACAGCCATAGCCAACAAATGCATATTTGAGAACTGCTCTACAGTCTCCTGTGACCAAAATTTCCTCATTCATACAGTATTCAGCTTTTGTTTCTGATTAAACCTACTTATGTGAGTTGCATGCCATATTTTTTTATAACACTCTATTCATTGTGAGTATTCACATAAGAAAGTTTGCTCAGGCCCAGGGATGACAGCTGGCAGCAAGCAGGCAGATCCCCCAGCCCTGCTCCCAGCCGTGCAGAGGGTTTCTGCCCAAGGCTGAGGGTCCCTCGGTGGGTGCAGGGCTCCAGGCTGTGAGCTCTGGGACCACACCGGGGTGGAGAGTGAGCACACTGCAGCTCCCAAACTCCTGAGCTGCTGCACAACTAGGTTATTAGTTTACAGCAGTCAGAGAAGTACTGGGATTGTACATGGTTCAAAAGCACTGCTTTAACCAAAATTGTTGGTCTGCTGAAAACTGAACACAGCTACGAAAGAACATGGTTACAGCTGTGTTCTGCTGCTGTCACTGTCTGATTCCACGGGTCCAGAAGAAGGCAGGAAGCATAAAGGCAGTGGAGGATGGAAAATGCACCTTACAGCTGGACAGATTTAGGGTTGTTGAGAAATCATCACACGAGAAATTACTTCTCTAAATGTTTCTAAACTTCGGTCTTGGTCTCAGGCCATGTAAATCTCATTATCTGTGCAGAACAGATGATTATCTCTGGAAACATTCTGCCATCCTCAGGTTATAATTGCAGTTAGAAGCTAGTTTCAAATCTTCTTAGCACAAAAAGACTTAATTAAATGTTAGTTCTGTACAGAAGCTGTGTATACAATAAAACCATGCTGCTCATAATCTTTCCATTTCATTTTCAGATTGCAGTGGATTGTGCAGCAGGGCTGTTCACTTAAAAGTCATCTTTTATTACCACAAAGTAAAGCCTGTGACTGTCCTTTTCTCATCAAAAGGAAGGATTACCCATCTGTGAGCAGGTTCAAAGCTCTCATATATGGGAAATAAGGGAGTTGCTGAGTTTCAGGACCTTCATCCAAGCTGCTACTGAGTTGGACTGGAATCCCCAGTGATAATGAAGCCACATTCCCCAATGCAAAAGTATTATTAAACTAATATTTCCTATCCTGTTGCAGGAAACAGGAACCCAGTTGAGCCAAAACCTTGTTAATGAGAAATTATTTGCCAAATTTACATGCCAAATTATCATGGCTCAGTATTTCATGCACTTGCATTATTGTACTTTTCCCCTGAGTTTAAGCCCAGTTTCCTGAAATAGAAGTAATTTCATACAAATTGGGAAGGCATGATGTGAGGAACAGTAGCTGAGGGCTTTGAGTACACAAATCCCATTGCTGCATCTAGTTTTAGTGGCATGGATTGTGGGAAAGGACAGCTCTTCTAGAAGGATTTATAAGTTTATGTCATGGGGGCAAAGTGCAACTGAGCTACAGTATGTTCCGTATTTTCTCTCTGATATCCTCGTCCTCTGATATCCAGATTATGTTCCACTGTTCTTGGCCATGCTCTGTGCCTTAATATTATAGTAGTGTAACAACATACTTAGAAAATCTACTTAGTTAACCCAAATGAAGCCAAACTCCCAAGAATCTGCTGGGTTTGGTGGTTTGCTGAGTCTGTGATTTTATCAGAACATTTATTTTTGTGTTTTGCCCATCTGCTAGACCTCTCTTGTTGCTTTTTAACTTTATTATTCATTGTTGCTGCTGTGCACATAAATCAATGATGGCATCATATGGTTTTGACTGCAACTTTTCTAAATATAACTGCTTTATATGGAATAAATTGAATTCACTGGGTGGAATAATGAATCCTTCAGACAATTACCCAGAAAGATATTTCTCAGGAAGCAATGAGGCTATCACAGGGTTGTAAAAAAACACTTGTTGAATGCTACTGGCTCACTGGTCCTTCTTAATTTTCTGTCAAGAGAAGGAGTGTTTCTCGTAGGATAGCGTATTACCTTCACATGAACTCTCTCCCTTATTAAACTAAACACTGTTTTTGGAAATTTTTTTGTTGTTTTCTAGCATCCAAAGGAGTGGCAGAAGAGTTTGGACTTGTCTGCACTGAGCTGAGGTATATGCAGGGGAATATTTTAGAAGGGGAGGGGAGCATAAGGAACAATCAGGACTCGCTGTCTACAAAGGATTTCAAGAGTAATCATAGAATCATTTAGGTTGGAAATGACCATTAAGGTCATTGAGTCCAACCATAACTGTGACACTATCTAGTCCACCACTAAATCATATCCCTTAATAACACATCTACACATCTTTTTAATACCTCTAGGGATGGCAACAACCATCCCCTCTGTGAAGCCTGATCCAGTGTTTCACCACTCTCATCATAAAAATTTCTTCCTTATATATAGTGAAATCTACCCTGTTTTAGTTTAAAGTTGTCTGTGGCTTGCAGGTTGCAATCAGATTGTTGTGTTGAGCATATGAGTACCTTCTGACAGTAGAAATGTAAGCTTGGGGCCAAGCTTCTGACATGGGCACGGGGAATTCTTCTCATAGAAATCAAGTCCAGGACAAGGTGTTTTTAATGCAGCTCCAGCAAGGAAAACCTCCCACGAGCATGGCTGGTAGGCTGGGGGTAGGAAGGGAGTCTACTACTGACACTTCTGGCATTTCTCCTTATCTCTTAAATTGCTCTTTTTTTTTTTTTTTTTTAAGGTTCATTTAGTTCCAGGTTCTGAGAGATATTACATGACTGCTAGATCCCAAAAGCACGCAAAGTCCAGAGGGCTGTAAGATGAAGAGTCCTCATATCTTTCATTTTTCAGAGATTTAAGGCTATAAATACATCTGTCTTCTAACTCTGTAATAAGTTAAAATTGTGGGTCCTTCTCATACTCTTCACATCTATGCTTTTAAACCTGCACCTTGGCCCTGCATATTTTGGGGGTTTAGTAGTCTTTGTGCTATAAAGTGGCCTGGCAGAAGACATGCACCCCCTTTCCCTCCTCTGTGAAGATTTATGTGGCTGTGGTGCCCAAGACCTGCCAGTCTGCATTGCTCCTGTAGTCTCACATGTAAATCACTGAGTCAGGCTGACCTCAGGAAAGGTCTGGAGGACAAGCTGGAGAGTCAGAAATATAACCAGGCCGAAGTGCTCTGTGGACAAACAACTTGTAATTTAGGGCACCCAGCCTGCTGCCCGAAGCCAGGATGAACAAGAGCAGCTCCTCACTGAGCTGAGCTCTTCTTACCCTGTGGCCAGATCCAGAAGGTGCAAACCTGACTTACAGCACTTTTAGTTCCCTTCAGCCTCCCTGGAGGTCCCTGGGAAGCTACTGGGGGTACAATATTTTCCTGAGATGTTTCTTCTTCATTACCCAATTCTGCTGTATACCCACTGCTCAATTCTTCAGGAAAAGGGTGAGGTGGGATAACCTAGATAAAGAATCATTTTATAAAAATATGTAAATGAGGCTATAAGAACATACTGAGTGTGTTCATCTTTGCTGTCAGCTCTCTAAAAAGATGATCTTTAACCAAAAGTAAGTAGAGCTGTGCTTGAGGTGGGCATAAACACTTTCTGTTATGAGCTCCATAATAAAGGCATCAGCTGGAGGCAGGGCTTCATTAATCCATAGCTTGAGTAAGTGTATGTACATTTCAGATCATGTCTCATTTTTAAATTAAAGAGAAAATCCTAGTCATTGAAAATGAAGCTGAAACGTTGTTTAAATGGGACCTGTTGTGGGATCTCCTTGGAAATGTGGTAGTCATGGCCTTATGGTAGTCTCTGATAAAGTGAATTGATGAATACGTATTTTGCTGCATCGGCATCACTGCAGTTAGAACAGGGAAAATATTTTGTGGCATCTCAACTACATTTAAATAAGGTATTTATCAAGAACTTATCAGTGTTGACTGTTTCTAGCCTTTGTAAAATGTGTGATAAATCTACACAGACTTGGAAAAACAATAACTTTTCACAGCTAAGAACTGTATAGGAACTCTGCAAAACCATATAAAGAAATTTGATCTTGTTTCTTTCTGGAAAAGGTAAGTACTGTACGCATTTGAGAGAAGGATTCTGCCGTTTTTGTCCTGTTGCAGATAAGTGAAGGAATACATTTTCCCTGGACAGCTTCAGGAATTGCTTGTGCATTTTATCCAATGACAGTTGAAAAATACTTAAGTGTTCATCGGGCAGGGCAAGCCAGGCTAATGCTTTAAACAGTAGACTGTTAAGATATATTAATTTTTTCATGGTATGCAAGGAAGCTTTTTGACTAAAATGCATAGTGCAACACCCTGAAAATGTTTCCAAGCATTTTCACTTAGATCCAAAGGGAACATTAGCTCGTGGGTAGGAGATACTTCTGGAAGATCCTTGTTTTCTCAGATTTGAAAAGGAATCAAACTGGATGTCCTGTACTAGTGTTGAGGTAGCTAGTAACAATCTAAAAATGAGGATGCCAGACACCAGTGGCTGCCGGAGCTCCCTCAGCCTGCTCTCCACAAGGCAAGTTTGCTCTCTGAATTATCCACCATTCCGTGTGGAGTCAGTGAAATGCCAGCACCGAACAGGTGATGAGGGCTTTGATTCATGGCTGCTCCTTACAGCACTCGATGCCTGCAGTGCTGTCAGAGGCAGAAGGAAAAGTGCTGAGTAGGAACTCAGTAACTCCGTGCTTGCAGAAGGACCCATTTGTGGCTCAGTGCCTGAGAGGCAGAGAGGGAGGAAATGATGGAGTTATCAGAGCCAAGCTACCAAAATCCCATTTCCATTTAATCTTAGTCTCTCTGCTGTCTTTATAGCCCTCTTTGTTATGTGACACAAATGGGAATCTTGAAAGGAGATGGTTAGGTTTTAATTCAGGCTTTTAGGAAAAAGAGGGAAAACCAAAAACATCAAAGCATTTGGCAGCAGTGAATTAAGAGAAAATTTTGAAGGACAATTTAGTAAAATGCAAAATAAGTTATTGAGAGGAGCAAGAGTGTTAACACATACTTTCATATTGGCTGACTTCAGTGGTTTCCATAATCATGTAGCTTTTACAGAATTATTCCTGAAATGCCTTGTTTTCCCTTCCCTCAGTTCTAAATTTAGGGGGAAATTGTTGCATGTTTAAGATCCAGTAATAGGCTTAGCAGCTTTCACATCTCCTCTTGAATGTGACCCCCTGCTGCATGGCCACAGCGTTCTCATTCCACTCAAATCTTTCCCTACTTGGCCTTCAGACATTCTCTTCTGCTGACATTAAACACCCAGTACTTCAGTTCTGACATGTGTTCAAAATAATGTCAGAGAATTAAAGATAATATTTGGAGAATATACTAAATAAGCAAATAATGAAATGTGGTTTTGTAAAATTGGAACATCCATAAAATATACTGTCTTTATTACCATCTGCAAATGCTGTTAAGGATATTACACATATTTAGGAGATAAGGAAAGATTATCTTGCCTTGGCCTTTTAAATCACTCTGAGGACAGCATGTCATTGCTGCAAAATACTTGCAGGAAAAATATGCTAAGCCTATGTCTTAAGCCACAAACTAGGGGTTTCTTGTTCTTGTGTTGACCCTTTATTGATTTGTCTTGTACAAAGCATCATGTAATTCCTAGGCTTTGTTTGGAAGAGGAGACCAGAAAGGAAGAAACCACACCCAGGGTTAGAGTGCTGGCAGGGCTGGAGAGGAACATGCAGACGTACACGTCCCACAGGGCAGCCTGCTCTGTGCAGCCCAGTCCAGTGAGGGCTCACCCTCAGCCTCATAAAGAGCTATTCCCAGCCACACAGTGTTAAAAAGAAATTAGAAGTAGTCACATTTTGGAAGAAATTCCTTTGACTTTGGTTCATGCTGCTAATTACTGTAGTCTATAACAAAAATTAACTAAGCCAATCACACAATTAACTGCTGGTTCCTTTTATGATCTTGGTATGCAGTGCTGTCTTGCTCTTGTTTTAGTAAATGTGGCAACATAACCCCATGGTGGATTTGTAATACAAATCCAATCATTTTTGGTCAGACATTGGATTTTAACTCTGCAGTTAGACTGACGTCAGGATGGCACATCTCTGTGATACCTGACCAGCTGTCTGCCTCCAGCTCCTCCAAAGCAACCAATAAGCCAGAAACACATGAGAATTGGCAGTGATTAAAAAAGCAGAACAACTGAAGAATAAGGTTTAATTGCTAGTGCCTCAGTTGTGCCAGAATAATTCTGTGTGCTCTGACTCATCAGATTCAAATGACTTCTAACTACAGTGCTGTGTTTTGTGAGAATCAAGAACATTTGACACGGAGAACAAATGGGAAATTGCTCACAGCACTTAGGCACTATCCCTGCCCTGCCATGGTGCTTCGATTGGCAGTCTAGGCATAATGGGATAGCAAATTTCAGACTGCTGCAGAAAGCCTTTAGGATGGCTGGCTATTACACAATGATCTGTAATTGTGAAGCCCTCGACCTGAGGACTCAGGTGTGGTGATTTCCAGAGTGCTATTGCCCATTAAGTGTTCTGCTGAATCACCTCCAACTCCTTCACTGCTGTCTTCCCTACAGCTGAAGTGTAATTGCTGCTGACTAGAACATACAGCCTGTGAATTTCAGGCAGGGCAGGAGGTTATAATAGATCCACAAAAGTTTTGGAATCAAGGGTGTATGACAGGAAAAATTGCAGGAAGCCCAAGAACAAGGGCAAGCACAATAGCAGAATTATTGTGTCACCTGACCAACGGAACTGAGAGCTATCCAGGAGAAATCTTATCTGTTTACTGCATGTTCAGAATAGAGTTGGAAATTCAGCTGGGTATTGAAAAATAGCTCCTTCTACTTCTGAAGCAGTCTTTGCACCAAGAATATATATATTTTTAAATTATGTTTGAAATATTCAGGCCTGCAGAAACATGAGAACAGGTGAAATGGTTTAGATCAGCCACACCTCCATCTTCTACTCCATTCCTTGCTAAACAAAATACAAGTTTGACTTGTAGCTGTGGCCTTGCTGAATGAAGGAGTAGAATGCATGTGAAAGAAGCAAGAGATAAAAATATATGTATCTCAGTTTTGTTTCCAAATCAGTGAAATTAGCAGGAGGCTCTCAGCACTCATCTCACCATCACTGGTCCATCTGTCAGATGTAGGAGTAGAATAGATATCTAAGAGGAAGCAGATGCTGGCAGTACAACTATTTCAGCATCTCCTTAGAGCAGAGGAATATTTCCTCTAGAAGCACTGAGCTGCAACCCCACTCTCGGTTGCTCAGCCTTCCCCTTCCCCCTGTGCCTGGAGCTGGCTGGGCTCTGCCTGGCAGCCGGCGTGGGAAGTGAGGAGCTATGGCAAGAATTAATGGCCGGATGGTGGAAAACATCCAGGGACTTCAGTCCACAGTCTGTCCTGTTTCACTTCTGTACTTCTTGCCAGTTTGAGAGGCAGTCATAGATGTCCCAATTTTACTGAAGGCCAGAGGTACTTAATTTGCACCATTATGTGAAGGAAAATCCAAACTGTCCAAGAAATCATGTGGGTTCATGGTGCTGAAAAGGAATGCCTTTTGGAGAACAAAAGATGCTTGAACATAAGGAGCCAAAGTCACTTTCAGCAGGACTTGACTCACTCAGGCATGAGTTTAAGTGGAACTGCCCTACTGACACTTCTCCCTCACCAGTGTAGTCACAAACCCAGCAAATTCATAGTAACATGAAAGATTATTTGTGGGAGGCCACAACTTCAACTGAGAAAGAATGCATCCAAACCACGGTGCAGCTTTGTCTCTAGAAAAGCACACAAATAAACCCTTATGTAAATTACTTCAAGAGCTGCTTTCTTTTCTCACAATCTTGTGACTCAGAGCAGGAAAGGCAAGAAATTGCTCTGACAAAAATTGAAACCATAGATGGGAAAAAAAAAACATCACTGTCCCAAGATTATTTTAAATCTGTGGCGAATAAGCCTCTGACACCTAAGCCTCAGGTTGTGTACCTTTGAATGACACTGCTCTATTTACCAAAAGAACAGTATAAAAATAGAGTTAAAATAATAGGAATTTATTCTGGTTTCTAGTCATGCAAGGGTGGTGTGGTAACCCTGTTGTCTGAGAAAATCCTTCAAAAATGAGAAACTTTTTTTGTAAGTACTGCTTTAATAGTTACACATTGAGGGTTTAAAAAATACTCAGTAGACAAGACAAATTGGAAAACAGGTAGAATGGTGTCTGGAAACTATCTGTACCCCACTTCAGAAAGCAAACACTAGAGCTGTTAGTAATGTTCCAATGAAAGTGGAAAAAACACTCTTCTTACTCTCTTTATTGTTTTAATTAAGGATTTTTAGTTTTATGTATCAGAAACATTCAGTGAAAATCATGGGGTTTTACTCTTTCCTCAAACTACTGAATGCTAACTGCAGATATCAGTAAAGCTGCAGCTCAGTCCTTTCCCTGGCCTTTAGACAAAACCACTCTTCTCTTGTCTCCTGAAATAACACTTCAACACATGGCCATGCCAGCAATGAACATTTGATAGGGCTTTTATCCACAGCTTCCCTCTCCCCCAGTCGCTCCTGTAGCTCCAGAGGGATTTGTGCCTCCACCCCTCCGGGCTGCCCTGCAATGCGTTTTCTTCTCCCCACTCTGCTCACACTGCAGCTGTGTCCCTTGGGCCCTTCTGGCTTTTTGTGCAGGTCAAGGACCATTTTCTCTCTATTGCTAATCTGAAGTCAAAAGGTGGCAAATACGCTTTTAATACATTTTTAATTCTGCATGTCAGCAATGCCAGGCATTAAATCTCAGAGCTGAGAAGTCTTTGAAAAGGCTCCCAAGAGGAGTAAGCAAACACCAGAGGGGCTAATATAATCCATATGGGAAGGAAGGGGAGGCAGTATTTTGCATTTGGAATTCACTCTACTCTTGCTGCCCTAATGAGATAATTAACTATGAGTATATATCTCTGCCTAATTATTCCTTGTAAAGACATTGCAATATGTTCACCAGTGACTGAAGAAGGCATTAGTACAAAACTCTGAACCATAGGTCCTAAAGGGTAAAATTTTCCTTCTCTAAGGAGCTTTTATTCCAGGAAAGGTGACTGATTATATACAATGACTACACAGCCTTCTCTTTGTGGTTCTGTGGTTCAGAATCACCTCCCTTTGATTCTGTGATTCTTCATCACTGCCGTGCTGACAGAAAGTAATTATTTCCCATACTAGCACAAGAGACAAGAAAGATTACAAGGTGAACAAATTCACAGCCACCATGACCCTGCCCTGGGCATTCTCCTGGAGCTGGCAGGAGTGAGACGGGAGTTCTAATACCAGCTAGCAGGATGTGATCTCAGAAACACTTTTCATCCCTCTTTTTTCCCCCTTCTGAATAATGACTGAAGCACGAGGGGGAGAAATCCAGCACAACCTTCTGGGTCAGTTGCTTGAGGCTGTAGCTACATGACACCTTAACTTGCACACGCCCAGGATGTACACTTGTGGCATTTGTGTGACATTTTATATTTGAGATAGCATATTTTTCAGTGTATAGAATACAACGTGATGTTATTTATGTAACTGATATTGAGAATAATAATACAGTAGTTGACATTTACAGTTCATCAAAAATAAAAAACACTATTTTTTCCTAATTACTAGCTAAAATGAAAATCGGAGTTGAGTTCTTCAGTATTCAGCTGCTCATGGATGTGGGAATCCTTAAGATCAGAGGGTTTTCAGAAAGCTGCAAAAAAGCAGGCCTCAGAAACAGCAGAACTGCAATTAGAGCTAAGCTGTAGCCGTAAGATTTGTCAGCAGAAAAGTTGTGAGATATAGAAAGCAAGGACAAATAGAACAATGGTCTGTGTATTAAAGCTTGGCTAGAATAACTCCCTAAGTTGCAGAAAACTGTATCTAGCAAGATATTAGGAAGTTCTAAGCTTAACAGTGGAGCTCTGTGTGTTGTATTTTTAACACTTGCAAGCAGGTATTGTATTAGAAACAAGCAAGCATTGTTTTAACCAAAGGTATGTGTACTTCTAGTGGCTGGATAAAACTACTGTCAATATGCTTTTGCTTTTTGTGATTGGCCAAAAAACTTTCAAAGTGTGTTGTAGCATCACTTTCTGTGGCTGCTGCCAAGGATGTGAGCTGCTGGCATCCTCCCGTTGTCCCAGCCATGTAATGAGAGTGATGCTTGGAAAAATAAAGCAGCTTGAGATGTGTTCCACAGCAGTCCCATCCTGTTTGTGATTTTGTGCAAAACCCATGACCAGCATTACATGGATTTTGCTACAGAGGAGCAGACTCTTATCATGTAGTGCCTGATTTCTCTTCTCCAGCTGAGTAGAGATGCTCTGTATCACAGCTGTTACTCCAGCAGGGTCTGCGCTGCATTCAACACAGCAGCTTCTCTGTTGGTCACTTGGCCTCATGCTTTCACCACGATTCAGTGCACAAAGTTGGGCAACTCTTCCCAGTACACCTAGGATGCAGAGATAGGAGCCTGTGGAACACTCCTCCTGTTTTTCTTCAGCACGATAAAGGTTTGATTTGGAGGTGAAGGAATGTAATTCTGTTATTTAGCAAATAACCACCATGTGTGCCATACCAGCAGCACCTGCTATGCCCATTTTCTCAGGTGCTGCTAGTGCAGCACTCAGCCACCACCCACAGGATTACATCAGGCTTGCAGGAAATTGCTTCAGCAGTTAACAGCTATCCTTAAAGCTGTTTCCATCTCCTGTTACTGGCTCGTAGTTCCTTTCCTTTGGAGCTATGATTCCTCCTAACTCAACCTATCTCTGTTGCTGGGGTTGCTTTTGCACCAGTAGACAGTTCCTTTGTACTGGGATTATATCCTGCTGGGTGTCCTTCCTAAACAAAGATGTTAATAGACCTCTGAAAGAGATACTTTCCAGAAATTCAGACAACTATGGTCTTTCAGAAGATTATGGCAGGTAGGAAAAGGAGGAAATTTTTTCATCCTGATAGAGAAAGAATAAAAACTCTAGGGATGGGGAGGATGGTTTGGAAGTTAACTTTTCCTGACTTTCCAATGCAGAGCAAAGAGAAATGTTTTTGGTGGTGCAGCTGCTGAGGTGATAGTTACAGACACAGAGACCACAGGCTGGTTTGGGCTATGAAAAAATGTGACTGTTCCAAGAAAATGAGAAAGTGGAGCAGAAAATATTAGGAGGTCTTCCATTACTTTCCTTTGCTAGATGGAGAGTTTGAAAGGATATCAGTATTTGACATGTGACTGTGTCACCTGAACATAAAAATCATCTTTAACTCTCCCCATCCCACTCTGCAGCTCCTGTGTATTTCTGTGCTGTATCAGTGTGTGACCTGAGTTTCTGATGGGTAGAAGAGGGGTGGCTGATAATGCTTGTGGCTGAGCTCTGAGTTTGTAGACTCAGTTTATTTTCCTGGGGTCAGTAGATTTGCTATGGTGCTCAGAGCCAAGTCAAAGACATCTGTGCTGTACCATAACATTCTTGACACCTCACCTGATAGACCTGCAGTGTGTAATTAGCTTTAAATTGAGAACAAGAACTGGGAGTTTGTTTTGTTTATTTTGTTGGTATGTTATGGGTTTGTGTTTGAGAGTTGGTATATCTCTATAAATTCTGTTGTATATCTCTAAAAATTTTATTCACTTTTGAGCCAAAGTAAGGCTGGACACTTTGGGAATTTATTTGTCTCCTGGTTCAATATTGATTTAGCTCCAGGGAAGGAAAACTGGAGGGAGATGGTAAGTGGAAAGGCAGGAGAAAAAGAAAAAAGCTCTGTGAAGAAAAGCACTTTAAAAACACAAATGAAAACCAAAAGTGCACACACAAAAAAAAACACCTCACCCTGACCTCCACTGATTTCAGTTAATGATGTTTGCTGCATACTCTGAATTCATCTCTTAAAATGTTGTTTTCTCAAAGGGATATCAGTAAGAGACTTTTTTTAGAAACATTTTTGAGATACTCGCTTTTGGTATAACAATGTCACAGATTTGACTTGATGGTTGACTACTGTTGTGTGTGATTCAGGGATGGAGGGACTATTTAGGGCAGGAGTTTTGCTGTGTGAAGGCTTTTGTTTTGTTTTCCCATTTTTGCAAGTGAGGGGAATTGCCCTAGCACTCTCACTGCCACAAAGTCTGCAGCAACAGCCGCTTTCATGTTGTTCCTGAAAGTAAGGGTTGAAGTGCTGCAAGTCCAAAAGCATATAAAATATTACAGTGACCTGAAATATGAAGAGATAGCAGATGTTTTTTCCCCAGTAACATCTTTGAGGCAAATAATTTTATTTAGTTCTTCCCTATTTATTTCTTTTTACAATATAGTAAACCGTAGACCAGTTTCTTTGTCTGGCACCCTTACAGTTTCTGCTGTGCTATGTTTGATTGCTTGTTCCGTACTCACTCCTTTCCCCTGATTCTGGTTGTTAGCTCATTGTAACCATAACCCCGCGGACAGTCCCTGCTGTCAGAGAGCCAAGCCTTTAGCTGTGGAGCAGCCTTGTTTTCCCCCTGTGCTCAAAGAGCACTGGGGCTGTAACACAGCTGCAGGACAGGCTGCAGTGCCTAAGAGCAGCCCCACCCTGCCCTGTTCAGGCTTTGCCTTACCAGAATTAACCCTGGCATTTCCTACCTCACTGTTTGAAAGGTGCACTCACCAAAATTGACACTGGCCCACCTGCAGTGAGCAGCACAAAAACAAATGTCAGTGGGCCTTCTCTGCACCAACCCTGCCAAAATTACGTGAATTTTCTTACGGGAGCAGAGAATGCCACACTTCATGTAGAAGAAAGGAAAGCTCAATAAGTTAATGATTATTCCAGAAAAGAGGTAAAGTCTGGAGTGTTAGGAGCAGTTTGCAACGCAGGGAGGAGGAACAGGAAGAAGACAAATGTTTTTAATGGAGGAAATGCCATCATTAGATAAATGGTCAGTGAAGTGCATGAGTGATTCAATCCCAGCTGTCATGAGCTTCACAGATAGGCTCTCGAGCACTGAAATGAGCTGCACAATCTCCAGGCCTTTCTGAATGAGATAGATGAAGCCAGCTGAGCAATAAAAAATGAGTACTGAGCTGTGCTAAGTTTTCACTGATGACGTTGAGGACCACACCATGAGGCTTTTGCCAGAGCTAGTCAGAGGTGATGTTTCTGCTTTAAGGAAAATTCAAAGCTCTAACAGGTTCTTTCCAAACAAGGATGGAAAGTCAAAATGTTCATTTTAATGACATGAAGTGTTACATAGCCTAGAGAAGGGATGTGGGGAGAGGAGAGAAAGCTATTATTTTCTCTCAAGCCATTACAGGCTATTGTAAAAAGAAAGAAATAGGTATTTCTTGTTGCCTATGAAGAATAAAACAAGCTGCTAAGAGCTTAATTTTAATCAGGCTAAGACTTGAGGAGACTCTTAAAATGAGGAAAGGATAATTGGAAGCCACCATCATTCAAGGGCTGCAAGAGTAGGTCAAGTGAATGCCAGCCAGGAAAGGCTGAAGTACGGGTGGTTCTTGAGACAGCAGAGACCTCTCAAGATGATTTAGTGCATTTTTTACTTTTTTTTTTATTCTTGATTACGTTTCATTTTAAATCTCAAGAGTGTCTGAGAGAAATGGGAGTTGTTGCTTTATGCATATTTAATACTGTAAGATCTACCACATTACCATTAATATACCAGATTTACCATATAAATCATATAAACCATATAAATATTGTGGTGATTTGCTTAGCTATATTTAACTACAGAAAAAGACACTCACTAATTGCCTGTGAAAATTCTAATTATGTTCTCAGGAAATGTTCAGACACTGATCTTCCAGGGTGATGGATCTTTGTTAATATAAAACACCATCAAATTTTAATTTAATTTTGCAAACAAAATTAGATCTAGCTTCTCAAAGGTGAGCATAGCTATTAGAAACCCAACTTGAAACACTCATGTTTGAAGAATAAACACTGTGCCACCCATAGGCTATAACTGAAAGTCAGACAATGCAGAGGTATGGGAGTGAATCCAGTTATTCACTGCTGTCACATTAGTGGTGGAAATACGCACCTCCAGTGCAACTGAAAAAGAGAGTGAAATGATGCCACAGGTTGCAAGCTTTCTTTTCAAGGACTACATCTGCTTTATATCTTCAGGTTTTGGAATGGATATGTCTGAAAGGGCAGCATCTAAGCTGCCAAGACAATTTCCCAATGGTGATGTTTTTCTCAGTGCTTGATAAAAAGATTTGTAAGACTAGTATTTTGTAAGACTCAGTTAATATACCTTAGTGCTGCTAATACTTGTCTCCAGGAGCATGTTATCTTTTTGATGGATGTGAGCTTTAGCATTAAACATGAGCTGTTTTAAAAGAGGAAGGAGTGAAACTGCGTTGCTTTGGTAGAGAGTGAAGAAAGGAGAAATCCTTTGCCCTTTCAGCTGAGGGAGGGCTTTGAAGCTGCTGAGTGACACTGCAGCACCACATTGACTCTCTGCTGGGTAAGTAGGACCTTGCAAGGCATCTTTGCAAAGCAGCTGGCTTAAAGCCAAGGCTTGGTCAAAGGAATCTGTCTTCTGGTATTTTTAAGTGATTTATGTCTCAGTGAGAAGCAGGACAGTTGGTCTGGCTGGTCTCAAAGCCTGGCTGGAACATAAGAAATGCTGTTTTTCCTCATGCTAGAGGGGTTCTGCTTTACCCAGTAGCCTTACATCTGGTTTGTTGAGGCTAAATTTCACACTGAGGCAGAGCAGCCTTCAAGCCATTTAAGTTACAAATCTCTCTTTAGTTCACTTTTTTTTTTTTGTAGAGCAGAGACCTGGTGGTGCAGTTTATAAGAGCTCCTGCCCACTAAGACCCAGTGTACTTAGTAACTGAGTCTGGGAGTGGTAGATGGGCTCTGTGTCCGGCCATGTGGAAGCACTAAATTCATTCCTCAGATCAGCAACTTGCTGTTAGCTTCATGTCTTCTGCCTTTTGGGAATTGCTTTTTCACAATTAAAGCTAGATTTCTTGCTGGAAACCCTTGACTTTGCATGCAGCAGACCAAATTAAACTGCATCTTGTCATGAGTTAATGTACTGAGAAATCCCCCTCTGTGCAGCTGTCCATGGCCATGGAAGAGAAGTAGAGATGCCCTCTGCCCATGCCCCAAGGGATGAGGGCCCTTGGAAACCACCCTCACCCTTATCTCCATTCCCAGTGCCTGCGAGGCCACGCTGCAGCATCAGAGGTGCATGGCTGGCTCAGAGCAGACACTTTATTTTGCAGGTAGTGCTTTGGGACTGATGGCAGTTCTGTGGATTCCTGGGTACAGCCTCCCACTGCCCTAAACAGCAGCATAGCTGTAGGAGGTAGCACAATGAGCCAAGACAAGGTGAAACCAAGCCAGAAAACATTAAGTGCTGCTGTCTAGATTCACCCATCCATGCATCACATATGCTCTAGCTCAGCAGGTAAGTCTGGCCCTCAGATTAAGACATACTCCTGCCAGACTTGCCCACAAGCAAGAGCCTTGACAAAACTGGTCAAACCAGAACATCCCAGGTGAATTTCGTGAGATACAGTGTTCTTTAAAACGATGCAACTTGCACGATGAATACTTTTGAGAAGTTCTCATTCAGTGAAGATCTTAGATTTAACTTTCAGGATAATGCCAGCTTCTGACCTGAGATGCCATACCACAGCCAGCTTTAGCAGATCCCATGGCACAGAACAAACTGGTTGTACCTTTTTCACAGCTAAGTTTGTTTTTACAGAAGCTGAGAAAATAGATAGATTGAGCTGACACAGTGAGAAACAGATGTATCAAAATAAAATTTATTCTTAAAATGGCTAGTTTACACATAACAGCAAAGGTTACATAAGGAAAAGTGCAATTAGTGGAGGAGGCTTATTTCACATCTCGCTGCACTGCAAGTAGCTTCACACTCAGGCTATTATACTTCTTAGCCATGAACAAAAATGTGATTTATTTTTTCTTGTTCACACCATTTCTGTATAGCTAAAAGGTGTGCCAGCATTCACACCTGCTGAGCATGTTCTGGACAATTTCTCACACAAGTCCTGCAGGAAACCCAGATAACATTTAGAGTTTGACAGCTCAGAAAGCTAAATTATGAGCATACAGATACAAAATACATATTAGTTTACTAAAGTCTAATAAAAACCAAACTTAAAAAATGAGGTAAAATAAACCAGAACAGTTTTCTATGTGCAAGACTATAGTCAGTCTAGAAAAAACTAGTAACAACTCTGCTCTTTTAAAGAAATTAGCTCTCACAAAGTGCAGCTCATTCACTGTCTTCAATATGAAGGACCTTGCCTATGTTACTTGTGAAAAGTCATGGCTAACATTGCAATTAGGAGCAGGATACTCAGTCATCAGATGCTGTAAAATTAGATCAGGTGATGAGTGGAATCACCTAATGATCCTACAGAGTAGGAAATTCACAAATCACTGTTTTGTTGCCTAACCCTATTTTTGACGTATTAAGGTTGCTTTAAAATTTTTTCAAAGGCACATTTTTCTTTTAACATTGAAAGGCAACCATTTGCCAACTAAATAAGAATGATGCTGAAGTCAAGGTTACATTTGTTATCAAATGCAAGGCTTCACAAAGACAGTAAGGACAGAGGTGCCTTCTTAAAGCAGTGGCCACTTCTACTACTCACTTTGCCTTATTTTCTTTAGTCTCCTTTTTATCCCATAGATCTTTCTCTGAGATTTAGAAAAATAGCTTTGGAAAGAAGTAATTAGAACATTGCACATCTCCAAATTATGTAGCACATTCCACCTCTTCCCCTTTTCCCACTTTTCCATTATCCTCTCTAAGTTTCTTAGCATGTATTGAAGCCATGAATCTTTGCCATGCATCCCTACCTGCCTTTGCTAAAAGCACATAGAGGGTCACAGCAAGCCTCCTGACAGCATCTACTGCACTCCTGATAGGTGCAAAAGGAGTTGTGACATTCTATTTCCATCCCTGTGCACACACAGTTACCACAGCTTGCTGAGACACCACTGCCTTCCATACTACTTTGCAAGTCTCTCTCCTAGTGACCTAGGAGAGATGACAGCAGGAAGAAAGCAGCATATACCTTGAGATACAGGCAAGCTACTCCTATAGTACGTGGCATAGACATGAGTTGCACCTTGGGTTTCTTTCCGTCCAAGGGTAACATTTGGCTAAGAATTCCAGGAGCATAATATGGTTTAACAAGTCCCACAGTCTAATGAACCTGGATTTGTTCAGACAGCAAATAAAACCTGCCAGGTGGTTTCACCATGCAGTATGTGAACCAGAAAACTAACAGTGTTTTGTTGCCAAATGGAAGGATGCTTCGTCCGTAGTGTGGATCACCAATATGGTAATGAACTTTCAATCTGACCCAAGCTCTGCCACTGGGGGAAGAGGCCACTGGACAGCCTTGGACTGCCCAGTTGATCAGGTTCTCTCTCTTGTCCTCTCCTTGAAGTCTGAAGATCTACATAGCCTTCCTTGGCAGATGGTATCTGAACACCATTAGGCTTCCACTCCGCATGTACAATTTTGTAATTCTGACCCTCATTATTGTCCCAGAAGGTACGTTCTCCACTTTGGTAAGAAATGCAAAACTCTATCTTCTCTTCAGAGGAAATGGCAGGAGGAAAATCAATGGTAAATGAGAAGGTATCATTTTCAAAATCACTGTAAATATTGTTCATGTACACACACTCAACATCTTTGTAGGTCTTCCACGTATCGAAAGTAATACGAACCTGAACCTTTTTTTCAAAGCTCACATTTTTTACTTTCACAGTGCCTGACAGCACCTTCTCTTGCAGGGTGCAGGTCTCCAGGCAGACCAGGTTCTTCTGCAGATGGTTCCTGAAGTCCAGGTAGTCAGCTGAGGGCTGAGGGAAACCCAGAATCAAGTTTTTCTCCTCATGGAGTTTTAGGTCGGATGTTAAGTCCTCAATGCCTAAGAGGTCAAACTGGAGATCCCACACAGGGGGCTCCTGGAACTCAGAGAAGGTGTGGATCACTGTCAGGGACAGCCCCTTGGAGTCTGCAAACACAACGCGCTTCTTGGCTCGGGCAGGTGAGTGGTTCCACTCACTCTTCTCATTTTCGGAGTCACATTTCACATGAAGGCACGGCCGGAGAGGTTTGAGTCTGTTCACAAAGTTGTTTCTTTGGCAGTCCTCGAGGGGGCCGAGGAAGCTCTTCAGCGGCGGAGAATGGGCTATGCAAATTCGCATGGCCATGTCCACAGGCATGCTGGAGCTGGACAAGGGTCTGGGGTCCAAGATCTGTATCATTCTGAATGGAGAAGAAACACACAATGTTAACTTTTATTGCATCAGATAAGAAGCTTCTTAAGAATACGTATTTACTTCATCTGTTCTTTTAATTATTCACGGCCTCATCTCTGCTTGGCTTTAAACAATGCAGCCTAAATCAGAATTGACAGTTCTACCTAAGGAACCAGGGTGAGACTGCTTAGTAATTTATTGCCAATTCTAAACTTCTTAAATTCAAATCTACTCTCATTTCTTTATCCAAACCTCTAAAAACCAGATTTTATGAAAGCTAATTGAACATATTTTCTTGAAAATACAGAAAATAACATTCTAGTCATGAGTAAAACAGGTCCAGTTAAAGTGGAAGTGCTCATCCACTTGAACTTCCCTCTTAGAGGCCCTGAGCAGGGTCTTAAAATTCCAACAGGCTGGATCAGCTGCTTCATCTCTTAGCACAGACAGCACTATATTAAGCATATCACAGCATCAGATGGGATCCTATATATCTTTATGCAGAACCATCATTCCATGGCTCTGAACAACTATTAGTCAATCTTTTTGGGCACTTGTTTGGTTGAATAAAAATACTAAAGCACCTTTATAAATATTTTTATGAGCTATGAACCCAGGTCTAAGCATTAGGGCTCTGCACTGTTAATGTCAACTACTGAGTGAAGGAGAGGAAAAAAGAGGGAGAAGAAAGTGACATACTATTTTTTCACCTCATTAGACTTCAAGAATTGACTTTAAAAGAACTTTTGATAATGCCTAAAGACCATGCTGAAATTCTACTGCAAGTATTCAGTAAGAATGCTACAGTTTTATTTGTAAAGAGTTACTTATAACCTTCCCTCCCAGATGATTGATATGAAAATTACTATGCAAGGCCATGGCCCACTCAAGGCCAGATAGCTTGAATATTTCTAAAAAAGGGGCTTCAACTGTAGCACAGCCCTGCTGAGATGGATGCAGTCTTTGCTGGAAATGCAGAGCATTTGTCGAGTCACGGAAAGGCATTTGCTTTGTCACTTAAATAAATGGCTTTCTGCTTCCCAGAGTTCTCACTGGTATTCCAGAGCCCTGCCAAAAATAAAGCAGAAGCTATGCTGGCCCCATCTTCTTGCCTCTTTTTTTTTTTATTTTTTTTTTTTTTATTGCAGAGTATTTACCATAATAAGCAGTAGGAGGAGAGTACCCACGTGAAATTAATCAACTTTTGCTTTTTCTTTATTAGGAAAAGAACTAAGAGTTCAGAAATACTCTCTCTGCAACTTTGGTGACCCGAGCTTTTGGGGGGGGGGGGGGGGAAATAAAAAAAAAAGGAATAAAAACCCAGTGAAATAGCAAAGAACAGCCACGCACGCAAGCCCCACGCCAGGAGCGGCGGAGCTTTGGGCCGCTGGAGGGACAGCCGGACAGCGGCGGGGGCAGTGCCCGCGGGCAGCGCTTACCTGGTGCGGGGCCGGGGCTGGTGCCGGTGCAGGGGGCGATGCCGGGGCTGGGGCCGGTGCCGGTGCAGGGGGCGATGCCGGGGCCGGGGCCGGTGCCGGTGCCGGGGGCGATGCCGGGGCTGGGGCCGGTGCAGGGGGCGATGCCGGGGCCGGGGCCGGGGCCGGTGCCGGTGCAGGGGGCGATGCCGGGGCCGGTGCCGGTGCAGGGGGCGATGCCGGGGCTGGTGCCGGTGCCGCCGCGCCGCCGCCTTTATGGGGCCGAGCGCGGCCCGCGGCCAAGGGGCGGTGCGGGCGGGCCGCGGCCGGGGCTGTCGGCCGGACACACCCCCGGCGCCCTTCCCTGGTCCGTGCCCGGAGCTGCCCCTGCTCGCTCGTCCTTCGGGAAGGGCAGCGGCAGCAGCTGCGGGCACGCGGAGTCCGGGGAGGGCTCGCTGTAGCACGCGCCTGTTCCCGCAGCCAGGGAGCGCACCGGGATTCGCTCCACGGGCTTTTCGCGTGCCCCAGGTGTTACACGTGCCGGTGTGGGGCTGCTTCAGGGCGCTGCTAAAGGACCCTGCGCGGTGGAACGAAACCCGTGCTTAATTATAGACTGTGCTTCGTACCCTACGTTGTAAGGTAATTCTCCCAGGGCCAGAAATCCATCATCCTGGAATACAACTGCCTTTATCCTCAGTGGAAATGTATGTAAGAACTTCTAATGTATATAGTGCTGATGGTTTTTCACCTCCCACACCTGGTGATCTGTGCACTGTGTGAGGATGACAGGCCCTAGATGACAGCGTGCTTCTGCAGGCTGTGAGTAATCCTACTAGAGAAGGTTCACCCCTGAGTTCCTGCTGTTCAAAAACTACATCCCGGTTGCTAACTTTCTCTCTGGGTCTTCTGTGGATCAACAGTTCCACTGCCACCTTCTTGCTGTTCAGCTATTCTTTCCCAAGGGTGGTAGATGACTTGCAGTCAACCTACAAGATGTGATAGGGAGTCTGTGAACTGTGATTTTCTGAGTTCACAGCTTTTTCTAGTAGATGAGACCACATACAAATGAACAGTAGGAAGTCCTGTGTTCCACATGAGGCGAAGGGGGCTTACAGTGATGAACAAACCAAGTAAAGGATTTTTCTGTTCTTGATTTTTGGGCAAAATAAGTTTTTGAGAGAAAAGCTCTACTGCGTATGTGTGAGAATTTTTTAGAAGATAGGGTGTGAACATAACAGATGATGTTAAGGACACTTCCATCTTGGATTCAAGCTACATATAAGCAGAGGGACAAACAGTCAGGAAAGGCTAGAGGCTTCTGCTGATGCATGCATGACACATGGATCAGTGTCTGCCTCTGTACATATAATGAGAGTATTCATAAGACAGTAAAACTTCAGTTTCTTAGTTCTGCCCCTTGGTGACTGAAGTTCCTGCCTTTTGTGACAATACATGACATTAAGTGTCATCCAGATGAAGCCTGCAGCAGTAACTGGCAGTGCAGGCAAGGCTTTGGAAGATTCTGCTCTGTTCCCCATAGCCAGTTACTCAGGACAGCCTTCCCTGGTCCTCTGCTTCTCAAGTTGCATCCCTGCTGCTCACATTGCTCTTCCTCTCCTTTCCCTTCTCTTATCTTCTGGTGACTGCTGGCTCCTTCTCAAAGGCAGATGATATTTTCTCATTGTCTGTCTACAGAAAGTGATAGAAAACAGCATCTGTGTGTTGGAAGCCTTGCTAGTAGCCTCACTAGTTGCAAGTTTTTCTTTTGCAGGCTCTACAAAGACTTTCAGCCCCAGCCACCTACCTGCAGTAAGCCAGGCCAGACGTACCCATGGGTATAAGGGAGGACGGGACACATGGCTGGTGCTTGCCAAATCCCTTCTACTTACCTATTATAAAAAAAGAAGTAAATAACACTGGAGTTTTATGAACCTGTGCTACTTGAATCTTTGTCCCACATGCAGCTTCCCACACACACTGCTTGGCTGGGCTGCTGTGTTATCAGGGATCACGTGGAGCAGCTGGGGCTGCTCTGTCACCCTATCTCCAGGCACTAAATAAGAGCTACTTGAAGCCTGTAAAAAAGGAGTTGCCTCAAGGCTTCCCTACACATATTTCTGTTGCTATCTAATAGCTCATTGCACTGTTGGTGCTATAAAATATTTTGCTTCTTCTGTGTAACATACCTGTTTTGCCCAACTGGGAAAGCATCTTGAAAGATTGTTTAAAGTGATATGTTTAGCAAAAAAAAAAAAAAGGAGATGCAGAGCTTTTCACAGGCAGACCATTGCTCAAGTCAGTAAATACAGACTAACAGTAAATACATTAACTTTGTGCCTAATGGTAATCTGGAGCACATTCATGGCCGTGGACTGGTGTCCCAGTTCCTGGTTGCCAATACAAGCAGAGAGCGTCGTGCAGAGCCAGGGTAACTCTTTCCTCATCCAGGGAGGCGTCCCTGCATTGAGGCAAACTGACAGGGTTATCTGAGTTAGCACACCAGTTTGTCTTGTCAGTGATGGTTCTCTAGCTGTGCTTTTTATAGCGGACTCAGGTTTCCAGATACTTTGGTTTGGTATGTTAAAATTTAGATCTGTCTGTCTGTCTTACCTTCCAAAATAGTGCTGATAAATGGGAGCACGAGGCGGGGGGGGGGGGGGGGGGGGGGGGGAGGAATTTACTGTCTTAGTGTGCATTTGACAGCACTTTGTGACATATTAGCCTTTCTGACATTTGTAGGTGCACAGTGGCAGAAATATATTACTGGAAAAAGCATGGCTGATAATAAAATCAAGCCCCATCACAGGGGATTGTATCTCCAACTGCTTCTGTAAGAAGGAAAACCAAATCCATCACCCAGACTAGTTCTTTCACTTTTCCTGAAAAAGTGGCACATTAGATGTAGTAAATTAATTGTAACAAGTTAGCTATAGAAAACACAGGTTTTTTTATTATAGCTACCATAGTTTCACTAAACCTTAAATGTATGTTTTTTTTAAAGCACTTTGCACCCTAGATGGTCCAGATGCAATGTAAGGCATGGGCTCACTTTCAAGAGTTCATTGAGTTGCTCAGTGACAAACAAGCAATTGAGATTACACTGTTCTGTTCAAAGACAAATATATGGTATTAGCTCCACAGTGAACGCTTTTATATGCAGATGGTCCTCCGGGTCTTGCCATTCTTCACCTCGCCTGAACTAAGACCTTTCAATCAGCAGTTCTGGGAACAGATAAGGAGTGATTGTGCCTTCCTATCAGCTACCACACCGCAATGGGCTGCTCTGGTCACCTGTTTGCTGGCTCTTGTCATTTTATGAGAATGAAAGAACTGCTTTTTTTTCAGCCTCTGTTCTGAAACTGAGTAATTAAGCAAGGATTTTGTGGTTTACTCTGACTTTTTTACTTCAGGTCTCTCTGCCTCTTTGCTATCTTCCCTCACAGCTTCAGAAGGGAAGAAAGGAAATACATTGGAGTGGAGGATATAGAAAGAGCATTTAGTTAAAGCCTTTTGAAGCAAAGATTAGCAAATATTTCCTCAGAGCAAAGTAAAGTAATGACCACTTTTATAGGTAAAAAAGTCCAGAGAGAAAAAATGTATCTCCATTTCACTTGCATAGGAATGCATCTCTTGAGATACCCTTGCTGTTTGCTGGGTGGGAGAGAATGCTAGCTTTATGCAGTTATAGTATGCAATTAAGCAGGGAAGCTTTTGATTTTGTTTTGGGTTTGAAACTAAAACCAGTTTCTAGACCAGTGGCATTAGAAAACAGAATTTTGGCTTATTTTGGCTGGCCCGTATTTTTTTTCCTGCAGCCTCACACAACACCTGTGAATGAGACAGAGCTTTAATGACTTTAAAGAGCACCTGTGGTAATAGACAGGGACAATTCTGTAGCACAAGGTTTGCAGCAGCCTTTTTTTTTTTCCTTGTCTTGAGCTCTTATGTTCAATATTTTTTCTCTGCTACTAAGACTAATCTTTGTAAATGTGTATTATCTATGAAGTTGGGTTGCAGTTTTCTATGAATGTGACAGTGAGGCAAATAGTGATCTTTCAAGTATATAGCAAGTCAGTTGAGCCTGTAAGCCTTTGAAAATTTAAAATTACTTTTAATGGCTTATCTGATGAAATACAGTGAGCAGAAATTTTTATTAAGTCTTAATAGAAGGGTGTATTCTTTACTTGCTTCTCAGAACCCTTTGGTGAACTTTGAAAATTATGTATAGTTGCAAATATATACCAAGGAAACTAGTCCTGGGAAACTCAGTTATTGTTTTAGGAATTTCCTCAGCACTGGCACAATCCATACAAGAAAGAAATACATTTTTTATATTCTTAGAATCTTTATTAGCCCATTTCTCATGGTTGGGAGGATGGGGGAGGGTTTCAACCAGATCCAACATGTGACAACCGTTGGGAAGCCCTCACTGAGATACTGTAAATTGTAATCACTTGTTAATAGGCAAATCAGAGTAAGTTTGGAAAAAAATATTGCACTGCCCTCACTGCAGTACTGCCACAACCATCCCCTAGAGAGCATGGCAAGCAACATGCAGCCATGCACATGCAAAGGTGGATGGGGTTTATGTTTTCTTGCAGCAACAGGACACAGGTCTTATTTTTTGGGCATTTATAGGGGTTCTAGGTCTCATTCTATTTCAGTCAATAGTGCAAGTTCTTGCTACTCTTGGAACTTTCGGAGGTTAAATTCAAAGACATTTAAATTCTTTGAAACTGAACGCTTTGGACTGATCTTGTTAAGGCTGATTAATGATAAATAAGTCAATTGTAGATTAGTCATCACTTTGAAAATGTAATGTAGCAGAAAAGTGTGCTGCTTTCTGAAAAAAGTGACATAGAAAAAAAAAAAGAAAATATATCTCAGGCTGCTCAAATGTTTAATGTCATGTGATAATATTAAATTCAGGATATTTTGAGCAAAATTCCTTACACTGATTTTATGCAAAATGCAGCTTTCTAGAAGTATAATTGCTTTGCTAGTATGTAGTAAGATGGAATAAAGACAATTCCACATTATTTATAAATTGCTGCAATATAGAGTAAAAAAGGAAAGAAAATCAAAAGAAGGAAGAGCATAAATGTAGGTATTCATTCTTGGAATAACCTGAACTTTCCGTGAATTATTTTACAAGAGTGCAGAAAACAAAACACATATTTTATGCATTACTATAAATCTGGCTTATAAATACAGACCAGACTCACTTTTGAGAATGCAAAGGGTCTCTGAATGTCTGAAATAAATGCAGTATTTCAATATTACAGTATTCTTTTTCTCCATTTTTGTGGGGTTTTTTAGTCACACACCTGAGATGGTTGAACCTTGATAATATGTGGCCAAACATTTTATAAATATAAATCATGTTGCTGTACATAGATAATCAGTGTTTATTCTCTCTTTTTTTTTTTTTCCCTAGGCCCAGGTGAAGGAATTACCTCTGCTGATGAATAGTCTTTTTCAAGGAAAACAGTAAGTGAAATGCTGCTTTATGCAATTTGGTTTATGCTTAATGTTGTGTGAAGAAGCAAATGTTGGTTGAGCAGACACTTCCATCAGCTATGTGGGCAGTATCCTCGTTCTTTGCAATCTCTCAAGGAAAAATGTGATTTCTTTTATCCACATGTGCACAATTCCCTACAGACTTGCAGGAGCCACATGATTATTCAATATGATTACCATTCCCATAAAATTTATGTTGAATAACACCTTCATCCTGAGTAAGCATTGCTATATCTGACAGCAGCCCAACTAATAGCTGCAAGATGTTCACACAGAGTGTTTAGAAGCCCATGAAGGGTCTGAGTATCACTCCTTTTCTTGTTCTGACACCCAAGAGGCACGATCCATTTCTCTATTTTAGGTTCTCTTACAAGGTCCTTTTTGTCTTGTGTATCACAGGGAAGAATGGGGTTTGGAAATCAGTACAGTGAAATGTTGTGCCAAGTTTTTCTTGGATTTTCTGTGTGGGGAAAAAGCTCCCCTATGGCATATGTCTATGAAGAGATGAATGAATCTTTTCTCTTTTAGATTTAGTTTAATTTCTAACTACTTCAGACAAAAAGTTTGAGTTTCCCAGGATCTGACTTAGTTATCCCTCTTTGAGTGCAGCATACATATGAATGTATATTTCCCAAGTTTCACAAGGGTCAAATTTCATACCGACATTCACTTCATTTTTAGATTTGCTGGAAAGAATGAAGCTCTTCAATCCAAGTGCTGTAACATCATCAGTCCTCTTTCATCTTGCAATAGAAGGGGAAGTAGTTATGGTCCTGAATGTAGAATGATTTGTGGCCTAAATAATATATTTGAAATAAATTGGTTTCTTCAGGTTATTCTTAGATGCTGCTTCCCAGAACACGGATGGTTTACTGTCAAAATATGTTTGCTCCCTATATGCAATAATGTTTACAGTAAGTTTTGCAAGATTTAAAATGGTTTTAATCAGTGAGAATAATCTTGCATGTTTCTCTGGAGAATTGCAGTGACAGAATAGTGGAGGCTGCAAGAGGCATTTTGGTCTCATATAATCCAGTCTCCTCCTCAAAGCAGGAATAGCTTCAAAATTATATCTGGCTGCTCAGGTTGCTTGTTCAGCTGAGCTTTTAACACATTCAGGGGAACAGCTTCTCTAGACAACCTGTGCCAGAGCTAACAACTAGGTTTTTTTTACCTGCCTGGAATTCCTTTTCCTGCATCATGTGACAGCTCCTCTTTTCCTTTTGCTGTACTTCTCAAGGGAAAGTCTGGCTCCATCTCCTCTCTATTTCCTCTTAGTAGTGGGAGGCTGCACTCTGACCCACTCTAACTTGGCTTTTCTTTCTCAAGTTAAGCAAAGTCAGCTCCCTCAGCCTCACCTTTTGCAGCACATTTCAGGCCACTAACCATCCTGGTGACTTTCCACTGCTCTTCATGCAAACCTAACCCCTACACATCCTTCCTGGCTGGTTCTTTTTAACCACTATGTGTTAACTGGATAGACTTAATTCATTGAGCAAAATACAGCTCATGCCCTAACTTCATCTACCCTTCACTCTGCTGCAAAGGCATGGATCTCACCTTGGTGACACTGACATGCAAATCCTAGTCATATTGTACACTTTAAGGGTATGAGGAGTTGAGAGCTTTCATCTGAACAGAAATCACTGAGTGTTATGTGTGGGGAGGAAAGGAATTCTGTTTTTATTCCCAGACTAGGTGAAAGCAAAAAGCTTCTCTTAACCCAGAGGTAGTTAAAAATTTTTATTTTTAACGAAGTTCTAATGCTTAAAGGAATAAATGTCCAATAGAGTGCTTCTTGGAAACATAACATTTAAAAAACAAAACTCAACAAAGCCAACTTTTTTCTTTGCCTTCAGCAAAGAGTTCTGTCAAGGATTCCTTTGCAGAGAATGAGATGGGACACAAAATAACACATGGCATTGGTAGCATGGCATTCATGTCCTTCTCCTAGGTCAGGGAAAACTCATCCTGAAGTACTTGGTTCTTTTTTATACACCCATATATTTATCTGCAGTATATTTATGCATGCAAAGATGCATAGCTGTAACAGGAGAGGCACAGAGAGATGGAGTCCAGTCAAAGCAGTTTTCAGCCTATTCATAGGACAGGAGCTGGCTGTCACCAAGCCAGGGCCTGGCCATATCAACTGGCTATTATGGGAGAGGAAGTTGTGGTTCTGTCCTTTGGGAGCAAGTGAGGGAATGGAGGGAAGTAAAATATTTATGCAATAAATCTTTTTCCATCCCATTAAATTACTAACTTTTTAAATTTCTCTGTACCCCAAGGGAAAGAAAAGTTGCTCCCTTGTAGCATTTTTTTTTTCCTCAGAGCAGTGATAAAGACAGCATGAAAGAAAATAAACTCCAGTTCTGTATAAAACAGGCAGCACAGAAATGATGCATTCATTTTATTACTGCCATCATATATTACGCATTTGGCTTCTCAAGATAATAGCCATATTCATAATTTATACAGTCTGTGTTTGAATATCCCACAAAGAAGGTATTTAAGGAGAAACTTCTCTGCTAGTCATAGCCCAACAATGTTGAAAGCAGGATGGGGTGTTGGTCAATGGAATGTCTCTGTTTTAGAAATTACACCCTATTATCAGGCTGCTAGTTTCAAAATCAGGTTATGCATGCCCTACAGGTATAATACCAGAAAATAAAATAGTATACCTGGACCTTTTATGTAACACAATGTAAGTACAGATAGAGGAAGAGAAGTGATGATTCATTATCTGTTCATCCAAAAACCAAGCATGCTGATTCACATACTACGTCCTAAAGTTTCACAAGTCTAAACGTATTCTTGACTATTGTCAAATCATCTTTCTAGATGCTGTGCACAGGGGATGGGCTTTCTGTCAGTGATCTTGATGTAAATCAAAAGGTCTAGATCAGCCCTTTAGGTCAGTAGCATTTAAGATATTTTCTATTATATCCTACTTCTACCATCCCTTGTTATAAGTTTTGCAAGTGATATAGTACTTGTTTTGTGCTCTGTATTTTGAAACAGCATATGGAACTTTAAAAATATGTAATATAGTTGATAGCATACTACAGCTTTTTATTCCAGGCTTATGCTTGTGCCCTGCTTTTTATGATAGCCATGTACAAAAATGAAGGCAAATTAATCCTTCTTGCAGGAAAAAGTCATTCTGTCCAAGATAAGGAGCTTCCTGGACTCAGACATCTAGGAATTTTACTTTTACACCAGTTTGCCAAAGTTAGCAAAATATTATTTCTACCATTTTTATCAGAATAAGTCATCTCTATTTTGTTTAACTGTAGAAACTATTAGAGTTGGATGCAAAGTGGATTAAAAACAGCTGCCCCTCATGAAACTGCATGAGACCTACTCCAGTGTAAGCATATCAGACTGGTGTGAAGTATGAATAGCATCTACCTTGTAAATATAAAAAGTCCCTGCCCTGCTTCTCTGGCTGACTTTTCTGATGATACCTTCTCAGCTAAGTTAATAGAGATATAGTCTCTTGCTTTTGTGGGTCTTTGAGGTCCTCTATTGTCAGGATCGTTTCCTTTCTTTGTCCATATGAATTTGAAAGAGTAATTATACTCCTGAAGATCTTTCCCTGAAAAATGTTACCACACTCAATGTGTAACCCTTACAATGCAACTAATAACAAGGGTGGGAACTCCCGCTTGAAACACCTGCCAGGCTTTTCTTGATGGGGTAAGATGATGCTTAGAACCACATTCAGTGGGATGTGTTCCAAGTTTAGGGACAATTGTACTTTCACTGTGCATCATCTCCACAGCCACAATAGTTTGCAGAAATTTAACAGAGCATGGGGTTCCTTTAAATCCATGGGTTTCTGTACTTCAGCACCGGTATACTGTAATCAGATCAAATGGCAAAAAACTACTCAAATCTGTTGTAATCCTGAAAAGAAATGCCATAAAAAAACTTACAGTTTCATGAAGTGTTGCCTAACATTTATTTCATCTGTCTGTATTGTCTGTTCATGGAAGAAGGAGTGGTTCAGCAGACCAGCTGAGCAAACCTACTTTCCCTGCAGATTCATATTGGTGTAAGTTTAACAGTGAAATTATGATGTTTCCATGCCTTATCAAAAGAGATAAATAGTCAAAGATCTGAATTAGAGCAAGACTTCATAGCAGGAAAAAAAACATGATTTATAGATAAACCAGACTATACACACTCCAACAACCTGCAGTAGCCAAAGTACTGTAGAACTCTTAGAGCTGCTGGTATGTCACAGTATTTTTAACTACTACCAAAACATATTGTGAATCCCTTGTTGGTATATAGTATCAAATCTAAACCCAGTTTTCTTCCTCCTAAGTCTTATGAGTAGATGGGTTCAATTATCCACTGAAAGTTTACTCTTGCAGATAATTGACTGTTCAACCACCTTAAATTTGACTTTGGTAGCCAGGCTGAGAAGGCTGATGATAGGCTGGCTGATGCAAAAAGCATATGCAAGGATTTAGAGTGAGTGAGGTATAAGCATACATCCTGAGAAAATGCTTAGTTTGCTTGCTCTTTTTTAATCTGAAAAACAGGGCACTGATTTCCTGCCAGGGGACGCTTTCGAATAGGAATGTCTGGAATTGCCTACTAAATTTGGTTTAACTTAGAGTAGGAGGCAGAGAGCAAGAGGAAATAATGATAAAATAAATTTATATCAGGCTAGGAAAACATTGGGCTAGAGGCTCTGTATCTAGAGGCTTTCTTTTGTCTCTGAGTAGATGACAGAGCCCTATTTTTATAGGGTCATGCATTTTCTTCAAAAGAGACCCAGAAGGGAGCACTGCCAGTTCATGTTGGTCCTTTTCTCCCATCACAAATGTCATAATTTAAATGTAACATGTGCCAAGAAAGAACCCAGCAAAAATAATTTAGATACATTGTCTAAATAAGAAGGGAAAATTTAAGTCTTCATAAATTCTGCATTTTCACTGTCAGTAAGTGTTTTGTGGCATATTTGAGTTTATCTAAACATCATTACTCTGATAGAAATTCAGTCTTGGGTGTTACTTAAAAGAAAAATGTATTTTCTAGTGTCCTTGAGCAGTGCTACGCATAAGGTCTCTAATTCAGAGGAGATGCTGGCCACTGCCCTTCCTTTGCTCTGTTTCCTTCACCTTGTGCCTCAAGTGATGCAGCACAAAATTTAGGAAAAGGTAACAGCTAAAATGATATGTGACATTTTAAGAAGCACGTTTTCCTGACAGCTCTGTGTGCCACTCTTGGGGCTGGGCTCACATGTCTGCAGTATGAAAATCTCATCCCTGGACTGAGGCAAGGCAGGTTAATAGAGTAAATATAACAGGGACTCAGTGTGCCACTCTTGCCCAGAGGACACAAGGGGAAGGGATCAGATTCATCTTTGCCTCTTCCCAGTTGTACCTAACAGAAGACAGTCAAGAATCGATTCAGTGAGTCTTTCCAAGAAATTTAGGGTCATGTCAGGGATTTAGGGTCATGTCAGGGATTTGCTGAAGACAGAGCAGGACTTCAGATGAACTCCTTTGTCCTGAAAAATAATGAAGAGCAGTCTTGTACTCAGTTGCAGCTGAGAGGCAGCTTCCTAGGTGAGCAGTCTGTGAGCTCCCAAGTGCCTCACACAATCAGGGAATTAGCCTTACCACATGCTAACACACCAGGTGCAAAAACATGGTTAGCATGTCAGTGGGTCTTAGTTTCATATGGATAAACTTGGAGGAGTAACATAAGATAATAAAAGGTACATACCAAAGGAAAAGAACATTCAAATAAATCCCTGCAGGTCACTGTGACCCTGCTTTGAATTCCTTCCAAATTTAGCCTGAACTGTCAATGCCCATGTCAAGTTGTTTTTGTACACAGCACAACAGAACTGGTCCAAGCTAAGCTTCAAAAAGAAAAAAAAAATAATTTATTATTTCTATTCTATTTTCCCTTCTTAATCACTTGACAAGTTAAAACCTTCCGATAGTTGACAGAAAATTTGCTAGTTAAGAAGTTGTTTAGAGATCCCTGAATTGAAAGACAGAATGTGAACACCAATCAAGGTACCAAAAAACTATGAAAGATCTTTCTCTGTGACTAGTCCCTGGGAAGGTTGTTACTGTTTGGGGCTTTTTTTGGTAAACATACTTTTTCCTACAAGAGAAGGAATATAATTTTTCCTATTAAGTAGCCAAAAAGTGTAGACAATTGTCAGTTGCTGCTGAAAATATTCCCCCCTCACCTCCTAAAATTCAAGAAATTCTTAGAGTCTTTTATGTGCAGCTTTTTATTGTTTGGGATTCTTGGTTAACATTTATGTAAATAGTTCCATTTAGTAATTTTAAGTGCTATGGTATTTTGCAAAAGAACAGGGTACAAAATATCCTGTGTGCAGAATTATAATTTAATTTGTTTGCCATATTTCTAGTGCAGTTTTTAGCATAACAAAAGCACTATTTTGGCCTAAAAAATCAAGGGTTTTTACTGATTTAAAATTTCTGGTTTGAAATTTTTTCACACATAATTCACATTATGTTTATAGTGATTTCTCTTCACTCAACTTCTTTTTCCCTAAACAGTGGCCAGGGTTTCCAAAAAAACCCAGAAGGCAGGGTCTCCAAAATGGCACCATGTTGTAAGATTTATCAGGGAACTTGGCATCAGAATTAAAAAGAACATCAGACCATTACTTGTAATAACCACATATCCAGCTGCTTTGCACAATTCCTCCCAGTATAGACACAGAGGGGCTATATTAAGCCTTGTCACAGTTTGAATTTGGAACCCCTGTCCAAAGAGTATAATGTCACCTAAGCCTTCACATTTGTGCTGGGAACAGCAAGAGCAGAAGCAGGGGTTTAAAAGAGGACGTTGGCAGTTTGCCTGAAAAAAAAAACAAAAAACAAACTGCCAAAAAATCTTCTATCTAAAGGATCTGGACAAAGTGTAAGCTAGAAATTAAAAAGAATCAGTAACCAGGCAATTTCAAAATACAAACACATGATCTTGGATTCCTTGTTTCTTTGTCAAGAAAAAGTATATTTCCAAAGTAAGTCAGTAACTAAAGGTTAAATCTGGTTCCTCAGGCTGCTGTCCTAAAGGAGGAGCTTCTGTGCTGTGCCAAGCTGACTTCTGTCCCTACATACAGATCTCTGTCTTGAGTAATTCTGTGAGTTTGGCCTGTGTGGGAGCATAGCTTGGATTTCAGTGTTTCTGATCAGACTAATAATAATAGCAAGGCTATGGCTACTCCATTCTGCCAACAGAACTATTTAGGTGGTTCTAATATCTCTGTTCAGAACATCTGCTTTTACTTCACTCCTTTTTCATTCTTGAGTTAGCTCTTACCACACCTACAGTGAACTCTTCTACCATCCCAACTGGGTAATTCAATAAAAACTCAATTGGGTAACTCAATAAAAAAGACAAGATAGCTGTATAAGTGCTTTTTTGCAAGAGTTCACACAGCAGTGTTGAAGTCCCTGCCCATCCTCCATCCATCCTGCTGCCTCACAAGTTCCTTGCAGCCTGCAGCCTTAGTGGCCCTGTGCAGTGTAAGGCACCAACTCACACCATGTCTTAACCCAAGCTTCCAAATCAGCATCTGCTGGACAAGTATGTTGCTTCAGAGAGTGGCCTCAGGGCAGCCATTAATGGATAACTTAGATTTTACCACTATGGTTCCCATAGTGTTTTTGAACAATGTAAATAGCATGAATATTTGTCTCATTTCTTACTATACTGAGTATATTATCTTCTGATTTCTGGTTCTTCTCTTCAGGGACTTACCAAATATTCCTTTTAAGAATGTTATTAGCTCAGCATCAAAGTACATTATAAATCTGACCAGAAATAAATAACACAGTGCTGAAGAACATTAGCTAAGGGAATCTATAGTAGATTCATTTTTTTCTCTCCCACTCTTCTGCCAGTGCAGAGGCAAAGCCTTCAGATTCTTCTCCTATCCTAAAGGGACTGGCAGTTGACCATCTTAATTAGCAAAGCATTTAGGCATATTACTGAACTTCCCATATTCAGGTATCTCTATGTAAGTCAACATGACTACTTCAAATATTCTAATACTTTATTAGACAGAACTAGGCCATATTGGGAAAAAAAAAAAAACTAATTCAGCTGTTAGCCAAGGTGGGCTGAACCTACAGGACTCTGTGAGATCACTGCTAAAAGCAGACCTGTTCTCCCCCAGAAGATGGTGTTACTGTGCTGTTAGATGCAAAAGATAGTTTCTACTTCACAATCTCTATAAGGTAAATCCAGCTTCCCAGAGCTTCCCTCTCTGTGTCACCTAAGTAGATGCCAAGTGAGAATTGCACACAAAAAGTACAATTTTATTTTATTCCAAGTTTGTTTTGCTAAAAGCTCTTTTGGCTAAATTGGAGGATTCCTAATACCGCCGGATTTTTCCTTTACTATCATTGCTCTGTCTTGGATAAAATAAACACAGGCATGTATCAGTTGCTGTGGTAAATCTGCACTGTGGCCTCTCATATCTTTGCTACAGCACACACTGCTTTTGGATCACTCAATGTAGCTAAAAAATGAGAAACTGATATTCTTAACAGCATTATTAAATATTATTACAATGTCAAGTGCCTGAATGGAGAAGAAAACCCCTGAGAGCCATTTGTGCATGTACTGTCATCAGTTCTACAGTGCTCCACATCCTTCTGAATGCAGGGCTGACTTTGCTGGCTGTGTCAAACTACTCAAAGGATCATTTGTTCACCTACAATTTAAGATTCCTAGTAACTAGCATGCATTCCATATTTTTTTCCCAGGGAATACCATTTATCTTGGATCAAATACAAATTAGGCCAACTTGTATCCAGTGTTTATCTGTTGCAGAGGACATCTGTTTACAAGCTAAGAGGGCCACAGGAACATCTGGATGCTGTCATCTAGACTGCAAGGGTTATTCTGGTCTACACTGAATAGTTTCCATGCAAGGACAGTATTGAGGAAGACAGCAGCAGCTCTGCTCCATGAGCTGTCTGGACAGCAGAAAGAGGATCATCAGTGAAATTATTTCTGAAGAACACCAGTTAGTAACCTAATGCAAAAAAGCCATTTCACTATTAGATGCCTATGGGACCTTTATTTGTGTGCACACGTATTGTGTGCAGAGATAGCATTTCAAATGTCTTTAAGGTTTTAAGACCTTCATCATGCCCACTTCCTCACACCAGTCTAACCTTCCTTTCAGGTGTTCTGTTTCCAGTCTTGAAGTTGTTCAAGTCATGTGGCAGATCTGGAAGTAAAATAGGCTCCCACTGGGCATTTTCTGGGGAAGTGAGGTAGGAGACTCAGTTAAGTATTTGTAATCTTGAAGACCAAAGAGCCTGGCCAGATGAGGTAAAGAACTGAAAAGGAAAGAGAGAAGAATGACTATTCATGCTCCTGGAATGATTCCAGAGAGGTAGAACTTGAGATATATTTAGTTTTAACCCCAAGCAACCTTGCTGTTGAAATGACATTTTGTGTAACTTCACCTTAGCAGTAATAGTTAGCATTTATGTAATTATGAAAAGTGAAAATTACCCACTTTTCAATTACAGAGAAATGTTTTCAGCAGCCTCTAAAATATAAAAAGGAAAACTTCTAAATATATTTCCCAGATAGCTAAAATCCTCATTACACAGCATTACCCTGTTTACTAAAAAGTATTGCCATTTAAAGAGGAATTTATCAGGCATTAGGCATTGGCTCTACTGGCCAAGTACACAGTGGCATGCTAAATAATCACATTTCCAGGTGAAATTTAGCACCATTTACTATTTTTAGGCAGTCAGATTACATCACTGTGTACCCATGATCTTGAGAGTGACCACAAGGCAATATTCAGTAATCAAGGCTTGTTTAATAAAAGAAGAAAATCAGTCATTTTCTGAACTGAATGGAAAAATTATCATCCATGGGCAAATAAAGACATGAATTGCTGCCAAAAGGCTTCATATAAACTATATAGAAGAAATCTCAGTGTTTATAATAGTTAGAGAATAAAAAAGTAGATCACAGAAATAATCCTAGAATAAACTGCCTGAATTAAGTACTTAAATTTTTCTCTCTCTTGCTAACAAAAAACAAAATCCAGAGAAAGGCTGTGTATACACACAAATGAATGGTATGTTGCCGTGCATTTGTATCCCTGAACTGTGATGGAAACCAATGATACTTAATTTGCTAACATTTTCACATCCTTTAAATGTATAATATTGACAATAAACAAAGCCAAGAAATTTGCTATTCTATTTAAAAATTGCTTTAGTCATGGATATTTTATGTGTGTGTGTGTGTGTGTGTGTGCATGTGTGTGTGTGTGAGAGAGAGAGAATTAACTTTTAAAATGTTTTAATAAATTCCAGCATAGAATTCAGTGAACCTTTTGTAAAGTGTCAGTGAAACTGGTGCAAGATTCTTTTTCTTGCACAAATTTAGTCTGGTAATACATACAAAAAATAAATACCTATATAACAGAGTCTTAAAACATTGCCAAATTAATGGTTTTTAATTTTTTTTTTTTTTGCAATTTAGTTTGCTTGCAACAGTGTTCAAGTGTACAGTTATTTTAGAACTTTCTGACTACTTGATGTTTTCTAACTTTTGTTAGACTCAAGTCTTCAATAAATTTAAGGTGTAACCAGCAGTTCTGTTGCTTTTTTTGATCTTGGAATTCTGATAAAGGGATTCTGCCTTCAACTGAGTCACAGAACAAATAAATGAAATAGATATCACTTAAGTGAAGATTAGCCACTTATTTGCAGTGTGGCTGGTCTGCATTCAGGTAGGGAGGCAAATATATTTATCTGGTAAATATCTGAGTAATATGAGAATTTTCTGTTAAAGACAAAAATGTCTTTGGATGAAGGTTTCAAACCTTGTTTGCAGAAACATAAGAATTATCTCAATGGAACACTTTTTTCCTCAAAGAATATCCCTCACAAAATGTACTCTACCCTTTTTGAGACATTACTGGTTACAATGAATTTTAAGGTGTGGGAAAAATCATCCCAAAGGGGAAGTTTCTAGTTTTAATGTTGGTTCAGCTCTGTGATAACCTATGCTTAGTAGGACATATACATAACTGTATTCACTTCTCATAATCCTCCTATTAAAAAGAAAACACTGTATTTATTTTTATAGGTTTTTACTGAAAATTTCTGGCCACTACAGTGACTCCAATAACGATTTGAATATGTTTCCTACTTTCTGTCACTCAATAGAAAATCTGCATAAATATATTCTTCACATTAAGTCTTAGGATTTTAATTGTTTCACGTCTGATTTTAATATCACTATAATGACATTCCTTCTTCTCATCACAATTCCTCTTCTGAGTCACTGCCATGGAGTACTTTTCAGCAGGAGCCTTCCATTAGAAGTACTGAAATTCACTGGATTTGACAATTATTACTTCATGGTGAAACTATAAAAACTTCTCAAACTAAGCAAGTTTTTCTTAGGCTGAAGTCAAGAATAGCCTGTTCATTTTCCTATTTTTTTTCCCTGGACTGTGGAACTAGCTGTTCCAAGAAGCCATCATTTGAATTGTTGAGAAATTGCCCCTCAAAGATCTGTCCTGAAATAACAACTTGACAATCTATGTGCAACTCTTTGGAGTGGTACAATACTACTTTTTAAAAAACATGACATTTAGTTTCTTCTTTGCTTTCCTTCACACTGCCTGCTCTGTATGGTATTTACATAGGCAACCATAGGAATAGAAATTAGAAGTATAGGTTCTTATGCCATCGGTGGGAAGAGGAACAGTGATTCAGAGGGCAATTAAGAGTTAAAACACTGAGAAACCTGCCTTCTTGATCAATTACTTGAACCTGGACACTTCTGTTAAATGCCCATTTAACAGATTGTGAAGGTGTCTGAACCTCCACAGAGCCTTTTTTATTTTTTTGCTTGGGACAGAAAACAATTACCTAAATTTGTTCATAAAATGTCACTTGAACTGCAATTTAAATGCATGGAGAGTCTCTTGCTACTTGTTGGTTGCTTCTCTGAAATATTCTCCCTTAAGATGATTTTTCAAGAGAATTGCTCTTTCCCTATTGCTATCTCAATCAGTTCTACACAGATTATAACCTAATTAGCCCAGTTTGTTTTTTTTTTTCATTTGATTGGCTTCAGAAAAAAATTAATTTCATGGCTGGACAGATATTCTGGTTTGCCTTTAATTGCTTATAGCATTTTCAAATTATTATACCTATTTGAGGTACAGATGAATCTGTTTTGCTGGCATCCCCAGTCAAGGCTGATCTTTGGCCCTACTGCCCCTCTGCTGTTTGTGGTTTCTTCCCAATAAAAAATAACAACTTCCCAGACCTCTGCCACGTTCCCATGCTTGGCACCCTGTGTATTTCTGCTTTGCATGCAAGGAGCCTACGCTTTTTAAAAAGCTCTCTGTCATCCCAGAATGTTCCAGGCACTACAACAAAACAAACAAGAGCTCTCTTTAAGCCTTCTAGGCATGTTTCTGTCTAGCAGTTTTTGACAGAAAACTGGAACAATTTTAAACAAAGCACAGGCATCCTGGACCAAAGGCTTATTTTTTTTCTGTGTAATCTAGTTTCCATGAACCCTCATACACTTATCTGTGCTGCTGGTGTCTGCATCACAAGCTTCTCCCTACCACTAAAAAGAATCTTCTCTAACTGCTGTCACCACAACTGGTCATGAAGCTGCTGAATAATTGTCTTGGTTGCTGCATACACAGACACAGAATTTTGGTAACTAAATGGCCTACCCTTACAGCTTGTGAACAACTCACAGTGTATCCCCATCTCCTCTAAGGACCACTCGACTTTGTGTTTGCTCCTCTATGAAAAGCTCAGTCTCATCAATTTCACCATCTCCAGGTCTCCTCTCTTTTTCTTTTTTTAAATCCCTTTATTATGCCAGAACATTTTATAATTATTACACTTTACCCCCATCTGCTGGTAAAATGAAGGTGGTACATATATAACAGCTCTAACTACACATGGGTAACTGGCAGAGAAAAAGAGCTAGTTCCTGCTTGGTTAAAAGACATAGCCAAAGTACTTGATGGATGAAATAAGAAGGGGAAGGGAAGAAGTTTCTTTAAAGATCCAGTATTGCACATATCCGCTGATGTACGGCCTGTACAGCTTTGATTTTGCAGTGTGCCTTTATTTCTTAAATTGATATTTTCATTTAGAAAAAGAAGCTCGCACTGAGAAAGTTTCTATTTATAAATTTATAAGTTATAAAAATTTAGTAATTAGCAACAGATCACTTCTATTTCTCTCCAAAATAAACCCTTTTCTTTATAGGAATATTTTATTATTTCCTGATGTACACATTAATTATCCCTGGTGTGGGCTTTTTTTCCAAGTCTCATCTGGAAATACTTCAAATGGAATAAATTTTAAATCATTCTCCTTTTGGAATAAGCTAAATTTCTGAACTCTTGAAATGTTCAATTTATTCTAGCATTTTACTTTACTTCCATGAGCAAGGCAAAGCACTTCAGGAGCCAATTAGAAAGAACTGGAAAACCTCCTAACATGAAGGGCTGACAGCTGAAAATCCTAAATCTGATGGACTGCCTCGTAGATTGTCATGTACAATGTCTCTCTCCATAAGCAGACCTTCATCTCCTAAGCAGAAAGAGAAAGCATTTATTTTTAAGGCTGTTTTAGTCTTTCCATACACAATAGTCCCTCTTTTTGTTTTTTTTTTCCTATATCTTTATTTATTTTTTTTCTTTTTCTTTTTTTCCTTCATTTCTTCCCCTTCTTTTTATCTCCTTTCCTTTCCTGCCCTCTAGTGACCAACCAAGCATGTTTCTAAACAAACTGAGCACACTTCGGAAATACTTTATGTTTCTGTTTTGTGAGGTTATGCCACCAGAATAAATACGCTTCAAAGGTACAGGTCATGGGTACATCACAAATTACACTAAAAGCTGTGAAAGGTTTTTTTCAGCTGTTCATGGCTGAACCTCTCAGGCTGGGTTAATCATGTGTTACAAACCCCCTGCTGCCTCTAGAAAAGTCCCTAGCACATGTATTGGGTGGGATTTGGCATGTATTTCAGCTATGGTTTTCTAACCATGCTATCGTACAGAAGAAAGAAGAAAAATATTTCTCATAAAATAAGTAAACATATAAATAACCAATAAAAAGGGGGGGGGGGGGGGGGGTATGTATGGTGAATCTCAGAAGTCACTGTGAAGGCTATTAATACACCAGCCCTAAAATATGCTGAGAGTCTTTGCCTCCTTGAATTCAAGGCTAATTGAATCCTGTTTCCATTCATAAAGACCTCCTGTTGTTTCCCACTTAAGCTATCACAAAGACATGCTGGAAAAGGAAATCAGGCAATAGATAATTTAGAATAATAGTATCATTTGGATATAGTGATGTGGAGAGAATGTAGAGTTTATTTCATGGCCATGCTCTTTATAATCATGCTCCAGTGGAACAGTGAAATATTGTTCTGGATTTAAAATTACTTAGAAGACCTGAGAAGCAGGATGTGTTTGTATTTACACAGGTATTTGCACTTCCAGAGATTTCTAGATACAAAGTCCCTTCTTTAATTTTGAAATTAAAGCAGTCAAGTTATAGTGTTTGCTACTTCTGCTGTAGGCCCAAATAAGGGTTTGTGAACTCAAAAGCTTGTATAGTTTTTCCAACTGTGCTAATGGTGATAATAAAAGATACCAACAGCAGCATTGCAAGTCTTGTTTTCAGTCAGTGGCACCTGCAGGCAGGAAGGGAAGCTCTCATCATGCATACTTTGGAGAAGTTGGGAAGGTCTGAGAGGGCTGCAGGCCTATGAGGCACATTTGATGACAGTTTATGCCAGAACATTATGGCCCCATGCAAAGCAGGGGATAAATTATGTATATGTGGGACTCTGGCCATAGCCTGGCTATTCTCTGCCTGCTGAACACAGCTTGAAATTTAAATGGAGACACAGAGAAAAGCCAGAGAGATTACAGAAAACACACATAACCAAGGCACCGCGTTTGTCAAAGTTTGTGGTTTCTGCCCCGTGCTGGCTGCGTTCTTCTGTCACACTCCTACTGTGGGTATGTGTAAATTACTAAACTGAACAGGACACAGACACAAGCATCTGACACTAGAACATGGTGACAGCCTGGTACAGCTTGTAGTCTCCCCCAAAAAATTCCTGGGTGCAGTCTAGGCATGAGCATGGATCAGGGACAGAAAATTTGGATGTAACTGCCTTGTTGCAAGGACAGGGATGCTTGACAGAATGGAAGTGACTAGACTGTACAGCTAGATCTTTTTCTTTGTACTAAGTAATTTAATTTCCTAACGTACCAGTAGTCTGCAAGATGAACTGAGTTTGGAGGTACTCATCTCTGCATTTGCAACAAGGTACTGATCCTATTTAACTCCTTTTCCAAAGTAAGTGTTATAATATGGTGTGAGTGAAAAAAACCCCACATTCCAGAATTATCAGCTGAATCCTCTTCTAGTCAGTCCCACCTGGACACAGGCTTCCCTATCAAGCCGATGAGGCTTCCTGGGGTGGAGGGTGCAGGGGGGACACTTTCTGTTCTCTTCCAAAACCTTGAATTGGCAAAGGCAACTATCAGGGTTTTTTTATACCTGTTTTTCAAGATTAATGAAGAGAACAATGTAATTTATGCTGTATAATTTCCTTTTCCTAGTTATTATGGAAGCACTCAACTTCCTCGGAGTCACAGTGTTTTGTTCCATGAGCAACAGTGCAAGGAATCATGAAACCATTGGCACCAAAATGCAGTCTTACACATTTTGCACGGGGGAAAAAAATCCCTGAAAAGAAAGATCCCCATACGTGCAGAGGCACGTTTGTTCTCCCGCGACGAATCTCCATGCTTTATTTTTGTCTGCCGCTCATCGCCGCGTACAGCGGAGCAGGGGGTAGGTGACAGGCAGTCCGTGTGACCGCGGGCCCCACTCCGCGGGCCCCTCACGCTCCCGTGCCGAGGCGCCGTGCCAGGCCCGGGCCCGCTCCCCGGAGGAGCCGCAGCACCGCGGCCCGCCGCTGGGAGGCTCCCGCCGCCCGCGCGCCTGCGCACGAGGCCGGCGGTGCCCGGATCCCTCCGCCGGGCGCAGCGCCCGCCCGGCAGCGCGTGCGGAGCCCCGCGGGCCGTGAGGGGCGGCGGGGGCTGCGCGGGGCCCGGCCCGGCCCGGCCCGGCCATGGCGGGGCGAAGGTGCGCGGGTGGCGCGGTCGCTCTGGCTGAGGCGCCGGGCTGCGGCGCGGCGGCGGCCGAGCCGGCCCGGGAGCTGTTCGAGGCCTGCAGGAACGGGGACGTGGAGCGGGTCAAGCGGCTGGTGCGGCCCGAGAACGTGAACAGCCGGGATACGGCGGGCAGGAAGTCCAGCCCGCTGCACTTCGCCGCAGGTACCGGGGCAGGGGGAGCCGGGGGGCAGTGCCGCCTCCCCGGGGCTCCGGGCCGGGCCGGGTCGTGGGGCAGCGCCGGGCAGCTCGGGCCTCGCCGCTCGGGCCGGGCGCAGCGCGGGGGTCCGAGAGCTCCGGCGGCCCCTGAGCATCGCCCCCCCCCCGCGGCCCTGCCCGGCGCCGGGACCGAGTCGGTGTCACCCCCGCAGTGGGGGTCGCCGGGCGGTACAGCTGCGTCTGCTCGCTTATTTCCTATTTATTTTTTCCTTTTTTATTTTTTTTAACTCATCTGGCTTTAAGGACACATCTGGAGTGGGATTTACGCTGTTCGTGTTGTGACACGTGAGCTCTGACGGGGACGCATGTCCCACGTATACAGTTCTCGTGGATTTTAGCAGGCCTGTGCATTTTTAGAATTGAACTCATAAAGGTGCTTGTCAGTTAACACCGTTTCTAAGCGTTTTGCGTTCTTATCTTTGACAAATGGACTTTGTTAATTCAGGACGTAAGTAAGCAAACAGCTGACGTCAGAGGACAACTGCTTTCACTGGCAACAGGCCAGAAGATTGTATCCCACCTTTTCAGACAAAGACCTGACTGTGACTGTTGTTTTCATGTTGGTTGTTTTGGTTTAATTACAGCCTTAGATGTAGCACCCCAAGGCTGACAGGCTGCAGCAAACAGCAGCTTCTTTTCAGCTAAACAATATGGATAGTAACAAAGATGTTTGTTTCTTTATTAGATTGTCTTGCTAAAGGTTCCTGCTTCAGGTGTGCTTTCCTCATGTTAAGAGCTTGACTCAGACTTAAGAGGTCTAAGTTCTTGAAAACCTCCTCAGGACAGCAGTATTTCATAAATTCAAGAAGCTTGATCGGCAAGAGAGCTCCGGAGACAAAATATCCTGTCAGAGGAAAACAATTTTTGTAGCTATTTTTTGATATGCAGCAATCCTGCCTGTTCACTTATAAACTCTGAACTCCTAAACAACTGTGTATGTTTTAGAGCATTTTGGAGAAGTGAGGAGTTGCTTTTATTTGCTTTTTGTTAGTTTGTTTTTTTGGTTTTCTTTTTTTTTGCCTAAGATATTTCTCATTCACTATAATGATATAGTTTATGTCTCTATACAGGAGTGATCTGTCTTGGCTTTGAATAACTCCTGATCTGTATAAATATTTTTCTTTTAAAAATGCATAGCTATAGTTGTTAGACATGTAGTTGTTAGATTTCTAATGTTGAACAGGTTGGTGTGTAAATGGGGGACATTGTTGTCATGCCTGAGTGTTCTTAAGACTTGGTACAGAGAAATTAATTGCTCCTCTCACTGGCCTGTAGGAGATGCTGAGAGTTTCTGGTGAACATGTGATAGAAAACATTTGTGTGATTTCTCGATGGAAGTCTTTTTAGCACCTCAGGTCAAAAACTCTGCTGTTGTCAGCCCACCTGCAAGAGTCTCTGTGTGAAAGGTGGACATAAGTAGTTCTTGGACTTGGGCCTGACTGGTTTTATTTGGTTTTGCCTTTTCCCTTTTATTCACAGTTGGAGTAATACTCACTGCTTTTGTTTTTGCCTCTAAAGGAGTCACATTCCAGGAAGTAAAAAGCAAAAATCTGTTGTATTCCTGCTTTGTTTATCCTAGTTACCTGGTATTCATGGAAAATACATTACAAAACTTCTCTGACTAGTTTAATTCAATTTCAAGACTTCTTTTATGGAGGAGTTGGAGCTGAAATACATCATGTTTTGTATTGACTTTTTTTCATTTTTTAGTGGCATTCTGGGTCTGAACTTAGGTTCTGTTTTCTACATATTTTCCCAGATCTTACCTAACAATTGTTTAAAAAAAAATAAACCAAATTCCTCTTTTTCCATGTGTCAGTTTATAAAGGTGGATTTTGAAGTAAAAGTTGTAAAAAAAAAAAAAATTAAGCTCTCTCTGGAAATATGTCATTATCAGAAGTAATACATATTGGAGTTTTGCCGGAGGTTGCTCTTTGGATTTTTTTAGTACACAACTGTGTGTGTGATAGTTAAGTTATTCTGAAGGTTTTGTCAAGAGCCCACCACCCTTCACAATAAAAGGGGCTCCATCTCCCATCATAAGCTGCATGTACTTCCTCAAATCAGTCTTTTTCATCACACTGTGTGTCAAAGTTCAAAATATCACAAGGTTTTAAGGACTTAGCAGGTACCAAAATGCCCTTCCTTCAATCTGAAATTAATAAAAAATATGATCACCCAGAGTAGGGGAGAAGAAATTGAGCTAAGTTCTTTCTGTTAGCTTTTTATCCCATCAAAAGTAGCTGAATGTCAATTGTGGTATACAGTGACTGTAAATAAACACCTTTTTTAAATTATACACAGTTGTACATTTCTGCTATGATTAACAATTGGGAATTGTCAGCTAAAAATTTGCAATGGAACAAGGTGGTGAGCTGCTCGACTGTCACAGGTGGTAGAAGAGTGTCAGCTCAAGGTCCTGAGTAGCCTGTCTTTCTTGTTGGCAATAAAAAGCAAAGAGTTTCTGATGATAAGACTGCTACCTTGCACAGTTGAAAGCTGTGATCCCATTTAGGTGGTCTCTTAATAAAAGCTCAAGAACTAAAGAAAACCCCGATCTCTTAAAAATTGCAATGTTGGGGGGTTTTAAGTGTTGAAATAGTTTTTACTGCAGCCAACTAATGGTGAAGAGTAATTTTTAGAGTAGGCAGTGACTGCCTTCCTGTGATAGCAAAGGCTGCCCCTGTTCCACTCTCAGGGAAAACAGCAGAGGCAGAGACCACTGTGCAGTTTGGTCACTTCCTCTGTGCATCCTTTAGAAAGTAATAGGAAAATAATTCCCCTTCCATATATGGTGCCCTCTTGTACAGATGCTTCCCCAAGGAAGTCAGGAATCCCTGCTGTGGGCTCAGTGCTAGAGAGAAGTTACAAAAATTGGTGTGATACAAATGAGTTAATTTCATGGGCATTAAATTAGCTGCAGGTAGTTGAGGGTGTTGCTGCACTTAAGGTACTTTCTGAGTAGGTGCAGGCTTTGCTGAGAGAAAAAGTGTGGATTGCTCATGAATTGTATCTGATTGAACCCCTGCATTAAATAGAGGGATCCAGGGGAATTCTCTATGCCTGTAGTAGGGTTTACTACAGCTGATTTTCAGTTGTGATGTTGATTCCTGCTGAGGTATTTTACCTGTAAAAACATTGCTTTACATCAATACTTTGAGGGGTAGGAATGCCTCTGTACAAGAATGAGTGGTTTAGCTACCAGATATGTGACTTCTGGACAAAGAATTTGATCAGAGTTTTTTCTAACATAATTGCAACAGTCCTGGAGAACATCTTTTGGTACTCAAAGGAGAAAATACCAAGCAGTCTGTCATCAAATAATAGTTTTGTTTATGTGTTTGCAGGACTCTAGCACATGTGAAGGTCTCTTTTGAGTAGTTTCTCAAGATAATTTAGTATGTTTTGAGTATATATTCAAACTATATACAGAACTTTTGAAAGGTTGAAGAAGCAAGAAAAATATCACGACACATTCAAGAAAAATGACAGTATTTATAATACTTAAAATAGCTGAACATACTTAAGATTGAGAAACATGATGCATATAACGTAATATAGACAATAAGGCAGCATGGGTATAGCTACTAATATTTTTTTTTTTGGCAGCAGTTACATGCATGCATGTGCAGTGAATATGATTTACTGTGCCTGTACAGATAAATTGTTTTTGCATGGACCATGTGTTTGATCCAGTTCTCATCCCAAGTATGCTGAGCTCCTGTTCTCTGTTAGGAAGGCAAGGTGGGTAAGTGCCATGGTGAGACTAAAAAGTGAATTTGCTGTAGAATCTGTGGTTCTATCATAGGCAAGGTGCTAGTAAGCTAAGATTTGTATTGTTAGTATTGTATTTTGAAGAAACACATCACCAGTATTGTGTTTTGAAGAAACACATCACCATTATAGCCTTGTGACTGTCACTGGGAAACACCTTGAAATTAATCCTGTGATTCAAAAGTTCGACATAAAATGATTGATTGTTACAGTAATGACAAATCTGTGGTGAATGTGGTTCCTCACCAGAGTCTTGAGGGAAGAAGAGTAAAGTGAGAATTTAACTAAAGTATTTCTGAGCACTTGTCCAGGCCTCTCTCTCTGACATATACAGCTCGTCTACAAGATCTTCTTTTGGCAAGTGGGATCCAGAAATTGGTTAATAATGGCAGTGGGCTTTTTATGAGCTTCAGGTGGTGAAAGTGCTTCTTGCTTCAGAAGAGGCATTAACTGAAGTCAGATCTAGTGAAGAACATGCTATTAAATGCTTCAGTCACAACTAATTTTAAGACTGAAAGTTCAGTTATAGCTGAAATGCTGACACTTGTACGCTTTGGTGACTTTGTCACTGAAATGTTGTGTTGATATCAGTAATATACATCATTACTAGGTTATGGTTGCAAGGACTTAAACCTGCCATAGACATTCTATGGGTGTTCTGTAGCAAAGTTTGCTGCGATCTGAATATTATTGGTATTGGCAACTTCATGGTTATTCTGTCTGAGGGGAAAGCTCAAGACTTCATCCAGATCTTGATCTTTTCAGGAAAAGAGTTTGTCAGATATTTAAAGCAAGGAAGGCCAAATCCTGCACACATTAGTTGTTTCAGAGAAGGCACTTGGCAGAAGACTGATACGTGGCAGCTAAAATATGGCTCTTCCCTGCCCTAATAATTGCTGAGACCCACAGAGACATTCATGGAACCTTTGAGGTGGCCTTTGGAATATAACCAGATGGGTATAATGGCTGCAAGCAGAAATCCTAAAGCGTTCTGGCCTTACGTGGTGATATTAGAGCACATACAGATAGAGTTTGATGCCCTAGTTCATTTGCCATTATATAAGTATGCAAGATACAGCTGGAATTTGAGGGAACCCTATCAAGATATTGTTTCTGTAATCTTTAATATTATTTTTCTACTGAGTTTAATCAAATTTTTAAGAGTTTCAGAAGAATCGTTAGTGTGTAAATGCTTCTGTAGTAAGCCATGCCACTTGTGATTGTTTTAGGAGTAGTTACTCTTACTGAAGTTTGTTGGTTTAATCTCCACGTCTGGGGCAGAAATTTCTCTTACCCTGCCCTAAAGCCTTTTCTCCCTTTTCCTCTTCCAGGTTTTGGTCGGAAGGATGTAGTTGAATATTTACTTCAAAGTGGTGCCAATGTCCATGCACGAGATGATGGAGGCCTTATTCCTCTTCACAATGCTTGCTCTTTTGGCCATGCTGAAGTTGTCAACCTGCTCTTACGGCACGGTGCAGATCCTAATGCTCGGGATAATTGGAATTACACTCCCCTTCATGAAGCTGCCATTAAGGGCAAGACAGATGTCTGCATTGGTAATTTTCTCCCACTCTTCCTGTGACTGACTCACTTGTTTTCACAGTGAAAAATCAAGAACCCTTTAAAGACCATTTTCACTGACTGGAGCTATGGCTGATACAAGGGTTAAAAGTAAACAACTTTTTTAAACTTCACTTCATATGTCACTGTTATAAGATACAAGTTTTTGTATCTATTTTATATGATTGTCTACCTATAAAGGTTCACATTGACATCATGGGGAAAGTGCTTTAAAGTGACATGGTGGAGCTAAATTCTGTTTCAGCCTAGACTCTTATGCTGCCTTCTGCTTTTGATCACAGTGCAGTGGAAAGAAAAAAGTGGTCTTAATAATGGTTTCATTCTGTCTTATGTGTAACAGCTGTGTTAAAACTAGTTAAGGATGGGAAAACTTCAATTATATTGACTATCTGTTTTACCCACACAGTTCTTGAGAAGAGCTCTTTAAGAAAGAGGTAGAAAGTTAGACGTGTAGTCGAGAAACGTCTTGATTGTGTGGTTTGCTGTGATTTATTTTAAGAGAGCTGTAGAACTCTAGAATGCTGTACAGATAACATTGCATGTTTGGCCTGAATATGAGTGCAACATGCACAGCCTGCCACTGCTGTCTGCAGGTTAGGACAGCACAAGATTTGGGGCAGCATACTCTGGAGCTGATGGCAAATAGCTGCTGAGTTTTTGTAGTGGGTCAGTCACAAGCTTTCAGCTGGGATTGTCTCTTGTCAGTCCGTGGTTCTCTTTCTGAACTTCTTTTTTTTCTTAAAATGTGTCTAGACATGTTTCATCAGATACTCTGGTCACAGATGACATTGCAGAATGCTGACAAAAATTTGAAAAAGGAAGTTAGGATGTTTCTTTTGTTGCTTGCAGATTACAGTAACAATATGTCTCATAAACCTTGTCTAGTAGAATTGTTTTCTCATGTAATACTTTGGCATTTTTGTAGTACTCTTGCAACATGGTGCTGAACCAACCATCCGGAACACAGATGGAAGAACAGCTTTGGATTTAGCAGACCCGTCTGCAAAAGCAGTGCTGACTGGTAAGTGATAATCTTTAGATTTCTTTATGACTGGTAACAACTGAAGTGATGCAGCACAGTAGTTTGGGGCTTGTCTTTTTGATAGTGCTTTAACTTGTCTCTGGTTTATAATTCGTAATAGAATTAATTCCCTTGTGGCTTTCATCATCTCAGTCATGGTATGTTCTGGATAGTTTATCATGCTAGTTCAGTAAAGAACTGTCAAATTTTTTAGAATCATAGAATGGCTTAGGTTGGAAGGGACCTTAAAGATCACATCGTTCCAACCCCTTGTCATGGGCAGGAACATTGATTAGACCAGGTTACTCAGGCAGTCCATGTTTTAAGGCATGGGCCTTAAAAAATCCAGGGGCAGGGAATCCACAACTTCTCTGAGCAGCCTGTTCCAGTGCTTCACTCTGAGTAAAGAATTTCCTCCTAACATATAATCTAATTTAATCTCTCCTTTTGGTTTAAACACATATCCCTTTGTCCTATCAATACCTGCCTGTGTAAAAACTCACCCTTCCTCTTTTTTAAAAGCTCCCCTTAACAACTGAAGAGAGTATTTGTAAGTAATTCTAGTATTTATGTTCTCTAAAATTTTAGCAGAGGAGGTTAAGTAGTGAACTCGACATAAAGTTATTTTTTGACAGCTGAAGAATGTGCTTTTGTCTTTTAGGTGAATACAAGAAAGATGAACTCTTAGAAAGTGCCAGGTATGTATGTTTGGAAAATAACTGGAATTAGTTATATTTGCAGAATTTGGTGTAATTAATACATAGCTATATAGTCTTTGGAGTTTATATTCCATCTAGATGCTAAGCTTTGGCTGTTTTCTGTGAATGAAACTATGAAAGTAGTTGCATAAATGCATTTTTGTTTTCCCTGTAATGCTGACAATACAGAGGGAAATGTGTTGCTTCAGAGGTGTTGAACATTATCATAGTGAAACATATCAAACCAGAATAAGCTACTAAAAATTAGGATAAGAATATTTCTGCTCATTTTGTATCTTGTTTTTCAGGAGTGGAAATGAGGAAAAGATGATGTCTCTTCTTACACCATTAAATGTTAACTGTCATGCAAGTGATGGCAGAAAGGTATTTTTGTTTTGTTTTGGTTTAAAAGTAGTTATCTCTTACATGATCCAGTTATTGTTTGACCAGATTTTAAAAACATTAAACATAAAATTATTTTCTTCACTTATGTAGAAAAATAAGATTCCACCTTCTCTAGCAGCCAGCCAGCTGAGGTTTTTTGTTTGTTAATCTGAAAAGAACTATGCAAATAATTATATATAGGAGCAATAAATAAACATGTTTTCAATTGAAACTTCTGCTTGACCTTCATATCTGCAGTGATAAAGAAGCAAGGCCTTTTCACAGATTTTTTTCCCTATCAGGGAGAAACACACAGGTGCTTTGACACCTTGAGGCAAGTTACTGCTCTTGTTTTGGGAGCAAGCTGTTCATTGCTGTAAATAATGGTAAAGAAATACATAAAAAGTGTTCAAAATCTCCATTCTGAAAAATTGCGAATCTTCTGGGTTTAGCCCCCAGCCTACAGAAGGATCGGGTTATTGAGTATCACTTTCTGGCATCCTTATTCTCATTAAGTATTTGTATTCCTTGACACAAGTTTTGATCTAGTTACTTCCCCTCTGTGAGGCTTTGTGGTAAGATACTGGGATCTCCAAAACAATGATGAATCTCTGTTTTCTCATCTGCTTATGAGGCTTATCCTCTAGGAACTTTAGAAATCTGTTAGTGGATGGGTATGTAAATGCAGAGGATAAGATTTATCCTCACTGGTTTGTAGCTTTGCCCTTAGTGCTGCTGATGCTTGAATGCATTTGCTAGAAAAGATCACAGAGCAGTTTTCTGTCTGCTTTATGTAGGGTGAGAGTTTAGAAGAGATGGAATATCCTCCACACCCCACTCACTGCACTCACAAATGTGGATAACAATCCCTCTTGATTATTTTTAAACTTGCTTCACTGACTGGCAAAGAAGCTTCTTCATAGTTTAATAGTCATTGCTGTTAATGGTCTTCCTACTTCCCCTTTCACAAGGACACAGTTTGTGCCAGCAAAGTATTTTTAGCTATGGTAGGCTTAAAAACCAAAAATGGCCTTGGTATTAGTGGTAGAGTAAATCTGGGGTTTGTGTTTATGTTGACTTGAAGAGTAGTCAGTGAACAGTGAACATACTCATGAAATGTCTGATTCAGGCACGCCAAGATTTTTTTAAAACTTGCAAATCTTTAAGGACTTCAGCATTTTGTACTGTTAACAAGCTGTGAGGAAAGAAATGTAAAATTAACCTTGGTTTTGTGTTACTGATTTATTCTATGTTCTGTTGTTTCAGTCTACTCCATTACATTTAGCAGCTGGATATAACCGTGTTAAAATAGTCCAGCTCTTACTGCAGCATGGAGCTGACGTACATGCTAAGGATAAAGGGTAGGTTCCTTTTATCCTTTGTTCAGAATAAACAGAATTTGTTAAAAATTGAGGTGAAGTAAAGGGCAGTAATACTGCTTCAATCATTAAGAATTTCTGACTTGAGACTGTTCTGTCACCTTTAACCTTTCTGCTATGATAAAAATGCAAGTTGATTAGTTTTCACAGGAAAGATATTGCAGTATTTTTTTTGTGAAAAAAGATACAATATGGGTCACTCCTGAACATCCCCTGCAGATAGTTCTTCCTGCTTAGGGTTCCAAGTATGTGTGGAACCATTTCATCTTCAGTGAGACCATGCAATTCACTTCTCATCTTCTGATTATTTTAGATGTTTACTGTTCTGATAAGTGTTGATGGGATTTTCTGGTTTCATTTCCCCATGGTTTCATTTGAACATTTGTCATATTATTTTTGTAAAATGTTCAACGTAAAGCATGGTAGCAGTTGCAGTGTGTTAGATGCATTTGAAATTAACATATGTGTACTAAAATAATCATCTTTCTTCTTTTTATTCTATGTAGAGATCTGGTGCCACTTCACAATGCCTGTTCCTATGGTCATTACGAAGTAACAGAGCTTCTAGTAAAGGTTGGTCTTTGAAGAAATTAAACTGCATATTAATAAAGAAGAGCAGTTTGTAATAGACTAATACAAGTTGCATATTTTTTATTTTGTATGTGGATTTACAAAACTTAAAGAATGATAAATTGCTTTTGCTATACATGTTAATGATTATTAAGCTGAAGCTACAGAATATTCTGCTTGCAAGGAAGCTTTTTCTTTATGAATGTGCTTTCTGTTTTTAACTCTATCTGCTCCAAAGTTGAATGTTTTCATACCACCGAGTAAGTACTGCTTATCTCAGTCTTTCTACACTCAGTGAAAAAATAGCACCGAAAAAGCTCCTACAAGCTGAGTGATATTTTGAATTTGAAAGTAGAAGACTCTTTTAGAAGACAAGGCAATAACAGGTTTTTTAAATGAATACTGGTAAAGATAGTAAATGTTTTAAAATTAAAGAACAGTCAGTCTTTTGAGGAAATTAACTTTACAACATTAGTTTGGGCCCTGAATTGTAGCCTTCACCGCAAAGAAAAAGAAACCTGTCACTTTTCCTAACAAAAGGGAACTCTTGGAACCAAAGTAGTTCTGGATTATGTTAGTCTTGAAGATATGTATGATGCACATGAAACTATTGACTTGAAAATGTGGGCTGCAACATAATACGTGTGCTCCACCAAAGGAGTTTTGAGCTGTGCCTATTCTCAGCTGCCACAGCAAATCAAGATCATTACAACAACTGAGAGTGTTCTGTTACCTAATTCCATTTGGCTGCTCAGGGAGTAGTTCTTGTTCTGTTCTGTGTTTCAGCCCACAACTAATCCCTTGTATCTTTCTATTTGTTTAGCAAAAAAATAATTTAAAAAACTACTGAAATAAGCTTATGTTGTAAATATAAAGTCATTATTTATTTTTTTTTACTTCAGGAGCCAGTTGTAAAGTGAGTTTTTGCAATGGTGGTCCTAGACATAACCCCACAAATGAACTTCTGCCTATACACTACTGCGTGTCTTAACAATTTAGCTAGAATAGTATTCCATATTGGATTTCTGCTCCAGAGAATTCTGAGTTGCTTTCTGCAAAGCTTTAAGAGAAGCAATGGGAAAGACCATGTACTTGCTTACAGGTGGAACTTGAAGAGCAATCAAAATGTTACTGAAGAAGAATTACACATATGTTATTCATCCAGGAGTGTTACTTGTAGAATCTTGTACTTAAGTGCTTTGAATTAAAATTAACTCTGAGTGTCCATCTCATTTTAGACACTGTGGCACTCATATCTTGGGGGTTATTCATAGAACATGTGTTTAACTTAGTGCAGCTGCTCACTCTAGACATTTTCTAGAGCTGCAAAGAACCAGAGCTTGTTCACAGGTGATTTGGAGAATGTGAATATTTCTCTGATTTGACCTGTAGCAGAGCTCCTTTCCTTTCCTTTCTGAAAAGACGAGCTAGTCTTTGGCTTCTTTGAATGTACCTGTGGGTCACCAGGTGATTAAAAACCACAATGTGCTGAAATGTGTTAGATTGAAAATTAGTGTCTTGGAAAGAGTTTGCATATAAGCATTGATTTTTATTTTAACAGTCTACTGTATTAAACCTAATAACATAGTCTTTTTCTAACGTCCTGGTTTTGACTGCATCTTTTTTTACCCCTTTCCCTTTCAAGCATGGCGCATGTGTGAATGCAATGGATCTGTGGCAATTCACCCCTCTGCATGAAGCAGCTTCTAAGAACAGGGTGGAAGTATGTTCTCTTTTGTTAAGTTATGGTGCTGACCCAACACTGTTGAACTGTCACAACAAAAGCACCATTGATTTGGCTCCAACGCCCCAATTAAAAGAACGATTAGCATGTGAGTATGAAGTGGGATCAGTTCTACAATTACAGCCTGTAATGTGTAATTAGATTCCCTAGACAGTGACCTGCCAGAAATCAGATTTGGAAAATGCTTACACTTTAAAAGTAATTGTGCAATGTTGCACAGTACATTTCACTGTTTATAATTTGAAACTGCTCTATTTTCTGAATGTAGACATTTAAAATAATTTTACTGTCAGTTTTATAGTCAAGTGGTTGTGATGGATTGTGTAGCTTTTCCCCTATTACGTGCTTTCCCTGATGACCTTACCAATACACTTCCATTTCCTGTACTTGTTCCCATCATTGCATCAAGATTGTTGAAATATTAATTTTTATTCCACAGTTTTTTGTTTGAAGAAAAGAAAAAATAACTGCTTAGAATGCTGAATATGTTTGAGTGTGCCACAATCACTGAAAGTTTAAAGAATTTGATAAAGGGCATTGATTTTTGTCCAGCAAACTTAAAGAGTTGAAAAGAGTGACCTCGGATTCTGTCCTCAAATGGTCAAACAATAACTTTCTGGGATATTTACAAAAATTGCCAGTAAATGCAGCGCTAGACTTCATGCTAGCATCTAGAAATGGTTTTCCAAAACTAGGTCAGAAGTAGAGATTTTTATATGCTTGAGGTAGTAGCTATGTGAACAGTAGAACCTACAGAGGGGTGAGCGAAATAGATCTTATGCAGCCAGTTTGGATGTGTCTGGCTTTGGTGTAGAAACAAAGCAGAATCTGTGTAGTGTTTTGACTTAACTAACAAGTTCTGTCAAGTGATGTAATAGCTTGAGTCAGACTTGGAAATGTGTGCTCCATGGTCTGCTGAATAAAATGAATATTTTTTTAACTGAAAGAAGCAATTCTCTTGATCCTTCTTGAGTCAAGGAGTGTAACCCTCTGCTATGTATTTCTTTGTTTTTAAAGATGAATTCAAAGGTCACTCACTGCTACAGGCTGCAAGAGAATCAGATGTAGCTCGTATAAAGAAACATCTTTCTTTGGAAACAGTGAATTTCAAGCATCCTCAGACACATGAGACAGCATTGGTAATATATTAGGATTTATTAGTGGTTTTGTATATATTGTGGCTAACCTAAGCATACTAGGTAGTAGTTTAGCAATAAATATTGCAGTGTCAGGTGTTGTAATGCAGACCAACCTGGAATACCCAGTGTCTAGTTAAGCAAATAACACAGATGATATTAGTAGTAGTAGTAGTAGTAGTAGTAGTAGTAATATTATTATTATTATTATTATTATTATTATTATTAATAATAATATTTTGTTCTTAAAGTTGATGTTAAGACTAACATAAATTATTTAGGCCTGTTTAGATTGTTTGGATGTCTGGGTTTTATAGAATAGTCTCATTTTAAGCTACAGCAAGCTATGTATGTTAGCTTTATTTTGATGGTTTCCATCAGTTATTAGAAAGGGGAGTTCTTGAAAATACCAGAGTAAATCCAAAAGCCCATGTAGAATCTTCCAAATTAATGAGCATCTACATGTTTTGGGGTTTTTTTTCCCGTTGTCTTTGTATGGCAGCTCATAACTGCCTGCTGATCAGCAGGTAGTAAAACCTGATATCGCTAGCTGGTTGTTAATTGTACACTGTTTAATGTTTACAGCACTGTGCTGCTGCATCTCCATATCCTAAGAGGAAACAAGTATGTGAATTGCTGCTGAGGAAAGGAGCCAATATCAATGAAAAAACAAAAGAGTGAGTGGTTACAAATGAATACTCTTTACTGTTTGTTTAGAAGATTTTCCAAAATACATTTTGAATTATTTCTTTTATTTATTTTTTTAAGCTTCTTGACTCCTCTGCATGTGGCATCAGAAAAGGCTCATAATGATGTTGTTGAAGTAGTTGTGAAACATGAAGCTAAGGTATGAGTATCATACTTTTGTAGAAATTCATGTACTATACAGGTTTTTGTACCATGGGAATGGACAGTTTTTATAAAATAATTCATCTTGGAAGGTTCTAGATTTATTGACTACAGCTGCAGTCCATCAGTCCATCATTACAGAATTACAGAATCATTTATACATTATAGAATCATCAATGTTTTGGTCCTGTTTTTAAGAAATGCAGATGTAGTTCTCTCTGTGAACAGAAAACTTTCCGTGTCTTACTTGTCCAGCAGTAATAGTGAAATACATAAGGAAAAAAAGTGGGGGGTGTATATAAATAGCAAGAAACTAAACTGAACTGTGTCACAGATAGACTTTACATGATATATGCACTAAAAAGTAAAATGAAAGCAAAATGTTAAGTCATAATGCAATGGTTAGTTCAAACTTCCACAAAAACAAAAAGTGGAAAGGAGAGACTCTGTAGTGCTTGAACCCTCCAAGACTGGCAGTTGACTCTCTCTCATGGAAATTTGGTTATAGCCTGACTGCTGTGAAGTTTCCAAAACCAGAGGAAGAGTAGGGAATAAAAGTAAGGCTTGGGTGCAGAGCTTTAAATTATTGAATACCCTTTGACTGAACCAACACATAGGAAGTCCTCAGTCTGAGAAATCACAATAAGCCAATGCGAGGTAAAAGCTGTTTTACATGTTAGCACTTAAGATCTGTACTGCGAGGAGCAAAATAGTGAATTACTCCTGTTTGTGGTAAAAATGCACTGGATTATTCCCATGCCTCTGAAAGAGGGCTGCTTGATGAATTGTTTTTGTTTGAAATCTCATCACCTTTGTAAATGTACTAAATGTGTTCTTTTTATTAAGGTAAAGATATTATTTGTGAAATGTTCCCAGTCAGCAATGAAAACATATTTAGTACTAACTTCATAGTGGTATTTCTTGTCTGTGTTATTTTTAGGTTAATGCATTAGATAATCTTGGCCAGACCTCTCTGCATAGAGCAGCACATTGTGGTCATCTTCAGACGTGCAGGTTGCTGCTGAGTTCTGGATGTGATCCTTCCATCGTGTCTCTGCAGGGCTTTACAGCCTTACAGATGGGGACTGAAAGTGTGCAACAGTTACTACAAGGTATGCTACTACAAGGTATGCTGAGTTATTCAACATCCACTGTGGTGCTTCATTTTACTTGCCATTCAAGTACTGTCAAATAATAGTGAAGACTAGTCAACAAAAAGAGTGTTCTACAAAAGACAGTGCTAGGTGATGTTTTACTCCCTACTTAACAAATATAATTTACTGTCTAGATCATCAGAGATGAAGATTTTGGGCTATAGCCACCTGGGATAATTGTATTAAAATCCTGATGTAGGGTGGGGGTCTTGAAAGTAGAAAATGAGTTTTTAAAACAAAAAATGTTCGCTTTGCATTTGTGACTGGAGGCAAGAACGTACAAAGATTTGCAAGAGTAATGTTTGGACATTATAATATATACATAAACTTGGGCTGGTCTAATTCTGAAACTGAAATAAGAATGCTTTGTTGGTTCCGCAATATTCCAAAACATACAGGAAGGACATTGCTGAAGTCAACTTCCCAAACACTATCAACTGTAGCAGCTATAGTCATAGACAGTAAACAGAAACAAAACTTGTTGGTAATTGGTTAACTTTATTTCAAGGATTTTCCTTTTAAAAAACTGAATTTATTTCCTGTCTCACCAAATTTCTTCAACTGCCTGCACTTACCTGTCAAGCAATCTCATTTATTTTGCAGAAGGTATCCCATTAGGTAATTCTGATGCAGATCGACAGTTGCTGGAGGCTGCAAAGGCTGGAGATGTGGATACTGTAAAAGTAAGCTTAAACCTCTCCTTAAAAATAAGAGGGAATTTGGCATGATTGAACCTTAGCCAGCAACCAAGCCCCACACAGCTGCTTGGTTAATTTCCCCCCAACAGGATCAGGAGAGAATCAGAGGGTAAAAGCTGAAAAACTCATGGCTTGAGATAAAGGCAGTTTAATAGAGAAAGCAGAAGCCACATATACAAGCAAAGCAGAACAAGGATGGGCAGGCAGGTGTTCAGCCATCCCCAGGAGAGCAGGGCCCCATCTCAGATAAGTAACTTGGGAAGATAAACTCCATCACTCCAAATGTTCCTCCCTTCCTCCTTGTTCCCCCACTTCATGTACTGAGCAGGATGCCCTCTGGTCTGGAATATCCCTTTGGTCAGTCGGGGTCACCTGTGCTGGCTGTGTCTCCCCCAGCCTCCTCGGCAGCGTGGCAGCACGGAAAGGCCTTGGCTCTGTGTGAGCCCTGCTCAGCAATGACACCAACATCTCTGTATTATCAGCCCTGTGTGCAGCACAGATCCAAAACACAGCCCCATACCAGCCACTGTGAAGAAAATTAACTCCACCCCAGCCAAAGTAGCACAGAATGATATGCCATTGTACAGTTTCTCAAAGCAAGCAAACAGCCCTTCACTGACTGCATTAGAATTATGATCTGTCCTAAAACTTTTGTATTACACCATTATTACAGATTACAGAGTGCAATATTCATCACCTCCAGATGTTTGCCTTATATAAAAAGTATTAATAAGTCAGAGGTGTGGATTTGGGAGCAGGTGGATATTTTTCTCTAGGACAGAATTTGTAAAAAGTAAAGACTGTAAAAGTAATTAATTTTTTCTTGATAATAATAATGCAAAATGAGATATGTATAGCAATATTCTATGACTAAACTAGAGGTGTCAGCACTATATGTAGTGACACATGTTTTGTTTGGGGAAATTCACAGAAGCTGTGTACACTCCAGAGTGTAAACTGCAGAGATATTGAAGGACGTCAGTCTACACCACTCCATTTTGCAGCTGGATATAACAGAGTGTCTGTTGTGGAGTATCTTCTTCAGCATGGAGCTGATGTACATGCAAAAGATAAAGGGTAAATGCTTGAATATATACTTTCTTGACAGTTGTAATTGGTCATATCTATCAGTTTTTGAATGTTGTTAGCTGATAAGCATCCCATCTTTCTTCAGACATTTTTTATTTTCACGGAAACTTCTGTTAGAATGAAGATGTTAAGAATATCCAAAAGCATTTTGCAGCATTTCAGATCAGAGCATTAAGAATTTTTCTGGCCCTGGCTTTTACTTCTCTTTAGTGCCCCGCTGATTAAGTTTTTGCTGCAATAGATATTCCTGCTATAATAGACTGTTGGGGAGGGAAAGGTTTGTTGTGGTCAAAGATGCATTGTGTTTTAAGTTTATATCGCTTGTTGAAAAAATATTTTTAAAGAAAGTTTTTCTCTTCTTTTAATGGTTTCCAGAGGACTTGTCCCTTTACATAATGCCTGCTCATATGGTCACTATGAAGTTGCAGAACTGTTGGTTAAACATGGTGCAGTTGTCAATGTAGCTGACTTGTGGAAATTCACTCCCTTACATGAAGCTGCAGCAAAAGGAAAATACGAGATTTGCAAGCTCCTGTTACAGGTATTACATATGCTGGAGAGAGATAACTTTCTTTTCTTTCTTGTTCACTTTGAAACATAAATGGACTTCTTTGAGAAATTGATTCCTGGTTTCTAAATTACTGTAGTTTAATGCTTTCAGTAAAAAGGATACTGCTAGTAGCTGTGTTGTCCTTTCTCACACAGTAAATGAGTGCTCTCTGCAGGAGTCCAATATGTGTCAGAATATTTGCTCAACAAAGTATTAGATACCGAAGATGCAGCATGTTTTTTCTACTGACATACTTACCACCTGTTTTTGGTGTGCACAGCATGGAGCTGACCCTACAAAGAAAAACAGAGATGGAAATACTCCTCTAGACCTTGTTAAAGACGGTGATACTGATATTCAGGACCTACTTAGAGGAGATGCAGCTCTCCTAGATGCTGCAAAGAAAGGTTGTTTGGCCCGAGTAAAAAAGCTCTGTTCACCTGACAATGTCAACTGTCGGGACACACAAGGACGGCATTCAACACCACTACATTTAGCAGGTCAGTGTTCTCATTAACTAGTTTGATGGGTTACTAATTGCTGTGGCTCAACTTTCTATGTTTACACAAGCTTAGAGTGTAGCCTCAAGCTGGAAGATTCAATACTTTTTCTTTTTAAAAAAATAGTATCTTTTTTACATATTAATCTTACATTGCTTTTCAAACTGTTCAATTATTTTCCTGTTTTCTCTAGCCAGAGAGGATTTTTTATTGTTTGTTGACAGGTTTTAAAACCAAATAGTCTTAAGGTAATGCTGTCCCTCGCAATAGGTATTACACTGTCTTCACTGGGATTGATAATTTAATTTACTTTCAGGTTATTTAAGTAAACTACTTCTCCACAACCTGTTTGGGGTTGTGTTTTAATTCTGTTTATTCTGTCCTTCTGCAATTCCAGCTGGTTACAATAATTTGGAGGTTGCAGAATACCTGTTGCAACATGGAGCAGATGTGAATGCACAGGATAAAGGAGGCTTGATTCCTCTGCATAATGCAGCATCTTATGGGGTAAATGTCTCAAACTTTGAGACTTTATTTATTTTTAAAAAATGTACATTTCATTGACAGCATTTTGAGCCTCGGTAGAATGCTTCTGTTATGGAGTTATAATGTAATCTTATTTGTAAGACACAGAATGAATAACTAGTTCACAGCTTATGTTACAGGTAAAGACTCTTACGAATTTGTAAAATCACAAATAGAGTTTTCTGACCATGAACACCTAAAAAGCCATCAGGCAGAAAGGTGTTCTGTAAAATGCCTTTCCTTACCTGTGCCAGTCAAATTTTATCAGGAAGATCTCACTTTCACTGAATTGACTGCTGTTGAGACAGCAACTTCCTGAATCTTTGTCCTTGAATCAAGTCTTTAACCAAAACAGTTGGCAAACTTTCTAAACTGGAAGTTCATAATCAGGCTCTTTTTCCTTCAGAGTCCTCTGGATTTGGAATTTTGTTTTACTCTGTCCTTTTTTCACAAGAAAACAAATCTTACTTAACTTCTTGCTGGTATGTCATAGGTGAAGAAGATCACACCCTGCTTTAGTACTTTTTAAGATCATTCTAAGAAGATTCAGAATTACTGTGATTACAGAGAAATAGCAGTAATAGTTCTGAATTATTTTAGTACACTGTGGTACCTTGGAATTTAACAGGTATTTTTACTTTTCCAGCATGTTGATGTAGCAGCTTTACTTATAAAGTATAATGCATGTGTGAATGCTACGGACAAATGGGCTTTCACACCACTTCATGAAGCAGCCCAGAAAGGAAGGACTCAGCTTTGTGCCTTGTTACTGGCACATGGGGCTGATCCTACTCTGAAAAACCAAGAAGGACAAACACCATTGGACCTGGTCACTGTGAGTGATGGGGCTTCTCTTGGGAAATCTGTACTTATCTGTGTGACACCTCATTTAAAACTATTCTTTAAAAAACAGTAATACCTCCACTTCTGCAAAATTTTAAATACTGTGGTTTCTGTGGGGTTGCTATGTGGCTGGCAAGGGAAGTCAGTAGAGCTTTATAAACCATCTTTAAATAATTTCTTGCTTCAGGCATTTTATTTCAGTATGGGGGGGTGGAAAAAAACCTTAAAACGCTAACAGAAAAACAAAACCATTAATTAATGGTTGTAATTTGATGCTTTGAATTCAGTGCTTATAGTTTGACTAATACAAAAATTTTGACAATAAATTATAAGCAAACCTAGCAGCAGAATAAATTTAAGAAATTTATCTGTCTGTAAAGATTTTAGGGGTGGGGGTTTTTTTTAAGTATTATAATGTAATCCAAACTACGCTCAGAGTAACTGTTTTGTTTCATAAATTCTGGTTGCCAGTAGAAGCTTCTTTCATTTTTTGTAGAAAATTAATTCTGTTTAACTGCCCCTTGATTCTTTTAGAAATACTAAAGTCTTTACTTTTTACAGCCTTTAATTATAACCATTTTACAGTTTCATGTATGCTGTTGGCAGAAAAGGCTATTTGTAAGCTGAATTGCAAAATGCATGTTTTCCCAATATTATTTTGCATTCTAGGAAAAAACATCGTGCAAAAGTGTTCCTCTGTTTTAATGAGTTGTTTTCTGCTCTTCAGGCAGATGATGTCAGTGCATTACTGACAGCAGCAATGCCTCCTTCTGCCTTACCGACTTGCTACAAACCTCAGGTTATAAGTGTGTCTCAGACTACAGGTTCTGCAGCCGATTCCCTCTCCTCTGTTCCATCCAGTCCATCCAGTCTGTCTGCTGCAAGTAGTCTTGACAACTTGTCTGGTAGTTTTTCTGAACTTCCCTCTGTTGTTGGTACAAACTGTGCAGAGGGAAGTACTGTTCTGGAGAAAAAAGAAGGTGAGACTTTCTCAGGAGTGAAGAACATTTTTTAACGAATTGTAAAAAGAACACTAAGGTGTGAAGTTTCCCATACGTTAATAGGGGTATTATGGTATACACAGTATTTAGATTCATTATGATGTCATTAATGAGAAACAAAAGTCTGCAAGTCTTGTAGTAGAAGATTTTACTGTTTTCCCCTTACAGAGCCTTGGAAATGTTTTTTTGCTGAACAGAACTGGTATGGTAAGCTGTGTTTTAAAAGAGAAGTCAAATGAAATTGGGCTGCATACCAAGCAGCATTTTACTACAAACTTTTTCTAATTTTTAATAGGCTGTTCTTAGATCAGGTATCTTAAAAAGGTTACTTCTATGACATTTTACTTGTCAGTATATTTTCTGTAGTAATTTGCATTTCTGGAAGTTGATTGGCTTATTCTGTGGAAGCACAAAGACTGCTCTTAGAGAGATGGAAGAGCAGATTAAGTTGCTACTAGTTAATGATACAGATACTTAATCCACATCTGCAAAAGACCAGGAATTTGTCTGTCATTGTTGCCATAGACAGGGGGAGATGCGTATGCCTTATTTTATAATACTGGTATGAATGTACATTGTGAGTTTTTCTTCTTACTCAGTTTCAGGTGTAGATTTTAGCATCAATCAGTTTGTGCGGAACCTTGGCCTTGAACATCTCATTGACATATTTGAGAGAGAACAGGTAAGTGGTTGTATTTATTTCCAGATACTCTGGGCTAGAAGGCAGTGGAATGAATAGTGACTGGTTAGTATAATGCAGAAAGACAGATTTTAAACGAGTGACTGTCAGGTTGAGTGGAATGAAGGAAAAGACTGTAATTGGGTTTTTAATTGATATATAAAATAAAGTTATATTAAAATCTTTGTGTATATATTAACAGATGCGGGCAGTTATGTTCATATCAGTTTAACGGTTTTAACAATGTTTAAATGGTAAAGGAAATAAGTAGTGTGTGTTAATTAGTAATTTTGGTGTTTGAAGATATACAGAAGAGTATTTCTCAATCAGAAACCTGGTCCTTGCAAGCAATGCAAGTTACAATTTGTAGTTTGTAACATGTTTGTTTAAGACAAAAAGTTAGAAGAAAGCAGTTGAATAAAAGTAAAATACGAAAATAATACACTGAAGCCTGTAATGTTCCTGTACTTTTCACACTTGCTTTTTTCTCTCAGCTGTTGTGAGGTACATTTTCACTGTCATTGGCAGTCGTTCTAGAACAAAAAAAAAATGGTCTTGCTTTTTTATAGATAACGTTGGACGTATTGGTTGAAATGGGACACAAAGAATTGAAGGAAATTGGTATTAATGCTTATGGCCATAGGCATAAAATCATCAAAGGAGTTGAAAGACTTATTTCTGGACAACAAGGTATATGCTTATTTTAAATTATCACATAATGCTGCCTTTGCATAATCAATTTTTATTAATTACTTATGTTATTCCAAATTTTGTCTCAATGAAAAGAATTGGTAATAAAATCTGACCTAGAAAATGTCACTTCAAATGGTAAGAATGTCTTCTGACTTGAAACCTGAGCACTTGTATTTATGCTGTGAATCTTGCTTTTCAGTTCTCTGATTTTTGTTTTTTCTCTGTGGTCACTCTTTGGTGTTTACTTAGGTAAAGTGTTGATCTAGTGCAAAATGCTCATAAGCACCTGGAGATAGGGAGTTTTTGTCTTCATCAAAGCACTCTGCAGAGCACATTCTGTTGACAAGTTCAGGCCTATTATGTACTGTTTTTTGGGTCCTGCCACAGAATGCTGTCTGCTCACTCAGAAAGCCAGCTGAAATTCTTACTTACGCTTTTCTTTAAAAATAGAGTTGGTGTGCTTTCAGTGAACCAAAATTAACATAATTGCTTTGTTCAACAGCTTTACCTTACATTAAAATTACTGCTGAAGTCTCTTTATTTGTGCAGGACTGTTGATACCAGCACAGTCCCAGCAGTCCAGAAGTCATCATAATTCAGTATGCTTCATTTAATTATGGCTGAGTAGAAGGCAAATAAAACCCTCCAAATATTTTTTTTTTTCTGGTTTGACTCGTTGAAATATCACTTACTGTTGTTTTGCTGTGTTTCATAGAAATGAACTAAATTAGAATTGGTGGGAATTTTTCCCTTCCTGATTCACCATTTGTGGATTTCAATTCTAAAATTTGCACTCCATAGTAATGAGTCACTATCCCAAGCACTAAATTACCTTTTGCTCCTTAAAACAGTATGAACCAACCCTAAGATAATTCTTTTCCTGATAATGAAGTATTTAAGTGAATTTGCATAACTTTCTCATATTGTCCGGTCTTTCTGGACAGACTCTCTGAGTAATTTGGATAAAAATTAGGTTTAAGGTGCGATTTTGGCCTCATGTCTTGTTTGAGTTCCAAGTTTACATAGCCACTGACCAGATACTTTGCCTTTTAAAGCAGACAGACCTGATGTATTTTTGAACATATGTGTATTTGTGCATATTTTAATATGCCTTTTTATAGAGAGAATATCATATATGTAAATCCTTCACCACTCCCACCCTTGTTCTTTCTTATCCCACCACCTTGCCATAAAAGGCCAGACATTTTTATTTGTAACGGCAAGCATAAGTACTTAAACAATATTTCAACAACTCTTGGTCTTTTTCTAGGGTATGTTTTTGGGGTGGGAAAGATTACTGTCAATTTTCTCAAGTTGTTTTCAATAGTATTTTGGCATCTCTTCCTAAACACAGTGTAACCATTGATTTGAGGTTAGTAGTGGATGAGCTTTATTTTGATTCTTGCCACTTTGTTTCTCCTGAGCACTCTTTCAGTTGCACACTGCTAACATGAGGCTTCAAACTGTGCCTAAATTTGTAATTCCCACTTTCCCCAGATGATTCCTTTTAAAGAGCTCATGACAGACCTGGTGTTCAATTCTAGTCACCTGTTAGTTGTCTGGAAAGGCCATGGCCAGAAGAGACACGTGATACACACTGTCTTCATAGTCTTATATCCAGTAATTGCACCCCCATTACTTGCCAGTTGTGATTGCAGTCTGTCCAAGGCAAACTGACATTGGATTCTGTGTAAAATTCCATTTGTTTTTTTTCATATTTGGAAAGATAGAGAAGTTTCCTTTAAACATTGAGTATCTTTTAAGCTTTTAATACCAGGCTCAAGCCTTTTGGGTTGACAGACAGTTCTTTTCAGTTCTTGCTGTATGACCATGGGAAAAATACTCCTACTAAATTAGTGCTTCAAGTTGCACTTCCCATTCATGATGCCATTGTCACCAGTAGTTGTGGACTTTGTTCAGAGACTGGTTGCTCACTGTGTCACTGCCTAGAGTTGAAATGAATTCTGAAGTAAGCACGTGCTTACAAGTATTTCCCCTGTTGTGTGTATTAGTATAGTGAGCTAAGCATGGACAAATGGGTTAGTGCATCTGAAATGATGATTCTTGCTGAGAGATGGATCAGTGTCCACAGATCAGAGGAAATTATTGTGGTTTCTGAAACTGTGTTTTATAACATTCACATACATTGTGCTGTGTTTTATTACATTCACAGGACTTAACCCATACCTGACTCTAAATACGTCTGCTAGCGGAACTATTCTCATAGACCTTTCCACTGAAGACAAGGAATTTCAGTCAGTAGAAGAGGAGGTAAACACCATCTTTGTAGTCTCTCAGTATTTTTGGTATTGTCACTAAAGAAGTAGATAAAGAAGTATTGCTAGACAATTTAATGATGCAGTAGACATCACTAAGTGGAAGAAAAACTTGCATAAGGATACTTTAGATTCTTGACTTTGACTGCACCACTTATAATCCGTGCTCATGATGTCTGTAATTTTTTTTCTTATGTTATTATTGCTTGTAATACTTTTAAAACCTCTACTACTATCAAATCTCTTTAATATAACATAAATTCTATGCAACCAATGGATTGCCTGTTTGTCATATGTAGTTTTACATCACTTCCTTTCAAATCACACAAGGTAGAATTCTGAATAAACACTATTTTAGAGAGATTAGTGACAATCTTCTCCAGTTTGAAAACTAGACCATGGAGCAGTCAAAATATGTTGTTTTTTTTTGTTTTTTTTTAATCATTAAACCTGTTCATGTGCATTCACAACATCTGGCATTACTTAACAACCAGTTACCTAAAAATTTTTCTTACTGTTTTTTTGTTAGTACGTAATTAGTTCTTTTCATTATTTGACTTGTGTAAAGGAAACGTGTTGAATGTGTTCTGAAAGAACGTAATCCTCTTTAAATTCTCACTTCTCAGATGCAGAGTACTGTCCGAGAGCACAGAGATGGAGGACATGCTGGTGGAGTCTTCAATAGATACAACATCTTAAAGGTGACTGTTGGTTTTTTATGGCCAGTGGTTTTTCACCTTTGGAGTTTTGTCTAAAAGTAACATGTCCATAAAGTGTTCTACACTTGTTTAGTTCCATAATGTGACAAGATGTGCCATTCTTAGACATGTACAGGATAAAGATCATCAGCCAGGGAAATTCAAAGACTTAGGTTTATACGGAAAAGCTGCTTACGGGTTAGTAGTCAGGAAGAAATTTTATGAGAAATTGACATAGAAGGATCTCACTGAAAACTGGAGAGTTTTTGAAGAAAAAGGCAGAAGGTTTTGTAGGATTTAAGGGTATCTTTAGAGGGAGAATATTAGGAAATACACACAAGAAGGAAAAGCAAAACTTCTGAACTCTTATTTTGGCTTGATTTAACGTCAAACAAGTGTGAAACAACAGGCAGTAGACAAGTTTAAATAATCTAATGGAATTTTGGTTTGTATTTATGTAGTTTTCCTTCTGAAGTAATGGTAATTTTCATTAATGTCATAAATACTTGATTTGCAAGTAAGTATTGTTAAGTTTTATTCTGAACTGAATTTGCAATGGAATTGCTATGGTATATCTACATGTGCAAGACTTTGCAATGCCCAGCATACCTCTGCATGGAGTATGTAATTTACTTTTTTTTAGAAGTGCTTCACAAGTCTTCATGGAAGGCATTTCTTATTTTACTGATTGATCTTTTTACTAGTGATTCGGCATCAAGAATAATGACTGAGCCTGCTAAATTTAAATTAGAGATTATTTAATTTAATGATTATTAACAACAAACTCTGTAAAATGAATTGATTCTTAAGTATATAATTTACTTGTCATACTACAACAAGCAGTTTGTGCAGGCTAAGTCAGTTTGTGTTTCATTGAGTCCCAAGGAAAGTATTCTTGTTCCAGTGGCAATGTAACCATAGTATAGTGGCTATAGGTTAGATATCTGTCCAGTAAACTTAACAGAGTTTTTTGATGTCATATTGACTGTTTCAGATTCAGAAAGTGTGCAACAAAAAACTATGGGAAAGATACACTCACAGGAGGAAAGAGGTCTCTGAAGAGAACCATAACCATGCTAATGAAAGGATGCTGTTTCACGGTGAGAAATTGAAATGCACTTCATGAACTTATTTCATCAGCAGCATTCTTCATTGGAGGGTTTCTACTGTCTCAAACAAAGCAAATTTCCTCTGTGAAAGTAGGTTCTAGGTTGTACATGAGTTTTATGAGCAAGTATTTGTGTATTTCACATGGGATGATACAATGTACTGTATCATTCTTCTGAAATTGCATTTCCTTGTCTCTTCCTGAAGGAGACTTCAAAAATCTAAGTGAAAACGTTTAAGCAATTATGAATGAATATTGAGTACTGTGCCTCCTTGAGTCTGTTTTATCAGCTGTATGACCAAAATGATTAAAGGTGAAGCTTTATTCTGTTAAGGATGGTTTTGTGGTGGGATTTTTTTGTTTGTTTTCTTGATTTTGTAAGTTGATAAGTTAGTTTGGTTCAGCATTCCAGAAGAGATAGCTTATCATTAGCAAGGTAAAGCCGGCTGAAGTCTTTCCTGTGCACAGAGTTTGTCCTGGTGAGCAAAGTTCACAGTGCATGTTCACAAGGAAGGCTGCATAGTTCCAACACAATGGGACCAAGTGATTGAATTATGACACGTACACAAATCTGTGTAGTGTATTTTCAATATTTTACTTCCTTTCTCTTAGGCTCCCCGTTTGTGAATGCAATCATTCACAAAGGCTTTGATGAGAGACATGCCTATATAGGCGGCATGTTTGGAGCTGGGATTTATTTTGCTGAAAATTCTTCCAAAAGTAATCAATATGTGTATGGAATTGGAGGTGGCACTGGATGTCCAATTCACAAAGATAGATCTTGCTATGTTTGTCACAGGTAAGTGCCTTGAAAAACTCTAATTTTGCTTTTTTTGTATTGTGTCCTAGACTATCAGTGCAGCAGTGTCTCTCTGAAGAAAGATTTGCTTTGTAACCAGACCTTCTCAGTACTCTTTGTGTTCTGGGCCTAATAAAAGCTTTCAGAAAACTTTGACATTTAAGTCCTAAAGAACCTTCAACCATCTTCAGTGCATTTAACTGTATCTTTGCCATAAACTTAATATAAAAATCTGACTTAGGGATCCAGAGAGTGAAGAGGATGTGCTAGATGCTTACGGGGAAGATGCAGCAATGTGAGAGTTTAGTTCATTGCTTGTTACAGGAAAAGGAGAAATTCAGAGATACTCAGATGCAGTATTTCTTTGTAACAGTCAGCACTCACAGCACTGCTTTTTCACACACTGAAATAGCGGTGTGGATTCTGACACTGAGTTCTTGAATCCACTTTTCAGCAGAAGCACCTGTTACATCTTGCCAACACCATCAGTTCAGAATAAACTTTTAGGTCGTGGAGTCAGTTTTGGTAGTGGCAGTCATTTCAGCCAGAAGAATATTTTGTGTTTGCGTGCATCCTGTTATACCTTGGTATACAGTGTAACACAGTATCCTTCCCGTATCCTTTGAGTCTATCTCCCTTTTCATGTTGCTTGCTATTTTCTGGCACTCTCAAAAAATGAGGATCATCTTGCAGAGTTACAGAGGGATGTCAGAGTCTTTTCATGCTTTCTAAAGTTTTGAAGAAGGGTTTTTTTGTTTGTCTTCTGCAAAGAGTGAGAAAAGCAAAATTTTGGCGGAGTGAAATAGTACACAACCTTGGTTTATAAAAATTCCAATTGTCATTATAGTAGATACATGTGTACAGGAGTAAGAGCCCTTGTTGATTCTTTTAATAGTGAAAAAAGCATAACAAACTGACAAATGCTAGTCTGAGGTATTTTGCATTGACCTAGGGTTTTCACTTGGCCTTGTTGTTGACTTCACTGTTGGATACAAATCAAGCATTACAGCATTTGTGAATTATGTTGTCAGGATGAGTAATGGGGGAGGGGATAAAAAACATTTTCCTAAAAGACCCAAAAAATAAATAAGTAACAGACAAAGAAAAGGTGGTGGCAGTCTCTGAGTACATTGTTAAGCATGCTGTTTCCTGTAACTAAGATAAACATTTTTCCCTGTTACTACCAACCCTTTCCTTGGGCTGGAGCTTTCCAAAGTGACTGTAACTTTCACTCAGCAAAACAGAACCTGAGAAATTTCTGAGCTATGAAAGCTGACTAAAGTGGCTTCAAGGTTCAAAGTCATAAGCTTTGTGTATTCATGATCCTTTTTCCCTTTCAACACAGGCAGTTGCTCTTCTGCCGTGTAACATTGGGCAAGTCCTTCCTGCAGTTCAGTGCAATGAAAATGGCTCATTCTCCCCCGGGACATCACTCAGTGACAGGGCGGCCCAGTGTAAATGGATTGGCATTGGCAGAATATGTCATTTACAGAGGAGAACAGGTAAACAGCTTTTGGGTTGGTTTTACAGACTCTCTCTTGTCTTTTTCAAGGTCATGTAATGCTTTGGGGATTTTTTCCTAGTGGTGCTAGGATTTCCTTTTGTCTTAGAACAAACTTCAGTTACAGTTGCAGGTGAAAGGATGCATGTTTCCTGAATGATCCTGGGATTTTTACCTTTGACATTTTGCCCTTTTTTCCTTTGGCATTAATAATTTTTTCTCCTCCCTAACAGTCTGAATTTATCCAAAGAATGAAATAATAAACAATGTGTGTGTCACTCTTCCAGGCTTATCCAGAATACTTGATTACATATCAGATTATGAAACCTGAAGCCACCACTGAAGCTTAAGACAAGTTCGTGTGGGAAACCGTCAGGCTTTGGATGCGAAGATATCAGTGGCTGCCATCCCAATAATTACAAGTTTTTGTTGAAAAACTTCTCATTCCCGGGTGGTGTGGTAGCAAATGTGAACAAAATATACCAGTTTTGACTTGATAAAGCTTTAATAATGTACAGTATGTTTTTCTAAAATTTCAGAAATGTCCTCTTTTTCAGCACTTTAACAGATACCATTCCAGGCATAAACTGGGGTTTGGCTGTACTAAATTATAAACAAAAATTAACTTGAAACAATGGTTTTATACAATACTGTATTCAAATCTAGCAGAAATTGTAATGGTCTATACAGGAACTCATTTTACTAATATTGTGTTCTTTAAAACACTGCATTTACACTGAAAATGTTTTCATTTGTAAAACTGTAAATAAGAGCTTTTGTACTAGCCTGGTATTTATTTACATTGCTTTGTAATATAAGTGTTTTAGAACTGCAATCTTGTACAAAATGTTCTTTCCAGATGTTTGTTTGTTCATCTATGTTTTCTCATGCAAAGTAGATTTGAAAAGTCTTTTTTTTTTCAGGTTTTATCACTTAATTGTGAGGGAGAAAGCAAATTTTATCTGAAGATGCTTAGAAATATCCAACTTTAAATTGAATCCACAAATTTTTGTTCTGTATTTTTATTTATGAAATAGACATTCCTGAGAATGATGGGCTATGAAAATAGAATGTTTCATACAAATACTAAAGTGGTTTTCCACCTACTTCCTAGAGTTGCATATTTTATTTCTGTAAAATGCCTTTTGAAGTTTTTTATTTAACTATAGGTATAGTTAGCATGTATCCTCACTTCAAGGCTAGTAGACCTTGCAAGTTACAGTTTTAGTAAATTATTTTCTTTGAATGTAGATGGAAAATTAACCTCAAGAAGTTCCTTTTTGAGTTTCTCTTGCTTACATTTAAGCCAGGAAGTTAAATAGTTTATTCCTAATATGAGGGCAAACAATTTGGCCTTTTTTGTATGCTTATCTTGGTAGAATAATCTACCTGTTGGTGCCCTCAGAATATGAGCATTGCAAGGTGGAAATGTTAAAAGCCATCCTGTTGTCTCCCGTGTCTCTCCCATGTTAACATTCAAGCTTGGTTGCAGCAGGTGTGTAGGAGTGTGTCTGTCTGCTTCAAGCTGAGTGGGACTGCACGTTCTGCTCCCAGCTCAGCCAGCTGGGAGGGGAGGAGCAGCTCTGCCACAGCAGCAGCTGCCTTTGGTGGCCCTGGTGAGGCCCCTTGGACAGAGGAACAGTGCAAAAGGTACAGCCCCTCTCCAGGTCTCATTTGGGGTTCCTGACTGCACCCCTCCACTCAGTCAGCGCTGTCATAGCTCTCGTGTGTACTCTGCTTTTCTGCCATCTGCAGTTTTAACCTACATATTTCAAAAATATGTAAATACAAATTTTAAGTTACTTGGGGTTAAAGTGGGTAGGAGTATATTTTAGTTGTTTAATATTTCTACATGCAGAACACTGTCCCAGAGACAATTTGTTTGCAGGGCATGTTATCTTACCATGGTTTTAAATGTAGTAACTGATCAAGATGATGAAAACCTCTTGCTGATGTGGTGGTTATGTGATTATGCTCTATGTAAAAATGTGTTGAACCTTATCCAGTTATGTGAGGAAACTCGGTAAGATTGCAGAATTCTTGCAGAAAGTAATATTGGCTATGAATAAAAAAGGCTTTGATTTTTAGGTACTTTTCTCCCAGCATGTTGCCTGTTCCTTAGGTATAGTATTGCTGGAATTTGTGTTCATGCAAAATATGTTAATTATGTTTAAAACTTTTTTTGTTATTGTTAAAATGCTTCATTCTATATGAATGATCACCTAATGTCTTGTAAAATATTGTGGTATGATAGCATTTTAAGTGGTACCACAATGTTGGTTTTGTCTGTTTGGGGATTTTTTGAGCTTTTTTTTTGCATGACATACCTTGCACTCTGAAGGTGGAAGCTGTAATGATTTGATAATACTGACTGTTGAGGTGAACCTTTAATCCCTTGTGCAATTAGTTCTGCTTTACTCATCTTGAAGTGTCTTTACATGTACTGTATGACATTCCATATCCATTTTAACACTAAATAAATTTAATTCACTGGTTTTCTGGTAGCATGGGAGTAATTACATATGTAGTGTGTTAACCCATTGTTTTCAATGTAAGCATGCACAGTGCTGTAACAAACTGCATCTGGAGGCAAAATTAGTTACATTAGGTAAAAGAGCTTTTAATGTGTTTGAAAACCTGTAAATATTGTTGAAACTTGTCGTTTGATAGATGGCTAACTAACAGCTTTAGCTAGCAGTGAAAATGTGTTAGTAATAAACCCAGCAGTCAGCTTCAGTTTGTGCACTTAAAACTCCATGATATGGTCCATAACTGAGAAAGAAAACTTGCTTACATTGGTTTTGTAAAATGAAAAGTAACCTAAAGAGTCTTACCTTTCAGATAACTGCATGGGTGTGATACATACATGAGCAACAACAGAAGGAACTGTTTATATCACTGGTAGTATTGCAATAAGTATGAATTTTTATTTCAGTAGGACCATTTATATAGTGGTAGGTTTCCAAAACCAGTTTTGTGTAGAAGACTTAAATAGACATGAGCACTAGAGGGCAGGAAAGCAAATGTTTTCTGAGATCAGTGGTCATGAAAATATTTAAAGGGTCTTGGGAACACTACTTCTGATAAAATTCCTGAAAATTCCACCTATCTAGGTTATAAAAAATTAACTTTACATTCTCCATTAGATTTGTTTTTGTTTAATTAAATAGTGTAAAAAGAAATTATGCAACTAAGCAAATTAAAAATATTAGGATCTTTTCTTTTAAAATTTACTCATAAGATGGACTTTAGTTCTCAGAAATAAAAAAAAAAAAACAATTCAGCCACACACACTGTTTTGTCTTGCATAATTGAATAAGTTGATTATCCATACAGTGCATGTTGCAGAGGTGTGTTGGCACTAATTTTGAATGCAAATGACTGTATGTCATAATTACTGTATAAAGGAGTTGCCACTGTCCTTTCTGCCCTGAACTTGCTCATTAGCCATGTGTGTGTGTATCTGTATCTGTGAGTACACACTCACTTGCTCACTCTCTGGAAAAAAAAATCTGTAAGTTTTAATGCATCTTTTCCTGTAGAACAGCATTGTCAGTGAGAGTGCTGCAGTGTAGGAGCCATGTCCCATGTTCTTCAGCCCATCTCCTGAACTTAATATAATAAAATGGATTTTCAGTTTCACTGGAAACAGCCCCGTGGGTGGCTTCCCTTCTGCCTTCCAGTAAAAGAAATGGTACAGAGCCTTGACTGGTATTGAGCTGAAGCAACCCAGGCTGCTTTCCTGCCTTCAGTGACCTGGCAGTGAGACTGACTGAGGCCTGCCCCTCTGTGGTTCTTGGAGCTGTGCTTAAGTTGCAGTAGGAGGTGGATGTAGGTGGTGCCAGCAAGGGAAGTGCTGCAGTGAAGGTCATAAGGGGAGGTGTGTCCCTCTTCTTGCCCATGTGCAGCAAGTGTAAGCAGTGGTGCTTCTGAGATTGTCAGGGGATTTCTTCCCTCTCCCTGTGGCTCACTAGATCAGAAAAAGCTACAGGCAGCCAGAACAGAACACAAAAGAAAAAGCATGTAGATGACTGGTTTGAAGATAACAAGTTCTGCCCCAAAAGGAGCAAGGTTGGCAACTGAGAGAAGACAGACAGGAAGAGAGAATAGAAGAAATAATAACCTGCAAAAACAGGCAAATTCTGCATGCACTAAAAAGGTGTGGTAGGAATAACAAATATAATCGTTAGGAATGGCCAAAGTAATCAGGGTACATCAGCTTCCCAATTTATGTTTGACATAAAAAAGCAAACAAACACTGATGTGTAGACATTGCAGGGATTTCAAAAGGGCTCCCCTTGAGAAGAATGCACATGTTTTAGAAGGGGAGAGTTGCAGCCGGTTCAAAACAGTGTTAGACCTGGGGGAAAGTGTGTGCAAGAAAAGAAATATGATTTAAATATCAAAGGCAAATGCCCTGCACAGTAGATCTTCAAAACTTTGGTTTGAAGCACTGATTATCAAGACAAGCTGAAAACCCTCAGTAGACAGCATAAGACCAAAGTATGTCACATTAAATTACCCACTTGGATTCTGTAGAGTGGTAGGATGTATATGGGGAGGTTGGGATTTTAATGCAGCCAGAAAATTCAAAGGAAGTGGCGGTGAGATCCATCTATCCATTTGCAATCTTGATAAAACTGGTTCATTTACAAGTGTCTTTTAGGTGGGGTCTTCCTGGGTGGGCACCAAAGTGCAGTGACAGGCCAGGGGAGCACTTCCTTGCAGAGTTTTTAAGCTAGGACCATTAGACGTTTAGAGAAAGTTTTCGAAAGACAACAGGCCAAAGTATTTGCAAACCTTAACATTTAAAAGAAATGTGAATTGTTTAAGGAGCAAAAGAAGATGCACCAATGCCTAAGAATGTGTGATTGAGGCTTTTTATAGTTGGAAAAGCAGCTTCATGTCAGCTGCTAATTCTGTGTACAGCTCTGGGGTGGTACATGTGGGGAAGGATTAATATTGAACAGTGTAGCAGATAGAAGTAGCCTGAGAAATGGACTGGGAAGTAGTTGCTTTTTTCGGGTGAAAAAGAGGTGTCTGGCTCTGTGTTCAGCTGCTCTTCAAAAAGGTAAACTTTGCCAGCAATGCATTTGGAAGCTTATTTCACAACAAGAAATTGATTCAGTTTTGCGAGGCTGTGAGCATCATAGATCAAAATAGATGGGTACAGAAATAGAATTTCTTACTAGCCTGATAAAGAAGCTGGTAAGTAAATCAGCAGGTAAATAAATTAAGCAAATAGATTGGACTCAGTCCTGGAGGTCTTTTTCAATCTTACTGATTCTGTGATTCTATAAAAGGAAAAAATAGATTTTGTTGCAAAAAGGAGTAACAGTAAATCAATTAGTCCATATAATATTTATGACCCAGTTGAGGGGGAAATTGTATCTAATAGCTTTTAAGTCAAAGTAGAAGCTGACAGCAGTTACTTTAAGTATTGTTTTAATTAATGATAGAGTGAGCTACTAAACAGTCCAAAAGTGTCATCTTTAAATAAATAAACTGTGTATGATGACCAGTGTCTGATAGTGGTTCCCTATTTGAAAATACCTTACTGAAGCATTGCAAACATGAAATTAGATTTGACGTTAAAGAGGTTTACATTGAATAATAAGTATTTATTAGAGCTTTTTTTCATCAAACAAAGCCTAATTGAGTATTTAGGGAAAAAAATCTACTTAGCAGTTGGTTACTACAACTTTATGATTTATAAATAATAAAAAATACATAAGTAAGCACAATTTTACAGACAGCATAGTTCCAGTAGTAACGTGAGGCTCCTGAAGCACATTGTGTCAAAGATGTAATTTAATGCAAAGATTCTAAATGAAATAATCAGACAGTGAAATCTGACTTCAAACTAAATGGACTAATGTTAAAGCTTATTTCAAAAGATTAGGATTGCGAAAAATGCTCTAGAAACTGCAAAATTATAGGTTTTAAGAAAACATTCTCCTATTGGGGGTAAATCTCTGAATGGAGAACCATTTAGCATATTGCAAGAGAGATGGGTTTCTGAAGGTGCAAAACAGACCTTGAGAAAAAAAGATGTTTAAAAAAAAAAAAGGAGGGAGCAGGGCTGTAGGTGTGTGTGTAATAGACTGAGCATCTCACAGTGGTGGCAAGTGCATTAACAGGAAAATCAGATCAGTGATACACCACAAGGTTTGAAACAGTCACACTAAAATAGAGTGAAAGGCACCAAGTGTCTTGATAAGGACAAAAAATTAGAGAAACATGCTGCTCCTAAGTGTGTCAGATTGCTGAATTTCCTAAATAGTGAGCCTTCTTTCCAACATCCTATATATATGTATATATGCCATGAAAGCATTTTGAGTAGCTTTAAAAACCTCTTGGCATTTGTATAATCAGACTCAAAATGAGGTGGAGAGGCAGAATGATGAGCTAGCTCGTTTCAAGCAATTCTCAATAGTAGCACAGAGAGACAAGTCCCAGGGGAAATTCTAATGGGAATAACCCATTATGGATAGGATTGGACAAATAGGGAAACCTGGTTTTTATGTAATTGTGTATTAGACCACATTTCAAAGCACTTCTGAAATATCACCTCTATTAAAAGTATTCTCAGTCAATTATAAATTTGGAAACACTAATAAAAAGAACAGATATTTATAAAATACAGAAAGAAATAATGGTAATTTCAGACCTGGAGCAGTTAAGTGGAATATTTCAGTTAAAAGGAAAATTTTACACTTACTGTAAATAGATTTATTCAGGGATGTGCTTTAAGGTTTTGCATGGTTTTATTTGTGCAAGTACCATATGTCTGCTGTAGGAACGTAGTCCAGCAGGAATACTGAAATCACAACAATGCTTTGCAAGAGATACAAGAACCTTGTACTTGTGGCAAATTTTAAAAGCCAAGGGCTCATACGAAGTAGTCCATAAATTCTTGGCTTTAGGTATGCCTCCTGTATGTCTTCTGAGACTTTGCTCCCCTTTCTCAGAAATACTGGCTTTTCAGTAAAGCACTTGAACAAAAGGTATGAGTTAAATATTTCATATATCAAGTTTCAGTTGTGTTTAATTTTTTGTAAAGAAGAAAGAACAGTGGTGTGACTTTGTACGATTACTAGCTTAAATATTATTGTGTAAGAGGATGCATTGTTATATATTACAGGTGTTTTATTGCAATATCAATAAATAACATGTTTTCCTTTAAAAAAAACAACTACAAAATAGTGCTTAATATGTCTCCTTCACTGAACTGAATTTACAGTGCATATTTTATGGAGTGTGTGGTTCAGCATCTTTAACCTACTTAAAATACTATTAAAATAGTGGCTTTGGACTCACTGACCTACTAGTTTTAGTATAATGAATTGTAACTGTAAACACGTTTGCTTTATAATTCTCTTAATCTCAGGAAAATTAATCAGAGCTGTATTTCCACGATAATTTAGCAATACAGTGTTTTAAGATTATTGAACAGAATAATTATCATCTCATAGTCTGACACAATGCATTCTCCTGTCATACCTAATTCTAAACATAAAATGCAACCAGGATTTCCCAAGCAAATTCATTATGTCCTTTAGTTTTAAGACTGACTTTATTCAGGTTTTTCCCTTTTTTGCATCATTTTGTCTCTTTTGACCCATCAGAACTGTTTAACTGTGGTTGCCTTTGCGCCTTCTCACTTGTTGCAGAGAGCCGGGATTTGCCAGCATTAAGCACCTCAGCCTCTCGTTTCAGAGCCTGCCCCTCTCTAGACCCTCTGTCTGATGTGAAAAAGCATGAGAAATCTGTTCTGTGGGGCTGCAGCTTCGTGATTAAAATGAAGTGATGTGGGTGGCTTTGGACAGGAATGCACACATCCTACTAAATGAACAGCAGTTTCCATGTGGATGTCTGTACCTGTAATAGCAGACAGCCAGGTGTCATTTTTATTGCTGGAAATTCCTGGTTTTCTGCAGCATTCTTTGTAATTTTGTCTCGTTTCTTTTTGCAGCCCAATGCTGTAATAAAGTGATTTGACATGGAGTTCTGTAATAGTCACGATATCCACTGAGAAACTGAAGGATACTTCAGTTCATAAAAGTGAAGTTCATCCACCTTGCTCTTAGGTAATTTCACACAAAAGTATCTGCCCTGGTGCTTTCAAGATACACCTTTTAAAAGCAAATTATCATAGAATCCTGGAATGGTTTAGGTAGGAAGGGACCTAAATAGCTAAACCCCTAGTCCAAACCCCTGCAGGGATGTCTTCAACTACATCAGGTTGCTCAGAGCCCTGTCCAACTTGAATGTTTCATCCACCACCTCTCCGAGCAACCTGTGCCACCGTTTTACCACCCTCTTTGTAAAAACCAGATTAATTCTGACTGGTATTAAAGAACCTCTATTGCAACTGGTAATTTTAAAGCTTGTATTTGAGAAGGATAAAATGAGTATATTGTTCTACAAGTATTTTGTTTACAGCTGTTTGCTTGCTTTGAAATAGAATATTTCTATTCTAGATGTTAAATTTTAGGAGTAAGATTACATCATAATAAAGCTCTTTGCTCTTTTAAGTAGTTTAAAGTAAATAAGGAATACCTGCCTGAGAGAAAAGAACTATGTCTAGCTTGTATTTATAGTTGAGGATTCAAAAACTGAAGTTGGGGAGCATACACCACTAACTGTTGAGAGCAAGGTAGACTAGTCTGCTTGCTGCTGCTGATGAAAAATGCATGTGAAATCTGCAGCTCCTGTATGCAGAAAGCAGGATAACCAAGACCACCAGTTCTGCCAATCAGTCATTCACATTTCCCACTGTCTTCCTCTATTGTAGCAAAATGTGAGAAGCTGCCCTCAGGCCACACAAACAATGCTCTTTATTGGTCTTTACTAAGGCATGATCTGGCATCTAAGCGGAGACTGCCAGCCTCAAAGAAGTGCTAGTGGATGACATCTGGCAGCCTGGCTTTGCTACAGATAGATTTATGTGCTGTGAAAGATGGTCAAATTAACATCTTCTGCATTCTTGATAGGATCAGGGTTTCTGGGACATGCAGCTATTTGCATATTGCCCTGACTTACCACATCAGTACTGTGTTTGTGGCTCATTTGAATAGACTGAGAGGCAGTGGAGGCTTTCTCCCTTTACATCCTATGCTTTTCCAGTCGGTCTTGGCAGTGGCATGGCTGTGTTGGTTTACCAGACCTAACAGAAATCATACTTCTCGTTCTGACTTGTTCCACCTACAACCTTAATGCAACTCAAGAGCAGCAGCAGTTGTAAAAGCCCCAGGGAAGGATGCTCTTCACTGCGGTGAGCTCACACAGACAGAGGCATGAAGTTGAATGATAATGCATTCCTATGAGAGTCCTCAAAACTTGTCCCTAGATGTTAGAGAGAAGATCTGATAGAAGCTACCTTTCTACAGCCCTAAGCAATTACTGAAGGTCTTGGAAAGGTTAATTTACTAATAGAAACGTAGCTGAAAACTGTTAGCTTTAAATCCCTGTCCCTTCACCCTTTCTCCACACAAGACTTAGACCACTTTTTTCCGTACTTATTTTTATTTTTTATTTGTCTATAAATTATTATCCAGTGTTGGTAAAATATAGTTTGTGTTTGTCACTAGACTGGAGATGGCTTCAGTTTGCTGTGTGTGTTGAGTGACAATGGCCACACACCCCTCACAATGTTCCCCAGCTTTGGGGTTGCCTGTGTGGGATAACTGGTTTAACAGCACAAGCCTGCGCTGAACAGGATTCCTAAGGTGCCTGGAAAAGAAAGGGTGTCCAAAAACCCACTGTCTTAACTTACAAAGAATATTTATATATACTCACTCCTTACCTAGACTATAATAATAAAAAAACCCAAATGAGCTATCATTTTTCAGGAAATTGACTTTTCCAGCCCTATCTTCTGAGTTACCTATGCCAATTTTTTACTCTCATTTTCACTGACTTGAAATTAGCTGGTACTTCTTCTCATGCACAAATGACTTCTACTGCAACTGATGTGTGATGGAAATATTTTCATTAACCTCATTCAGGGGTTAGCTCCAAATTTCCCACAAGTCTACTCCACACTGGCACCTTAGTTTGTACAATTTGAAAAGAACTAGCACTGCTGAGAGTCCCACCACTCCATCAGGCTGTGGGCAGAGGAACTACAGAGGGGGAAACCTACCTGAGCATCAGTCTGATCTCCTGAGCCAGCAAAGAGCGTGAGAAGGCAAAGAAACATCTGCACAACCATTGCAGGTGAGGAGGTCCTGTGTGAAAGGCAGACCAAGCTGTGAGCGATTATATTGTGATATCATTAGGCATATGCACCTAATTTAGTGATGTTGTTTCATTACTAAGCCGTGTTTACCACATGGGCACATTAAAAGGAAGAAGGCAACCGATGCCAGGTGCTTTGTGCTCTCCCTACCATCCTGGCTCTGGCAGAAAGGGCCACGCGGCTCCTCTTGGTGTCCCGGTTGTGTTTTCCCCATAGGTGCCCCTTGCAAATGGCTGGCCCCCACCCCAGGGCTACCTCATCTCCCAGAAATTAAAACAGAAGCTGTATCTCCCTTGGGTCTGTATCTTCCTTCTCAAACCGAGCTACTTTTCTGTTTTCTGCTGCTGTTTCCCTACATAAGCACGGCACCGCAATGTTCCCGGCTCAGCGATGCCCACTGGAAGGAGCCGTCCGGCTCCAGCTGCCGTCTGCCGTCCCGACGAAGCTCCCGGGAGCCCCGAGGCCATTGGGATGCTGTCGCCGTGTCCGTGCGCTGCGGGGCGGGGGCTGCCGGCGTTCATTGGCCCCGTGCTGGGTGGGATGACATCGGACCCCGCTTTCCATAGGGCCTGCAGCTTGCCCCGACGTCTGCTGAGGGCTGCGAGAGAATAGAGCTGAGGGGAGAAAGCCATCGCACAACACCCTCGGGGCTCCAATGAGAACACAGACAGCTTCAGCCAGGGATAAAAGGACTTAAAAAAAAAAAAAAAAAAAAAAAAAAAAAAAAAAAAAAAAGAGAGAGGCTGTAGTCTTGGAGCTGCTGTTAACGGGAGATGAATTGCAAGAGACCATTTCATGCCCAGGGACTTCAGAGAGCAGCATCCCCAAGAGCCATTAGCTCCCAGTGAAAGTCTGCTGAAGCCCTTTGCTGTCAGGACAGAAACATGCATACAAATTTTATACCATTTGTCCTTGAGCAGAAACAAAAGAACAGATCTAAATCCTCAACATCTTGTCTGGACTAACACGAAATAATACCGTCTTGTGTGGCTGTCTTGTTACTCTTTTCCCATCAAAAGAATACTGGTTATAAATTTATTCATAATTTTGGAAGGTTTTGCTCTTAAAAATAAAAAAGAAGCAGCAAACACGTGGAGTTGAGGCTATATTTATTCCTGTTAGTGCAAATCATGCTGCTGCTAAGGATAGTGACTTTGGGAAATGCACGGTACTTTTTTAAATTGTGAAGAAATGCGGTTTTAAAAGGTTAGCTACTACACTTTCTTCTGCTTTTCACTAAACTGACTCTGAGGATGATACATTTCATGTATTTTCTAGTTACAACTGCAGACTGAAAAAAAGAATAGTGTAGGAAATTTTTTATTCTTTTTCAACCAAGAATTCAAGCCCTATAGACATTTTGGGACCTAAGACTTTAAAAATTGACTCATGAGAGAATATCTGCTGGATCCAGTAGTCAGATTATATATGGGCTCTGTAAATAATCTAGAGAATAAAATACTCTAAGACATTTTTCATAAAATTAAGAATGTGTGCTGAAGTAGACATTACATACCATTTTGCATTTTAGGATTTGGATCTCTAAAATTGAACCCGATTTTGTCCTATGGATTTCCTTTGTTAAATAGATATTTTCGTACTTTGAGAATGTGTAATAAAAAATTAGTTCTGTGTTTTGCCATGATGCTTCCATCAAACATTTTCTCATTTTATACCAGTCTAAATAGAAAATAAGGTCATGTTAGAGCCTAAAATTGACTACAACTTAGTCCTAAGAAGTCTTATTTTACATGGAGCACTTAGGTTTCCTCTAACAGATTAACACCAAAGCTTCTCGAGCTGTTCCAGCAGCTCAGGAATGCGTGTGAAGTGGGTGAGTGAACTGCATGCCGAGGTGCTGGTGTGGGACCGTGCTGTGTGTGCCCCAGCAGGCAGCAGAGCCCTTGTTTAATAAATGCATGTGCCTGTCCAGGGTGCAAGGGCCAGCAGCAATGACTGAATGAGCTAAAGCGAGCTCGGAAATGCATCTATGGAGAGATTATTTATTGATTGATCGATTTGATTTGATTTGTCAGTGAAGCAGCTGCGTGTTTCCCTGGGGGGCTGGTCCCCCCGGGAGTGTCTCTGGCTGCCGGCCGGGGCAGTGGGAGCCGGGGCACGAGGCGCTGCCCGGGGCTGTGTCCCGTGGGAAGCTGGAGCGGGGCTCCCTCCGCTCCCCGGACCGGACCGGGCCGTGCCGCGGTCCAGCCGTCAGGAATGCGGGCTGAGCTCGGGCTGCGCCTGCCGCTCCTCCCACTCCCTCCCCTCCCAGAAATGTGCATCCTTTACCTGCTGAGGGCTCGAAATAAACTGGGCAAAGTGTCTGCCTTCTGAGAGGCAGTGCAGCCTGTCCACACTTAGGCACAGCACAGACCGCATGAGGCTAAGCCCTAAAATTATTTCTGAAGCTGTAGATATTTTATTCACACTTAACAGATCTCTTCCGTGTAAGGAAGCAGTGTGAGGGCTGGGACAGTTAATCTACACTCTGTAATACTGTATAGTTAAAAGCCTCTATCATGTAGCTGTGTTCGTGAACTGAGCTTGGAATTCTTAAAAATCCAGATTATGGCAGAGAAGGGGATTTGTTGTTTGGCAAATTGTCAAAGCCTGCCATTCACTCACCTCATGTGGTGCTTGGCTTTACAGTAAGTCTTAGACAGGGCTCACAGGACAAGGGAGGCCTGAAATATTTAAGGGACAATTAAAGAGAAATTCCCAAGGATTTCAGGTTCCATTATCCAACAAGCTCCAGCTTGAAGAGTTGCTTTTTAATTTTTTCATTTTTTTCTTTTTGTTCTTTCTATGCCTCTGCCTTATTTGTTAATAGTCTGACGGCTTTTAAATTGCACCACAAGCCTCTAAAAACTGCATCCCTTTGCAGGCTCCCCCAGCACAGGCTGGTTATAAACTCAAGTAGGAAACATGAGTGTCAAAATTACATGTGGAAACATTAGTATGCAAATACAGGAAAGTACAGCTGGTAGAGCTGAGTGCTGAATTATGACTGCCTGAGCAGATTTCACTTGTTGAACCTCTAAATTCAGAGAAATGAATGAAGACTGAGAGAAAAAATTGGCATTTTCCAGAAGGAAGTGCCTAGTGCTGAACTCAGGAAAGAGTAATTACTGTTGTGAACTGAAAAGACTGAACCTGGACAAAGTCTAGGGTCTGCAGCTTCAGACCCATTGTGGGAGACACTCTGCTCAGACTGTGATGAAGGAGTTATTCCATTCCATTTATTAATTTTTGATGTCACTATACAGGAAAGGATTACTACACACAGCAAGATGGCTTACTGCCTTCTTTAACCTTGCAAATTAGAGTAACATCTTCTAATTGTTCCTTCAAAATCAGAAGGTGGTGAAAGAGAGATTAGTGCTATTTAATATGATCAAGGGCTTTCTACATATAAGGAGAGCAATTAAAGCCAGACACACTAATTGCATGCCCAGATTCAGCATCACTGATTTTTCTCTAGAAGAAAATCAAGAAATGATAGTGCCAGCTTTCAAGATTCTCTTGGAACCTCCAGATACAGAGATGAGCTCAACAGCCAGAGGAAAGAAAACTATGCTGTGTGCAATTTTTTTTGCCTCATGGTTTTTTTTGTTTTTTTTTTTTTACTTCTGAAAGCTTTCTGAGTTAGAGCACCCAGGATTCAATTTCCAGAAGCTGAAATATCAATTATTTGGTTTTGTTTGAAGGTAACTCATGCTTTTTTTTGAAAAATGCACTTAGTATCCTGATATGTCAGCTGGTGGCAGCACCCTTGTGATGACAACCCAAGCAGTAGCTGCATGTGGGAAAGGTTAATTATGCCCAGCACCACCTTCCTCTGGGAGGGAAGAGTTTATCAGGCCAAGGGGATAAACAGCCAGGGTCTGGGCCTGGCACCACACTTGCTGAGGAAAATCAGGAGGTGCTGAGAAGGGAAGGATGGGATGGCAGGAGCCAGCCGAGCCAGGAATGAGTAGTGGTGAAGGGCTGCCACAGCTGCGATGGGACAACAGAGGTAAAGGGTGGCTGCAGAGTGGGGGCATGGGCAGATCTGGGGGGCTGAACTAGATTCGGTGGTGGGCAGTGTAATGAGCACATCTTGTGGAGCTGCCACTGGACTAAAAGGAATAGCTTCTGTTGGAAGTGAAAATCTTGGCTGACAAAGTGTTTCTGTTTTGGTTGCCTTAGCTGATGGTGGCAGCTGTTGTCTAATCAAGGGAGAGGATGAAAATGTTGAGAAAGGAAGCAAAAAAGCCATGGTCTTCCCTCTTAAAAACAAATCTGAGGCTCTCACTATGATTTCCCAGCCTTTGGGAACTGCAGATCTGTTTTTCAGTACAAAACCTGAGCATTAGTTTGCTATTCCACACTAGGCTTTGGTGTTATTAACCACAGTAAATGCAATTAATACATTCTCTTGGGTAGTTGTATTTTATTAGTTAGTGGTGCTAAAAGGAAGACTTTTAAAGCTATTTTGGAGAATCAGGGAAATACTGTGATTAAACATAGAGAAAGGGATCCTCTTCTTTCTTCTCCCTGTTGGGTAAACAATGCATTTGTTCAGAGTTCCTAGTTGGGTTTTTAAATGCAGAGTGATGTGGGTAATCAGCTTGGTTGCCATGGTCTCCACCTTTGCATGTGATGGTGAGAACTACAAGCTCTAGCAGCACTGCACAAAACTGCTGTGCTGGGGCCATGGAAGTAAAACAAAGCTGAGCGTTATCGCAAGGTACGGTGCAATGCTCTGGCCAGCAGTCTGCTCTGTGGCTGCTTGGGTGACAGGCACATGAAGGAAAAGTGTGCAGTCATTTAAAAAAGTAGTCATCCAAGTCACATTCAGTGGTGACGAAGCTTTTGCATAGTGCTACTGAGCTTTATCCTGCTATTTGCTGTAAAGCAAGTCATCTTGGCACTAAGAGGTGCATGCAGTAGTCCAGATCATTGTGAGAGCCACTGGGCAGATCCTGATTACTTCTTAGTGGGTTTCTCACAGCCAGCCTTAAAACTGTACAGAGAGTCTGCAACTGTTCCTGCTCATAGGCAGGTATCTAGGGCTGTGTAGGACTCCAGGCAGCTGAGGAAAACTTTAGCTGCTCTTACCAAAATGTACCCTATTTTGTATAGATGAAGTATCTCTCAAACCCCTCCTCCCTTTTGGCAAAACAGCTTTCCTACTTCAACACTATGCCATAAACTGGGTGAGATATCATTCATTCCCTAAATCTAATTCATGTACCTAGATGCTTCTGAATTTCTCAGCCTTTCTTTTCACAGCTGGTTTCTCACCCAGTCCTGTTGAAGCTCTTGTTTGGAGATACTTTACCAACTGTTCTGTGGGAAACAGGACTGGTTCATGTAGCTTGTGAAATCTGTCAGCAAGAAAGGTTTTTCTAGGACTTACTGTTCAGTGAGGCCTCAGTTGTTTCTTATTCTGGTGTAAGTGTATGGTTTTCTGCTTGGGTGATTCCAGTGTAAACTTTAGGCTCATAGAAATTGATTTGGCGGGGGGGAGGACGGACGGACGGACGGCTGTCTGTTCACATTTATGCCCCTTGAAAAACGTTAATGGACTTGAATGGACGAGCCGTGCCGAAGCGCTCTCCCCGGGTCAGTTACACACTATGACAGTGCTGCAGGTGTTAGCTACCGGGCTTTGGCGAGACGAAGAAATCACGCGAGCTTCTTGTCACAAAATAGTTACCGCTTTATTGGGGAGTAAAAGAGGAGAGCGGACAGAGTCGGGGGGCATTGGCTGAGGGCAGGCGAGGCCGGGAGTGTCCGGCTGCGGGCGCCGGGAGGCCGCGCTCCTTCCCGAGGACCGGAGCGGCTCAGCCCTCCCAGAAGCCGACGAAGAAGCTGCACAGCGAGTGCCACCGCTCGGAGCAGTCGGTCTGCGCCGGGTCCGCGGTGGGCGGCGGGGCGGGGGCCGGCTCGGGCAGCAGGCGCAGCTGCGCCTCGGGCGGAGCACGGCCCGGGCCGCAGAGGCGGGCGCGGAGCGGCGCTCCCGGGGCGCAGGGGTGGTGCCGGCGCCGCAGCCGGGACAGGATCTGCCGCCAGTACCGGCGGCTGCGGGCGCCGAAGGCCGGGCAGCGGCGCGGCTCCCCGCGGTAGGCGCAGCTCCTCGCCGCCCCGCCGCCCGCCGCCCGGCAGCTCAGCCGCAGCTCGCTGGCCCCCGCGGCCGAGCGCAGCTCCCAGCGGCACCGGTGCCGCTCCGGCGTGGAGAACCGCCCCGCCCGCGCCTCCTCCGCCGCCTCCCGGCCGGCCGCCCCCAGGGCGGCCAGGGCCAGCAGCGCCAGGGGCAGCCTCATCCTCGGCGTGCCTCAGCGACGGGAATCCCGGCTCGGGGCCAGCCCTCCCGCCGCATCCTCCGCGCCCTGCGGACACACGGACCGTGGCGGGCGGTGCTCGGCTGGAGCGCAGCCCCCGGGGTCGAGCCGGCCCGAGCCGGGCGCGGAGCGGGCTTGTCCCTCCAGGCTCGTAACCCCCGGGGGCTTTTAGTTCGCGTCCGTCCATCCTTCGGCTCCGTCCCGGCATCACCTCGGCCAGGACGCCGTAACTGGACAGCAGCAGTCGGAGCCCGCACTCGCCAGCTGCGGCATCAGAGCTGCCAGCGGCATCAGGCCCGACTAGGGGCAACCCCGTCCTTTCCCCCGCGCCCATTTTTCCCCACGCATCGCGGTGTTTTCCGCCCTGTCCCGAGGCACTCACGGTGCGGTGCGGTGCGGTGCGGGGACAGGCGTGCGCGGCTGCTCGGCGCTCCCCGGCTGTCCCCGGCGGGCCCGGCACGGGGTTATCAATGCTCGGGGGCTGCCCCCGCCGACGCCCCTCCCCGGCCGCCGCCCGCGCGGGGACAGTGCGGGGACACGCCGGGAGCGCTGTGCCCCGACGGCACCGGCTCGCAGGAAATCGCCCGACACACTCGCGCTTTGTTCGAGACAGCCGCACGCCGGTGCCACGAAACCATCCCGCACCCCCGGCCCTCTTCCGAGGGGGCGAGGAAGTCTGGGAGGCGCGCTGGGCTGCGGCAGCTCGGCTGTGCGGGGACTATGGGGGTGTGGGCCTGGTGCATGGGAATCCATTTATTTATTTTCCTTTGCAATTGATGGAGTTAAATGGGATTCTCTTTTCTGAAGTAGAACATCTTGTGGATTATTTAGGATGATTTTATTTTTATGTGGTAAGAGTCCTCTCTATAGGGTATTTTTAAAAAATTCCAGGAGTTTGAAGACAGCATAGACATAACCTATATGTTACTGCACGTTTGGGGGTGGGATATCAGACAACAGTTTCAGAAATTTCTTAGAATTAGGATCTCAAAACCCACATGTGCTTCTGTTTCATGGACAGTGAGGTACTTTGCACATCTGTTCCACACTCCTTATTGTTCTGACCCTATCATTCAACTATAACAGACCCCCAAGTTACCAGCAGCTCCCTGCTGCCCTTGCAGTATCAGAAAAACAGATCACTGACCCCAGAAGGACTTGGGAGTGCTGATGGATGAGGGGCTGGATATCACACAGCAAGGTGTACTGACAGCCCAGAAAGCCCAGTGTGTCCTGGGCTGCATCCAAAGCAGTGTGGCCAGCAGGGTGAAGGAGGGGATTCTGCCCCTCTGCTCTGCAAGACCCCAGCTGGAACACTGCATCCAGTTCTGGGGTCCCAGAACAGGCAGAAATGGACCTCTTGGAGTGGGTCTAGAGAAGGGCCATTAAAATAGTCAGAGGGCTGGAAGACATCTCCTGTGACAAAAAGAAGAAAGATGGGGACAAACTTTTAGCAGGGCCTGCTCTGACAGGACAAGGGATAATCAGTTTAAACTGAAAGAGAGCAGATTTAGATAAAGCAGCAATTTTTTACAATGAGTGTAGTGAGGCACAGAAACAGGTTTCCCTGGGAGGCTGTGGATGCCCCATCCCTGGGAAGATATGAGGCCAGACTTGATTGCTCTGAGCAATCTGGTTGAAGATGTCCCAGCTTGTTGAAGGGGGTGAATTAGGAGACTTTTAAAAGTCCCTCACAACCCAAACCGTTCTATGATATGATTCAATGGATGAGAGTGGTTGATATTGACTCATTGAACTTTCTGTGCTGTAAGTCCTAAGAATGAGAGACTTCTGCAGTCTGAGAGAATGAGAAGAAAGGACTGTGATGAGGAAATAAAATATCTTAGCCCACAAAACATTGGAGAGGGTTTACAACCAAGAATCTCAAGAGGAAGCTGCCTGGAGTTACATGCATAACTACCTCTGAAGCACAAGGCTGACATGACTGTCAGCTGTGTGGCTCCATTCTTAACATGCCACAATGTGTATTTCACTTTCATGGGTGCTGGGAACTCCCCATGGGCTGTAGGAGGAGGTACCATGAGACATCATAAAAGACTGCATTGTGACTTAAAACCTTCTGTGGCTCCAGTGAGCACAAGGTACATCATGTGCCTTAGCTTACTAGTTCATCAAATGCTGAAGTTGCTTTTAAATTAAGTTCTGAGCACCTGTAATTGTTATATATTATTACACTGAGATCTCTGTCCGTTTTTCACGTTCTTGCTGCCATTTATGCAGTGTGAAATGGAGTTGTCCAATAAGTTTGAGCTGATTTTTATGGTAGGTTATCCTAAGTGTATTAGCTTTGGAGGAAAACATTATTGTATGTTTTAATGAGCACATTGCTGTTACATTTCTTCTGACAATTTACTTTAAATGTCATGCAAGTCATTAAACCTCAGGAACTAAGGGAAGAAAATAAACCAGAATGAGACTTCTCTAGCCTACCCATACAATAACAAATCTTCCTTAATATTCTTTGCCATGTTCTCCTGTTCCTGGTACCTATATTTACACACACATTTCCCCCATGATTGTGACTTACGTCTTGCAGTAAAGCAGGTGTTAGTCTTTGATGCTCTTTTATATGAATTTTCTTGCACAAGCTACAATTTTGTCTCTTGGATTTGATGGGGGTACAATGGGGGAAAGATCTTTGTTACGTTACTAAAACCACTGTATCCTGTTGTTCTGTGTTTACAGTTTAAATCTAATTAGTCTGTGTTACTGTGGTAGCTGGGTTTTGACTGCTTTTTCCCTACTGTCCCCCTATGTTAGAATAACCTTTATAGCCCTATCAGTAGCTGGTTATGGAGTTATCTTTGAAAACACTATTAGTGTGCACTGTGAAAGAGATACTTCCCTTCCCTCTGCAGAAACAAACCCCTGGGGGTTAATGGGCCTGTCCATCTCAGCAAATGAAATAAAGAGTGTGCCTTACCTTGGGAGTTCTACAATGAGACTAAGCTGGGAGGAGCTACAGATGTACCATGTTGGATGCAATCTGGACTTCAGCCCAGATTCTAAACCAAATTCCAAGTTAATGTGAACACTCACAGGACCAGCCTAAAGCGTGAGACTCAGTTCAGTGGAGACAGTGCAAGGTACTGGTCTGAAACACCTGCACCAAGCCCAGGTGATGGATGCTGATGGAGTAATATGCCTGCAGGAAAGCATGAAAGACTACAGGAACCACAAGCTGAATGTGAGACAACAGCTGTCATACAATTGCGAAAAAGGCAAACACATAAATAAAGATATCAGCCATAAGACACAGGAAGTAAGGTATGGTCTAAAGCCAGGCTTTGAATGGGGCATTGTATCCAGTTTAAGCATTACTCTGTGGAAAAAAAAAGATGAAGATCAATTGAACTGAGTCCCTAAAACAGCAATGAGGGTATCACAGACCTAGAAAACTTGATTTATTATGAGGTGATGTAGACAAGGGACTTGTCAACCTAACAAAGTGCTGAGAAGGCAAATGGAAAGAATTTAATCACTGATTAAAGTTATCTCCTTATGCATCTTTTTATTTCAGAAGTATAGATCACAGACTTAATCGCACTTTTCCTTGGTCAATGAATAAATCATCCTGTGAGGTTTTTAACTCTGAACTGAAAAACCTATATTATGTTTATAGGCCACTTTGCTGACTTTGAAGATATTGCACAGGAAACTGTGTTAGAGCTTTGACTTCAGGGTTCTGATCATTGAAAATTCAGTTGAATCAACCATTTGTATTTTATAAAAACTCCAGTTGCTATGAAGAATAATACTACCTTCTCTTATTCTAGTCTCTAGGATTGCAGCAACATCTGTGAATGATTGCAGAAGAGTTTTGCTTTACAAGTGGAAAGTAGTAACAGTTTCCAACCCTGTCATTATAAATTCTTTTTCAGAGGAGTGGGTAGTGTAAACATTGTTTATGATTCATAAACTGAGTTTGCTTTAAATACACAAGACCATAACTGTGTTTAACCTTCTTGTTTGAACTATCAATCTTCCAATTTCTTGGTACTGGCTCAGGAGAATAACATCATATTTAATGTGTCTGCAGGGAGATAGATAGACTGACCTTCTCAATTACCTTCTAGATCCTGTTTAAAGTGCTTCCCTACAGTCAGACTGATGCCTCTGTCCAGGTTTTTGACATGTTTGTATGATGTATGTTTCTTTCTTTCCCTGACAATAAAGTGCCACTGAAATTCAACCCAGCCCTTTGTTCAAGAGGCAGATTTCTGTAAAGTTATAGAAAAATTAATGAAACTGCATAGTATTTATCAGGAGACTTAGAAATCCATTTCTTATGATGAAGAATTGGTTTGAAATTATCCATATGCCCATCCTCCAGTCAATAGATCATGCTGCTGTTGAATGCTTTCTTGGAAGCCAGGACATTGCAGTTCTTCAGAATTATCCCAGAATACATTTTCTCCTCAATTCATTTGCTTTAACAGAATATGTTCCACATATGTTTCCACCGTCTTTTCTGTCTTGCGTTCCCTGCAGACTTTTCCATGAGCTGGCCTGAGTCATTTGCCTTGTGTTCTCCAAGGTTGTTTTCCCACCCAGGTCAGGAAATCTTAGAGAATTGAGTTTTTGATAGTGGTTCCTTTGCTCCACGGAACCACTTAGATCCTTGCACCATGTATATATTCCTTTCTTTGGTTGACTTGTACATTTACAACTCAGATTGTTGTTTTTCTGATTACACATGCATAAGTACACACTATTTTTTAAAAGCATGATATTTTCATATTTAGGAGGCCACCTCTTAAATGTTCTCTTCTGTAATCTGTTTTCCACTGAGGATGCTGCTTTATCAGCCATATAAAGGTTGTCATGCTTACTCTTTACCTTCATAAACAAACGTGGAAAGCTTTTTAATTTCTGCTTCTCATATGTTTATTAAAGAGTCCTTGTTGTCTCCACTAGCAGTGGACTCACATGACCACTCTTTCCTACCTTCATTCTTCACTGTGCAATGAATGGATTGACCTCAGTGTTGACAATGGCCCTTGTTGAGCTGGGCATGGGAGCTGCAAGAACACCCCTTCAACTCCAGGTTTTTCTGTCAGCTGATCAAAACACTCAATCTTGTGTAAGGCTGAACATTAGCTTTGCCTTTTCCGTTCTTTTAGCTCATTCAAAATAATAGTGAAGAAAATCACATAAGGAATTTATTTCAGCTGGTAGTACACAGAGGACTCCTTTAGACTGTCAAAAAGACTATTTCCATTCATAGAACTTATGGCTGGTCATCCTATGGTCATTTGAAGAAGTGGGAAATAGTCTTTGTTGCAGCAACATGCATACAGGCCTACATGAAACTGAAACCCCATGCAAGTACTGCAGAAGGAAAATGAGCTCCCTTTTGAATTGATCTTGTCCCCTTATTTTAGGCACAGACAGAAGGATTGAAGGAACCCACTTATTCTGAATATTTCTAGAAATGTTAAGTATTAGTTAGCTCAACAAATGCATCTTGACACTATTTCTTGGCTACAGTGTGATGGAGGTGACCAACATGCCAGGAAAGGCTTATTTCATAATTTAAGTGACAAGAGTAGCTAAAGAGCAGAAGGATGGGGAGCTGAAGAGATGCAGGAGAATATATCTTAAAATGCTATCAGAGAACACTTGTATCAGATGGTGAGAGCACGTTGTTATTGCAGAAGCAGCAGGCACAGCACGAGGAGAGCTGGGGATGTAAAACCTGGTACCAGGCATGAACTGAACCCCCCATTCACCACACAGGGGAGGAAATGTGGTACAGACCCCTGAGATTGCTTCTTTTTTTGCTTCATGAAATGCAAGGAAACCTCACACTCTGAAAATGTCAGTTGTGAGGGTTTCATTAAGAAAATGTAATTGTAGAGCTTTTTAATGAGGAAACAAATCCTGATTATTTGACAACCAAGCTGTAAACAGTAGACTGAGTTCTTTTAAATGTCTCATGAATTGAGTAAAAGGCTGTACATTGGAATACAAGTTTAAAAAAAGATTTCTAGAACAAAAGGTCTGAACTACCAGATTCCAGTTAAAATTCCAGAAAACCTAAATGGCAAATTTATAAAACTTATAACAATTAACTGTTCTGGTATGTTTAATTTAATTTCATAAAAATAATAGAAATAACAAATTTTTTGTATTTGCTAAAAATCCAATATGCCTAGTGATTTCTGTGTATCTCCACAGTAAAATACCACCCCTGAAACTGCAGTTGGTTCAGATATTTAACTTGCCCAGACAGTCAGTTTATTTGGACTGACTTCTTTTGCCACTTGTTGAAAGCTGGAGATTGGTTTCCCATGGTGTGAGCTGATATGTAGACTATTGCAGCAAAAAGTAAATGTAAAAAGATATAATTGTGAAAGGTGTCATGTACCTAAAACGTGGATGTTTATTTTCCTAATGGAATTTTTTTTTTAATGGATTATGCTTATTTTTACATTGTGTTTTTATCTAACATCCCAAGATAGCGGGGAGAATGCTGGTGTATTAGATTCAAGCAAACAACGAAGTTGGGGTCCTGTCCTATAAATTATAGTGATTTTTATGGGGCAGAAATACACAGGTTATACAAACCCTTATCTATGCTCTCAGCATATGATTGGTGTCTCTTGTATTACAAACCTCAAATGAATTTGATATTGTGTTTCTTAATTAGATCTATACTCTGTAAAATATAAAATAAAATAAAAAACATACACTGTAACAGAGAAACATCCAAGAAAGATACCTGAAAAAAGAAGAACAAGAGTGTAACATTACTAAAGGTAGTTGACTATCTTACTCTTGCTCATTTGCATTTGCCTTGCCACTACATGTGCCAGTGAGTTTCCATATCTAACGTGGTCAGGTTTGTGTCTTTTCTTCTGTTAGACAGTTAAAGCTGCCTTCTCCTTTCTGCATCCTGATCTCTCTGAGCCTACAAGGGTCAATTAGAAACGGAAAATAGTTTTTCTACACCTTGCCTGATTAGAAGAGCATAATGATGAGACCTTTAGAACTACTGGATCAGGCAGTAACAGAATCATAGCAAATACCACCAGGTCCTTCAGGTAGGGAGCTGCTTGTAGTGCTTGGAAGATGCATGGTAGCAGGCACTGTGGAGCAGTGGGATTGCATGCAGGCAGACTGAAGTTCAGGGAGAATCTCTTTTGTGGTACAAGATTGCATGATGTTAGGTGCTCAGCTCAAGGGCTTTCAAAATCACAAGGATGCCTTCTGCTCAACACATCCATTCTCCCCAGGTAACCCCTTTGAGGGTGCTGAAGTTCTTTGTATCTTCCATAGTAATCTGTACCAGTTATCTGATGTAATGGAGTCTTTGTTCCTGTAGCAATATGCCATGCGGGGTTCTCTTTTCTTATCACATGTGATACCCTTGCCAAGAGTGATGGGTTTTCTGCCTCTAAAATCCTATAGTTTAAGTCAGCATATAATGATAAAACCAGCCTGTTTCATTTAAAACACTCTTATAGCTGAGGCTCAGAGTCAGCAACGAGCAGGACGTTACGATTTTTCTAAGTAATGCAGAAGCGTTAGTGTCAATGATCAATGGCATTAAATTATGTAAGAATTTCCCCCTGTACTACTATTCTACATCCAAGGGTGGGGGGAGGTGGTGTTTGTTTGTTTTTTACTGGATATAGGTTTCCTTCATCTTCTGTCAGTGTTTCCCAGGAACGAGTCTCATGACTGTACTGCAGGGGAGCAGCAATGTTGTAGCAACACTTAAAGAGAAAATATGTATTTGGAAGCATAAGACTCGAGGCATTGCTTGAGCTGAGCTTGTGCCACCCCAAAATTACACGTTTCAGCTTTATAAAGTAAGTCATACTGAACAAAAGCCAAAACTCAACAAAGCATTTACAATTCAAATTGTGTGCCTGTCTAGCTTGCCTGTCACTGAAAGTTAGGCTTAAATTCACAAAGGGGGAGTATTCAGAAGCAAGTAAAATGCTGCTCCTATAAAAAAAATAAAATGTAGTACATATTCAGATGAGCAACTCTTCTGCAATATTTGGAACCAAAAGTGATGGTAGTAGTGAGTGCAGTGACCTGTGCTACAAAGAAAATCAGCTTGAATTGTCAGATATCAGCTCAGCACAAAAGGCATTGTGTTTTGTCTCTATTCCCTGGTCCCTGCACTCTGCGCTGAGGTGATGCTTCTAAGGACCACATGGCAACTTTTTAACACACTTCAAGGAAATGGCTTCCACTACAAACATCTTTCAAACTACTTTGTACTTCTTCAGCAGCATAAACTGTCTGCAATAGAGTGAAAATGTAACTCCTTTCTTGAAAGAGGCCTGCCGTCAGGTGCCAAGTCCCCAAAGCCCAGTTCCCAGAAATAGCTGCTCTGTGTGCTGCCTGTGGTGGTAACAGGTGTTTGGGGCTTTAAACTCTTGAAGAGATTAAAAACTGTAGGCTGGTAGCACACCAAGGAAGTGCCATTCTGGTGAAACTGGTAATTCATAGCTCGGATGTGCTGGTACTACCAGATAAACGTCCTTAGAGTGGAAATTAGGGTTATTAATGACCACTGTCTGTTAATTGATTGTCACAATGTGGTTTGGCAGTACTAATATTCTGCTATAATCCAAAACATAAGAGGCAATGTCTAATTACCAATTTCATCTCTTGAAACTCAGCTCTTTTATGTATTTCTCTCCTTCTGTTAGCAAATGTGCACCAAGAACATTTGCCATGATGTTATCTGTGATGATTAGGTTATTGATGTAGGCTTTAGCAAATATTCTATACTCTGTGTTATTTTATGCATTCATTTATTTAAATCTCTAACTGGTTCAGCTTTGTTACCAACAGCAAAAAAATTGCAACTAGTTTGTTTGAGCACTGGCTCCTGTAATTCTTCTTGCGTATACCACCTAGGCAAGATGATTTTTACACTTTTAAAATTGTATGATTGCTCTGATTTATCTTACAGATGCTCTTCAGTTTGAGAGAAAGCTTTGTTTTCATTACTGAAAATATTAGAGCAGGAGTAGCTGTCTTCCCATCATGTCCTCCAGTTTACAACTGACATAGAGAAGAAAATATTCCCCTTTCCAGGACTGCCTAAATCCTCTTTGATTATCCCCTTTACCCTCTTGTGATACAGGAAATGCACGGGGTCATTTAGAACTTTATCAACCTTTCTAATTGCTTTCTTATTCTCTCTCTGTTGTATTTTACTATTCCTGGGGCTGTTCTCAGTATTCAGTCTCAGAGCTGGATCCCAGAATTCAAGAGGACTGCATTTTGGTTTAGCTTTCAGTAGATATCAATCATTTAGCCATCTTGGGTTTTTTGCAAATTGCTTTTCAGTGATAAGGTCATTCCATTGCTTTCTTTTATCATGATTTTATTTCTTTTATTCCCCAGAGCTAGTGTAAGTGAACCTCTTGGTTTTCCCCTTGTGGCGTTCTTAGTGACCCAGCACCCTTGGCTCAGTTCTAGTTAGCTGCCTCTCTCAAGGCAGCTCAGATGAGAGATCAGGGCTGGCTGGCACTTTATCCTCTCTGGTCCCCCAGATTGTGCCTTCCTGGGAGAGTGCCAGTGCCCGAACAGCATTTTTCACCTTCAGAGCAGACACCCTTGCCAACTCAGGCAGGGATGAAATGCCCATTGAGACCTTCAGGTACAGTCCCAAATCCAGAAGGTAAACCCAGAAGTTTTAGCTAAACCAGAAGCTAAACCAAATCCAGAAGCTAAACCCAGACAGCCCTGTGACAGTGCTCTTAACTCTCCTGATCCTGAGCACCATTCTCTGGCAGCCATGGAGCACCTGTGCAAGGCAAAGCAGCACACATCTGGCTGCAGGAATGCTGGGGTGGAGCTGGCTCCTGACACAGCCCAGTGGTTTAGGAGTCAGAAAGATGGTTTTAATGCAGTCTTTGCTTTTTTGCACATGAGCTGTATTTTTGAGTTGCGCTTTATTTAACAAAGCAACGTGTTCAGCTGCTCAGGTATTTTATGACAGTGCCTGCCATTTTCCAGAGAGGCATGTCTGAAAAGACAAAGGAGCTTTGGGTTTTGTTTTCTAAACAGGAATGCAAGATACATGACATTGCTATAGTAATCTGTACATATATTATTTTAACTAATGTTTAACCTAGATAAAAGTAACCAAGATAATGTGAAAGCCAGTCTATAATAATGTATTCACCATTTCAAAATGCTATCTCTGTACACTTTAAGATTCAAATGCCTCATTGACTGTTACTGCATTTATAAAACTAGCTTTAAAATTAAGATTAAAAGATGCAGCCCACCCCATGTTTCTAATAGAGGGCACACACAGACACTGAAGAATGAAAGATATTTGAAATTCACTCTTACCGACTGACAGAACTGGCAGAACTATATCCAAATCATACTCAGACCCCTGTAGAAATAATTAATTTGTCTCTGCTTATGACAATATATTTCCAACATAGCAGATAAATGATACCTTTGTTTCAGATTATGTGAATTTTAATTAATTTAAAATAAATGTGCATTTCCATTACTTTTTGCCCACATCCCTAAAATGTGTAAATAATTTTTGAGAGATGATGTGCACTATTTTCAAAGGACAGACTGCAAATAGATTTTCTGTCTACATAGGGCAGTGCCCAGCACTCAGATTTAAGAAGTCAAATTTAATCTCCAATCAATATGATTTGACTTTAAAGAATTTCAGACAAACATTGCTTTTTGATTAGTGTTGTGTTCATTTATTTCAGAGATTTAGTGAAACAGAGCCTATGAGCAAGCTGGCAAGCTTTCTAGCACCTGGGAGATGTGATACTTGGTAGGCTGAATTTCAGTGTTTCATAAGGAGCATTTCAGTCTCTCATCTAGTTACAAATGTGCACGCAGCCCCTGGTCAGGCTGCACAGTCACACTACACGGGCGTGATGCACAATTCCTGAAGGGAATCTTCCCCTTAAGGAAAGATCCTGCCACTGCCACTTGTAAGGCTTGTTGCTTGGGAAACCTGTGTTTGAGGATTAGCAGTGGTTCAGTACAGAGAATATAAGCAAGGCAGAAGTGATGGCAGGAGGCAGATAAAAGTCTTTTGAAGGCTTCACGGCCCTATATTCACTCTCCTTTCTCTGAAGATTCCACATCCCTATAATTTTTCCAACACATATTTTAGAGCAATCTTTGGATTCCTCTTACTCATTTGACAGCATGAATTTTCTCTTACCTAAGTTAGGGTGTGAGCCCATAATGGCAAGCCTAATTTACCCACTTAGTGCAAGCTCATGGCTGGACCACAGCATGTAAAGTAACTGGGCATTGATGCTCAAGGATACTTCCAGACCTGTAGAGATAACAGATAAGGGTTCACAGACTACACTTACTACTTTGGAAATTGATTCAGAGTCAAGTTCTTGTTCTTAATATGCAAATTAATCTGGGTTTCCCCAGACTTCATGCTGGTAAAGGCCAGAGAAAATGTTCACAATAAAGAACATGGTAGTAAAAACTACTTGGAAATTATCCCTGGTCAGAAACAAATCCATCCTGCAGGCATCTCTTGATTACAACTTCTGCCCCAGAGGTTCCAGCAGCTCACACACCTTGCCACCTAGTGCTCCATGTTCCTTCTCTAGCAAGGGCTGAGCAAATTTGTGTTTGAATAAAAACCAGATAAACAAAAGCCCTTGTAGTAAATGCTTCTTTTCCTGTGGTAGAACATGTCAAATATCAGTTGCACTGGCTATAGCTTGATTGCATGATAGGTACTTTCCTTGAGACACTCCTCTTTAGACTGTGGACAGGTCTCTTTCAGTTCTTCCTTGGTGCTCCATCTATGGAAAAAATTACAGAGGAGTGGAGGCAGGAGGTATGATTGGTTCTTAAGACTGAGTCAGGATAAAATAAACGATGCCCTTGGAACTGAAAAACAAGAAGTGTTCCACTGTCACACTGTTCAGCCACAGCCATAATCTAATAACTCAGTTTATAGCAGTGTTGGATTGGGACATTTCACTGATGAGCATAACATGAAAAACTTTATAGAATAATTCAGCAACACAAGCTCTCAGTGCTGTCTGGAAAATAGCTCAGGATATGCGTAGGATGCAACATTGCATAATTAGAAGGTGATATTTCTGTGTAGTAAATATGTGCCTCTTCTTCCCCCCCCCCCCCTCATTTCCCTCATTCCTGTTCACCCATGGTACTAAATGTTGCATGTTGGTTTGTACAAACAGACAAACATTTCTCAGCAAATGTAATTAACAAATGTCCTTAATAAATAACACTTTTTAAAAGTTTCTCCCCTTTTACACTGCCTGTGATTAGTCCTACTCCTACTGGCTGTGCCTGGCTGCAGCATTTCCTGAGGGATTGTCTGCCAGTTTAGTGCAGCTTAAACACACAGCAGGAGATTGAACCTTACCCTTTCCAACTTTCCAACCACTCCCTCTTATTCTGTTTGCCTAAGATAAGGGAGACTTGTTCTTTTAAGGATAAACTCCTTTTCACTATTATTTAGGGCCTGGTTCAACATTTACAAGCAGTGCTTTATAAATGGAGGCAGGCAACTCTTGCTTCCAGATATTTATTCCTGTATCTGTATCTTCCAGCTTCATGTGCTGTGAAACCAATGGAATTGCTAGGACAGTAATGTAAAAACAAAAAAACATGGCAAAAAAATAGGTTATTTTCATCTGTAAGTTCAATTCACACCAATATTGTCACTGAAAACTGTTCACTTGTTTGCTCTTGGACATTCTGTGACAATTTCTTCAACTTTCTATGAGAGGTTTGAAAGCTTTTATGCTGGTCATATCTCAAGAAAATAATTTATAATAAAATCCAATTAAAAGTTTTCATCTGCAAATAGTCCTAAGCCTCTTTCTGTTCTCACTGAGTTCAGGAGGAAAGACTATTTCAAGTTACATTTCACTGGACTTCTTTTCTTAGAGGACTTCTCTTGCTAGTAAATTTATCAGATTGAATATCAGGTCCAGGGTGCTCTTGAATTCTGTCTTGGCAACATTTTAGAGTCATGCTGTGCATTCCTATATAACATCTGTAGGTTCAGGGCAGATTAAAATCAGATCAACTAGATTATTCCAAAATATTTTATGTGAACTTACCTTATGAATAGGATGTGTTTGGAGAATGAAAAGACAGATTCCTGTTTTCATAGCCCCCAATGTGTATTACAATATTATTGTAAAATTTTATTACAGAAGATAAATCAAATATGACTTGGTGAAAAAAAATTGAAAGAAAAATTCCCAAGAATCACCTTTTTTTTCCCCTGATTTTGCTTTATCAGCCACAGAAGTGATTTTATTAGTATTAATGACACAGTAAGCAAACAGCACAAGACCGAGACAGGAATTTGTTGTAATCATCATAGGGGAGGACTAACAAATCTTTATCAATGACATATTAACTTTAGAAAAGTAAACATTCTCATTGCATGTGACCATATATGTTGGTAGGAAAAGTGCAAAGTAAAATCCCTGCAGTTGAATGAGCTCTCACAAAAAATATGTACTGCTGTAGGCTAAGAACCATACTGCTATCCTGCCTAAAAACCAGAAAGTTTTTAAAGCCTTCAAAACCAGTTGAGACTGAATATATGTGATTCAAAATTAGTGGATAGAATACGTAAGAGAATAATTGTTCTTGGTCCTCTAAACTGCCTATACAAACAAAAAAGAGGTAGGTGGAGAGCAACTGGCTGAAATGTTCTCAGGGAAAGGAGAAAATGGCTCAGATCCCCTCCCCATTATAGTGACCCACCTTTCACTTCATCCCAAAGATATGCCTCCCCTAATAACTCAGAATTACTGCACAAGAGTTGGACTAATACTTGAGTCCTTGTTATGTTGTCCTTTCGATAATGAGAAGTTAGTGATGGACATTGGCTTATTAGTTGTACTGTTTGTTGTTGGGGCTTTTTTACAGATTAGTGTTGTTTCTCAGTCTTAGGGGACAAATTACAATTTCCTCATTCGTAATCTGCTTTTTAGTCCCACTTCTCCCCTGTGGATTGCTCACAACATTCTGCAGACTACCTTGCTCATTCAAATCAAACTGAGCTGAACTGGCTGAACACTTGCCTGATGATGGGAAGTGCTGAATGAATTCCTTGCTTTGTTTTGCTTGTGTGCACACCTGTTGCTTTACCTGTTAAAATGTCTTTATCTCAACTTAGGGATTTCCTCATTTTTACACACCCCCATCCCACGGGGAGATTGAGTGAGTGGCTGTGTGGGCCTTAGTTACTGTCTGGGAATAAACCACAGCAATCCTGGAGGTGGAAATCAATGCAAATGCAATGAATCAAATAGTCTTATTTTGTGCAACACAGTATGCTATCCTTTGAAGCCCCTGGCATAATTACCAACTATCCCTGCTACACTGACTGAAATCAGTTCACCGTAAGCCAGACCTGGATTACACCTTCAGTGCCAGTCTTCATTTTGCTTAACTTATTTAATATCTGGTACTGCTTTGCTACTGCAGTATTAATGAAAAACCTTAATTAGAAAGCTTTAGCTAACAAAAAAGAGCTTAATTAGTTCATCTTTGTTAATGGTTTCTTTTGACCAAAGTATCATCCAAAGAGTTCCCACAAGCAGTTCAGCTGCCATGGCCAAAGGATAGGCAATCCTGGAAATATTTATTGGGCATTTTTTTCAAGCAGCTGAGGTCAACGGTCCCTTATTTGGCACAGCTGTAGCTGGATGAGGCTGCATGCCTGCTATCAAGGTAGTCAAATCAGATTTGAGATCTCAACCCTCTGCCTGTTACTCAAGTCAAAATCGGTGAGATCAGACTTCCTTGTTGCATGTGTAACACCAGTGTTGCACACCTGACCTCAAAAGTACAGTTATAAGATTACAAGAAAACACAAAATCACTTTTTTTTTTAATTTGAGCCAAGCCCAGACTTTATATTGCAAAGTGCTAACAAGAAGTCGCAACACAATGAAATGAATCAACTTTTTATTTAGGTGAAGAATGCCTGTTTAAACCTTTCTTTCCAAAATGCCCACAATTTTTAGGGGAAAAATAAAACAAAGAAATCTAAAGAGAGGCTGTTCCTTCCCCGTGGCGGGTCACACCTCCCTCTGGGCATGCTCAACTTGCCTGCCTTTAAAAGCAAGATCCTCCACCATGCTGGAGCACCTTAGCAGGTGGGGTGATTAAATGGAGAACTTCTTTGGCCAAGGATTTGCAGGAGAATGCCACTTCCCTTGCTACGACGTGTGAGTATTTACTGTTGGAATGCATGAGCGACCTGTTGGGTTGGGGCCTTGGTTTTTGTGTTTGTCTAGGATGAGGGGTAGCTCTCCATCTAAGATGAAGAGCAATCGTGAGACCTGTGCTATTACTGCTTCTCCAGGGACTTGAAGCCCCTTTGACTCTTCTTTTGCGTGTGACTTGTGGCCTTGCTCTCCTGCTGGGCCGAAGGGACTGTAATAACTCGGTTTTCCTCTGAGAAATGTGGTGTGAAACAGAGCTGATGGGACCTGTAAATGTCCTCCATCCACCTCCCCAGCCTTAGCCTGAAGAGTTATGATATCCCATCCCTTGCTCAGTTGAGGACTCGCCCCAGGATTTCGAAATGCCGATCTCATTTCCCTTTACTCCGTGTCCACTTTCCCCCCCAAAGCTCAGGTAGGTCCTGTCCGCTCCGAAAAGCGATGTCGCGCTGCCCGTGCCCACAGCTCCGCCCCGCGGCGACGCGGGTGCCGGGGCTCCCTGGGCCCTTCGCCGCCCTCCTCGGAGCCCACGGGGTGTGCCGTGCGGAGCCAGCACGGCTCAATCCCAGCCGGAGCGGCTCTGGGGCAGGGGCGGAGGGATGAGGCCGCCGGGGGAACGCGGCACACGCTGCGCGCCGCCAGCCTCCAGGGGCAGTACGGCAGCGCGAGCGGGGCCGCGGCCTCCACAGCGCCTTCGGCGGGGTGGGGCCTGTCTGGGCGCCATCTCTATGGTTCCGGGTGCGGCCCTGCCGGGAGGGCGAGCGGGCGGGTGCTTCCTGCCCGGCCTCTCTATGGTGACTTTCCGGGGGGAAGGGCCGCCGCCGGCGCCGCGCGCCTGCGTGTGCCGGGCCCGCCCGCCCCCGCCGAGGCCGCTGCCCGACGCGCAGAGCGGCGCCGGCTGCCAGCGCTCGCGGCGCCGCCGGTGCGGAGGAAGGCGCGCGCCCCGGCCCCCGCCGCGCCCCCGGGGCTCCGCGGCGGCAAATGGTGGGGCCGGACGATGCCGGAGCTCCGGGCGGCGCAGCCGTGCTTCCCGCGGGCCGGCAGGAGGCGGCGGCGGAGGAGGAGGCGGCGGAGGAGGAGGAGGACGACGGGGAGCGGGATGGGAGCCGGGGCTCGAGCCGGCGGAGCGGCGGGCCGGGGCGGGAGCGGCTTCTGCAGCGGTACCTGGCGGCGCTCGGCCCCGCCGCGGCGGCGGGTGGGAAGCGCCGTCCGGAGAAGCCCGCGAACGGAGCCGCCTGCGCCGTGGGCCCCTGCGGGAGGATGACCAACGGGGACGTCGGCTTCCTGCTGCCGCCACCGCCGCAGGAGCCGCCGCCGCCCCCCCCTCGGGCAAGACGGGATGAGCCGGGGCCGGAGGAGGAGGAAGCGAAACTGCAGAACGGGGGCTTCCTCCCCTGCCCGGCGGGAGGTGTCCCCTCGGGAACCGCCCTGGAAGAGCCGCTGAGGAGCTGCCGGCTGCGGAGCGAGGCGGAGCGGCGCGGGGGGGCGGCGGCCGAGGGTCCCTCTCCGCCCCGCAGCCCGGAGGGCGACGCCGGCAGCCGGGCGCCGGCCGCTCCCGGAGCACGGACCTGCCGGGACCGGGCGGAGCCCGCTGCTCTGCCCCCGGGTCCCCTCGGCTTCACGGACGTGAACCTGAACTCCCGCAACACGTACGAGGTGAGCCGCCGCCGCAGCGCCCCGGAGCACCTGCCCCACGGAGGGACCGCGCCCGCCGAGCCGGCGCCGCCGCCGCAGGAGCCCGCGGAGAGGGCCCGGCACCGGGTGGGCATCGCCGGCGCCGGCAGCAGCTTCGCCGAGTTCTTCACCAGGTAAAGGAGCCGGCGGCGGGGCCCGTGAGGCCGTGCCCGGCAGAGCCTGGGCGAGGGGGTGCAGGTGTGCCGGAGCGGGTCCCGGAGTGTGTCGGGTCAGCGGGCTCGGACCGCGGGTCGCACGGAAAGCGATTCCGACCCTGACGGGCCCTTTCGCTAGCAAGCGGGTACTTTAGGGCAGGATAGAGGCTTTGGACGTGACAGGAAGATGATAAACGCTCTTTTACTGCTACGAACTATATGGACTTCAAACTGAAATTTGCTTCCTGTACCAGGGCATATTACTGAATGACCACAGTGGTACTCATTAAACCTCTTGGAGAATAAAGTGAAAGTTGTCGGTATTGGAAGCTCCTTTCAAATCGTTGTGGGAATTGCGAAGTGTTGTGAAGCTTTTGCTACTTGTTGACGCTGTAAAAGAGTTTACTTATTTAGTTCGAAATATGGTATTGAAAACTTCGGGGACTATGCTTTGTGCTTGAGTTTCCTTCTGATAAGTTTCTAGCACAAAATCAAAAGCTGTGTGGCATCCAGCTTTGTCGCTTAGGATCTCTGCTGCGTTAGCATACTATACAGGCGGTGCAGCTGGACTATAATAATTTATAGCACGCTCTATTTTACCTTTGTTATGTTGGAAATGAAGAGTTTAATTTCCAGCAGTTTTAAGCATCCCAAACCAAGGGGTTATAGTTGTTGTGCAAGTCACTCTGATAGGACAGTAGGTCTCTAAGTGTTTTAAGATGACAGAATAAGATTAATCTATTAACTGAAGAATGGAGATGTGAGAGGTTTGATTTCAAAATGGGATCCCAAATTGAGAAATGGGCTCCCTCTGCCAACTCTCAGGGAGAGATGGATTCTTGAGAATAAGTATAATAGCAGTTGAAGGGTAAGTTTGGTGCGCGTACTTTGTTTTAGGAATGGACTGAGAGGTGTCCTGCTATTCCTACTATTCCGTATTAGTGTTCTTCCCTCCCATGCTTTTTTCCTTTTTCCCTATGTTCTGTGGACTGCAGCATTGTATGTTGTATGAGAGTAGCTCAGTTAGTTGGACCATGGTGCTAATAAGGCCGCAGTTGTGAATTGAATCTCTGTCTGGGCCGTTCATTTAGAGCTGGACTTGATCCTGTGATACTACCTTTGTTTTGCCTCACCACTTGAACATGTTGACCAGTAAAATTTGTGATAAGTGATATACAACACAATCACCAGCCATTGATTAATGCCAGACCCTGTCTGCACACACTGATCAGCCCCTTCTGGGTAACTCCCCCAGTTATGTTCTGGGCATTAGGTTTTAGTGTGGAATCCTTTTGGCCAGTTTGGATCACCTGTCCCTGCTATGCTGTCTCCCAGCTTTTTGTGTACTTCCTCTCTGGCAGAGCATGAGACACAAAGTCCTTGACTTAGGATAAGCACAACTTAGCAACAAACAAAACATCAATGTGTTATCAACATTGTTCTGGTACTGAATCCAAAACAGAGCTCAGTACCAGTTACTAAGAAGAAATTAACTTTATCCCCGATAAAACCAAGACAATAGAAAAGTCTGAACTTGATGTGCAGTAGAAGTTGTCAATATACACTGGTATTTGCTGGTTTTAGTAGAGGCTTGTGTAATAGATGAAAAAGTTTAATTGTTTCTGTCCTGACAAAAGCTATAGTGCAGACACTCAGTGAAAGAGTGGCTCTCAGGAAATCCTATTTCACAGTGCCTGGCTAGCCCAGCTGGCTGTGCCTCTGGTTGGTGCCTTTTGCCTGGTGAGCAGTACTGGCTACCTTAAGTTCTGCATATACATCCATAGAAGAGCCTTAGTTACAGGTGATTTAATCTCATCAGCCAAAATGAGATTGACTAATGAAGACTTCCAATGATTTTATTTAAAATCAAATTCAAACTTCTCTTGCTTGATAGATTTATCTCTAGATACATAAATACTAGAATGGGTAATATCTGTTGTTATGAAAAGTGGTAATAAAACTTTTGTAACTTTTTCAGTAATAAGTTCTTGTCTTCTGAACTGATATTTCAAAAGTTTAGATTTCTCCCTTTTATTTTAAGATGCCCAGATTCATTCAAAGCTGCCAGTTGCCAATGTAAGTGGGTTATCCTGTAGCTCTGAAAAAGAGGATATCAGTAATGAGAGCTGAAATGATGTTAAAAAATTGTCCTATGTTTGTAGTAACTCTGCCTTCTTGTTCTTAGGAGAAGGTTGCTTGTATTTTTGAATGTGCATAAACTCATAAATGATGCTGCTCCCCAGAGTTTGAGTTGTACTGAGTGGCTGTGTGCCTGAGAGAGAGAGAGAGAGCAACTCATTTGTTTTTTGTCAGAGTGTGTAGCTGGTCCCACAATGTAAAAAAAAAAAAAAAAAAAAGGTACTGGATGTGCTACACAGATAGCCTAGTGACCTGGAGTATCTTATTTAGGATGTTTTGCTTGTAATGCTCTATGTTGAGATTGCAAGCTGTCTACAATTTGGTATCTTCCCATTGTGTTTTCTGATAGCCATAATGATAAGGAGATTCTAAAAGCTGGACGTTTCTTGTGGATACTTAATTTAAAAAAGAGAGAAGGCAAGAGGGAAGTCCTCCTGCCTTCAGCTTTATTGTTATAATTGCTGTGACTGAACAGTTTGATCAGACAGATCTGGGTTAGGAGGCTGCTGTTTCCAGCTGTTCCAGCTTGTTCCCAGCTCTGCAGTTATCAGACTGACCTGCTTCATAGTTCTTTGAAATAATCCATGTTAATTGGCTGTTGGCATTCACTGAACCAGGGATAAAACTGGTGAGGTGGGTGAAAAAGCAAGCAGCTGTCATCAGAGGCATCTTATCCAAACTCTGTGACAGGGAGAGTGGATGTGCCCTTGAGATTGTCATTAATAATTATTTTATGATCCTGGGAAAGTTTGCATTGGTCACTAGAGCCTTTCTTTCTGGTATTAGGTATGATACATGGCCCTGGGATCTTAAGTTGTATTTGTGCCTGTCAAATCAATACTAACAAATTTTAAGTGAGAAATCATTGGTTTTGCTCTTCTTCTTTTTTCTCCATGTGTGAAGTGGGATGCCACAAGCAGATCAGTATGTTGAGCGGAGTGTCATGGCAAGGAAAATTGCATGGCTCTGGTCACTTGTGTCCACTGTGCTACAGTTTTGGTCAGAGCAATAAATGGCTTCTTGGAAGTCACCTGTCACTGCCTTGTAGTCCTATGTATGATTTGTGATGTACTCATATATAGGCATTGTTCTTAAGGTTTGTGGTCTTACATAACAGCTTACAAAGGCAATGCTCTGTTCTTGGGTTATTGGATCACTTTTGGGTAGCCCTAGTGGTTCAGTGAGCAGGAACATTGCATGGACAGTTGAATTAAAGCCATGATGATTACCTTGACTACAGTATGCTCTAAATGTGCTGCTTTGGGGGACAGAGCAGAACAGTAAACCAAAGAGGTCAAGCAGCAGCAAGTATTCCAGGGCTGAGATAAAGACTCTGATTCTGAACCTCTTCTAAAGATGAGTTTTACTTCATAGTTCTATAGGTAGGCACCAGGCATCTTTTTAGCTTGTGTAGACACTGTACCTTTCTGAATTGTGTATTTGCTAGGTATCTGGTAGTTGCAAAGTTTCTCATTCCTGGATTCAAAGCTCACTGTTGACAACAGTGATATTTGCATTTTTTGTAGTAGAGCACTATTTTTCCAAGTACTTGATTCACCAAAGATTCACAATGAGATTAATTTGTAACTGCCACTTCTTGTAGGTCTTTGGGTTGTGCTGTGAGAAATAGGTATAAGTGGTTATAAGCATTTAAGGCTAGTTGGCACACATATTCTTGTGGAAACTGTCTTTAGTCTCACACTTCCTTCATTGCCCAGAGTGGTTGTGTTTATTTTCCAGAAGTTTTGAAAAATGTTAGCAAGAAGCCAGTATTTGTAGGCACAAAGCATTAAGAAATTAGTGAAGCTCACATCTTTGTCTCAATTATAAACACAGCCCTGTGGTTCCAAGAGCAGGTAGTCCTTCAAAAGCTGCTAATCTTGCCTTACAAATGTCCTTGGCAGAGACTGTGGAGGGTTGCAGGGAGGTTGACTGAGTATTGTTACTGAGTACACAGTAGTGTCTCTAGCTCTGTAGTTTGTGTTTCAATTTATTACTAAGTAGCACTTGCAGCTTTTTGCACTACTTAGGCATCTACCTAGGTGGGGCTTGTGAAGGTTTAGTACCAGAATCAACTTTTCTCTTAGGGAAAAGCTCTGCATGCATAAAGCATAATGAAACTTCAAGGGATGTACTGTGCACCTATGGAGAAGAACTGTTTAGTGGATGTTTGGTCAAAAACTAATCAAGTGGGAATGAGCTGTCCTAGTTGGGGCAGGTCTTCTAATCTTCTGTTCATGTAAAGATAGGAGGAGAGATTGATGTGGTCACTTCACAGTGCTTAATTTCTATTCCAGTATTGCCTATATCTTGATCAGATCTTACTGGAAAAAGCTTGGGGTTTTTTTGGTTTTTTTTTTTTTTTTTTTTTTTTTTATTTTTAATTTTGGTGTTGTTTTTATATTGCCCAGATTAACACAAACCAGATTTTAAAAAGTACAGATATACTGTCAATATATTGGAAAGATAATTAGAGAGAAGAGTCAAGGGAATACATAAAATCTTCCCCCAGAAACTGTGAGGGCTCCCTTCATCTTTTTGTTTTTGAGTGCAGTTGGTTTTGCTTTCTGTTAGTAGTCTTGTAACCTAAGTGAACAAATGGATATGTATAATTGAATTAAAGCTGACTGCAGAAAGTAAGCAAGAGTACCTGGACCCAAATCTGTAGGTAACTTCAAAGAGTATGCTTTTTTTTGGAGTTAGAGACATAAGTAGCTTGATAAAAACAGGAAATTGCATTCATATTATCATGTTCAGAAGCTCTTCTGTAGATCGTTCTCATTTGTGAAGAATGATTTATTTTGTGCTTCTGTTGTTCAATGGGTATTTCACCATAGATAAGATGTTATGCACCCATAGAATCAATGTAGTTAGAATGTCTGTTAATTAGCAAAAATAGTCTTTCAGGAGTTCAAGCAGAAGAATGCTATGTTGATTTAATTCTAGATAGGTTTAAGAAGGCCACATTACTCCAACTTCTGTCTGCAGCAAGTCTTTCCCCAGCTATCCCCTCAAGGAAAAAAGCTGACTAAATAGATGTCAGTTCTAAAAACCTTAGAGCCATACACATAGTCCTCATCAATCTATAATTCTGAAGTATTATTAGCATTTTTTTTCCACACTCCTTGTGGATAGTGTAATGGACAGTGTTATAGTCTGTATTTCTGGTGCATATATATGCACTAGGAGTTTTGTAATCCTAATGTGAGTTTTCGTGAAGTAAGTTCTCATTAAATGAATGCTGTAGTGGTGGTTTTTTTTTTTTTTTTTTGGTGGGGGACTGTGTGGGCTTTTTCAAGCCAAACAGCTTAAATTGCTGTTTTGTGTGCAGTAAACTGTTGGAATCATAGCTTGTTTTGCTAAGAAGTGTTCTACAGAGGCATTTAAACTTAATCTGAAAGCATCTTCTCCCTCCCCCACACCTTCGTTTTGCAGAAGGTCTTTTCATTCCTTGGTCTCTTGTGCTTATTTGGGGTCACAGGGTTTCTTACAGAGTATATTGAGAGTAGTGTGTCAAAGTGAATGGAACCTCTCTTCTGAATAGGCTATGACTAAAAGAAGAATAAGAAGAATGTTTTACATGGGAAATAACACCCAAGGGAGATCACTTAAATCACAGCTGGCCTCTAAGAAAATGTTAGTTTTATGCTTTTGCTCTCTTGGCTGTTCAGTTATTCATTAGGTTATTTTGTCCTGATTGCTTAAGAATAAAAAAGGGGTGTAAGGGTTTTTGGTCACATTTCATTCACAGGGATGCAAAAATTGTTACTCTTCTCTTCAATTTCTTGGAACTACTGAGATGTTTATGATATAAAGTCTATCCTTTTTTATCATAATTGATCTTGTTTGTTGTTCAGCTGGGAAGGGACTAGCTTCATTGAACTGGATGCTTAGCATTGCTTTTAACACCTCTGTGTGTACATCTGTCTTTTTATTATTGCTTTCTAAGGAAGCAGAACATGGTTTCTGCTTCATCTCTCTAGTTCTGCAGCCTGTTACCCAGGTGCAGTCGAACCTCCCAGAGTTTCAGAGAGCTCCAGCATAAAAATCCTGGAGATTTTTGAGTGAAGTCTGAACACAAGGAGAGCCTGCAAAAAGAGTCTGATAATTTGGCTCTGTGTTTTCAGAAACCAGTCAGCTGTGCAAGCCACCTGCAGAGCATTTTGCTTCTGGCTTGATGTTGGCGTTACAGTGTAAAGAAGAGAGTGGATGTTGTGTGGCTGAACTTATGACTTCAATTAGTAGAAAACTAGTTTTCATGGTCATAGATGAATTTATTCTTTCAGAACTTCTGAGAGCCAAACACTTAGACTGGTGTTCTTCTAAATTCCTTTCCTGCTTTCTTATGGCCTGACTGAAAAAAATAGCTGTAGCCTAGAGGAGCACTTTTCTACAATTTTTTCTCTCTTCTCCAAGGTACTCCTTTATTAAGAAACTATGTTCAGTTTCCATTGTTATATATGGGAAGTTTCATTTAATGTGCTGTTGGGTAAGTCGAAAGAGTGTCTTTTTATCATGCTACATGATCAAACCTTCCTTGTTGGCTGCCTCTTGCTTATGGGTGACACTGGTTGGTCTAAACTTCCTGAAGGCCAGCTGTAGGAATAGGCAATCTAGGCTTGGCTGTGGTCAGGCCTCAGACCTTGCAGAGCTCTGTCCTGTCTGCATTGCTCCCATTGCCTAATGCATTCATTAATGTATGGTCTTGTCTGCCCTGCTGCTGGGCAGTAATGAAGCAGTTTGTATGCTGGATGCCAGCGCGCTTCAAAACTCAAACAATCCGCTTGCTATAAAAGGTATTTGTGTGGTTGGCATGTGTCAACCACCCCAGTTCCCTCAGCTACCTAAGGTATAGTCTGGACAACATGGGGCTGAAGGGAGACCTTCTCACTCTACAAATATCTGAAAGGAGGTTGTAGTGACGTGGGTGTAAAGCTTCTCTTTCCCGATATCAAGTGGTAGGATGAGAGCAGATAGCCTCAAGTTGTGGCACGGGATGTTTAGGTTGGATATTAGGAAAAGCATCATCACTGAAAGGCTAGTCAAGCATTGGAACAGGCTGCCCAGGGAGGTAGTTGAACCACCATCCCTGGGGATGTTTAAAAGTCATGTAGGTGTGACACTTAAGGACATGGTTTAGTGATGATCCTAACGGTGCTGGGTTAATGGTTGGGCTCAATTATCTTAGAGGTCTTTTCCAACCGAATTATTCTCTTATTCTAGCTTTTTCTTGTTGTAAATTGTATTTTGCAAATTGCTTGCTGATTCTCAAATTCTGTAAGCAATGGAGTGGTAGATTGGAAAGTTTCTTCCTAATTTTGATAAAAATTATCAGGCAAAACTGAATTAAATCAATCCCCTGCCTTTTCATATCAGCTGATAGATCAAAAATTAGTTGTTGTGTTTTGTAGTATTTCTGCAATTGATCACTGAAGCAATGACAAAATATATTGTGAATTGCTAGTTGCAGCTGAAACCCAATGTGCTGAGTGACTGCAGAAGTACTACAGTAATACCTTGTTTGTAATGCTGCACTGTGCAATCAAGTAGTTGACAGGCACTCTGTCAGGCACCAGAAGGGAAAAATATTAACTGAGGCTTAACCAGGCTGGTCAGAGTTGCAATCACCCCTGAGACAGTCTTCAAAATAAAACTCTGCCCTGTGTTTGAACTTATAGTTCATAGACTTGTAGGCCATGTCAAAGGCTGGAAATCCTTATCACCTTTGTTTTGAAAGAATACAATGTATAGAAACATTTGAACTATAGATGTAGTGACTGGCCCAATAAAGCAGGTGACATTTGCCTTAACTGAAAGTGAGTCACTTCTAGAACAATTTCAGGTGGTCTGTTTAATTAAGTTGTACTTTGTGAGATATCTTGGTGAACTGATTGAAGAATTTGCTATTGTCAGGAAACAAAGGAGCTGTTTCATCCCTGCTTCTGGTATTTATATGATCCTCTGTGAGCTGCTGTAGCTCATTAAGCTGGAGAATGAAAAAATGTTGATGGTGTTCTGTGGGACTAGTGAGTTTGATTGACTTGCAAGGTATAGAGAGTCTTGGAACTGATGCAGCAGAAGGGATTGTAGGACAAGGAGGAGAAATGGGCTTCCCCATTATGTGGTTTTATGGGAGGAAGGGGTCTTGTTCCTCTAGCACTGTTGCTTGGAGTATATTGCTCATTAACTAACTATGACTTTGCTGGAGTAGATATTGCTGGCCATACAAAAAATACCAGAAAATACAGGATATCTGTGGTCAGCTGGTAAAAATTCTCTACTTCTCACAGCTGTGATCTGAGACTTTGTTTTAAATACAGTGGATAAGTGACATTTGATCATTATTAGAGAAGGTTGGCCATAGGGTTTGGTATAGTGTCAAAATAGCTTTATAACTGTCTGATCAAATGTGAAGATGATAGAACAGTCTGGCATAAAGCTCTATTTTGCTACTTCACTCTGAAAAGTAAGGGCTGATTCTCTTCCTTTATTTGTATTAAACCATTCTGAAATGTAACCCTGTCAGTTGTTGGCTTGCTTATGTCTCTTCTTGTTTTTGAATGCTTGAACTGCTTGTAAAGCTGACCTGTGCAAAGGCTCTTTGTTAGGACTGTGATGTAGTCTGGTAAAATACAGAGTGTTCTGTAGTACTGCTAAACACTTTCACTCTTAAAACTTCCCAAGTGTTTGTGTACCTGTAGTAAAACTGTTCTACCAGCAGAGTTTGTAAAGCTGCTTTGGGACTTGTATCCACTAGGAGTTTGATAAGAGAATTGGTGTAATTTTGTCTCATCAGTGCAGTTCCATGATAATTCTGTCAATCTTTCAGTCCTCTCCAAGGCACCTCCTTCCCAGCCTCTCAATCCTTAACTGCTAGTCCTTGACAGTCTGTTCAATTTCAGATATACCAAATGGTAGCCAAGGCTTTAGTTGACCACTAATATAAATGGAGATGTCATATTTAACTAAAAAAAATACTACAAGCTTGGTCTTGCTGAAAATGGTTGTTGTCCTGGGTAGGATTTTGTTTCCTTTTTTGTGGAGGGGTTGGGAGGGGAGAGAGGCCAAAAGCTTGCTTGTATAACACTTAAGACTGCAGGTTTAGAGTGTTACAAACATTGAAGCTCCTTTGGAGAGGGTAATTTGAGTTATTCTTTGGGTTGTCTTGGTACAGAGAGAAAGAGGGGATCTTTACATCTAGAAGGTGTTAAAAATAGAAACCTCTTGCTACAACCTCTTGTGGTTGGGGTAATAAAATTAAAAGAGAAGCTTGTATCTAGCTGCTTCTTATAGCAAAATGGTGGAAAATGTAAACTGTAAAATTGGTTGGGTCACATCCCTTCCAATATAGGGCAGAACTTTGAAACTTGTGCTGAGAGCAATCGTAAATGTGTTGGATCAAAATGGGCTGACACTTGAAGCCATTGAGACGAAAAATGTAGAATGCCTGTTGCTCTGCAGGCTTTGTAAGTGGCTAACCAAAAAGATTTTATTTCCTTTCAATGATTCATTATTTATGCTTAGAGTTGAGTTACCTTTGTTTCTGCATGTAAATTATTGAAAAGTCTTGTTTAAAGCAGAGGGGCTAATTCTGCTTAATAACACAATGGTTTTGTTTTTTTTTTTTTTTGTCTGCTGTTATTTCGAAATTACTGTGCAGAGAGCTTAACAGAATGGCCAAGACTTGAGTATGGAGAATTCTGCTGGGTTCTTAAGCAGCTTTTGCGTTTTATACCTGGTAAAGAGATGCCAATGTGGGTGTAATAATTCTTGATATGTACTTGGCTGTAGTAATGACAGAATATAGAATTGCAGGTGTGTAGAGGTCTTCAGAATTTGTTCTAAAAGTATGGCTTTAAGTAAAAACTACCCATTTTAGTGTTTTCTATCTGTAAAGATGTATCTGCAGTAATTCCTGGAACATGCCTTTTCTAATGCCTTACTGATACAGCTCTCTGGATAAAGATTGTTGGGTAAATAAGTAATTTCCTTATCATCTTGTCTTTTAGCTAATTCAAATTTCAACAAGTTTCAAACATACACGTATTTTGTATGTCTATGAAGCTTATTAAAAATTAGCATGGGGTGGAGCAAGAGCAAATTGCATGTACAAGCAGGACTCCGTTCTTTGTGGAGATGCAAAGTCAGTTGTTTTGTAATACAAATGCAGTTTTTAATGAATTTTGTTACTCCATTCCTTTTACACATTCTGAGGTTTTATTGGAATCAGTCGATTTTTAATGTTATTGCAGAGAAATTTAACTTCAGGGCTTTTAACTGCATTTTTGTAACTATTAAAAACACAGAGAAAATGTATTTTTTTTTTTTTTTTTGGGTCCAACTTGGTGCTCATTTGTAACATTACTTCTGTGCTGGATTTCCCTTCTAAGCCTTTGTGATTCTGGGAGGAAAAGCTGTGTGTGGTAGAGCGAGGATGTTCTTGATGGGTTGCTGATTCCTTCCTGTTTGTGCTTTGCTTCCCTGGATTTAAAATGATGCAGTTGTCTTATGCAGTGTTTACTAACAGGTACTAGATGCTTAATCAAAAAGAAAATCTAATCAGCCCTCACTTCCTCTGTCAGTTCTCGTGGCTTTCAAATCTTGTTTTCTCAGCATAACAACTTCCCTGCTATCAAAGTTCTTGGAAGATGGATGCAATGAGAAGAAATGATTGATGATAGAAAATGACAGTAAACCAAATTGTTGTGTTGTGTAAAGTAAAAGTCAGAAAAATACTTTGACAGATTTTTACCAAAAGAAAGTAACTTTTACTATGCTAGTATAACCTGAGGTCTTTTTTTGGACCTGTTTTATTTGTAAGTTAATGAGTAAACATTTTGAGTAAGGTTGAAGTTGTCTTCTAAGGATGAGAAATCAGAGAATAGTAGTTTACCTTTCAGTAGTGAGATATAAGCACAGCATTAATTTATTTGTAAAATCCTAAATTCTGAATATTTTATTTGGAAAGCAAATGTTTCTATGGTGCTACACTGTTTGCCAAGGGTGCCCACAGTTTAGTGGTTTTGGTTTTTTGCTCCACATTTCCCCCCTCCCCCCTGTTTGTTCGGATGTTTTCTTGTTTTTTTGTTTGTGTTGGTTTTTTGGGGCTTTTTTTTGTCCAACGAAATGCAGTATTTCAAATTAAATTTATTTATATATTAAAGTGAACTGTAAGGAAGCATACTTTCCTCATGTATAGTAATGATGACCACAACATGGTTTATGCTCTCCTCTGAGACCACTTGAATTTTGCCATTTTTCTGTAGTGCAAGATGAATAAATTAAAATAGTATTATTTTTAGTATTTTTTTTATACTGGTATTCATCCTAGAAGGCCTGAAATCTGCCTATGGATTGCTAAAAGCATCAGAATAGGTGAAGCTTGAGCCTGTATATGGAGTTCTAATGATTGAGTGATTGGCAAGGAAAGCTTCTTGAGGTGTTGCTGGGTTGCACAAAGCAGTGGAATACTGATCATTTGTGGCACTCATTGGAGCTGTACAAAGGGAAGAGCCAAAGAACTGTAGCAAAATGATGTGTAGCTTGAAACTAGATTAGTTTGATGTCTTTGGTCAAACAAAAGATTCTTGTCAGTCTCTTGTTCTTGTGGAGAAGTGACTCAGTTATACCTAGGAGCAGAGTGCTGGATGCGTATCTACCCTGGAACCTTTCCTACCTGCTGATGTTTGGGTTGCTGCTGTTCAAAGCACTTCAGCTTTCTTTGAGTGAGTGTTGTGCAAATGTGGTTTTAGGTAAAATTTAAGATCAAGGTTGAAGTACTTGTCTCATATTTTCCTGTAACTTCCTCTAAATCTTGGAAATCTGTCATCCTCTTGGACTGACCTATATTAGCTAGCTTGGAAATCGGAATGAAGTTTTTTGTGTTGAGAATTTTTTTGGGGGGAGGGGAATCCAAAACCCCAAAGTAGATTAAAAAATTTGCTAAAGTATCAAGTTCTACCTATCCCCTTCTGAGACTTAATTCTAATTGCATTTAGACTACACTAATTAATCTTAAATAGCAACAAAAAAGTGATTCTTAGAAGCAAAACCAGAGTGGAAACAAGCAATTTCATTAACAGAACATAATCCTGTAGAAATGGTTAATGCTTCTGAATTGCTGTACCACCAGTATGGTGAAACTTGCACAGGCAGGAATAGTTGAAGCAACACTGTTGAAAATAAGAGGAAAACCCACCAGTCATAGCTGTCATTACAGCTGTTGTAGTTGTGTGATCACAGCTCATAGGTTTTTGTTTAATGTAATCCAAACAGTGTTAGCAATAGATGTCTTGGTCTGTGCCAATAACTTCTCATTCTGTGGCACTTCATTTGGCTTTCCAGCTCTTCAAGGCACCTACTGAAACGTTTTGGAGTGTCATTTGAGAGTGTTAATATGTGTTATGTAAAAGAAGCAGGGGAAAGTAAAAAAAAAAAAAAAAACTTGCAGCTTTCCCCTGGGCTTTTGTAAACCAGAGCTTAAATCAATGAACTAATTTAATACTTCAATCCCATGGGTCCTTGCAGCAGAACGAATTGTTCAGTTCGAAAGTATAGGCTCTTTTTTAAGGAATTTTGAGGTTTTCAAATGGATTTTGAGATTCTGTACAAAAATGCTCTTGACTTTTCAGCCATTTCAATAGATTACTCTTCCCAGGACCTGGGAGACTCATGAATATTCTAAGCAGCAACAAATACATCAAATCTAGTACACTTCCTGCACTTCAGTGAATGCAACTTGTAAGCATTCACAGATGCTGTTCCTTAACAAGGCTTTTGTAAGGCTTTACTGCTGTCAAAAACACATCAGATATGATACTGTTAGCTGCCAAAACAATGTATTAAAAAGTATCCTTCCAACTTCAGCAAACTTATTTGTAACCTCTCATTAATTTCTTTTGGATTAGAATTCTTATGTGAAGTTTATTCTGACATGATTTGAAGTTTTACCAGCTTTTTGCCTTCACAAGAAACAGACTTCATTGAATATGTGCTCAATAAAAGTAAAACTCCTTTCCTTCCAGACTACATTCTGGATGGTTTATTTTAATATTTTGTTTAAAAAAATTGAAGAATTAAATCTTGTGAAAGCCATGAGCATGCCTAAATCTTTTGTATAGAAATATTAATTAAAAACTTCTCTATGTTACACATTTTTTTTTCCTTTTAAAAGCCTACCAGCTTCCCGGTTAATAATGAACCAGCTTTGATACAGTGACAGATTGCCAATGTTAAATGCATCTTTCAGCTTCTACATATGCTAAAAGCAGTGGAATTCAGCTACCAAGTAATCCTGGTGGTGTCCCATAGTTTGTACAGAGACTGGATGCTTATTGCTACCCATGAAGTCAAGAAAGGTACTCCAGAATACAAGTACTTCTTGCATACCTGCTTCTGGGGGGAAAAGTCTTCTCTAACCAAGTTCAAATTCAGCTGTTACAGATTTAAGGGCAAGGCTGTGGGGTAGTGCAGAGTGACATGTTGTCTTTAGAAAACTGTCCTGTTTTGTTGATTCTTTGAATGCTCCTCCTTCCCTCCTGAAGACAATATAAAGCACTGTGAAAAGTGTCCTTAAGAATTGGGCCTTTGTTATTCATGTAAACACACTTTTTGTGGTCTTACTGAGTGGATCTCTTAATTTGACCAATGGTGTGCAGTCCTGGGATTGACTGAGGATGGTATTTTTTAAAGGCGTGGGTACCATGGCTAGTTTTTTTCAGTGTTCCTCCTTTCCAGGCTATGTATCAGAAACCACTGTCTTGGAGCTTCTGAGTGCTTACTTTGCTTCCACAGGGATGGACTAAAATATTAAATTTCTCTGATGGGGACAGAGTTGTGGGATGTGTGGATCACAACCAATGCCTGCTAGAACAATTTGTATTAATTAAACTCTTATTAATAGCAATTACTTGATTCTATTCATGGCAAACAACTATTCAAACCATGCAATCGGTTATTCCCAAATGTGCTTTCCCATAATTGGCTTGTAACAACATCTGGGAGACACCCACAGAAGTGGCACAGTGTACTGAGGCACTAACAGATTCTATCTGGGCATTCAAAAAAATTCTCTCATGGTGTTCTCTTCCATCAGGGGTGTGTGTGTGTGTATCTTGTACTCCCTGCCTGCCTATGGCAACTGCTGTTTTCTTGAACGCAGTCTTTTCAATTTTTTTTTTTTTTTTTGACAAGCTGTTGATCGTGGTAGTGTGTGGCAGTGGCCTCAAATGGAGTGAAGAGTTGGTGTTCTGAGTTTCTTGATTTTTCCTGGATTCCACAGAACGACCAGTCTTGAGCTTATCACTTTTTGGGAGGCTTCCATGCTCTGTCAGCACCTACTTCTCCATTTCTCCAGCTTGCTGTCTACTGGTGGCTAGGTCCTCAACTATACACAAATTCACAGTCTGCAGAGTTCATTCATGCAAACTTGCACTGAAGGGATTTTTGACAGGTGTTTGCTTGTTTCCTAAATAACAAAAAACATTCCGGAAACTGAAAAGACAGCTTGTGTTTGAAGACCATACAATGTCTTACAACCACTAACAGTTCCTAATTGTAAAACTATGCTGCCTGGCCAGAAACCCTGACAGCACTGGAATTTAAGGGCCCTGAGCACTTTTCAGACGGATTGTGGTTGTTGAAGCATGCTCCTTTTATCTGGGCAAAGCTAAGAGACTGTTTGCTGTGCACAAATGTAACTCTTCCAGTTTGAAAAGGAATTGTATTTTAAAATATAGCAGATACTTAAAGTGAAGAATCAATCTGGGGATCTCTTTACAGGAGAGTGTGAAGTTAGCTCGTTAACTCTGTACAAAAACAGTGTACCAAAAGCACTCCCCTATTCTGTTCTCTGAGGTCAGCTGGTAAGCTTCCTGAGAAATCACCCTACAGGCTACTGAGCTTTTAATCCCCTTGTGTTATGAGTTTCTGGAAAGTAACTTTCCAGTATTCAGAACAAATGTACTTCTTTCATTTTTAAAGCATTTGTACATAACATGCTCTGGGAACTTGTGGTTGGAGTCAAATAGTACAGGTGAGTATCTGACAAGTGGTCACTAACACAGTCTTGTGATGGTTGGTTTTCTAAGAAGTAAGAGCCATGCAGTCATATGCCTATTTGAGTGTAATTGCTCCAGGCACTGGTGAAGGTTATCTGCTAAACTGGAGCTGTGTGATTGTTGCCTGGTTCTCTAGTCGTGCTATGAAAGTTGAAGGTGTGAAGATTGGTAGAAGTAATAATTCACCATTTAAAAAAAATCTCTTAAGTTGCAGCTGTTGTCATTTCAGTCTCCAAATAAGTCAGGAAGAAACACTTAAAGCAAACGCCAAACAAAGGTTTGAGAGGCTGCTGCTCTGCCTGCTGTTACTGAAAAAAGCTCTGATATTACATAAAGTAGTTTAGAGGTAAAGTTGAGTGTTAAATACAAATATTAGCATTAAAGCACCTGTAATGAAAGATGCTCTACTTGAAATTAATTATATGTAAGTAGAATGCACTATGCGTTTGCTGAGCAGTAAATCTCTACAGTTCACCCGAGTGGTAAACTGGTAGAGAGATTGAAGAAATGTAAGTAGGCACAATATACTTTGTTTATATGATTACAATAAATAAAAAAAATCCCCTTACTCTCTTTTCAGAAACTTTTTCACTAAAAGGACAAAGGAACTCAAACCTGCTGTCCAAAGTGCTCCTGGTTGGAAGTTGTTTGGAAAAGTCCCACCCAGGGAAAACATTCCAAAAGATTCCAAAATTATTCAGCAGGTGAGTAAACATCACACAACTCTAGGTAGGAAAACTGTAAAAATAACACACAGGTACTGCATTTCTCTGCTGTTATATCAACATTGGTGTTATATGACCACAGCGTGCTCTGAGAATGCTCTTTTGGGACTTTTTAAGGTATAGTAGTTACTAAGGAATTTGAGTTTTATGATTATCTTGTACATTCTTCAGTATGTCTCAGTACTAATTAAAAGTACTTAGGTGCTTTATGTTCAGAAAGCATTTAAGCTGTTTTTGTCAAGATATTAGAACTTAAAAAATTTTATGGGAAATTAATGCCTTATTTAACATGATATGCTGCCTTCTTACTCTTTTTTTCCATTATCATCCTTGCCTGGAAGACTTCCTACGGAGGTAACTTGTGACAAATTGCTTAAGAATTCTGAAACATGTCATCTTCTTTAAATTAAAGTTTAAATCTCACTCAAGATACTTTGTAGCAAAATAATACTAGAAATTAACCTTAATTTTGAGCTACTGGAATTCTTCACAAAGGTACCTTTGATTTCCTTCCTCTGTCACAAAAGTTGTGCTTCCATAGAATTGTTCCTGTGGAATCTGTCTTTGATAAGATAATACTAAAATGTCAGTCCTCAAAGGTGAGCAACTGGTAATGCATCATTAATGTAAAGTTAGCATGCAAATCTGAAGCTGAAAGATTTGTTGACAAGAAATATGAATGTCCCCTGTGTTGGTTAAAACAGTAACTTGAATCTCTTGGGGCTGCTTCTCTGTCTCCTTTCTTAAATTCTAAATAAGGTGATGTGTTCGGCAGGTGCAAATGGCTGCGAATGAAACAGTGTTCAGTTATCTCCTAGAAAGAGCTGTGTGGCAAAAAGGGCCTTTTGGGAGCAACTGAAGTGAAAAACGAGAGGATCTTCTTGAAGGACTTTAATCCAGTGGGACTTGTGACACAATAAAATATTGCAAGAAAATGATGAGATTACAGAAAGTGCAGTCTTGTGGGATGAAACTATGTGACTTTTAAAGGTCCTTCCAACCCAAATTATTCTATGTTTTGTACAGTGAAGTAAACTGAAAGCTTTTTCTATGTTTTCAAATACAATTTTCTTATTTAAGTAGTTTTCCTCTCTGAGTGGGAGAGGGCAAGCATTCTTGGTTTGCTTGCAGGGGCATGCTGTTGGCCTCGTGCTGTGAAAATACTGTGGTAAAATCCAGATGTCTCTTCCATCCTGAGAAATGGAGAACCTGCACAATGTCCTCTACTTACTGTTTTCTAGTAATGGAGGTATTTGTTTTGGAGACCATGTTATAATAGAATGGTTTGGGTAGGAAGGGAGTCCTACTCTCCCTGCTATGGGCAGACACCTTGCAATAGACCAGGTTGCTCAAAGCCCTGTCAAACCTGACTTTTAATACTTTCAGGGATGGGGTATCCACAATTTTCCTGGGCAACCTGTTGAAGATGATGATCTGAAGAAGCAGTCCTATTTTCTTATCCTGTTGTTTCTCAGTGATTGTGTGTTTATTTTAAACTGTAGTGTTCCCATTTTTTAACTCCTCCAAACTATCAGAAAAGCAAATGTATTGCAACAATGTCTTGTATTTGACCACGATTGAGCTGCTCCTAATCATGTAGTTTGTGCTATAATGTTTTCCAGATTGGAGTCACTGTTGGATTTACATAATCTTGAGTAAAGTATCAGTAATAGCTAATAGTTTTACCTTTCTGTTTCTAAAGCATGCATGGTCTTTAGATAAAGCCTCATGAGCTAAGAGATACAGTCACCAAAGGGGGAACCAGCTTGTGCTCTGCACACAGAGCTCCTTACCTAAGGAAATTTGATCTAAAATTGAGAAATGACCCTAATGTCTCCATAATTAGCATATGTCAGATGTTTTGCACATGTGTTTAAAATTTACGATATAGCTCCTTGTGCATATGCCTTTGAAGAAAAGCTGATGGTTTATTTTCTCGAAAAATGTTCTAATTTGCTAAGCTGGTGATGGGTTAGAATGAATATAGGCACATTTAGTTATTGAAGATCAGTGGGGAATAGCATCTTCACTTCAAATGGCTGACTGTAGTCCCTGGATTAATTCCTCACTAGGCAGGAAACGTGAGTGAAAACTTCAAGAAGTTGACAGAAATATGATTAAGGTTTAATGTGTTCACATGCAATTCTGTGAACCTGTGAGGTTACTACATGGAATGTCTCTCCAAACTTCCACTTTGACTTTCTAAATCAGATTGGAGGGATAAAATATGATTGGAGTAGCCCACATTTTTCTCCGATTTTTTTTAGCTCTTTGTGGTCAGAACCATGATTACTTCTTGATAGCCAGCTTTTGTCAAATGAACCTTAGGTGTAACACTACAAGAAGGTAGGAAATCTGCCTGTGAGGGAGTTTATGGTATAAGCCACAAATCTTGCCATTCCTGAACATTATTTTTCATGGTTGGACACGATCCTTTCACTTTACTGATGTCAGTGGCCAGCTTTGGGAGGGTGCAAATAAACCCTTGATTAAGGAAACTCAGTAAATGAGTCAGCATCCTGCATGCAAAATATGAGATCTTAAGATGCCCTGTTGCAAGAAAAATTAGCTCACAACAGGAAAAACTTTGCAATTAACAGGAGGAGGAAGTCTTTAGGATAAAGAAAAGACATCAAAGTTTTATGGCAATATCATGAAGCATGAAGTACTTTCCTATTAGTAAAACTGAGAAAAATTGCATCATGGTAGATTTATAGCCAAAAGATTGGTAGGGCTTATGTGCCCCTTTTTGATCCTGGCTGAAGGAAGCCTCCTGTGTTCTTTTTGTTATGGTAAGGATGATGTGGTAAATTGCTGATTACATTTAAATGAATGCTTGTGGCTCCCAGTCATTGTCTGTCAACTAGACACTGCTATACGTGCCTCTCCAGAGAAGTCAGGTAGCGCTTGTAATATCTTGAATAACCTCCAAGAAAATCTGGAATCTTAATTGGGGATATTGTTTCAGACATTTTTTAGATGCTGATGCCAGCCAGCTGTGCCTTCAGAGACCACCTAATGAATAATATTGTAAATAATTTCTTTGCAAGCCTCTTAGCCAGTGTAGAAGCTGGTGAAGGGTTTGCCTGCACAGTCCCTGCAGCTGCGCCGCCTTGGGCGAGATGCGCTCGCTCAAACTGGGTCAGAGGTTGAAAGTTCTTGGCAGCTGCATCTCCCCACTTGCAGCTGCTGGCACGCTCATCTCTCCTTGGATTTAGAGCTGCCCAAGCAGGATGTGATTGAGGCCAACTCTTTTGCTGGACATCTCTTTCCTCTGGGCTTCTTTCCTTCACTGTTTTTTTGAAAAAGGAAAACAGCTCCCCAGGACTGCAAATGTCAAATGCATTTGATGGTTTTAGGAAGTGTGCCTTTTTTCATGAACTGCAGCTAATAAAACTAGCTATTATAAGGAGCATGTTGTCATTAATGATCAGTTTGGTAAATTCTTTTCAGCCTGTATGGAAATCTGCTTTAAATTAGACTGTTGTAATACTTTAATGCAGAAGCATTTAAGCAGAAGCAGAGACAGACTTGTGGGTTGATATATAACATTTTGGAATGTATTGACTAAAGTCCAAGTTCTCTTTAAAAATGCAGACTCAATTTCACTTTTTGTGCTTATGGTTAAAGAAAAGAGCTTGTAGTCTACAATAAAATATTTTCTGACTATCAAGTCATTAAGTTATTTTATTAACATAGGCTTGCATACTTTTTATTAATGTATTTAAAGGAGTATGGTTTTTCCTAATATGCCTGAATTAAACTCAAAATATGCAATTACACATTGCAAAAAAACCCCAAGCAAAATATGCACCAAATTCACTTTATCAGCAGCTTTAATAATGCTTCTCTCAGTGGCAGCCTTAAATGAAGTGGAAAACAGAGCTTCTTTTCTACTTAAATCTGCCACACCATTTAAAAGCTTGCAGCGATTTTAGAAACGACTGCTTATTCAGAATTGAAGCCATCTTTTCCAATAGCTGTCACCTTGTGTACAAAATGGAAGATTTTATTAGTCCATTAAATACTAGCTTTGATTGGGTCATTGTTGTACATCTAATCTCTGAAAATATGTTGAGCTCTGAAATCTTTTCAAAAAAGAAATATTGGAGGGCTAAAAAGCGTTTAAGTGTCTTCACTTGAATATTATTCCACTGTTGTTATCTCCAGTCTGAGATCTAATGGAGAAATTGCAGTCATTGATTCGGCTGAATTCCCCTGGTCTCCCAGGGACAAGGGTTTTCAGAGGCCTCTCTTCAGAGGAGCAGATGTGTGTTGAATCAGTTTTCATATGACTCAAACCTTTTGGCTTGCAATATTAACTCTTCCCTCCAATCTTGGTTGTTAGAGTTTAAAAGGGCACAAAGCTCTTTATGCTTATAAAATGTGTATGTGTTTGTAAACAAACCCAAGGACTGACTATCTCAGAGCAGTTGTCGAATGCTTTTTTACAGGAGTGGTTCTTAAGCAGATGGTTATTTAGAGGTCACGTTGGCTCACCTTGCACTACTAATGGAGGAAGAGGAAAGGCAAGACTTCTGCCTGTTTGCCAGATACAGGGCAGAAATACATTGGCAACAAACTGCCTTGAAACAAGGACAGATAATAAATGGGGATATTGGATCTTGCAAGGAACCTGTAACACCTGAATAATAATTTGCCCTGCCAGAAGCAGTGAGAAGGCTGGGATGATTTTCTTTGTAGATGCTGTAGCAGTTCAGATTCTTGAGCAATATCCCACATTCAATTATCACAAGTAGTCAGTAGAATATTAATTCTAGAAGTAAACCATGGTAAACCCAGTTTTTTAGATTTCTTCTTTTAGAGTTCCTTGTCAGTGAAGTGGTCGTGAAACTGGTAGGACCTCAGAGTGACAGATGCTTTGTTTTGTTTTGCGTAAAGGCCATAAAATACAGTTCAGCCCCTAAGTGTGAGGATGAGGTCCCAAGTTGCTTTGACAGTGGAAACTTGTTGACGAGAACTTCTTATGATGTCAGTGCCATGTTGGTGGCAAAAATGCGTCTTCAGGGCAGAACCTTACAGGGCGGATGGGATCAGTGTTTTAAAATAAAGTGGAAGTAATGAGTCTGCTGATATAAATTCTTCTGATTGCTGTTTTTTTTAAAAGACGAAGTCTTTAAGGACAACTACAAAGAGTATTGAAGCAACTGTTCCTAAGGCTTGATAAAGAAACCTTAGGCATACATAGGTAGGTATTTTCGTTTCTATTCCTGAAAGTTGCTGGATTTGGAAGAAACAAATATATAAATTGAGGTAATAAAAATTACAGAACTTATTGTACTGTGATTTGGTGGGATGTGATACTCTATTTTTTGGTCATCTGGGTTCTGTCTTTGTGGGGTCCCTCTCCTAGTGGGCCTATGAATTTCTTTAGCCAAGCGTGATACGTAGGATTTTTTATTCTCTCAGAGAACTGAGCATTTGCAGGTTAAGCAGACATGCTGCTGAGCTTGAGGTGCTGAGAAAGCAAAATCATCATCTAGGCAGGCTGTATCAAATTCCAAAAGGATAGGTTCAGGTAGTAAATCTGCTGGCTTTCATGGATGTTTATTTAAAGTGTGAAATTGTGGGGGGTTTTTTTGTGTTGGTTTGTTTTAATATAAATCTTATCCTTCCAAGGCTGGCATGGTACTTCAAAACTGAAAAAGAAAAATAGTATGGCAAGTGAGAAGAAAACCTTTAGAATGTTTTCTATTATTCTGAACACTGCAGATAGGTTCTGTTGAATTTGTGATAAAAACCTTATTTTCCTCCTTCCAGGCACTGTAATTCAAGGCTTAAAAGCAGTGAACTTTGTTTCTCATCTCCCCTACACCCCCTCTTTTAGCTTGGCTTATCTTTCCATTATAAATCCAGCTTTGACTTTTGCTTGGAAATGTGTGGAGCCGTGGTTGTTCAGGGTCTCCTGTAGCTGGGCTTGCTTTTATAACTGATTGCCTTGCTGCAGAGTGGTGCTTAGAATCTTATTTAAAATGGAAGTGACTGTTGCTCAAAGCATTACAGATACATCTCTGTTCTCACCAGCAAGGCTGAAGTATAGCCCACTTCTGAACTTTCAGTTTAGAAACACCAATGGTAACATGGCAGAGGACAATGTTATGTTTTTCCTTTCTAACAGAATGTACCCTCCAAGGCTGTGGTTAAGTCAATCTAATGTCTGTGAGTGGTGTGTGTTAGGAAGATAAAGGGTGTATCAGGGACTGCCTTTGTCATGTACCTGAGAAGGAACATGGAAAAAAAATCTCCCTTTGGGCAAGGAGGCTGATTACTGAAAATATAAAACATCAATTAAACCAGAAAAACAATTCAGTCGATGTCTGTACACCTCTTGCACAAGTGGGAAGTCTTTGTGTATGTGTCTATTTTGAGAGTTGGAAAAGGAGGAAGACTCAGCCATGTTCTTTTAAACATAGAAGATAAATACTCTACATGTGAATTTAAATTTTGGCTTGCATGTAACTATTTTGTAATGATCTTTTCCTTCATTTATTCACTAAGGCTTTGCTTCTGTTTTTCTTATTAGGATGACAGTTCTGGCAGTCTTGCGTCAATATCTGCTCTCAGTCTATTAAACACAGGGGTATGAAATTTAATATATACTTTTTTTAGTTGCATTTGATGCCATGCATGGGACTGTGTAGCACTCATTAAAATGGTACAAACATCACATTTTCACAGTAGCATGACTATTTTATGGCACTAACCATCAACTCATTAAAAACCATTAGTAAAATAAACAAGTTTCACGTGTGAATCTCACTAACAATTTGAAGTGATAAATTATTATTGTTTATTGTTTATATTGCATGTTCTTGAAAAGCAAGAAATAGGTAATCATAGAGCTTGACAGTAATTTACTTTCTATGTTTGCTGTGCCTCATTGCTTAATGGTAAAAGTTGTTGAAAGGCTTAATTTGTAATATTTTTGGACTCCCTATTAAATTTGAAAATTGATATGCTACAATCTTCTTTCTGTCACTGAGCCACAGAAGGTATTAACAGTAGCACTTGAGAACTCCAGATGCTTTTAATCACTAATTCCAATGTGAAATCGGCCAAGTAAAAAACGGTAGCTATTGAAACTTTTGTCACATTTTACACCATCTATTTGCTGTGACTGGGATCCTTCTGAACTGGAGTGTGCCTGTTACTTTGTAGACTTTTTCTGTAATTCTGCACTCTGTGTTAAACACGAATAGCACAAATTGGCTTTTTAGTTCTGTAGAGCTGTGGAACAGAGCAGTCACATAACTGCTGGTTGATTCTGCTGCCTGTGGTTCACGTTACATGGCCTGGCCCCTCTCAGCATGTCTTTATTGGGTGGCTTCTTGTAAACAAAAGAAGATGAAATTTGATACGACTTATTAAATATTCAACTGAGGAAAAAATACAGCAAACAAAGAATTGAAGGTGGATGGTATTAACTTTGGAAGACTGATCTAAAAACTGAAGTGTCTGTTTGGTTGTCCTTTTGTACTGTGTGAAGATCAGTATTTTCTTCTCCATCAACATATCTGTTCTTTTTATTTCACCTGCAAATTAGGCAAGAATGTACTGTTCTGCCTGTCCTGACAGCATCTGGAATTCTTATTTCTGGGCAAATCTCTACTTTGTGACTCACAGAATTTTTCAGTGACATCTACTCTTGCTATAAACATTTCTTTGTTTATAATCACTTTGTAGCCAGTGCTAGCCCAGCAATTTTAACATTTAACCTGAAGGGAACATGCATGCTGATATAGGATTATTCATTAGCAGAAATTCTTCTGACATGGATTGACTCCTAGGTGATTCTGTTAATGCTTCTGTTCTTGGATGATCAACCCTGATTCAAATGAAGGCATGTAATCTTTCTGATGATATATCTAGTTAGCAATATCATGAGAATAATCGTATAGATGTGTCATAGACCCATCTGCTCCAGTCACATGTGCGTAGAAGGGAGAGAGGTTTAAAACAATTTGCACAATATATGGCAATCCCCATTGTTTCCTCATCAGAGGTCACAGTTGATTGAATAAAATCTGTTTTAGTATCAGACTTAGCATTAGAGAGGAGAAGGCATGTTAGAAGAAACTGTCATACACAGGATGTTTAGTTAGTGTTAGCATGTCTTGACATCTTCTTATAATAGAGGCAATCCTTGATGTAGGGGAAGTTAATTCAGTGTTGCATTCTTTAGTTGCATAAATTCTCTACACATTAGATGCCTTTCTCCTCTAGAATACCTACAGCATAATTGGATGTGTGGTGTCTTGTGTGTATAATTGGTACTGTGAGAATTTCCACAGTTCCTTCTAACCAAAGGCTTTTATCACTTATTCCCATGAGTTCAGCTTTTGTTGTTGGATCATAAATAGATCAGACTTAATTCCAGATTCATGTTGAATTTTATGGTTGGTATTTATTCCTTTACAGCTGTATAGTTTGGGCTCTGCAGATGCAAGTTTGTAAGTAACACTGAATCCCTGTGTTCACACTTAGCTAAATACTTTATCCCCACAAGCAAACCCTACTTCAGGTCTGCTAATGCTTTTGGAATGCTGCAATGCAGCTGGTTTTCCTTTCTGCAAGGTTGTTGGCTTAAGTGTTGGAAGAAGAGGCTATGAGCACTTATGTTATACAGAGCAGTCCTGTGCTGTTCAGAGGTATTGAAAATTACTCTCAATTGTCTGACTGTCCTTTGTGGTGCTACAGCAGAAGGCAGAATGAAACTTCAGATTTGCATGTTTTCCATGTAGATAACAAAAAGGTGCAAGCAATAAAGGCCTCTGTGGGTTTATTTACTTTTATGGTTGTTTTTTTTTTTTTTTAATTTACAACACTGGAGCATTTTTTAGTGGTCTTTGCTGTGGTGGTAGGGGGTGGGGTTTTTGGTTTCTGGTTTTTGGGTGGGGTTTTTTGTTGTTTTGCTTTAAGAAGATACTATTTGAGATATCTTTATCTTCTTAAACTAATGCAGTTTATAAGCAAAAGATGTTTTCCCAGCCCCAGTTACCTGTCTGTAGGTTAATAGGCTTATCTGTATCTCTGCAGGAATAAATACCAGAAATGCAAGTCTCTCCACATATCAAAGCACTCTTAAGTATATTGTCACAGTGTTTTTCAGGAGAAACATGCTTTAAGCTTCTTACCGGGTTAATTATTAGCAGTGGATAACAGGATGCAGTTCCAGACTTAGTAAGAAAATAACGGGTTTTACTTTTTATTAAAGCTGAAATTTGTTTTTCTTTATTTTGGAATTATGAAGTGTTCTGGAATTTTCAATAAATGCCTGATATGTTGCAAATTTTTTTTTTTAAATAACCTTATCTAAACTTGTGAAACCATACACATGACCCTTCCAAAGTTTTTTTTGCATATGCAGGTTTTGCATAGTCTTGAATCTTAGCTGCCAACTGTTCTATCTTCTGGCACATGCCCTGCATGTTAAGCTTTTGACAAGACATTTGACTTTAAATTGCATTTTTACCTTGTTATGGGAGAGTATTAGCTCACATCTTTCAAAGTGAAATTTTATGTCAGCTCAAGCTTTTTAGATTCTGCATCAAGTGCACAGTTAAGACTATTAGATTCTTTACATCTAGTCATACCGAATATTCCAGAAAAAATAGATACTTTATGTGTAGAAGTCTTCTGCACATCTGATGGTTATGGGATCTAATCTTTAAATAAGTTTCCTAGAGCACAGGCTTCTTGAGGAAAAAGCCTCTTTCTTTGGAAGGTTCTGATACTTTGTAATGTATTTCAATTTGGGGAGTGTGCAGCCATGACAGTTTGAACCTGAGTCTATTTTGGTCTCTGCTCTCTTTCTAGTAACTAAGAGTTTTCTTTCTTTGCCCATGTGATCTCATTTTACAAAACCCAACTGTTTGTGATGAGTACTTACTTTCAGAAACACAGTTGGATGATGGGTTCTGCCTTCTGTTTAAATCTCTGTTGAAGAATTTTTAATTTTTGTTTTTTTTCTTTCTCTGTTGCCTTGGAAGTAGTGTATCAGTTCTTAGCACAGGTGATAGCTGGAAGTGCTTGTGTTGCTTGTATCAAAAAAGGTAAGAGTGGCTTAGTTTCTGATGTACCTCTTGCAGTGCTTTTTTTTTTTTTTAACTTGCATACAAGTTAAATATGTAGAGATGTTGCAAAGGTTGCTGATGTTTGAGCTTCTTCATCTCTGGCCACTAAATGAACTTGATGTGGTGACTCTTGTTACAAAGGAGAATATGGAAGTAAATCAGAACATCTTCCAAGAATAGGAGGGATGGCATTGCTACTGTACTGCAGCCTGGATGCTGATCTCTGGGTGTTATCACAGGATACATTCCTAATTTACAAATATACTGGAGTGTCCTGAGGTATACAGCATGACAGGAGTACTGCTGTTGTTTCTGGTTTTAAGTGGAATGAAATAATTTTAGGCTTGAAAATATGTGTATTCATTCATATGGTGAGCATTGCTTTTTTTATTTTTCTTGTGCTTATGTAAGTTCTTAGAACTCTACCAATCCTGTGTCCGGTTATTCAAGATACTCGTTTCAATGTCCTGAATGATGTTGATGCATATTATTCCATTAGCTTGGCAGTAAATTTTTATTTACAGAGGCAAAAAAGGGGATGTGACATTCGAGGTTTTCCTCTGGCTCTGTATAGCTTTTTTCCTAAGGATTATATCATATTTCTGTTCTGTTAAGTTGCTGTTGTGATAAAAGCATTGGAATCCTTTCTTCCTCAGAATCTTGTGTGTATTGAAGGCAGTTCAATATTTCTAAGTGGACTGTGTGTTTTAGCCTTGGAGGAAGGAAATTATATGAAACAGACTTGTAATGATAAATACTGGTATATTGTCACTGACTATAGTGTAGGTGGTTATGGTTAATGTGGGTGTGATGGCGTTGTTGAAGGACTCAGGAATGTGAGGTGTACTGGATCTTAAGGGGGGCTAGAATAAAGAGGAAGGAATGGAAAGAGACACATGTTCCTGATTAGTGGTCTTTGTAGTTATTTTTAGTGGTGGCTTCTTTATTGCCAACTTCACATATTACTTAAATAATACTTGTGCACTAGCTAGGCTGGGTAGATTATGCAGATTTCTTTACTACCTGATCCTGGGATGCTCAGTTGAAGTATTTTACTAGATTAGATATATTGTACTTCTAGCTGAAGTATTGTACTAAATTAGATCAAGGTTGATACAAGAAGCTGCTTTCTCATTCATCTTTACTTAGCAGTCCTAGGGAGCTGCATTGTTGCTATCAGCATTTTCAACTTGTAGTGTTTGCTGCTTGTTCTTTTATTAAGTAATGTTAAGATATTTAATATGAAGTTATTTATGCATTAAGTAATATCATGCTTACTAATTTGGAGTGAGGCTGAAAGTTGAAATTTAATTTGTATCAATAATGTTGTTTAGGAATATGAAGCACGGACAGGAAGAATGTATAAACCCCCACCCCCATCAACAAGACGTAAAAATATTGAGTTTGAACCACTTTCAACTACTGCTTTGATTCTGGAGGATCGACCAGCGTAAGTATGATTCTGCTGTGCAGCTGAAGGACTGAATTTTAGGTACATTTCTCATGAGCTAAAATTCACAAGTCTCATGTGGAAGAATTGTGGGATTATTCTGTCCCACATAATAGCCTAACAAATACTTCAGAAGAGCCTGTAAGTGTATCACAGTCTATATGAAGAATTCTTTCTCACTGTAATGGAGCCACCAGTTTGTTACCTACTGTATCACATAGCTGTCTGTGACCATGCTCTGGGCATCCTCAAAGTCTTCAGGAATTTTCTTGATTCATTTCTTCACTGCTTTCTCAGTATGCACTTCCTTTTCTCTTATCCTCCCATCTGGTGTTTTGGAAACTTGAAAACATATTAGGTAGGTAATACCTAGAAGTGCAGCTGAAAGCAAGGAAACAGCAGATGAAGATGCAACAAAACCCACATTAAGTACAAATAAGAATAGCAATGAAAAATGGGTAATAAATTGGTCAGTATTTTTAGCTATACAGTCTTCAGCAGTTTGCAGGAAAGAGAAAGGACTAAGAACATGAGCTTGAGGAAAACAAATGGAGCAATATTTTCAAACTGTACCATGGAAGAGCTTGTGATGGCCCTGTTGAATATTTGCTGTAATCACTTCCAATTAGGAAATGGAGAATAGAACATACAAGTGTTTCTTTGGATATTGTCTCTCAGTATATAAGCTCATTCTGTGCTAAAACAGAAATAACCTGATTGGAATTATGGATTGCTATGAGTATTTGCTTTCATAAATGCATTCTTTCTTTTACTGTATCGTACAGAGTAAGTTATGCAATAACTGGATTGCTGATGTTTTTCTTTCATAATACTGCAATTCACAAGCTAGGATAAATATTCTTTTACTAAGTGTTTGACATTTGTTTTAAATTGGAGTGCCATCCCAAACATGTAGTGTATTTCCTCAGTCTAACCTTTGAAAGTATATTCCACTCTCAATTTCATTGAAGATTATTAATAAGTGATTTTGTCTCCTTGTATGAGGAAACAAAAAACTTTTTATATATTAAAATGACAAAACTGTTTTCTGTTTATTTTGGACCAAAGTAGACTGGAGAGCTGATAAGAGGCTGAGACCGAATTTGCTTTGAAGTGAGTCTCCATGGTGAAGAGGAAGTATGTTTGGCTATTAAGGGACCATTATGCAGCCAAAATATAAACACATTTTTACCTGATGAACTTTTAGACTGCACCAAGCTTCCTTAGCTTTAGCTCTGACATCAGTGGTGGTCTATCCTTTCTTCCTTTGGGAACCTTTTCTTTTGTGAGAGTTTTAAAGGGTTAGCTACAATGAATAAAAGCCTTTACCTTTTATTGAAAATCATCATCATAGATTTCATATGAACATAGGATTAAAATACACGTGGGCAGAAGTGGATTGAAATAAATACCTATATGGTATTATCAGCATTTCTCTTTTGTTACTCACTTAAGCATCATTTCAGGTCTTCAACAGATTTAAATAAATACGAAAAAATTTAATAACCTTGCTTTGGGGAAAGCTCTAGGAGAAATAAAAAACAGGAGCAGCAAACATCTAGTAGTTCTCTACAGCTTTTACCGTACCGGAACACTGGCAGCATGGCAACCCCAAAGCTCACCTTAGAGAGAAACCAAATTTAATCCTCTTCTGAAATGGTCCAGAGTGTCATTTGTGTGTATTGAATTCAGGAACAACTTGTTTTCAGAAATCTTCCTGCCAAGTCAGTGGAGGAGGCTTTACGTCATCGACAAGAATACGACGAGATGGTGGCAGAAGCAAAAAAACGAGGTATGTCAACTGCCAACAGTCACTGTAATTCCTCTCAACTCTGCTGCAAAAATAAAGCAAATCCTGGCTTGTAGGCAAGTGGGTACATTAAAGAACCTCTTGTTTAATATCTGGTGCCTGGGAGCATGCAGTTTAAAAGAGAAGTCAGTTATCAAATTGTTGTTCTGCTACAACGAATGTAGCTAGGTTCAGAATGCAACTTAACCTTTCACTTACTTTGTAAGGAAAAAGTTAATTATTTTAAGATACTTGTGTAATGTGGTCACCTAGAAACTTTCTGGATACTTGGACTCTCTTTTTTTTTCAAGCTGTGTTGCTGCAGTTGCCACTGAGAGCCAAAATATAAAAAAGCTGACTGCTTAAAAATCTGGTTTCTTGAGAATTTCAGTGTGAAGAGAGATAAAAACTTTGGGGTTATTTTCCAATCAGTTGTACCTGTGTGAACCTTCTTACTCCCACTAGACATGATTAATTGAAAAAACAGATCTGTAGCATCTGGTACTATGTCAGTCTATGAATAGTTGTTGAAAGGACTTTTGTGGTCTTGTGCCTTGTGTTCAGGGAATAAGCTATTTTAAGAATCTGTGCTGCATGTTTTACTTGGGCTGTTGTCAGAGATACAAACTTCTGAACTGATTGATCCTCTTTGGATCCATGGCAGCTCAGTTTGAAAGATGCAATAAGAAATCCAAGGCATTTGACCATGCATTTCACTCTGCTCTTTTGGTGTGTATCTCGTAAGCTGTGGTCTGTGTGCTTAAGTAACAACATCTTTGGAGGTTTAGCCATGTATGGTGTTTTCATGTGTGTGCCCTGGTTTATTAACTGTTGCTACACACTCAAAGCTTCAGTAAAAACTTGATGAAGCTCGTCAGCCATATCTATTTACCAGGGAGGGCATGTTTACTCTCTTGATGTGTCCAATGCATGCTTAAATAGAGAATATCTTGCAATTTCGCAGTGGTTCTAAGTGGTGTCAGGAGAGCACTGCTCTGTCCTTCTTTTAGCCTTTTTAATAAGTGGAATCTACAAATGATCTTTTTTTTAACAGAAGGCAGGACATTGTTCTCTTGTTCAGCATCGTGGCTTTGTCTTAGGTCTTTAGGTCCTGTTTCCAGAAAAGAAAATACAGACTCCTTATACGTGGAAGCTTCAGTAACATTTGAATAGTTTTAAAACGGATGTAGAATTGCACTTCTAAATAATAAAATTATCTGTGAATATTGCTGATTAGTCTAATGAATAAATAAGGCTCAGAATATGGTATGAAAATTATGAAAGGAAAACAGTGCTGATGATTTGCTTGTGTATTAGTTATCCTGTGTACTGTAGAAGAGAACTATCTGCGTTTTCTAGCCTGATTTTTGCTTATCTAAATCACTATATTTGAACAACTTAGCTTAAATTAAAAAACATCCAGAGAAATACACCTACAATCAGCAGAAATAGTACATGCAACTGTAATTTACTCTCGATCTTTTAGACATCTAAATACTTGGGTAGTAGCTGAATAATTTACCTAATATTTTGTATACACTAATGCAGAATTATTAACATGTTATGCCTAACAGAAATTAAAGAAGCACATAAAAGGAAAAAAATAATGAGAGAGCGTTTCAAGCAAGAAGAGAATATCGCTAGTGCTATGGTGATTTGGGTCAATGAAATACTACCTAACTGGGAAGGCATGTAAGTAAAGTTCTGCTGTGTAAATGAGGCAAGTGTGGCTTGTTTCTCCTCTGGAAACTGAGGACCCACATACCTGATTTTCCTTCTCTGTGTTGTCAAGAAGTCAGTTTTTGTTGCTGTGATATACTGTGAGGTCATTACAAAGCAACATGAAATGTGCCTTCTGGGAGCTGAATGTTTTGGGATTTTTAGTGGGGCTTTAGCATCAGTAGTGATCTTTGAATATTGATTTGGTAAACAGTATGTTATTTCGCTTGCAAATTGCCTGGTGATCTTGGAAAACAAGATGTGTAATATATGCCTTTTTTTTTTGTTCCTTCTCCCTGCTTCCATATATTAGGCGTGCCACCCGAAGAGTTCGAGAGCTGTGGTGGCAGGGATTGCCCCCAAGTGTACGTGGGAAAGTTTGGAGTCTAGCTGTGGGAAATGAATTAAATATCACTCCTGGTATGTTCCTAACAGATCACATGTTAGTGCTAAAATAAGTTGGTATTTTCAAAGAAAAATGTAAACTTCTGTTAAAGAGAAAATAAAAATCAGGGTATATTTCTTTCTGAGGAAATGTATTTTGCAAGATTAGGAGCAATTGTGTTTCACGTTTAGACATTGTAGCCTCATAAATTATGGAAACAAGGTCCAAAACCTGCTTGTAAAAACATTAAATATTTTAAGAATTAAGGTAGTGCTCCCCCCAAGAAAATAAGTTTTGTGTTTGAAATTCATAATTCATAGCTTTTCTTTCTTAAGGGGGTGAAAAGGGAATTGCTTTATTTTATAACTCATGATTGATGAATTGTAAACATTCTATTCACAAAAAAATACAAGTTTGAATTATGTCAGGCTTGATTTCCCTTTTGTAATTTGCATGTTCACCACAGCAGAAAGCACAATACAGCACACACTATAAAACTGTATATAGTGGTAACCATCTAATATTCTCCCCCAGTGATGAAACCAAGTAACCAAATCCAAGAATGCTTAGCATGATTTCATCTTGGATGGGTGCTTTTCTTAATACTGCTTTTTTGGTTATTGGGTTTGTTTTGCTTTCTTGTAGAACTTTATGAAATCTTCTTGTCAAGAGCTAAGGAACGATGGAAAAGCTTCAGTGAGACAAGTTCTGAAAATGACATAGAAGGTGGGATCTCCTGAGTGCTCAAAACCCTCCTGTTTGCTTTTACAAACTCAGGAATTCTCACAAGTTCCTCTGCAATTTCATCATTAAGAACACTTGTTAAAAATTCTCGAAATCATTCCCTACTTAAATGTTTGCTGTCTTAAAACAAGTCAGCAAGTGAGGGGCTTGGCAGTAGTTACTGTGTCAATAAAAGACATTAAAATATTGCACGTGTGAAGGGCTTTTTATGTTGGAGAACAGAAAACTGCAGATGACCACTCACTATGAGTGCAAACAAGCAGTCTCTTTTTATTACATTAGCAGGCAGTTTTTATACATTTCTTTTCCCAAGAATTATTTAAGATAAGCTATTTTCAAACTAAGTATTGCAACAGCTTTTCTTTTAAGGTACATGGTATACTAGCTAAACAGGAACTTGTGTCTTCAGATATCTTTTCTTTTGTCCTTGTACATTCTTTGTAACATATTTATGACTTTGTTTTTCTTCTTTAGTTATATCAAGGGCACAGTATCCCTGCTGTGGTCTTTCCCACACTTATGGGATTTTATTATATATGGGCTGTAATGCTACAGCACCCACAAGACCATCGACAGCATGTGCTACTTTCAAATGAATGTCTCTTCTGAAACATCAAGACACAGCTCTCATGAAAATATTAGATGACATGCAAAAAGAAGAAATAGGAAATTTAATTACAAAATATGCTTTTCCTTAGCTCTTCTTAGATGGGTTCTCCTTAGATGGGTTCATCCCTTCCATGATTTTGGGAAAGAAAAAAGAATATCCTGTATTTTTTGGTTCTGAAACTGAGAGGTGAAGAATATAAAACATGACATATTTCAGATCCCCCTTGTATTTCCTCGCCTGCCCAGATGGCCTTTCCTCCCAAATCTATTAAGTGGGGATGTTAGCACTCTTTTGTAGAATGCAGTTTTTTCACTGGCATATTGCTGTCCCTTGTGGATGTTCTTTCTGTTAAAAATAGCATCAGTGATGTTTTTAATGTTGAATGTGTCCTTGTTATGAAGGTTAACTCTTTGTGTTGTCAATTGCTATTTGTTTTAAATGCTGCCCTGTGACAGTGTCTTTTCCATTACTGTAGTTGTTTGCACTTGCCATAGCCAGTCCTGACTAATTGCCTCCTTTGACTGTAAATTATTCAGGTCTTCCTTAGGGATAGCCCTGTGACTCATCTGAAGGTTGTCTTGAGACAAACAATTTATAAGAAATTCTGTCTGTGACTGTAAATATGCTTATCTTTGGAAAACATGTTTGCAATGCCCCTTGGTCTGTGGAGTGGTGGTTTGCTTGTTCTTTTCTTTTAGAATGTAGGCTGTCTGTGGGGGGAAAGCTTAGGAATCTGTTTGAGAGGTAATAGTTCTCGGTGGGAATGAAGGGAGAAGGAGCTGTTTTAATTGTGCCAGATGTCCTGGGAAATGTAGTAATAAGGGAAAACTTAAGAATGATAGAATTTTCATCTCTGAAAAGCAAGCAAGCTGACAGTGCTTATTACTAATCTTTAGTAGCAAAGTCTGGAAGATCAACTATCATAGTTTTTAGAAGACTGGAATGAAATGCTGCTTTCCAATCTTCAGTAGAGCAGGTTCTGTTTAGCCTGTTCATCAGATTGTCATCTCCTGCTTTCCAGTTGGAAATCTTGTTTGATTTAAGCCCTCCAAAAGACCCTTTTCCCCAAGTACTACCTGTCTTTTTTTTCCCCACATTGTCATCACTAGTGTTTTTATCATGTCCCTGTGGAGAGGATTAGACAGATAATTAAAGGGCTAGCAAAATTTCTTCTGGAGGTTCTTAGGTGAATGCTGCCTTCCTTGTCTTTATTCACCTACAGGAGTTTTGTTCTGAAGTTTGTAGAATTTATCAGCTTTAATAAGTGTTGGTTTTGCTTGCAGATGCAGGTGCATCTGTTGCTGATCGTGAGGCCAGTCTGGAGCTAATTAAGTTGGATATATCACGCACGTTTCCATCCCTGTATATTTTCCAGAAGGTGAGATGCCTTTAACTTTAGTTATGATAGCTTTAAAATTCTGGATAGTTAAACAAGAAACACAACTAGCCAAATATGGAATCGTTTCTAGAAGTTGTTTGAACTTTTAAAATGTATTTAAATGAGAATAAAGTTGAGATACTTAGTGATGGACTACGAGGATTTTTTTCTCCTTGAAAAATTGCATGAGCTTCCTATTAATGATTATGAAACTGCAGGGAAAAATGAGAGTATTCGCAGTGCTACAGAAATCTTGATGCATTCTGGTCAACCTTTTCAGGCTTTATGGTTTTTATAAAGCTATAATATGCACCTTTGTGTATATAAAATAACAATCAATATCACAGTAGAATAATTTGTGTTACTAAGAATTAAAATATCCATTGTCTCTGAAAAGGAAAAACCAACCTTGGATTTGTACCAGATATCCTCATTTTCTATTATGTATTGATTTCTGCTGAATTATTTCATAGGATTATTGTTACTTTAAACATCTCAAAAGCATTTGTGGTAATGCTTGGAGTAAGAAATGGTACTATTCTAGGTATTAGTAAAGCAACAACTCACTGGCTCACTTGCATCTTAAAAGATCAACTTGTTCCTTTCCTGTATTTTTTTGAAAATAAAATGTTTTTTTCTCCTAACCTCTTCTTTTATTAGGGTGGTCCTTATCATGATCTCCTGCATAGTGTTTTAGGAGCATATACATGTTACAGACCAGATGTGGGATATGTAAGTATTTGCTGTAAAATGTTTATAACATGGCAACTAAGCGTAAAATGTCATGTATTAAAGTATATTAAATAAATAGGTGTTCTAATCTTTATGCTACTAGCACTTTAAAAAGTTAATTAAACTTTGGCAGTTACTTCATAGCAGTCACAATGATGGTAGTTCTTAGAGACAATTAAATAGCTGAAAACGTCAGTGTTGAGTGTCTGGATTGCATGGAAGATTTTAAATAGGCGTGTTCACAAGACATTATAGTTCTGACAGAGTATCTACAGGAAAAAAACCCAAGATGTTAGTGGACTTCCAATTAGCACCTCACTTGTTCAGTCTTACTGTTGCTTCCCCTGTTGCCATTTCCATAGTGATGTTCCCTGCTTCACTACTGCACATCCTAAAATCCAGAAACTCCTTCTTAGTGTCTTGCTGACATAGAATAAGCATTCCCTCTGAGTTCAGTGAAGATAGTTTTCAACAAACATTACTGTGTTTAAAAACAAGCAAAAAAACCCATTAAAAAAAACTGTTAAAAACCCCTGAACAAGCCAACTAAATCTAACATCTCTCTGAATGGTGTTAGCTTACAGAAACATTTAAATAATGAACAATAATGAAGAGTAGGCGTTTTTTTCTTCTTTGTTCCTGGGGGTATCTAAAAACATCTTTCACAAGCTCTAATGCTTTGGGGCTCAAAAACACTTGAAAAGTTTTAAGTTTCATCCATGCAACAAAGCATTATTTAGCACAGGGTGTGTCTTCCTCTCTAAATCAGATATGCTTGGGACTCTGAATAAATAACTAGTTGGTTTTTCAAGTTCAAATGTTTGTAGGCCTGAATTCTGTCATCTGTGACCTCATTTTTGGAGACTCTCCCATATTTTTTAAGTGAGATTACAAACTCTGCAGGTTCTGATACTGCTTGTTCCCAGGGTGGAGTTTCAAAAGGCAAATAAGTAATTTTTCATGGATAAGTCTTCTCTTTTCCATTAGAAATGCAGCTAGTCTTGATATTTCTTACCACTGTTTTTCATTTTAATATGGCAGTAAATGTAATGTAATCTTATTTCCACACCTATTTATCCCCTGGAAATGGAAGGCTGATAGACTGTTCCTGATGCATATCAATACTCTTCCCTAATTGGTTAAAATACTGAGTGCGTAGGGTTGGGGTTTTTTTTGTTGTTTTTTTTTTTTTTTTTAGAGAACAGGCAGCATGGATGTTTAGAGGCAGTGGAATAAAGATGATTGCAATTGAAATCGGTAAAATTATTGTTAGCATGATGGGTATTCAGGTCATCACTTAACTACAAGAATCATGCCCTTCACTTTTATTGCAGGCTGGAGTGTTTTTGGGAGAGTAATGCTGGAGAAATGTAAACTTGCATTGCAGCTAACCACCTGGAAGTGGTTTTATATATATGAAAAAATATGGTTTGGCAAGTGGAAAGACATGAATTGACTGTTTTGAAACAGAATTTTGTCTCAGTTCCAATGTATCTGTCTGGGCCTAAACTGTCCCATATGTGAGGTTTTTCTCCATGACTGCTTTTTCCATAGTTTAACAACAATGAACTTGAGGCCAGGTTTTGTTTCTCATGAGCTCTGCATTCACCCTGCGTGGTTTTAAGTTTCTTGTATTTTGCGTCCTGAGGACTTGTGATCAAGAGACCTCCCAGAGCACCTAAACTGCTGAAATCAAATTGATTGCATGCATAAAAATAATTTATCCACATTGTTTCTCTTAATTTGGAAATGTTATGCAATGGTACTTGATAAATTGCAAACCATAAATTTTTCCATTCCCAAAGATGTAAGATGTACTGAACCTACTCACCTGTATTTGCCCGATGCTTTTCCCACTTGAAGGTACAAGGGATGTCCTTCATTGCTGCTGTGCTCATTCTCAATCTGGAAGAGGCAGATGCTTTCATTGCCTTTGCTAACCTTCTAAACAAGCCATGCCAGCTGGCCTTTTTCCGTGTGGATCACAGCATGGTACGCACAGAGTTTTCTTATTTTGACTGCAGTGATGTTCTTTTGACTTAAAGCAGAGTTGTTTATTGGTGACTTCCTTTTGTCCTACTGAATAATGGAGAATTTTAACCCGTGATTACAAAACTGAGAATACCAGGTACTAATCCATATAAACTCATTCTCATGTTTTGATTTCTCCTCTAGAAACATTCAATCATTTTACCTATCCTAAGGAGTCACATTGTGTTGTGTTGACATCCTCAGGTCTTGGTGGGGTTTGTGTCGGTTTACAACCAAACATTGTTTTGATGACTGCTTATGATGTGCTTTACTATACCTACAGATGCTGAAATACTTTGCAGCCTTTGAAGTATTTTTCGAAGAAAATCTTCCTAAATTGTTTCTTCATTTCAAATCATACAGTCTTACTCCAGACATATATTTGATAGACTGGTGAGTTCATAGTACATAGGAAACCTAACCTTAGAACTGTTGGAACATTTTCTGTTTTGCTTGTAGGTCTTTCAGCACTGGAAATAAAGAATAATGAAAAGGCATTCAGTAGGTCTTGTGAGATCATGATCTCACTGTTTTGTGTAACTGCAGTTCCTCTGGCAGGCTTCAAGCTTTATTAAAAGGGATGTATTCAGTTAAAACAAGAGACAAACAGGAGTTCTGTGTGTTCATTTTCTTGTTGCTGCAGTTTTGTGACATAAGTAGGGGAGAGGAGACTTCTACACCGTAGTAGTATGGTGTACTCTGATTGTAAGTGACTTGATGAAATGAGCATAGTCAGCTACTAAAGGAAGTATGACTATAGGAATAGAGACTTTAAAGCAGTGGGAGGATGAAAATTAGGATAAGATTTGAAAAGGGACAAAATGGAAAATACAGTGTGAACAATTTGAAGTAATGAATGTTCAAAACTGGAGAGTAGTAAGCTCTGTGTGTGTCTGTAGTAGAAGGTAGTAGTGCAGGCAGCCTTGAAGTGTGGTAGTGCTGTCAAATACAGAATATCTGTTTGTGTGCATAAGGATGAGCTCCATCTATGTTTTTGTGATTTTAATGTGAACAAATTCAAAAATGTGTCACAAAAATGGAGCTATTGATTTATCAGTACATTAGTGGGATATAGCCCTCTATTGAGATGAGTTGTAGCTTTAGATTTAGTTTAGGAAACAAATGATGAACAGAGTTGTTAAACTTGTATGGCTTAAATGGGAAAGGTTAAGTTACACAGTTGTGATCTTTGTTGCTTAAGCTCTTATGTGTGTATTATACTCTGAGTATGAAGAGATTTGTCACTTCTTTAACCAGAGCTTTCTAGAGGAGATGGCATTCATATGGAGGATTTCCTTTGGCATCAAGAGATGGATTTCAGAGTACATGTTCTGACTTCGAGAACTGGAGACTTGTGGATCATTGAGATAGGGGAAAAAAACTAAGTGTATAAAATAACTTGTCATCTCCTTACTCTGAACTAATGCAACTGAGATTTAAAGGAAGTTGTCTTCTCATTTTTCTTAAATAAGTTATAACTCTTCCTTTTTGTTTGTTTTTGACTCATCTTGTAGGATTTTTACACTCTACAGCAAGTCATTACCACTTGATCTGGCCTGTCGTGTCTGGGATGTTTTCTGTAGAGATGGAGAAGAATTTTTGTTTAGGACAGGATTGGGAATCCTTCGGTTATATGAAGATATTCTCCTACAGATGGACTTTATTCATATAGCACAGTTTCTAACAAAACTTCCAGAAGATATTACATCAGAAAAGCTTTTTAGTTGTATTGCAGCTATTCAGATGCAGAATAGTAACAAAAAATGGGCACAGGTGAGTTTCTTGGAGATCTGTATCAAATCAGACATGTCAGCACATGAATATATGGGGCACTTCTCTTCATGATTATTTAATCTGCTTGTCTGACTCCTAAGCAATGGGCACCTCCTTTCTAGTGTCTCATTCTAGAAATTAATCTCCATGCTAATACTGTGGTGGTTAATACTGTTGTTATTATTATAATACTAGCAGTCTTCATATTCATTAAATAATTTACTTTTGTAGGTATTTGCCTCACTGATGAAGGACAACAAAGAAGGGGACAAGAACCATAGCCCAGCACCAAAAAGCTAATGTTGAGGTCTACTGGAAATGTGGAAAACCACTTGATGACAAAGAAGTCTTCACATCACTTCTATGTGGAAAAAGCACTATAGAAAATGTGAAAATGAGATGGGAAAAAGACACAGCTCTCAGTGGAGTAATGAACTGATGAAATCTTCACCCTTTTGCCAGTATTAGTTTTTGCCATGGGAAGATCTGATTTCACACAGAATACTAAAACCTATGAAACTGAGAAGCGGGGAGTTAATATTTAATACTTTAAAAGAATCAGCTCAATGCAATAAACATTTGTAATAACTTCTGTTGGTACTTTAAACAAATTTTTGAGACATAACTGTTTTTACAAATACCACAAAGGCACTTTTTGGAGGGGATGAGGGAAATGCTAAATCTTAAGGCCCCAAAACTGCTATCCAAACCAAATGCTTTGGTACAAACATTACCTCCAAAATTAACAATTTGCAAGTATTGAGGACCAAATAAGATGGTTTGGTATGTTTATGTGTAAGGTGGTTAAGATTTGGGAAGGGGTATTTTCTTTCTTACTTTTTTTTTTTTTTTTAAGTTGCAGCTTCATTCTTCAGTCTGGGCAAATGTAATTAACTCAGGAACTGTAGACGTATCGTGCCCAAACCTAGAGCAAAAATAATCTGAATTTTAAACAGTGGTAAGAACAGGGCTGCTATTTTTCACTGTACAGCTTTCAAAGCAAGTGGTGTTTAAGCATTTGTTTTGGTGTATTAGTTGTGGAGTAAATGGAGTGGGTGTTCTGTGAAAGGGTTTTGCCACCAGAAATTTTATATTGTTGAGCCATTTCCAACTAAAAAATACTTGTATATAATGGTGAACACTAGAAAATAAGGCTATCTAAAGGCTTTTGTGTTCTCAAAGAAGCAGCCACTTTTAACACTAGGAAATAAGGCAGACACGGAATTGTTTTTGAAATCGTTTTTTTATTAGTGTGCAATACTGAAATCCAAAAATCATCTGGTTTAGTGATATTGAATTCTTTAACATCTTTTAACTGTGAGACATGAGATCGTACTCTACATGTCACGGCAAATATTTTCAAACATTTCCTGTTCTTGAAGATGCTGTACAACAACCTGTGGTTGTAGGGGACAGAAATTTAAAATGGATAGCACTGCAGGTGAGGAACACTTGCACTCTCTTGATCCGTTTTTTGCTAATATTTAATGTAAATAAATTCCTTACATGTGGGTTTTTGTAACTGCTCCCTCTGGAAATCAAGTAAAAATTACCATTATGTATTTTTAAGTGCAGGAGGCTTCCAGTTGTCTGGTGTTTTAAAAGCAGAATCTGCATAATCGGGGTAAAAATTTAGCGTGGTGTAACTTGCGTTGCTATCTGGTTTAAAAACTGCATCTATGCTACTCATAACATTACAATTTGAAATGTAAATGTCAGATTTTTCTTAACTTATGTATTCACTACTTTAATTGGATCCAATTTGTCTTATATTTTTGTGTTATCTTGTACAGTTTTCTTACTTTTCAACTATAAATCTGTATATAACTGTAAATAGAAGGATCAAGCCTTCCTTTAAGACCACTAGTACCGATTCCTGTGTAAATAAACCTGACAGCAGCTGCGGGCCGTGCCTCCGTTCCGTTCCCTTCCGTTCATGCGCCGTGGGCGGGGCTGGGCGCCGTGGGCGGGGCTGGGCGCCGTGGGCGGGGCTGGGCGCCGTGGGCGGGGCTGGGCGCCGTGGGCGGGGCTGGGCGCCGTGGGCGGGGCTGGGCGCCGTGGGCTCTCGCTCGGTGAGGGCGCGCTCGGCCTTCGCCGCCAGGGGCCGCTGTGGGCGCGCGGGGAGCGCTTCCGCCGCCGGGCAGCACGCGCGCGCCGCCGCCATGAAGCGGGTAGGGGCTGTGAGGGGAGCGGAGGGGAGGGGAGGGGAGCCCGGGGTCTCACGGGCGGGACGAGGCTGTGCCTCCGCGGCCTTGGGGCTCTGGAAACGGTGGAGCAGTGCGGGGGGCTGTGGGTGGGGGGCACCGGCGGCAGCGCATGTTCGTCTCTCACCCCGAGACGAGGGCCTCCCGATAATCTAACGTAGAAAGGGAAGCTAAAGTTGAGCTGACACAAATTCCGGATTCGCGGATTCGCAGATTCACGGCATGTGTTCGGTTGGAAGGGGCCCGCAGGGCTCGTGGGGCCCAGCTCATTGACTGCCCATACAGGCAGTGATCCCCCGATCTTGCTGTTCCTAGCACCATGCTCCAACAAACTGAGCTGAGGATTTGAGGGACCCCACACCGATCCAGCCGCTTGTCCTCTTTGTAAAGGGCCGCATCGTGTCTAACAGCGCTTCGATGCCCAGTTTCTCTGGACGGCCTTGCCTTCCCCTGCCCCTCGTAGGGTGATCCCTGCCGTGTCCATTCCCATCCCGAGCGCCCTTGGGAGTGTTCTGCAGCTTTGACACGGGCCGCGCCTCCGGGTTTTTCCCCGAGCCCGGTTTCTCAGCCCTCGGTGCCTCCCCGAGTTCTGGCCCCCGTAACTCTGTTCTGGTATAGCTGCTGGTTGGTGTGAGCCTTGCAGCAGGCAGCTTCGCCAGGTCCCTGCTGCTGCTGGGCAGGGGGAGTTTCGGGCAGGAGAAAGCCGAAGCTCAGCTTTGGGAAGTTGTCCTGCAAGAGGACATTTGCCCGAGGCCGTGGCCTTGGACGTTCAAGCTCCCCAAGGTATTTTATCATGTGCTGGGAGACAGCAGCACCCTGAGAAGAGAACGGAGTGCTTGGGAGCACACAAAAAACTGCACTCTAACAAGCTGTGTGCCATACCTTCGGTGTCTATGTGTCTAAAAGTGATGGAGATAGGGTTTAATAAAATGTTGTCAGAGAATGTTTCTGTAAAACATTTGTCACAGTGCTCTCTTCTCAAAGATATGACACTGTTGTGTAAATTTGAGGCTAACTGATGGTACTGTTAGAAAGAAACATACTGTTCAGCCCTGATAGAAATAGGAACTCGGATATATTAAACAGTGGAATAAATTTTGTAAAGGCTGTTAACATGTCAGTGACTTGTAGCTTTCTGTTTGTTTTCTAGAGAAAAAATACAAAGCGAGTTCCAAGTTTTCGCAAGTTACTGAGAACTAGTCAAATAAAACTTGACAATAAATTAAAGAATAAGCAGTATAAGCAGAAGAGTGCTGCTAAGAAGTATCGTAAAGAACAAAAGAAGCTAAGGGAGGCTGTCAGAGATGCTATTTCTAGAAAGCCTTTTCCATTGGAGGAATGCAAGAAGAAACAAGTTGGTAAGTGTTTGCTTAGGTGTGGGGGTTACTGAATATCCTGCTGCTTCCTGTTGTAAAATTTGAGAAAACAATACTTCATTTTCTGTGTACAAATAGTTGCTGTTCCTGTTGAAAGAACAGGAGACCTGTGAAAAATACAAAATCCAGCTATTCTGGCACCTAGAACTGTCAGTTAAAGATGGTAGAAATGTGTTTGCACTGATCATTATTGGGTGTCATAGTAAAGGGACAGTTTTCTGGGATTACAAAACCAGTGTGCATAAAGGTCAATGAGTTCCAGGTAGAAGTAAGGTGTAAAATGGTCTCAAAAGTGTGGGCAGGGTTAAGTTTTCAAGGGTGACTGTACATATGGGATCTTAATCTGTAAACATGATCTTCTACAATAGCTAGAAAATGGGAAGAAAAAGAGGAAGAAGATGCTCTTCCACTGGACATGATGGATGAAGATGACTTAAAATTAATGGAGGATCTGGCCCAAAAAGCATCCTTTTTAACCAGAGACCTTTCTTCTAAGTGAGTTGCAATGTCTCCTTTTCATGCTAATTCAGTCTTGTGTGGTTAATATGTAGAGTAACACATTTATCAGGAGGTCTCTTTCACTCTGGTGTTCTTTGTGGCTCCAGTTACGCGTTTCCTCAGCTTGTCAGTACTTCAGTATTAATATATTGATGTGTATCAGTACATTCAGGTGCTCTGCCTGACCTTGAGGATACTGTTTCTGCAGTGTTCCTTCCTGGGAGGTCCCTGGCTGTGATACGAGTAGCATCCCTCAAACTAAAAGAAGTGCTTTAATCTGTGAACAGTCTTTTTTTCTATATAGAGTATTCAGGACATTCCCTGGACTGTGGACCACTATACACATTGCACTTCAGATTGCTGGGAAAAAATAGAAAGGGCCATGTCTATAAACACATGCAACACCAAAACATTCATACAAAAAATTTGGTGCCACTTTCTTGGGCCAAGGCACTGGGTAGAGTTCACAGTGATACTTGTAGAAAGGTAGTGCTCCTAGTTGATTCTGCTTAGTAATTAATAATTTAGTCTAGTTTTGAAGGAAAATAGTAAATGGCTTTTATTTACGAAGTTGCAGTTGCATAGTCTCTTGTAGCCACACTGCAAGTTCTTGAATTAGAAAATTTTTGCTTTAAACATTCCCCTTTCCCCAAATTAACTGGGTTTGACATAAGTTTAAAGACTTGCAAACCTCAAACTTTATTGTGTGGTTTTATTTAGAGATATTTTGCAAAATGTAGTTCTTTGTGTCTTACATTCATTATGCCAGAATGTTTTTAGAATGGTAGGAAAACAGTGGAAGTGGTTGCTCTTTTACCTGTTTTATGAGCTTTTAATTCCTTTCATAGTGTTCCCTTAAATTGGAGAACTTGTCATTTCAATATGCTTTGGTCAGCTATAGTCTGTCAGGTATTACACCACGTACAAATTGTGTGTTCATATTAGCACAGACTAAATACTTACCCTCTTGTACACTTGTGTGTAGCTCAGGAGCATACCTGTGAAAGGGTGACACACGCTTGTGCCGTGTTATTGCTTTGTCATTGGAGAGAGGTGTGACACAGGCTTTGCCAGTGGGCCAAGTAGGAAAGTGATAGTAATAGTGGTAAAAGCAGCCATGGAGTAGGATAGATAAAAATGGTCACTGACCCACTCATTGTCACATCCTGATTAAGCCTCACCTGGAAGGTCAAGTCACAGTGGGGGGAGAGAGGCTGTGGGACATGTTGAGAAAGGCTCTGGATCCAGTGGGAGGATTTTAGTCCTGCTCGTTGCTGGTGGAGTCCTCCATGGCAGGACTGCTTGGGGTGGTTTAACGGGTCTCAGCCCTGCCAGGGCAGCCACTCTGCTGTGAAGGGGCACAGAAGGGGAGGAAGGACAAGTGAAACAGCACCCTGGCCTGGGTGAGAGGTAGACACTTAATCCAGCTGGTCAGGCATGGCTCTTGTCTAATTACATGGCTGGTTCATTTAGTTTGCCTCGTGTTTTTCAGTGAACCTGTTCACGTCAAAAAACGAAAACATGAAAGTGTGATTGAGAAATACGAGAAGATGCCGAGACGTTTACAAACAGAGCCAGAAAAAGAACTCATCCATCTGCTCCCCATCAAAGACAAGAGTGGCATAATTCCTCAAGCTGTGGAAAAGCCAGGTAAGACACAGATTCTGGAACTGGTATAGTAGCCAAGAAGTATATAATTTATTTGTTTAAAATTTCGTGGTGTTTATTATGTGCTTGACACTAGGCACTCTGTTTTTGCAGTTCTTAATGTTGCACATGATGAAGAAGAGGACACAGAAGACATGGAGGAAGCAGAGGGTAAAACATTTTAGAGGGTTTTTTTTGTTTGTTTGTTTGTTTGTTTGTTTGTTTGTTTTTTCCAAATCACTGACATACCTGAAAAGTATTTTGCCATTCCCCAAGGAAGTTTGCAATTGAAGTGTATTTTGTTCAGGATGTTTTTGAATATGTTCATTACCATGCTGCCACCCAAGCATAACCATTATTCAAAGCTTGCACTCTTACCTGGTAGAATCTCAGGAATGGCTGGCTTCAGATTCTCTTTCTTCAAAATAATTTTGATTTTTCAGTGCATTTTTTAGAAGTACTACTTGCATGAAGTTCCTTTTATACTTTGTGCCATATTTTCTTGTAAGAAGGAAATATTGGTCTTACATAAGAAATATCTGTGTGGTTCTATTTTGATGACTCTCAGATCATTTTGAAATGCAGTTCAAGACACAGTCTTTTGCAGGCTTTAAATGTCTGTCTTTGTCTTTAAAATGTTTTACTCAAAGCATCAATACCAGGAAACTGAGATTTTCATTTGCTGTTGGCTATTGAGTTAATAGTCATTTTCAAGTAACCTTGTGACTTCTGGGTCCTTGCTGTCTAAATATAATCTGAAGTTGAGGAAGGAGATATTTGTAGCAAAATAATACTCAGAAAACACAAATAAAACCACTTGTATTTTTAAAAGAAAAGGTGAGTGGTGACTAATTTGATACAAATTACAGAGCACTGCAGTTTCCTGGCGTAGTTAGGATAATACGTTGAGTTTATAAGTTCCCATTGTACTCAGAGAACACCATGGACAGATTCGAAAACATTTAGTCCACTTCTTTTGCAAGCAAAATATTTTGAATTGGAGCAAAAATGAATCTGTGGGTTAATATTAAATCTAGCAAAGTAATTATTAAAGCTTCTTTGACTGTGGAACTTCTTGTGCTACTCTCGTGTGGCCTTACCGGGTACCTGTTTGAAATGTGGTGTCTGCAACATTGTATTTGTTGAGTGACTTCCCCTCTTTTCTAATTCTCACATATGTGCCAGACTTTAATGAGGAAGCCCTGCCTGTTCTCACTCCTGAGGAAATGGCTGCTCAAAGGAGACAAAAGCTGCAGGAGAGGAAGGTGCACATAGCTGCTTTAGCATCTGCCATTCTCTCGGAGCCAGACAGCAGTGTAGGTACATTTACTTAACCTGCATATACGTGTGTCTGTGTTGTGCACTAAGTCAAGAAACAAAGATCTGAATGAGCAAACAGTAACAAAAGCACAAGAATATCTGGGTAGAACAAGAAAAAGGTCAGTGTTGTATCAGTTTTGTTATTTTCTGTACAAGTTGCCTTGTTCATTAAGCATGACCCTTATGTAAGCTCTGATTTCAGGGTTGTATCTGATAGTTCTCAATGCTTCAGGATATACTAGTAATTTTCTGTAATTTTGTGCAAGTTTGTAATAGCAGGATATTTTGAACATTCCTGAGACTGAAATTTTGTTGGGATATCTATAATTTCCTGGCTCTTTATGCACTGTTAAGTAGAGTCTGAGTAACTGCTGAGTTAATGTACGTTGTGCTTGTCCCTTGGTTTGCAGTTGTTCTTCATCTGATGTCTGCCTATTTTCTTCAATCAGATTAAGAAGCTGAAGGAGCTGCGTGCCATGCTGATGGAGCAGGATCCTAACGTGGCTGTGATTGTTAGGAAGCTGGTCATGGTGTCTTTGATGGAGATATTTAAAGATATTGCACCTTCATACAAAATTCGGCCTCTGACTGAAGCGGAGAAGGCTACCAAGGTGAAATATCAAATCTATTTATAGTGTATGTGAGTAGTTAAGGATGTGTTCAGTGATGCCAGATACTGAGACTAATTTGTTTAATATGAGTTTATGGTTTTGAGCAAAGGGGACACATGCATAAATACTTGTGGAAGCTCTGAAGCTTTGACACTTTCAGGAAGAGAAGTTTTGGTTTTGAACCTTTAATTCTTACATACTTCCTTCAATTAGTAAGTGACATGCAGATGGTCATGGAGGCGAAAAGTAAGTGTCTGAAAGTAGTATACCAAACCTGGGTGACCTTCCTCTTAAACCTTGGAGTATGGTCCTGCACTAAAATTAGACAGAAAGCAAATTACACAGTGTTGTCACCTAACTGGCATAGATTTCTTTGAAATGTGTTCAACAATTTGCTGAACAAATGCAGAGTAACTTGTTTTCTGGAGTTTGTTTTTAACCAATTTTAAGAAGTTTTTTTGGGTATAGATTTAATGCAATTTAGAGTCATGGTTTTCAAATAACCTCTTGTTGATAATGTTACTTCAAGCTCTATAAATGAAATAGGCCTATGAACACATCTATAGAAAGATGCAGAAATATTTTATTTTTAATACATTTCTTGGAATGTCTGTCTAGAAGCAAAAACTACTTAGATATCTGATATTTGTTTTAAAACTTTTTTTTTTTCCACCATTGGCTAATTTCAGTATTTAGCTCTCCAAATAAAATCTTGATTTCAATTATGTTTACAGGTTAAAAAAGAAACACAGAAACTGAGAGAATTTGAAGAAGGCCTTGTAAGCCAGTACAAATTTTTCTTGGAAAATCTGGAACAAACAATTAAAGGTACAGTTAACACTTCCCATATTTTGAAGCAGAGGCAAAACTGTTTGCAGCAGTTTCCCTCCTCTGTCTCTGAGGTAGCACTTTGATGAAGTACACCTGCAATCACTAAAAATTTAAATATTTATAAGATCCCCATCATTCTGAAGAGTAACCACTAAAAATAATATTTTATGCAGATTGGAAGCAAAGGAAGTTGAAGAAAAGCAATGTCATTTCATTAAAGGCATATAAAGGTCTAGCAGAGGTAGCAGTGAAGTGTCTGTGTGAGCTGCTTGTGGCCCTGCCCCACTTCAACTTCCACAATAACATCATTGTTCTCATTGTTCCACTCATGAATGATCCATCAAAAATGGTAAGTGATTTTATCATTAGAGTTCTTGTTTTGTCTGAAAAACAATTGTTTCTGATCTTTATTGCACAATATCCAGATCTTTTGGCTGTATCTTTTCACTGTTTTACAGGTTGTGTGCACTTTATAATTAGTAAATACCATGAGTATCGTCTGTTACTAGCTGTTGTTGTGGACTTGGCTTTACAGAACAATTTCTGTGTTTTGCTTTTCAGATTTCTGAACTGTGTGTTGAGGCAGTTAAGAAGCTCTTTAAACAGGACAAGTTGGGTTATGCTTCACTTGGTGTAGTTAAAGTCATTTCTGGCCTTGTAAGGGGTAGAAATTATGATGTCAGACCTGAGGTAAGATTCTCTGTCTTGTACTTCACAATATTCTTCTGTCAAAAGTTTCAAAATATCCCAGATGTTAAAATTACTGCAGCTGCTGGCTACAGACAAGAAGAATTTTCTCACTCTGTCAGACCACAGACAATTCAGGATTAGGCTGAGCCAGTATTAGAGAGGTGTGGGGCAATGGAAGGAGACTGGGAGGTGGAGATCAGATTCTGCCAGAAACATGGCTTAAGTCAGTCAGGGAGACTTGAAGTGAGAGGCAAATGGAAGAATGGATAGAAATGGACAGTGCTGCAGAAGGAACTGGGAGCAGGGATCATGAGATACGGGTGTGGAGGAACAGGAGGGGGGTAAACAGAAGAACCTTTGAACCAGCAAAGCCCACTAGCTGGAATGGGATGCAGGATTTCTTACCCTTAGTTTCTATCAGGTTGTAGATGACCTTTCATTGAATTAATTTTATTTAACAATAGGTGTTGAAAGTATTTCTTCACTTAAGAATTAAGGAAGTGGAATTACAAAAAGATTCTGAAGATATTGCACCAAAGAAAAAATTCATGACTTACAAAGAGAAAAGAAAAAATCTTTCCAGAATGCAAAGGAAGGTACGACAGCTGCTTTCTCATGCTCTACTTCTGTTGCTTTATGTAGCAATTCGTTCCAGCAATGATTGCACATCTGCTGTTGCCATTGTTAACTCTCAGCATCAGCTTTTGCATTGTACTTGAAAATTTATGAGGTTCTACAGGAAATTTAATTATCTTCCTATTTTTTCTTCTTTCCTGTGTTGATAATGCTTTTGATTGGTTGTTTCTGATAGGATGAGGGTTACCCTGTAGAATCACAGGGTGACTTAAGCAACTCACCAAGCATGGAAAATTTGTTCTCTGGATATCTTTTCAACTTGGATATCCAGACTGATTGGAAACATTTAATCTGTTGTCTTAAAATCAACTGTATATTTTCAGTGGAAGAAAGCAGAAGAGAAACTGGAACGAGAACTCCTAGAAGCAGAAGCATCAGAAAGTAAGGAAAAGAAACTCAAGTTGGTAAGTAATTTAGGGATTATTTCCCTATATTAGCAGTGGCAACTCCTAAGCCTTTTGTAACTGCATGTCTTCCCTCCATCCCAACCTGTCAGCATTCCACATCTCTAGATCATGCTGTCATCTAACAAACACTTTGCCTGTGACAGAGATCTAGGTTTTAGTAAATGATGCTCTTAGTTTAGCCAGGAAGGCCAACAAAGCCATTCCTATTCCCTGCTGCCGTCTGCTCAAAGTGGTATTGAATCCATTGACAAATGTTCTCCAGGTGCCCTGTTCCACAGGACATTGTGTAGTGGGTGTTGCAGCCTCTCAGAGTAGCCTGCAGGCAAAGGAGTGTGGCTGTAGCCAGGAGAGAGCCAGAGGCAGGAGAGCAGTGGGGACTTGAGCTTTTCAGCATAGGAAGAGCAGACGTGGCAGTGCCAGGACTGGTTTGGAAGGCCTGAGTTCAGGCTTGGACAGAGAAAAGCATTCCATTTGAGTTTAAGTGAAATAGAAATGTCTATTTTACATGATTAAGTGCTTAATTTTGTTTTTTTTTTTTCCTTCAGCACACAGAGACCTTGAATATTGTATTTGTAACTTACTTCAGGATCTTGAAGAAAGCTCAAAAGTCTCCACTTTTGCCAGCTGTGCTAGAAGGTCTTGCAAAGTAAGCACTTCTTTTGTGTGTGTTGAAAAACACATAAAGCACTGAAGAAATTTCTGTCTCTGAAAGGGATTTAAGCAGTGAGAAAAGATAGTCCCTGACAAGCTAGTTGAAATTCTTTTATTTCTCTGCTGAAGTTTTCTGCTATTTCCAAAACCATTTCAATGTGATTTGAAATTTCCCATGATAGAACTGATGTGGTGCAAATGCCACAGGGTGTGATGTGATTCCATGATTTTGTCTGATTAATTGCTTCTTAAAGGACACAAGCATGTCACTAATACTCTAGAAAACCCATGATTAGCATGTTGGGGACTGAATTATTCTTTCCTGTGAAGATAGTAAATGTTGAGCATTTGATTTAGCCTGCTTTTAAGGTGTGGATCTTGGCAATTCAGAACACTTTGAACTGAATTTACAGATAATGTCTATAATTTAAAAATTAAAATCTCTTTGATTCAAGGTTTGCTCATCTCATAAATGTGGAATTTTTTGATGACCTGTTGATTGTCCTTCATTCTCTTATTGCATCTGGGGTAAGTTGAATTTTGTTACAGTTTTCTTAAAATTTCTTTCTTTTGGGTACTTAATCAGTTTTGTATTCTTAGGATTTAAGCTATCGTGAGAGTCTTCATTGCGTTCTCAGTGCTTTTCATATACTTTCTGGTCAAGGTAGGAGATTTTTTAAAACAAACTTCTGTTCAATATTGCCTGATAAATAAATGGAGTAATTGTGTTTATTTGGGATTATGTTTATAGGTGATGTTCTTAACATTGATCCAATGAAATTTTACACACATTTGTACAAGACACTGTTCAGCCTACATGCAGGTAATTCCAGATTCTTATTTTAACTAGATCATGTTTATTTTGTTTCTTTGCTATCAAAGCCGTTATGTAGCATTAATAAATTACACTTTTTCTAAGATACCTGATTTCTGAGAGGATTATTGTCTGGTTTAGCCTACTTTTTTTTCTTGAGTTGTGCATTGCATTGTGGCTATAGAAATACTTGAATTATTATTCAATACATGGTAACAAATCCTAATCATGTCATTTCATTAGGAATTCCAAGTATTTGATCTTGGATAAGCATTTAGTCTGTCCTCAGTTTTACTTTTTTTACTTCCTTATAATGATTTCTTTCAATGGCAATTTAAAAATTCTTACATTTTTTCTCTAATTCTCTCTCCAGTAAAGAAAAGACACCTGATTTTTCCAATAGAATTCTAAAAATAATTTAAATTTAAATTCTGCTTTTTAAAATATTCTAGTGTATATATATTTCCAATTTTTATAACAACATTTCCATGTTCTAATGTAATTTTTCCAGTAATTCTGAGAAATTGAATAATTGATGGCAAAAAGAGATTTATAAAATTTGAAATGAACATAATTTTAACTAACTTCAGAAATGTGGATTCACTAGGAATAAACGATAAATAATAAATATTCTGCAGTTCTGGGTGGGTAAAAGACTAGATTTTTTTCACTGTTTAATAATTTATAGAAAATGATACAAGGTATGAATTTAGGATTAAAACAGTAGCTGTGTTTAATGGTTAGATATTTTTCTATATATCAAGATGTATATCTATATATCTATCTATATATCTATCTAACAAGTATTTTCTTAGAAAGGAGCACAGAAACAATGGTACATTTTTTTTTTCTGTTCAAAGGTGGACTATTTTGACCAAAAAAGGGTGGGTGCTTAGTGTCTGTATCACATGAGAGGGGTCTGAGGCTCCCAGCTTTTGTGCTGTTCTCAGTTCCGGTGTGTAGCCCGTAGCAGAGTTTTCAGCTGTGTGTCCATGAAGTTGTTCTTTATCTTTACTCTTTGTATGAAATTCTGCTTTTGAGGTGGCACCAACGAGGACACAGGGATTGTGCTGCAGTGCCTGGATGTCATGTTTGCCAAGAGGAGAAAGCAAGTCTCCCAGCAACGAGCTCTTGCTTTCCTAAAGCGGCTTTCCATCCTTGCTCTTCATGTGCTTCCAAATTCCAGTGTTGGGATCTTGGCAACAAACAGGATATTCATGCAAGTAAGTTTGACTTGTTCAAATTTTTAGCTTACTGGCCAAAGGTTATGGAATTTTTTGATAAAATGATTTTGTGCAAAATTTTTTTAAAGCATCATTAACAAGAATGATGAAAACAGAATATGCTTAAATGCTGCTGAAACTGAATGGAGTGGAATGAATCCTGAAACTGACTCAACAATGTTGTAATTGTGTGGGTAATATAAACAACTCAGTTTCTGATTTTATGTGTTGTAGACATTCCCAAGGATGGACCTCTTACTAGACAACGAATCTCAAGGCAGTGGAGTTTATCTCCCAGAATTAGATGAACCAGAGCATTGCAATGCCCAGAACACAGTGCTGTGGGAGCTGCATCTTCTGCAGGTTTGTGAGTAACTCAGGGATTTGGGAAGTAACAGCAGTAAAGAGTTGCTCAATGTTTAGGTGCTTTACACAAATGAAGAACAGAGGTCTTCAGGCTTATCTGTCAAGTCTTGACCCACATGAGCCTATTCCAGCTGAGTGGAAGAGGAAAACCAGCACAGTGGTATGGAAGGTTGAGCTCAAAAGGCAATGTTCCGCATTCCCTATTATAATACTACACTGGTTCTTCCTGCAGGTTGCCTTATTAGATTCCTTTGGAGACCTCTTAGATCTGTTAAGTACCCTTGCAGTCTGGCCCTTGTTGCAAGAGGAATTGACATCTTGGTCTGCCAGTCAGGGTTTGGAGAGGGCTTCCTCTGCCCTTTGTCCTGTTTTCTGGGTGTAGGAATTACCTAACTGTAGAAAGTCATGCTCACAGCATGATATGAGGGAATAAATGCACGACTGGGCATTCTTGTTCACTTAATCCCACAAACTGACTGATTTTGAGGTACTCAGTTTCTAAAATAAAAGGAGACCTTCCATCTTACAGAAATGGAAATAAATATGAGATTCTATACATAAATGTATTATCCCTTACTCTCTTGTCTATGGCCTTCATTCTTCCTTTTTTCAGAGACATTATCATCCAACAGTGCAGAAATTTGCATCTCACCTTATTGCTGGAGCTCCAACTGAAGGCTCAGGAGCTCTTCCACTTGATTTGAGCCAAAGGTGAGTTATCAGAGTTCCTTTTTTCAGAGTTCCTTCCTTCTGAAAGGAAGCTGTTGCTTATATTAAAGGAATTCCTAAAAATAATTATCTGTAAAATTAAAGACTGATCTTCAAACTCTCTTTGTTCATCTGCCAGTACAGAATGCAGAATGCTGGCTGCCTTTTTCTTTCTCTTTTTTTTTTTTCTCCCTTTTGAGACTTGTTGCCAGGGTGTTGCAAGGGTAAACATCTCAAAAGTGCAGTGTGTTTTCTTCCCTTGGGAGCAAAATATCTTCTTCAGCAGCCCTGATCTGAATATGGATTAGCATCACTGAACTGGGGCTGTGCAGTGGAAACTAGAACCCAAGTTGCAGGGTAAGATCTTTAGCAGGTTAAAACATGAGGACAGCCAGCCAGGCTCAGACTAAGATCTAGTTCAGCATCATGTCTTTGGCAGTGGCTGGCAGCAGGTGCCTTGTGAAAAGTAAAACCAGGGCAGACATGTAAAATATGGTCTGAGTAGGTCTCTGACAGGTTTTAGCCTGGTGGATTTCCTAAACCTGATACCATTTTCTGTTCATTGAGTTCTTTTCAAATCTGTTCAATGTCCCTTGAATCATAGCTCACATTTTGCAAATGCAGCATTGTTTGGTAAGGGTTCTCTGAGTCCACAGTTCCTTATGGCAAGGTCTGCTTTCTTTTGTTTTGAACCTGGTACCAGTTTACTTCATTTAAGAGTCCCTGGTTCTTGCTCTGGGAGCTGAAGTGCACAGCCTGCTCCATCACACTCTTTCTGTGCCTTACAGGACTTGTCAGACCTCAGTATCATACCTCCGTCTACTGTCTCTCCTGGATGGAGGGATCCACCTCACACAGGAGCTGTTCCATATTTTCCAGATATTACTGTGTTCCTGAACTGTTACCAATTAAAGCATTTCAAGATGGACTTGGAGATGTAGTTGCAGTATTTGAGATGTGGATGAACTACGGATTTATACACTGATGTAACTAATTTCTGTTGTGTTCTGTTTCTTTGCGACTCCAAACAGCACTAAAGTCACAATCCCATAAAAGTATATGTCATAACAATTTATTTTTTTTTCTCTAAGTGATAGTCGTCTGCTCAGAGCCTACTGTTTATATGTAGAGTTGCTTTTTCCATCACTAAATTTCATTTTACTGATCATCTCATACAGTCTGCAGTTCTCTGTCTGCGGAGAGTCTGTCTGCAGTTCTCTACAGGTAGCTCTTTCTTACTGCTACAAATAACTTGGTATTCTCCAGCTCTTTTTTGAGCATATTGGAGAGCACAGGTCATGGAAAAAATCTTGTGGAAATCCAGTTTCATCCTGCCATTGCAAAAAACGACCATAGACTCCTGTCCTCTGTTTCCTGTGTTTTAACCAGTTTTCTCTGTAATGGTCCTCCCTGTTCTCCCATGGATGTTTTTTCATAAAACCCTTTGGCAAGAAACTGTTGGAAATTCTGGCAGATCGTTGCAGCTAGACATCTTTATCTACCTTTTTTTTTCTCCTTCCCTTTTTCAAAGGGGAGATATGTACAGATCAGAGCTCTGGGAAGACAGCAGTTTTCTTCTGTACATTTAGACACATTTTACTTAATTTGACTTGCATTGTTTCCTAGCGTTGGCTCCTGATATTTTCCAGCTGATGCTCATTACTCTGAGGAGTTCTCCTAAAGTGTGATGGAGGGGGGAGAGTGGAGTTTGTGCAAGACACTGCTCTTGGATTGGTGATAGATCAGCTGAAGTTGTATTTATCTAATGCCATTTTTCTTTCACTGTTTATTGACTGTAGGTCTGCTACAGAACTTTTTGAGACATATTGTATGAAAGGAATGACCTTTAATCCTCCTGTTGCATCAGTAACACCCAGAAGAAAGGTACTGTTCTCATCTTTCTCTGTCCTTTTTTAGCCATATGAGACACCAATATAACCTGTATCTGCTGGCTCACTGTGCAGAACCCAGGCATTGGCACACTCAGTGTGGCTTTCTGCTTTCTATACTTTTTTGCGTTGAGTGTATTGCATAAGATAGGACTGAGTATAAGGAAGGAAAAAATAGCTCTACAAGTAGAGTCCTACTTCCCACAGCATCAGTTAACATAGCAAGATTAATATGGTAGCTGTTATTTTGCACTTTGCAGTGGTTCAGTGCAGATTTCTTGGCTCTTTTCTGTAATGATGAACTAATGTTTGTTCAAAAAGCAATAATAAAAAGCCAGCTCTTTCCCCAAGGTGGGTAGTTTCCAAGACAGCTGGATTTCCAGAGTGTTTGATTCGGTGTGTCGAGGGATGGTGATCCCTGTTAGTGTCACTTCAGCTTTAAAGTGGAAATTTGAGGGGAACAAGGAGTTAATGTAAAAAGAGGAGAAATGGAGGAAGTGTGTTTATATCCTCAGCACTGGATGTGTTCCAGATACCAGCCTCCATTAAATGTCCAATGAGTGGTGTGTCCTTTAAAAAGTGGTAATTTTCCTTCTTTCTAATGCAAACATTATAACCTATTAACTTTGTCAACGCTCTACTTTGTAACTCAGTAATGTCAGTTGAAGCCTTGTGAGCACATTTTTTTTTCCATTTTAGAGAAGGAACTTCTGAAAATGTGTTTGTACTTAACTAATTCAGTTGATTTATAATGACTCCTTGATATGTGTCTCCTGCTAGGGAGTTACATAAGCAGTTCTGACAGAGCAAGGCTGAGAACAGCAGATGGGAAAGAAATTTGGGTAGAATAAGGAAATGCACAAGCTGCTTTAGGGAGCAGAAACAATGGACCAGCAAGATCACAAAGCGTCCATAGATGGTGTAATGGACCTAACTGGGAAAATTACCTTGAGGTCTTGCCTGCTCTGTGGTTGTTTGGCTCATTTAACAAATTTTGACAGTATCCGAGTTTTACCCTCTGTGTCCTGCGTGGCCTCTGTGTGCCAAGCTGCCAGTCTGTCAGCATCTCCCTGCTCTTGACAGAAGCTCCAAACTGGAGCCCTGTGCACCACTAAAGAGAGGCTCTCATTTCTCTGTGAGTGCACAAAACACTTGACTCTGGGAGTTTTTAGACTTTCGCAGGGAAGTTTAAATCATGAGCATGATCATCATTCTTCATTTGAGCACCAGGAAAATGCAGGGCTCCAGGTGTGGCTGGAGGCAGAAGGGTCCGGGGATTCCTTTCTGACTCAACCTGTGCTGTGAGCACTGTTGCTTTCACTGGCCTTCTGGTCAGAAGTGCTTGATTTATAAACGTGTGCTGTCACCAAACTGTGCTTTATTTGTGTTTGTGAGGTGTGTTGAACAGGAGGCAGTGTGTGAACCCCCCAAGTTGGAAGCCATGGCTGTGGCTGTGCATAGGAGGTAACACCTTGTAAAGCCCAGTTTACCACAGAGCAGAAAAGCCTCACCAAACCCACAAGCTGAAGAAGGACTGCCTGACACAATGCTTCCTTGCAGCCAAGGGAGATTTCCTGCAGGCCAGGAGGAGTGAGCTGCCAGTTGAACAAGTCTGGTCTAGATGACTGGGACCACGGGACAGAAACAAGACTGCTAAACCAAGTGGGCATGGAAAACATGGCCTTGCTTAATAATACAACTCATATTTTGTAATTTTCAGGATACCTTCTTTCAAATGGATTCATTTATAGATGAAGAACTAAACAAACAGCTTCACCAGCACATCAGTGAGACTGTTGCTCACAAGCCCTTGGATTTTGCTAAGCACTTGAAGGAATCATCCTTGACATAAATGTAACTATCAATCATGTTCACTTGGATTCTTAATTATGGAGAAAGATTGGCTGAAAGAAATCACCAGTCATCATAACAGGAATACAAGTAGGCTTTTGTGCGAATGCAGAAACACATGAAAATGTAACAGCAGTTTTTCACATAGCTATAGGCCTGTCCCCCAACCACCAAGCCCCTGTTCAGGGGGCTGGGGAATCACAATGAACTGTCATGTCAGTATTTTAAAAATGTACAGACCCAGGTAATTTAAGAATTGCTTGCAAATGTGCACATTTATATTTTTGTTTATGTATTTTTCTAATTTTCATAACAGAATATAAACATATGTGTTTCTGCAAACTCACTGGGTTGTGTTGATAACTTAATAAATATTTTGAAAACGTTAACATAATACTGAGTTTTTGATGCCCAAGTTACCTAGACATTTGGAATATGTATTGCATTTTTCCTGTTTTTCTTCTGATGTCTTCTAACCATTTATCTCATCTTGAAATGATTTTGCATTTGGTGGTTTTTTTCCCCTCTGATGAATCTTGATATTGGCAAATTAAGAATATTGAACTTCCACTCTAAATTATCATCATGATTAAATGCTCTACTGCAGTGTCTTTAATAATGCATTTCTGTCAAGAATACCAGACAAATACAAGGTAAGAATGTTTTGGGTTTGTTTTTTTTTTTTTTAGGTAATTCCCTCCACATTCTTTGAATACTATTTATTGTCTGATTGTTTTAGAATCCCATTTTTCAGCTGCATGTTGGCTTTGCAGAGAGCAGGTGAAATATATGAAATAATCTAAAGGTATTGTCTTTATGTGAATTCCATTGTACAGGGGAATACAGTGGGCTGTCCCTGGCTGACAGCTAAACACTTAACACTTCTGTAGTGTTTAATCTATGATGTGATAATTAAGTTTTGCAAAGCTTTCCTTTAAGTTGGAAAATACCTCTTTTTTTTGCTCTAGGGTATTTAGTCCTTTATCCTGATTTATGCTTCTTAGATAGTTTTACAATTAATTTATTTCTCTTTTAATATACGTTTTCAGTATTGATCACACTAGTTCTCACCAACTTCTAAGTAATTAAACATAAATATACAAATATTTTTAGAACAGACATCTTGTATTAAGGTATTAGATAATGTGATTAGATGTGTTATATTACACATATAAAGTACCTGTGTATTATATTTACTATGTAGACTGCACACCTGCATACAAAATACTGGTGGTTATACAGGTGTTTCTGCATGGTTAATCTGTCATGCCCATACATTTTGAGTAGTTCTTTTTAGTTTAGTTGTTAAGTGTTTTCAAATACAAATGTGATTTAAATTCTGCAAAATTCCAAGGGGGCCACTTGTCATTACCTTTGTCAGTTCAGGAAGGCAAAAACACAGAATCAGCATCTTAAACCATTTTATTTTTTTACAACATATACAAATACAGTTTATTCAAGTCAGCAGAGAGGAAACAGTCCAGGTGGAAAAGTCACTTTTAAAATTGTTCATTTTACATAGTTTCCAAACATATAAAGACTGGCACATAGTGATGTTGCATTGTCAGATTATTTTGACATGCTTGAAGAGGCAAGAGGAAGACAACTGTACAAGTCATTCTGAAAGAGCTTATACATCTATTGGAGCAAAATCTATTTGCTATTTATTTATTTTTGTGTTTCATTTGCTAACTCTGCCAAATGTCTATCACTATTTAAGTTACAAAATATTTATCACAGACAGGAAAAAATTGCCACCATTGGTACATTTAGTGGGCTACCCTAAAAGTAAACTGAGTTTTATAGTGGAATAGTAACAGACAGTGATTAAAAACCAGATGTTAGCTGAAGCATTTGAAGAGCAGAACAGACAGTTGAGTTTCAGAAACTGCAGACTTGGCTTGTAAAGCTACCAGCAAGGTCTTCTCTTTTTGAAGATAAACTATGAACGTAAGAGAAAGTGTTCTTGAAATATTTGGGTATTTCTGTGTTGAAGTGTTTAATTCTTAAAAGCCTCTGAGTTCTAGAAGCAGACACCTTTCTAAAAGCGGCTCTTCAGACACCTCATCTAGTAATATTTGTAAGCAAGAAAAGAAGTCTCACTAGGCTTCAAAACCAAAACCTGACATAGTGTTTTTCAGTGTTCTAACTGCTCTTACTGAGGTCAGTAAGACAGAACCAGGAAGCCCTTTGGGCAGCAGAGGAAGCAGCTCCTGGAGAGCCCCAGTTCCTACAAGCAGAGCAGCTCTGCACACACACAGGAGCTGGGACTGCCCAGCTTTTGGCCCTTACAGTCACACACTGCAAACAACACACACTGCACAGGGAAAGGGTAAGAAATTGGCAGAAAAGTAGCAGTTTTTAAATAGGACAGAATAAAATACTTTTGTGGTTTTGCCAATAGGCAGCAGAGCAGGAGAAGCAAGAGATGTCCACCTGTGAAGTGTGTAGTGCAAGGCCTGCTACTGCTCAGAGACTGCATGTTTCTGGAAGATGTTGATTATTTACATTCCTTTTTTTCAAACTTTATCCTGGAAGCTGCTTCCTGTAAATAGTTTGTAATGTAAAAATGAATGTATTTTCCTGATTGATGTCCATACTCAGCCAAAAACATGGAAAAGGACAAAGTTATTTTGTCAGTTTTGTCATAGGAATGTGTGGACAGATTCCTGCAGAAATAAAATCTGTGGCTAAACAGAATAAACATTCCTATTAGCATAATAACTTAGCACATGAAAGGTCTTTAACTGGGCTTTCACAGAAGTTAACAACCCATTGCTGTTTAATGCTTCAAGTGGTATTTCCACTACTTGGAACCAGCAAGAGAAAGGGCACTGCAATTCTTTCCTAAATTCACCCCAAAGCATATCATGTTTCACCAAGAAAAGATTACCTGGATATTTACCAATATCTAAACTTTAAATTAAATGATGCATGAACATTAATGAAAATACTGGAGCAGGTTCGTTAGCCTTACACAGTTCCAGATGTCTATAGGCCTACAAAGTTAGGGTTTTTAAATAAAAAGCCAGATATTTTACTGTTCCCTTTCACTGTGATAAACGGCATTAAAAGAAGGTTTTGACTGTGAATGATGACGAAGATACTTTTATTAATAAGCTATTGCCAAAGCTAGAAAAATCGTGATAGCAGAAATAGTACAAAAGTGCTGATTTTAAATGGCCACAAGATTTCAGGCTAGTGTTAGGCCTGTGGTGCACAATATGACATGACTACTGAGGTCCCCTTTGCTTCCCTATGATTGTTTTTTTTGTTGTTTTTGTATCTATGTGACAGAAAAGTACTAGTGGATGACAACATGGGTATAAGAACTTTATTATTAAATCCAATTAATTAGCAAGGGTGGCTGCCAGCCCATTGTGATACTACAGGTGATGTTAAGAATTTTCAGAGTTGCTAAAGATGCCCCCTACCCCCCCCCAAAACCCAAAAAACAACACCAACAAAAAAGGAAAAGCTAATCAGGTAAGGGCAAACTACAGCACATTGTGTTATTTTTAAAATGCCATAAAAACACCAAAAGGAAAAAATTCTTACAGGTCTCAAACTGCTCCCATGTTAAAATAATAGAGAGACTGAAGCTGTTATTTTAAAAAACGGTTCCATTTGGCAGGTGGATGCATTTCCCGTAATTCCAAAGTATTCCAAAGCAAACTATGCATATAAAACTATGTGTAAATTGTCACTTCTTAACTTCTTTGCTTGGGATCAGTCTTTTCCTTGGGCAGGGTGGGGAGGGAGCACATGTCCCTCACAGGAGCTGCTCCTGTTGGAATTGCTAATGGGTCACAGACAGATCCACATGAGTTGGGGGTCATGTTCCTGATTTGCGAAACGCTGCTTTGGTACATAAGTTCAAAACTACTTTCGTGAAAGATGAGAAGTGGGAAGTGCATAGCCTCTGTGAGCATGTCATTGAGAAATTTTACTTTCTTGTATGTCTGTGGTTATTTTTCCTGAAAGCTGGAAGTGACCTCAAGAGGGCACTTTTTTGCTTTGGTAAATGGCTACTTTATATACTCTGTTTTCTGTAGTGTATAGTGAAAGACTTCATAGTTTCTGGTGACAGAACGCAGGTTCTGTCTGCTTGTTGATATGCCAATTAATGACTTTATTTTCTTTTATTTCACTTTCTTTTTCATAGTGGGGGCATTAGCTGTCATGAGACTACTGCCTCTAACTTCTTTCCTGTGTTTAGGGTTTGCTCTAGTGAAACAAAAACATGTGCAGAGCAGTTTGTTCCCCACAAACACGTGTCTTGTGGGAGATTAAAGGGATGGCTGATTGCAGCAGTTGTTTAATTTGTGCCCCTGTAATGGATTATTTTAAATAACTAAACACATCAGTAACTCCTATGGAGAGAAAAAAAAAAAAAAGGAAACTACCACAACTAACTTAATATAAGATAAAGTCAGCACACGTAAAACTTCACAACAGTGTTTCTATGTAAACAGAATTGCCAAGAGTTATAGTGTAAAGTTCTTTATACTTTCTGGGTTTAACAGAAAAGTAAAAAGACAGTACCTGACTACATGGAAAAATGTGGTTTGAATTCAAATTTTTGAAATGTTAATTACACTTATCAATACATTGTTTTGAATTTGGTCAGTACTGGGTATTAAACACCTTGTGCTGAAAAGAAACAACCAGAAAAATGCCAATACTTTTTCCTCTAAATCTAGAGAAAGATAAAAAAAGTCTGCATTTTCTAAAAACTAGTATATGATAAATATACTATACAATGGCATGTACTTTGAAACATGATAATAAATATTCTTTCTTTAAACACAAGCCTGGAAATCTAAAATTTTAAGAAGAAAATGTTGTTCCTTGCAAAGGTCTCACTACCAGTAAGGTGTATTCAGCTATTGTACATGATTTTGTTAATGTAGATAAACCATAAATAATTTTGAGTGTTTTGTGTATATTCACCAAAGTTAAACAGATATGCAAAGGAAGTTACAGCATATTTAAATCTCTTTACAATCACTAAACACAGTGTTTAACAGTAATCGTCAGGTCAAAGTGCGTTATTTTAATATAATACACATAAAAGAACACTCTGGTTCTCTGCCTTCAGATTCCTTAGAGGAAACAAGCTAAAATTATCTTTTGTTTAAAAAGGGGAGGGCAATGACACGTGTTTGTTTACAACACTCAGTCCAAGAAAACTCCATCCGCCTATGGAGAATCTGCAGATGCGGTGATACAGGAAGAGAGGAATCTTCCGAGAGCCGACAGGCTCTTTCCCATCTACAGTATCCCATCCCAGATTCTGGATGTTAATCCAGCAGCATTGCCTGGATTAAGCATCTGTAGCACAGGGAACACAATTGCTGACCAGTTCAGTCCACAGCAGGATCCTTCAAAGGAATGCAGAAGGATTCAGTCATGTAAATTACAGGTTTGGGTTTCAGAAAAAAGGAAAAGAAAAAAAAAAAAAGAAGAAGAAAACCCAACAAAATAAAACCCCAGCAAAACAAAAACCAAACTGAATGCAGAAGAGGGAAAGTGACTCTGATTTTCCCATAATTTACTTTGCTTTCCTTGAATTCAGATTGTTCTAATGCATTAGGGGGTCTACAGTAGCCTAGAAATAAAGCTATCAAATGCATCCCTTCCTATTTGAAATACCCTGCAAATGAAAACAGTGCTTGAATTCTGTTAATTTAGTGACATAGCAGCAGCATTATGGTGCATGTCAAATAATGCTTTAATAATTAGATGTATACAGACAAAAAAATGTAATCTTAAATTGGCCATCTGTGAGGTGGTGTTATCAAGGCTGAAAAAGATTTCTTCTTCATTTGCAATGAGCTGCAACTTCCCAGCTGCTGTCACAGTGCTGTAGTAGTACTGTGCAAGTGTCTGGTTAGTGTACAGTGCCAGGCAAGTGTGGCACTTACTATCTCCATATAAACGGGACAGTCTTTGTTGTGCATTTCAGTTGTTTGAAGTCAAACAAGATAGAAGAAATTGAAGAGATACAGAAAGCATAGTGTAAATGCTTAAACATTTCTGGCAAAATTTCCACAGACAGAAATTAACGCTATAAACTTGTTCTAGCTAAAGAAGAGATCACCAATCCTGATGATTTTATTATCTGGACGTAACAAAAACCAAAAAAGCTCTACTGCTCACTTCCATTTGCCATGTCCCAGAGGGAAGGAGTAACAGAACATCACTATTTAAGCACAACTGTCAATAAAAAGCGAGTACTGCAAAATCTACCAGGATACAACATTTTGGATTAAAGGGACAGAGAAAGTGGGTGAAACTCCACCAATCTGATTCACTTGGAGACCTTCCTGATTGTCATCGTGCCTGTGCACACCAGTGTATGAGGCTTTTACGGATCATTCTGTCAGTCCTTGTACCTCACTTGGTTTGATCAGCTACAGCTCGGAAGCAGGAATTCCTGTGAAGGCTGCACTGAATGCCTCTCAGTGCTGGGTGTCTCGTACCTGAGCAGCCACAGCCAGGACTATTCCATGATGTCACTGAAGGCCAAGGCGCACGCGGCTCTCTCGTCCCTGCCCTGGGGACTGTCCGACAGCGCCTGCAGCGGGGGGGACACAAAGCCCCGGTACTGCTTACTCGACTTGGTCAGCTTCTTCAGTTCACTGGTGAAGGAGATGCCTTTTCTCTTGTCATCTCGTGCTGCCTGTAAAAATTAAAGATCATAGAGGTGGTTTAACAGCTGCTTGTTCACTGGGAAATAAGGAATGAATATGAAAACACCTAATGTACTGCTAAGGAGGCCTTCCTTTCAGAATTCAGTATGGCTGTGCTTTCATCCAGGCACTTCCTTCTGATTGTTCTGAATAAATTATTAATTAAAATTATACATTGCTAAAGATATGTTTAGCAAATTTGATAATCTGTGCTTATATGGGCACTTTAAAGCAGCAGTGGCTGTGGATTGGTGGTGGTTGCTGGAAAGGAGAACACAGCTCCTTCTCCCAGCAGGCATGTACTTCATTCCTGCCATTTTTTTAAGCCTGATATAAAGCAACAGAACAACTTTTTCACTAGGCAGGAATAAAGGGGACTTTATTCCAGTGGCTTTTAAGTCCTGCTCATTTGAATGGTCCTTTATTATGATGGGGAACATGGCATGCACAGCAATAAGGTTTTGAGAAACAAAGCTGTAGCAGATAAAGGCTGTTCTGGATTTGCAGGCTGTGAGGGAATCATGTTGCTGGATGTAACTGATGCAGTTTTGCAAAGGAAAAAGTAAGGGAGGTTCAGAGAAAAGAGGAAATTGCTTTTTGCTGTAGTCTGTCCTCTCCACCTGCCCTCATGCCAGTCATGTCTCCCTTGCATGGAAAGCAAGTTCACACACCTGAACACGCACCATCTGTAACACCTGCTGCAAAGTATTGCATCTTTTACCTGAACCTGTTCTTTGAGTTTAAGGATAAATTTTCCTGCTCCCTTCCACTTGCTTTGGGCCTGAAACACACACTCTTGATCAGAGAGAATCCTCTGAGATGGTTTAGATGTTGAAGACTTTTTGTTTGCTGGCTCTTTTGTCACCTCTTCCAAGAGCACATAATCACTTGGGTTTGGATTACTCAAAATGCTGTAGGAGTATTTGGCTTTGCAGAGAGTCTGAAATGAGAAAAACGAAACAAAAAACAAGACATTCAAGACATTTCCTTGGATTCAGGCTACTAAACCGATTCTTCAGCTAGTGCTGAGAACAAACCCCACCTTAGCTTGTTTGAAACCAACTTCCAGCCCACATGTTAAGATGGGCACATGCCTTTACCTGCTGTATGACATCCTGAGCCGTGCTGAGACGTGGAGCTTTGATCACGGTGCGTGGTTGCTCTGGGGAGACATCGTGTACCTGAACAAAGAAGCTGTCATCCTCAGAGCTGATGGCTGCTTCTTCCTTTGCTTCTTGAAAGACATTTCTCTCATTTAAATTCTACAGAGAAAATGACAAATCCATTTATTCAGAGAGGTAACTAACAGCTGGTGGTCACAAAAGGGTTTTACTACATGGAAATTGGAGACTGCGGTTGCCTCAGCTCCATTTTGTTAAATGCATTGTAAGAGTTTTGACAAGCCACTATTGCTAATAATGAATAAGAATAATAATAATGCTAGTAAATACCTGTGTTTTCTAAAAGCAGTATCTGAAATACCTTTCATAGCAGGTGAGGAATGGAGATATTTGCAAAAATGGTCCCTTAAATCCTTCCCTTATGTATACAAAATGATATTTAGTCATGTAATGGTGCCAGTACAATGGGAGATGGTGGAAAGGGTTCTTTTCTTTCCTAACCCTGCACTACAGCCAAAAGAATTTAGAGAGCCAGAATCTGGGCGAATATTTTCCTGTGGTGTGAAGCAAGAGGAAGGCTGCCTATTTCTCTCTCCCCTTTCAATGACTACAGCAGATTTTAGACAGAATTCCTCCCTGAACCTTCTCTCAGAGAATGCATTTCTGTCCAACGCCTTGGAACTCTTGGAACACAGCTTGGATTGATAAGCTGTAAATATGGGCTGTGTATTGCACCCTGTCACTGGACCTGCTCCTTGTTTTTCCAGTCAGATTTGCAGCTTCATCTTTAGCTCCAAGCTCTGAGGTGCTGCTGTCTGCAGAAAGGTTCAAAATTGTGGATAATGCTTTGCGGTAGTTGCATCACAGGACAGAACAACTGCATAATTTTCACCTGTGCTAAAGCAGATTTTAACCCATTTTCTGAAGGAATGGGGCTTGGCAGGACACGTGTGGCAGCATATACTGGCAGAGGCAGTGCTGCAGTCAGTGGAATTCAGTAGGCTACTATTTCCACAAATAAATTTCTACCTTGTCATTTTTGTTCCAAATAGATAAAAAGGAAACCAAAATGTGGACCTGTGTAATATAATTGCAATTTTTCAAATGGAAGCTTTATAAAATGTTCTGTCAGAATAAGCAGAAATACATTTTTTACATTTTTTACAGTTCAAAGTATATCAGAGGTCCTCTGTCCTCTGTATATGTAAAATCTGTGTACTAAGCAAGCATTTTGATTTGCCAAACTGACCAAAGAAAGTGCCTCTGAAAATGGGATCATTAAGTGTCTTTCTCCTGCTTTTTTTTGTCTCTGTCTCACAAGCCTGGGCACTAGCATATTTTAAGCTGTAGATGCTTTGCTCAGAGTGTAAACCAAAGTCATCTTCCTCCTTTAAGTTAAAAGAAATCACCTATTTCATTATTTTAGCCTATAGTTGATAATTTTATCATCCGTTGAGGCATTTAGGCTTATTCTTTAATATTAAAATTATTTCTCATTTTTCTAGACAGATGAGAAGTTGCTGCCATCTAAATTGATGGTGGCTTTCTGGAGTTCTGTTTTCTGTGATCCTTTGGTATTAACTATTATCTTTATATTAATTTCCTGTCATGGCATAATCTAGATTTGCATTAAATTAGAACTATCACTCCAAACATAGTCACTGCACTGGTGACTGAGTCATAATGAATAAACACCACACAGCTGACAATGGAGCTGAAGGAGGTCCAGTTGGGTGTCACACAGGTATATAAAGTGCAGTCGTGTTTCTCACTCTAGAGTTCAGTTTGTTTTTAAATAATGCATACAGCACTGACATTACTCACCAAATAGTGAAATAAATACTGCACCCTTTTGTTTCATGGTCCTAAGAGCTATTTTTGCTACCTTTGTAAATAATAATTTATCTAAAACAGACTTACTTCCTCTCGAGTTTTAAAGATAATTCTTCCAACATATCCTTCTTCTGGGAACCAACTGTTTAAAAGCTGCACTAGCCCTTCTTCAGGACCAATCACTCTCTGGAATGGTGGTTTTCTGCATTCACTCTTTTCTTTAGATATAAAACTTTTCTCTTCCATCAGAAAATAGTCTGCTGCACATGACTCGGTGCCTTTTATGGTAGCCAAGAGCTAAGACAGACAACACACAACAATCAGAATGCTAAATATAAACACCACATAGTAGTTATAAATGAGAATGAATAAGGAAGCTTTAAGAATCAGTAACTATTCTGACTGTGCAGGCAGGATTTCTGATGTGTTATTTATTATTCAGATATTTTACTCCAGGGTAATGTCCCGTTCTCTTTAGCCCAGTCAAGCAGTTCAACTATTCCAGACAAGGAGGTACTATTTCAGATTATTTCGGTCCTTTTTTTGGCTGGCCAGAAAATTTCTTCATAATCCCAGGACAGTACAGTCTTTTCCCACTGCTAAAATAACAATCCCTGCTGAGTTAACTGTTTTTTCTACTCATGAACTTAGCCCTCTAACTTTTACTCTCTGTTCCTATGGTGCTTCAGTTCAAAGAATTGTGCAGAAATGTTTGCCTTTGTTGTAAAGAGAATCCACCACCCTTGACTAGAGAGATTGTTTTTCTCAGCTGCATATGCCCAAATATTAAAATACTAATAGGGAATATGTTCTAAGATTATAAACCCATTCTCTGAAGCCAAGATTTGGAAAATTCCATGGATTATGTTCTGTGTTTGCTGTGTAATTAATTCCACAGCAATGCATTTCTAGCAGCACCCCTTGCAGCCATGAATGAACTACAACAACCCTGTGTGTGAAAAAGAACAGGGAGACAGAGGTCCAGAAGGATGTTAGTGTGGATTCTGGCAGTGAAGAGTCTGCAATTCAGCAGAAACTCACCTGATGGAGCAGCTGTGCAGCCGTGGTTCCTGCACTTACACTGAAAACAGTGAAAGGCTCTGGGCCTGGAATTCCATGAACTGTCACTTTGTAAGTCACGGCAGCTTTCTTTTCTCCCAGGCTAAACAACTGTTCAGACAACATTCAACAGGTTACTGGATGTTTTTACACAGGCATATTATTTCTAGGTTGCTTAAGAGAAACTGTACACACAAGTCGTAAGGGCCTTGACAAAGCAAGGCTGTTCAGTTCATACATTGCTCTTTCTTACACTATGGATCAAGGCATCTAAAAACCCCCAACAAATCCCCCAAAAGCCTGCATTGTATCTTGAAGCTGAAGAGAAAGAAGAAAAAGGAAGTTTGCCACTGGGAATATGTAAACTACCACTGGACAAAGGGCCAACCTTCATCACTCATTCCCCATTCTAGCTGAGCTCAGATATTTGGATTCAGCATACAGATTGCTGAATTAAAAGCTATAGTTCTGTTTTAACCTCAAACTATTTGTTCTTTCTTTCTACCCTAGTAATTCACCAAGATACAAGTTTGGCATGTATTCACAGGAGGTAATATCTGCAACACATCTGCTCTACACACCGGAGCTCAGAAGGTTTTATCTAACACTTTAGGAGTCAGCAAAATGATAAAATACATGTTTAAAGTTGCCAAAAAAAAAGTAACCCAGGTAACCTAACAGTAAGGGCTTTTAAACAAAAATCACATTTATACATGCATATTTTTAGATGTACAAATATCTGTATGTATATATACATATTTGCACATATAAACATATGGATGTGCACACCCATATATAAATCTGTATGTATTTATGGAACTACAGAGTTAATATTTTCTTGTAATAGAAATTAATTTTACTCTCATTTCAAAGTTGTTAGTAATTTGCATATTCCTTTTTTTTTTTTTGGTCTCAATACTTTGCTTACAATTCATGCACAAAGGAATGCAGGAATGCATGAGGTGAACCTGACTCTTCATCCACATTCCCCCAGTCAAGGAGCACATTTCTTGTTCTCTACCTAAATACAGCAGAGGAGCCAGACTTTGAAAATATTTACCATCCCACAGTTTTATCTAGGTGGGATAACCTTACTTCCACCAAAGCAAAAAAAAACCCAAAAAAGTAGCCATCAAGGTATGTCTGGAGAATGTGCAGGTTTGAGGGCTAACATCTTTGAACACTCTGGCCCTATAAATCTTCACATGATAGTTGTTATGAAATCAAGAATACAGGTAATTCAGGCACACAAACAAAAATTAAATTACCACAGATGCAGGCAGAGTGTTTCCAGAGGGACTTTCTTCCATTCTCCGACTGTTAATGAACAAACTGGAAATTTCTAATGTTTCATTGTGTAGGTTATGGAGCTGGACATGTCTGTAGCCTAAAGAGGAAAAATCCTTCTGTAAATACTTTGCCACATCCTAGGACACAAGTCTCATAAATGGAAAACTCAAATTTGCTGTTTTTATAGCTACATTTTGCCACACAGGTAGGAATTGAAGCACTGTAATAACACTGCATGAACACTCTGTACAACATTGTAACACAAATCCTACTGCTGAGTGGCTCATAGAGCAACCTACTTTTGTTTTACCATAATATTCAATATAGTCATACATAAAATATCTAAATATCAGAACATGAATGAAGCAAGGTCAAATTCTGATTGGAAAATGCATGTGTATGGCCAAATCTCCTCACATGCCAACCCAGACAGTTGTGTGATGCTACAGTGGTACAAAGTAAATGTAAAAGAGCTACTGGCAACATGGAAACTCCTTCCCCCAGCTGTCACACAATTAATGATGTTTCCTGATCTCTCACTTTTTTTTCACCCTTTCTTCAGCTTCCCTCCAGTCATGGCTTTGAAAAGTGCAATTCCCCTCTGCACAGTGATCAGCTGTTACAGCAGTTTCTTTGGCAAAGGGAGTGAAACCACTCCAAGCTCCCTAAGGAAGCAGCCAGTCCCCTGGTGAACACAGCCTCAGGAGCACCCTCGGGATCACAGCAGGTGTGCACCACATGCCCCTGTCCCCACAACAGCACAGGATCGGATGTTTTACATGTCACTGGGGGGCTGCCAGCTCCCAGGGAGTCCTAGATCAGCATTGTGCTGCCAGGCCCTGCTGTGTTGTCTGGTCCCTGTCTCCTCTAGAAAAATGCAACTGATTAAAAATTTCCCTCTGGAAGGATTCAGCCCAGCAATCTGCTGGACCATTTTGGCTTAGGATGCCAGCACAAACTATACCATACCTCTCTTGAGCGCTTTTAGGGGAATGATTCTCTGAGCTGTTACAGCTGAGCTGTTATTTTCGACAACCGCGAACCGGAGAAAGACCAAATCTTCGAAGTGAATGCGAAAAAGGAACTGCTCGTTCCACATGGGGTTGAGAGTATTGCGGTGGATGGGCTTGGTGCGGAAGTGGCAGCTGTCCAGGGGCATCCCCAGCACGTCGATCTCGATGCAGGGGCTGCCCGTGCTGTTGCTGGGGCAAACGTTCTGGCCAGACACGATCTGCAGCCAAGGAGCACAGAGAACGATCAGAGGAGTAATCCCTATGCTGTCATGATCCTGACTAAATAATGCTCGGCACACCCCTAGGTACAGCTTGTTAACATGCTGAATTAATTACAACACTCTTGTGATTGCCAGGGCACTAAGTTCAAGAGCACAGCTCCCTCAACTCTCCCACCACCAACACCACTGCTATGGTATCTTTCCTCTGAAAAAATACACTATACAACTGTTCAAGGCATCTGAACATTAATCCAGAAAGAATGTACCAGCAATGTAGTAAAAAAGGATCCCATTTTCTTCTCTATTACTCTGGGGTGATGGCACTGAGCTCCAGCTTGCTTTGGCATACACAACACAAGAATTAAGGGTGCAATTACCACAGCTGGGAGAATTCTGATTCTTATGACTCTCACTTTTCTGACACATTTCCTGGAAAGGACTAACTTCTGAGAGTACATTTTTTTGGCCACAAATACATGAATTATGTATCTTGTTATATAACTTACAAAAATATTTTTTCAATATTCAGTACAGCTTTTCATAATGGCTTTTTGTGCAGCTTTTCAAGTGTTCATAAATATGTAAAACATCAAGGCACATGTGTAATTTTACACAGTTGTAAGTAGTCCCAGGGAAAATGCTTTCAGGACTGAGTTTTAACAAATACCGTGAAATAAACAGGGGAAGTAACTATGGATACAAATCAGCCAATACAATAAAATAAAGACAAATCTCTGTTCCTTTCCTCTCCAATTTCTGTTAGTTAGGCTGACCTTTGGAAGCAACATTTGAGGATTCAATCTTTTCATTTAGAAGCATGACTGTAATGCTGGTTAAAGACTGTAGTTGCACATTGTCTACTTCTATCCATCTGAATGGAATTCCCTTTTCATGTACTTACTGTTAAAGAATATATAGCTGGCTCTTTATTATCCAGGTCTCTTTCCAATGGACAAAACTGCTGATACATTGAACAGTTTTTATCCCACAGAACCGGAGGTTTCAAAACATATCCACAGCCACCGTTAGCTTCAAACATTGCTGCATTGAGTTGCAGAGGAAGATCTGCGAAATTAAGGCAGCCAAAACTGACAGAGAGCAATGGTACAATGGAAAAAACTGTAACAGTGAAGAAAGACAAAAGTCGTGTATGAAGTATCTTTTTAAAAATTATTTTAGTTGTGTACTACTCCTGATTTTCAGAAGTAGCTGTGATTTATGTATCCAATCTATCCAGTAATTACACAAAACTCTACAAACAGTTCATTCTTTTCATTGTCTTTATTGAACTGTAGGGCTTGCTACACCAGTTCTCTGAGAAGTTTCTAGGAATGTGCCCTGAACTACAGAATGAAAGAGCATTGTATGGTTCCCCCATCGAAAATGTGAAGGAACACAAGATAGAATAGAAAATATTCCAAAAATGTTATTAAACTAGCATCCAAGGCAGCACTTCCAAGTGAAAAATAGTTCAGTACCTTTTCATGCCTGAAATTATCCGAAACGGATAACAGTTACTTGAACTGGGAGAAAAAAACAACCTTCAGCAATCAAATAAATACAAAAATGGAAGTGCTGCTGTCCAGGCACTTCTGGGTTATCAAGGGACCTGTTGCATTGGCATAGAGCTCCTGGACTCTGAGGTCACTGCTCTCAAGGACCAGACTGTTGTGGTATGAACCTGCTTGTGCTGGGGTGCAGATACAGAAGATCCCCTCAGGAAAGCAGGGAAAAGTAAACAGGGAAAATACAAATTCACAACTTAAGACCTTCTATCACATTTCAAACATATTAAACCTGGGTTTGTGTAGCCTTACCATCTGTTTGGTAGTTCAGAGCCACGAGCTGTACCCCATGGAGCCAGAAGATCAGGGGGTGGGGATTGGAGGAGTCGATGCGCGTGGCGGCGGGGTAGGTCCTCAGGAGCTGGCAGGTGGTGTGCTGGATCAGCTTCTGGGAATAGCGCCTGCAGAGCCGCTTGGCAGCGTTCTCGTTCAGGGACGAGATGTGGTAGCACTTGGGTGTCCTTATGATGGCACTGAGGGAAGCTGGAGAGTTGTAAGGACAGCAAGGATCTTCCCAGGTCTGCCGCACCACATCAAAAGGACCTGGAAAATAAACAGTGCCCTCGAGGTACAGCTGCAGGGCCAGAGACTCCAAAACTGCAACGTTTTCTAGTGCAGTATGTGTGCGTGCTTTGGCTATGGTAGAAAAAGGTGATCCTGGAAAATGGCACTATTCAGGACAAATGTCACAGTCCTCCTCACACAGTAAAAACAATACATGAGAAGAAACACAACGTCCAAGTATTGAAATAATACCATGATTAGATGTGTTAACAACCACTTTCATAAATAAATAGCTAATTGGCATTTGCCTGAATAAAATAAAGAAATAACTTTCCCTTCTTCTCATTTACACATTTTACATGAGGAAGAGAGGCAAGAATGAAAGCCATCTGCTGATTTTCCAAACAGACAGTCTACGAAGACTGCAAAAGTTAGGGGGAAAAGGCAGCAAAATACTTATATGCTTTAGAATTAGGCATCACACTTCTTCACTTTTAGTCTCTGGCCTCTAGAAGGAAATCTCTCCTGTCTGCTGCAGTCATGCCTTTGGGTTGTAAGAAATACAACCCTCCCTGAGCCAGAAAATGAGTCCAAACTATCTGTTTATGGCAATCACTTGAAAGGAAGGGGATCTGGGTCTTATTCCTGCACCAGAACCTTTCCTGTACTTTCTTTGTATTTCTTTACATGTGTTCATAGACAGACACACAATTTCCAGGTTCACAAACTGAATCGCCTGCCAAGTCTAATTTTCGCAATTACATATTTGGGCTTGGCTGAATTTTAGGCTGCTAAATTCTATTTCAGACAATAAAAAAATCTTTTCTGGACCAGCCCAATAGTCTCCTGGCTTTCATTTGTACTTTGAAAATATTCACTTATATCTTTAAAAATATAAACTTTGAGATATTTAAAACGTACATTAGCTTTGAATTGTTTATGAATTAGGGTCATCATATTTCTGATCAAGTAATCCAAATATTCCACACTCACCACTTCAGTTGTAATAGTGGTACTGTAATAGCTGCTGTGCTAATGAAAAACCATTCCAAAGTTTAATGTTCTACACATTGCAAAGTATTTGATCTTTAACAACATGGTCTGGTACATGTGTTGGATTACAGCGTCATTCCACGTGACTGGTGAAAGAAGATGCTAACTTTACCTTTTCCAGATGCTTTGGCAAGAGCAGCTGACTCCCCAGGGCTCAGCCTGCCAGGATTGTTGCCAAAAATGGACTTCCTGCTTTTTCTTTCTTTTCCTCTGCTAGAGCCAGATGGGTTTAGGGTTGACAAGCCTGTTCCCATAAATGTAAAATAAATGAGCCAAAAAACATGACCAAGAGGGCATGTCATTTTCCACCATATTTTACATTATTTTTGAAGCCATGAATACTCCTGTTATAAAGCACACAGGATAAGCAGTGTATTTTTCTCCACAATTTAATTTTAACATCTTTACATACATACACACTCTATATATGCATATATTATGTGTGGTTTTATATATAATGCATATATGTATGCATTTATATAATGTATACAGAAACTAATATGAAACAATACAATATACAATTCCCTCTCTGTGATGTAACTTTTCTTGATTTTACTTTTTGGTTTGAGGAAAGTAAAGGCTTTCTCTCAAATTACTAAATTATCAAATTGATACTAAAAAAATCTGCAGTAAGAGTCCTGACATATTCATCCTAGAAATAATTTTAAAAAATAAAAATCTTTTCTACAGAAACAATAAATCTGTACAGTAGTGAATATCATGGAATTCATCTAGGTTATGATATAATTAAATAAATACAATATCATGATTTAAAGATATACTATACTATACTATAATATAACATAATATAACATAACAATATAATATACTATAATATAGTATACTATTATATAGTATAATATAATATAATAATATATCCAAATGCTGTCGGTTAAACAGTTTAATTTCAAAATGTTTTCAGAGCCATCTTCTGTTTATTTGTATTTCAGTGTTGGGGAATACAGTTAGGTGTGCAAAATCCATTACATATTTAATGGCCAGTATGTCCTAGGAGTGAAGCTGGAAAGCTCTAGTATAGCTATTATTCAAACTTGTGCATTCTAGAAACATAAGCATTAAAATCATGACCTGAATCCTGGTAAAGTAAACAGACTTAATCCCACTTAAGGTCAATTTCTTTCTGTTGGCTTGGAGAGAGCCCACAGCAGATCAAGATGAAAGTGCACAATAATTATTCTGACACCCACAGCAGTGACATGTGGGATGTTCCAGAGACCCAAGATATATTTGGGATATAGAATGCAACAAAGCAATACACCATTATATGCCTAACTGTGACTCCTAAAACGTTGCACATTAATTACATCAAGTCACACCTGCCTAAAGACAGTTTTGGATTTAATACTCATATTTCAAATACAAATGTAAATCACCAAAAAGATACATTGGCCTCTTTCTGATTGAAGTCTGCCCACAGCTGCAAATTTTCAGCTCTCCATCTTTATGGCATATGTACATGTACTTACTAAAATTATGCACACAGTTTCAATGGAACTGCTTGGGTTAATGAAATTCAGAATAAACATAAATGTTTTCCATGTTGGTGATGTACTGTCTCTTTGGGCCAAAGCATACACATAAATCACAGAAGATGGTAGAAACTGGGATCAAGAAATTTGAATTGACTAGAAGAGTGAGGAGCTATTCATTGTGTGCTTCCAGGACTATTTAAATCCAGTTTTCAATGGATCAAATGGATTTGTTAAGTAAGATCCAGGTTTCAAAATCCTGTTATGGAGACAGTCACTGAGGAAACAAACTGACCTCATAAATCACCAGAGAGTGCAGTGCAGAGCCCTAGGCATGACTGAACCCAGTGTGATGGCCACAGGGTAGCTACACTGCAGCTGGCAGTTTCCTTTCAGTCTTTCCCATGCTTTGCATGTTACACATCTCTTCCCTCAGACAAGCTCCATTTTTCACTCCAATTTAAACTTGACTTCAAAACATAGCTTTACCAATTCACAGAATCATCAATTTGCAAAATAATAGAGATTGATAAGGATATGGAATTTATCTGGTCCAACTCTGGTCAAAGTAGGACCAGCTTAGATCCCACCATAATGTACATAAATCCTATTGTACTACCACAGTGTCAGAAGAAATGTTTTGTGTTTCCCTACAACCCCTGTGCCATGTTCTTTGAGTTACAAAATTTAGTGCCCATCTCATGTTACATATAAGCATACTGCTTTACTGCTTCTAGACTTAATCCAGAGGATTGAACGCTTCTCTGCCCTTCTCCTTACCATACTAACACAGCAGTTAAACTGTAATTGCCACCTTCTCACCCTGTGTTTCAGACCAACAGAAAGTCTGCAAACTTGCAGAACTTAAAAGGAAATCTACATTATTTATCTGTAAAAAGGGTGCCCCTTTTTATGTTCAGTTTAATTTCTTGAAAAGTGATACCACAGGGGCAGATAATTTGATATGATGGAGATGGTGACTGAATTTCATGCTGGTGAGCTCAGGTGGCTCCCTGCTCCTTCCACCAGATTGTGCAAATCCTGCTTTTATGTACTCAGGTTCTCTACTTATTGTGTAAGGATCTCAGCACCAAGGTGACGAGCCATGTGCCCGAGGCAGTGCTCAGGGGTGCTCCACTGCCCTCAGCTTGGGTGACCCCAGAGAACAGACCTTCAGCCTCTCACAAAACGGTGTAACTATATCCAACACACTGAAATTCAAGTTAAGCAAGGACTGTAAGGTCAAAGACCTCAGAAACAACAAGAGCCATGGTGGGTTCCTTGTTACCAGAGGTTTTATAAACAAGAAATGTTATTTTCTCCACATGATAAATTCTGTTTTGACCAGGAAACACTTAAGGGAAGTCCACGTTACCCAGTAGATTAAGGTAAATGAACATTATGGTCCTTGTCCTTTTTTATAGTCACAAAGCAGTGATTAACCTTCAGGGATGTAGGCAAGTGTAAACACAGAACAAAAATACATGAAGACAGGAGAAATAAAGTATTTACACCATTGATCAGACACTGACATGAATTCTGCCCTCCCTACTTCCAAAATTCCTGCATTTTCTGAGTTGTTTAGAAGCACAGGCACTTGAGCTACAGTCATGGATCTACCAGCCTCGTTCCCCTCATTAATGGACAACACTGGGGTGGGGCACTGCACCACATCTGTGCCCTCTGGCTGAGCAGAGGAATCCAATCAGTGGCATGGTGGCCATGGAAGCCTACTTTGCCTCAGAGGAAGCAGTATTTGTCTCAAAGGAGACAAAGTCTGTTGTTCTACAGCTTTATGTGTTCATCTGTGAAAGGAGATTTTTCTTTATTGTTTTATTCATGATCCTTTTAAAGCAAGAGGAAGAAATCAGAGATGGAAATGAGGTATTTCTTTAATAACCAGTATTACATTAAAAATTAAATATTTCAAAGTTTTCCTGGAATATCAGAATTTTTTAATGTGTCAAAATGCTTGGAACAACCCAAACTATCCCCATTTAATCTTGAATATCTTTATTTGAAAGAAAATATTTTACTTGAATGATATCTCATTGCAGATTTCATCAAAAAGAGTATCAGATTTGAATTTTTAGAAGTTATTATTTTTACAAGTGACACCTACAATTTTTAAAGTTATAAAAGATTATAAAAGATTGTCTGTTCATTTTCCAGCATGTTTATCTTGCCTATTTGACACTATTTTATGTTTGGTTAGCTTCTCTAATCTGATTATAATTCTGTTTGAATAAGATCACGATTTAGCAGAATTGCCAACTTTTTCACGAAGAACCATTCCACTAAAGAAGAGATTTTTCATTCAAAACATTAAACATATCAATAAACAATAAATTCTCAATTTACAAGTGTTTATGTGCATAGTATGAGCCAAAATATACCTAACCTTATACTCCAGTACTGAACAAGTGCCTATCAGTTATCTCTCCAGTTACTCCCTCTCGTTTTCTCTGCAAAAGTTATTCTTCCTTACTGTACCAAAGAAGATTCTCCAATTTCCATAACTGCTTCCATGAAGACTGAGTGAAAGTATGCAAGCAGCTGCACTCACCCACCCCATGGAAAGGTGCTATACCCCTGCAAATGGCTCCTCTCCTGTCCACTCGGGAAAGGACAGAAAATGTAGCTGTAGGCAAAGGTGGAACACACTAAACAGAGGTTGCTTAAAGAAACTTGACACATTCTACCTTCAATGCCTTAAGAATATTTTCCTTCTTAATTCAGTAGGTTCCTTACATGGAAACTCAGAGCTCTTAAGATAAAGCTTTCTGTCATCTGGCATTTGGCAGTGAAGCAGTTGTCTAAGTTGTGAAGACTGGCAAATTTCACTTTTGTAAACATTTTAATATGACAAACAGTATGTATTCACATAATTTATGAACACTACTTCTCAGCCAGGAGCTGCTATTATGAAGACTACCAAATCATGAGGAACGAACCTCCTCGACTACTTCAAACTAATTCAAAACATAAACATAATGTCTCCAGGAATTAGAAAGCTGAAAGCAATAAAACAGGGCAGTGTACTTACCCGGGAACTTTACAGCTTGACAATAAATGACAAGATCTGATAGCTCCGGGGCTATTTGTCTGCTTTCCTTCTTATTTTGTGGAAGATAGAATTCTTCTCCCAGCTCCATGTCATAAACCTGAGTGACAACACCAAGAACATTTAATAACAGTATTACTGAATGTGGAAGAACTCTTGCATCTCTTACTTATGTCTTTGATATATTTTATCTCTTTCTTCCTATATGATTTCTGTTCTCACCTAACAAAGCTCCCTCCCGTGTGCACACTTCTGATCAACACCTGTTACTGATTCTGCAGTAGTGTGCAAAGGCCTTATTCAAAGTCAGTTCTACAAACATTTAGACAAAACACATCCATGTTGAGAAGAATCTACAATACACTAAACAGCAATATACTTGTTTCCTTTTTCAGATTATTTAATAAGAGGTGCTGTGATTATCTGATATAATCGTGCATTATTTTAAACTTATTTTGAAACACAAAGATGCTGAAGATTCAGATAAAATCTTCAGTTCCATCAATACTAATTTTCAACCAAGCAGCTTATATATACTATAACCTCTGAGGACTTGTACAGTTGTTGAGCATTTGTTCTACTTAGGCTATTTTTTCTGGTGTCTTTCCATGCTTTCTGTTGTTTCTCTTGATTAAAGTGCACTTGCTATCTGATGTCTCAATTATCTAAACTGTCCAAATTCTTTTGAACCTGGTAATATATCAAAATGCAGCTGAGAAGAAAAAACAGAACTACCTTTCCTTTGTTATGGTAAGTAGCACAATCGGCCTTCTTTAGTCGTTTGGCAGTCTCTTCATTATATTCAAACTGCAGTTTATCACTTGATAATTTATTCTCAGGTCGATCTTCAAGAATATTATCTAAAAAGTAATGGGATTTTAATAAACATAAAGCTAAACAATTTCAACTGGAAATTTAATTTGAATTAACAGTATTTGTGGACAGTGCTGTGAATCTTATATGAATAAGCGGATGCTAAAATAATGCATTTACTGATCAAAGCATCATCCTATAGTAGTAACCTTCTATTTAAAAATGTAATGCTTGGGTTTGGTTAAGTTGGGTATTGCCTTTCCTTCAAAGCACATCCTTGTGTGCTCAGAAGATTTTTAAACCCAAACCATCTAATGAATAAAATCTGCCATCTGAAAACAATTGATAATCCTGAATGACAAAAAAATGCCAAAGTCCAAGCAAAATTAGCCCCATCAAATATGTACACATTTTGTACAGCAAATTTTGTCTTTCCTCTCCTTTCACCATGCACATGTATTTTTTACATCTATAGAAATACCTGTTTAAAGCTACATATTTTTCAGAGAATAGTATGCCTAATAATGATGTGGTCTTTCTGAACCAAAATATTGCAGTTGTCACAAAAGGAATGGTTGAAATTTATTCCTGATATTCCTGATGCTTTGACCATATTCTTTTTATGCATAACAAGTGTCACACATGCAGGCTTCTACCAGTTCCTGACCAATTCACAATGCCATATAAGAATATCTGCTTGCATTTACAATATGAAGTAGAAACTATATATTCACACTGTCACATTGAACAGGCTGAAGATGCAGTGCTGATTACATGCAGTTAAAATGCTCAACCAAGTGGCTTTTACCTTCCTGGCTGTTAGGAGCAGGAGAAGCATTAAGGACATCAGCTAAAGGGAAATGAGTCAGAGAAGGAATAAGAGTAAAGGGAATTAAGATTCAGATCCAGAGAAATGAAAAGTAAGTGTCAGTTGTAAAACTATTGGCCTAACACAAAAAAATTTATTGGTTAGAAAAATAAAACGGAATCTCTTCCAGAAAGTCTACAGACTCTGTTATTTAGATTAGTTTTAACAAAATATTAACATAATTGAAGTCTTCAAAGAATAATCATTGTAATAAAGTAGTAAACCATGCTCCAGATTCCTTCATATACTAGAAGGTGTGAATGTTTCTTGCTAGTTCAGATTTCTCAAACCTTCTCTTAACCTGAACAGCACTCAAAAGTCACTTACTGTGATCAGTTTGCAAAATTTCCTTGGCAAGTCTGTTAGCAAAGATTTGAGTTTTCATGGCAATTTACAGCTACACCATCTCCACCCCGTTCCTTACAGAGTATGCTCAAGTAGCCAGCTAGGCCAAATTTCAGGCAAAATGCAACTGAAGGCAGCATTGATATCAAACTCATAAATAACACTGCTATTCCACAAGCAGTGTCAAGTCTTGAACTGCATTCATTAATTTTGTGACTATTTTTTAAACCAATAAACACAGAAGCAAGGAATGTAAACAAGAAACCACCTGGAAAGAAGTGCTGTGCTGCAGGACCTACTCGAGCCTTACACCTTTCCTGAACACTGCACCTAGAACTTAAATGGGTCCCCACCAGAATTAAAGGTGCAGTGAGTGGAGCATTTCACTGTCCACTCAGGGGAACATCGCCAGCTCTGTCAGACCATCTAGCTCAGTATTCTCTTTCTAACAGGGGCAACAGAGCAACCAGCCACTAACCACCACCCCAACAACCACATTCTCTGAATAATAGGGCTGTTGGACCAAATACTGCTACCTATAACATCTGCTTATGAATCTGTCCATTAATTTGTCTAACCCTTATTTTTTTAATATGCTGATGCCATTCATGTCTGCAATTTCCCATGGCAGCACATTCCAGAAGTTTACTACCAGCTGCATAAACAAATATTTTATCTGTTTTAGACTGATCTTCCACTTGTATTACTGAGCACCTGCTAGATCTAATGAGCAGCCTTCTGTGCTTCCCTTAATCCATCACTTCATGACTTAGAAAAAGTGCTTCCAATTCACCCCTCAGTCCTCTTCTCTACCAGCTGAAGAATTTCAGCCTTTCCAGACTCGTGCAAGGACACTGCTTACCCAGCTCATTCCTGAACTAGACAGAACTACTGTAACAAACAAACAAAGAAAGAAACAGATATAGTTACCATCAGAGAGAGATTCATAGTCATAATCATATTCATCCTCTTCATCTTCCTCCTCTTCATTGGTAGCTGTGGGGTTGCTAGCACCATTGCTAGCCTGTGCTTGCAAATGTGCCAGCTGGTGAGCCTATGACAACAGAAACACCACATTATTGCTAAGTACTTTTAAAAAGAAAAAAGATATTCATCACTGCTTGCATCTTGCTTTGTTTATATGAAAGTACTGAATCTCTTAAGTGAGAAATAAGTAATACTGTTAAGATCAAGCTAAAATACGACTTTAGAGGTTTGAATGTAAAGATAACTTGTATTGCAAGAAAAACACTTAATAAGATATGAAACCTAATTAATTATGGGAAAATGTCCAAGTTGCACATCATTCAAGACTGCCTTTTTCCAGTCTGAGATATGCTGTTTCAGAAACAGTTAAATACTTTTGAAAAAGATGGAGAATATCCATATACTGGTATGATCAGCATGATTTACTCATCTGATAACAATAATTTAACTCTAATACAGTAGTGTTTACATTTTGGGCAATTAGTTTTCAAGGATTCAATCAAACTGCTGACTAACCACAGACATTATTAGATTGAGGCTACTTGAGATGCAACTCTAATTTTTAGAAATCAAAAAATTCTCACATGGGAATAAACACTATTTGAATAGCAGAGTCCCTCACAAAAAGTCAATAAAAAATCGAGTGTTTGCCTGTCTTGAATTTGAAAAAAGAAACAAAGCAGAACTCTACCAAAATTACTACATACTGTAAATATACACACATACTCAGTGCATATCACTACTTCTCAATAAACATGAATAGCAAACATTATAGCCTCAGAGAAAAAGATTCATTTATGTTTGTTACACAGGGCATGTGATGTTAATAATAGTATTATGAAGTTTTATAAAATTAATACGCACTAAAATTTAGTTAAGCTGTAGCTATAATTTACTATATGTGTTGTCTACTTATTTGAAAGCACTGCAATCCACTGTGAGTTTTCCAAGCATGAACATGCATTAGATTATTCTGCTGTATATATGGGATTAGCAAAAATTTCAAACACAAATAAAGTATTTCTAGCAAGAGTTGGGTCTCAGAGCTTGCTGTTAAGGAAGGACTTTACCTTTTGTTTCAATATATCCACTGGTGTTTGATGTGCTTTCAGCTTCTTGTTTTTAAGCAGGATTTTTCTTCTCAGTTGGCCCGGGGAAGGCAGCATGGGATCATCAGAAAAGTCACTCTCAAATAAAAACTTCGTCACCAACTTATCTCCAAATACATTCTGAAATAGCAAGAACAGGTGATGTATTATGGAAAACCCCACGGCATGTGCTTGGAATGATTCACTGTAGCTGATGGCTACCTTGAAAATCTCGGCCATCTTGCGCTGCTGGGGCAGCGAGCAGTGGTTTTCTATGGAGATGATGACCGGCATGTCGGAGGTGATGAACGCGTTGCGATCGATGGCTTCAACCACCTCCTGTGAGAGACAGAGCCATTGAAAGGACATGGGAGCATCCTGCAGCTTTCAGGTAACCTACTGCTAGCTCAGAAGGAGACATCTGCTTTCCTCTGTAAGAAGGAAGAGGCCAAGGAGTGCTAAACAAGCTGGCATCTTGTTACAACAAAAGTGCTAACACCTACTTCTGTTACTTACGTAACAACAGAAAGACAGAAAATTACACTACAAAAACTAATTTGAAAGCATATTTACCACTGAGAATTTCACCTCTGACATAATCTACAGTTTGAATTCTATTAGAATTTAGCCCATTAGAATTTGTATTTTTCTAGTAGCTAATTATTTTTTCTCTTCATAACAGAAAAAATAACTCCTCATTTTTATTGTTTCTGCGTTCAATTACCAGCATACCTTAAAAGAGATCTTTGTAGTAAGAGTGTGCCCATGATAAATGATTGGCATGCCGTCATCACCATCCCAGCAGTCCAATTCTACACTTCTGCAGCCTTGTAAAAGGACCTACAAAGCAATTGAACAGTGTAAGCACATCTAAGCCACAGTGTCATGCCATCAAAGCAGAAGGCAGACATTGCAGAGCTGAATGAAAGCCCAGTGATTGAGCAAAACTGCTGCAAAGAGCAATCTCTGAAAAGTAAACAGCCCACAGAAGGTACAATCCCCAGCTCACTCCATTCCCTAACTGAATTCCTTATTTCTCATTGAAAAAGAATGGGAAAATTAAGCAAGGCATGTATGTTCTTGGGAGAATCACCACAAAGCTTTGAAATTCATGGTATCATACAGGACACACTGAATCTTTTGCAGAAAGTGGTTCTTACTGTACAGCTTAATTTTCTGAGAGAGAAACATTCCCATATTTCCACCTGCAAAAACAGCTATAAAGCAACATGGCAATTTATTTCAGATTGCTCCCATGACAGCTTATGGGAAAAGCATCTGCAGTTTGTTTGCTGTGGTTTTTTTTATTACTGTTAGTTTTATAAATAAAAGAAAGTCTGAAAATGAAGTCTAAAGAAACTTCTATGAGGATATTTAAAATGGAAATGTGCCAGGCCATCTTAATCAATTATATTAAGCTATTTACAGCCATCAATTCATTTATCAATTTTTAAATTATTCATATAGAAAGCCATTGCTAGAAAAAGCAATGAAGGAAGCAAAGAGGAAGGATGAAGGAAGAGATGAGTTAACCCATCTTTTGGTAGCCCAGCTTATTATTGCTATTAGTATTTAGCATGCCTGGTATCTGTATTACAATTTAATATTTTACTGAATAGAAAGATCTCAACAATCAAACCCATTTCCAGAAAAACCAGTCATGAACAAAGAAAAAAATACTTCTACTCAAAACCTGAATAATTTGATTTTAGACAGTTTTGTCCATAGCTGGCACTCCACCACTTCTGTGAAGCCAGACACACTGAGCCAAAATAAAGTGGTCCTTCTGCTGGCAAAAAAAACCTACTTGAGGGACAGGAAGAAGCTTTTCTTAATCATGCAAACTTTGAAGGCAATTAAACTTTTGATCTCCATCTCACTTCCCATCTATTACAAACACAATACTAAGATCACTGTGCAGTGCTACTACAGGAACCTCTGCAACTGCTTTATTCAGTGCATTCACATAACTCAGGATTTCCTAATACAGCCTCACCTCTCTATAGCCCCAGGTGAAGGAGCATATGGGACATCAGATGAGTCCTTCCTCAGTGGTGAGTCATTAACTCTCAGCATGAGGAAAACACTACTGACAGGAAGTTTGATGCTTTCTCCAGCATTTTGTAAACACACAGACATACAAGTATGTATATGTATACATATATATATATATATACAAACAAACACAGAACCGAAAGCCCAAGGGAGAAATTGTTCCTTCCCCATCACCACCAATCAGGCATAAAGTCTAAAAACTGTAGAATATTCCTAGAAGTAATGGTTCTGTTTGAAATTTGTCTTTGCAGTGCAATGTACAGTATTTCAGTAGTGTTTCTGACATCTGAATGAACTAAAATATTAGATCAGTCTTTCCTGTGGGAAAGTCTAATTTTAGTAGGTTGGGTCAGACCGACTGGTGTCTAAATGCTATGAATCTCAAACTAAACCCATTTTTTTGCCTTAGAAAAGGCATTTGAGCACAACTGTGCTTACAGGCAGCTTTCCCACACATAATGTTTTCCAACGTTTTGCAAGCAGGGGTTTAGGACATTTAGATTTTCAAAGCAAAAAGGTCATGTTCCTGAAACTTGCCAGTAAAACAAACAAGTTCATGTTGAAAGCTACACAACAATCCAATCCTGCATACCTGGCTGTAGAGCTCCACTGAGGACTCCCCTTTAAGCTGATGGCCAGTAAGGTAAGTATTGTGAGAGGATTCTATGTAGTAATATGAGAGAGGAAAGTGCAAGTCCTCAGCATTCTCCTGTGATTCATCATTTTTGGAGGCAAAGTTGTCTTTATCCATCAAAAATCTAGAAGTGAGAAGATGTGAGGAAATTTTATGCTGTGCTGAGCATTTTGTGACTCTCCAAGAAACATCAGTACACTGGTAGTATCATATTTTTACATATATATATATATGTAAAAGCACATAAGTAATTACCTTGCAAATCCTTCAAAAGATAGCAGCCCCTGCTGGCACATGTTCACACTAGGTTCAAATTTCTATAAGGAGGAAGAAATGAGATATACATATATATATAATAACAATTCTTAGACATATGTCTTTGTTATGTTTTTATATGTCATCTGCTTATAGCATTAAACAGTATGTAAGCAGTCTTTTTGTGTATAAAGTAATCAGGTGCCTGCAAACTGTGTCTTACAAATCACAACACAAGCATACTAAAATCATAATCATAAATCAAAGAACCACTCAGGTTGAAAGGGATGTTGGGAGATTGCCTAATCCAACCTGGTGTTCAAAGCTGAGATGGCAATTAAATTGAAATTTAGAAAGATTTATGATCAGGTGTCCTGCTCCTATCTAGTATGCTTCAATACAACATACCACCAACACAACAAGAGTGGTGGTATTCCAACTTGAAGTTTCTTTAGAATTTCTGTCTTATAAATTCTGCAATTCTATCTTAAATGTTGATAGTTATAGCCTTTGTTGATAGTTTAGCCTTTGTTAATTGCTAAAGAGGGGCTTCATTTTGGAGTATATCAATTAGGGATGTTTGGAGGAATAAAAAGTTTTCTACATTTTCTAAAATCTTCACCTATGATATGTAAGGGAATAAAGTGTCCATGTTTGCTCTGAAATCTTTTTTTTTACAATAAAACAAAAATATGTGGAAATGGTGCTTTTTAAAGTTCCAAAGTAAGATTATGCTCAATCAAACGTGGTCCCAGACAAAGAGAAATAAAAGAATTGTCACAAACACTTTTCCTAGGTGGTGACATCCCTTCCCTACTAAAGCACACAAAGCTAATAAAACGATTCATCTGCATTCTTAAAATTGATATATTTATGGACAACCATATAATTTTCTAGCCCAAAATAAAGATAGTATTAAATTTTAAATTCAAGTAAACTGTAAAGACAATATCAGCGTGGAAGGAGATACCCACACAGATGCTATTCTGAACAGTATACAAGGTTAATGGGGAAACTGGAAGTAACAGGAGTTCTAGTATAAAGGAAATGCAAGGTATTTGTATTACAGACCTGGATAATACTGAGGATTTCATCATAGGTGCAGTGTTCTCCTTGGCAATTCACTAGGAAGTCATTCAGCTGCTGGATTCCTACTCCAAATACTCCCAGTGATGTGCTTTCAACTCCAGTACCATTGGTTACGATGCTGGCAGCAGCAATAGCATCAGATATTTGCCTCTGGTTGTCTGATAGCTGCTGCCTGCTCTTAATGAATAAGCCAAGGTCTGAAACATTTCTAGTCAACAAATCTTAAAAGAAAAATGAGGAAATGAAAATATAAGCTCAACAATTATGTGTATTACATATCCTGTAGAGAATATAATGTAGTATACAAAACACACAAGTATCTCACTGGGTGATTCAGCACTGACACAGTAAATTAGAACAAAACCATCCACTAATAAAAGAGAGAGCATTAAGCATGCATGCGAGAGGACTACAGGTGTCCAATTACTCTGAACAAAATCCTGGAACCTTCAACATGGATCCACAGCCTACTATACACCCAGGACTCTCCTGCTCCCTCTCATCACCACAAACAGCCTTAAAGCCTTTCCTTCACTGTGTGCAACCCCACACCCTTCCTGTTCAATCACCCTTTATCTTCCAGTTTCATATGCCAATTGTTCTGCACCCTCCCCATAAGCTGCTTGGCACAAAGACTGTTTTCATTACACGTAGTCAAAGTCCCAGACTTAGATTATGGTAACTGAGGAATGTAGAGGGGACAGAGGCTTCCTTCTCCTTTATCCCACATAAAGCAGAACCACTAGGAAACTAGATAAGAAAAAACCAGCAAAATGGGACACAGGGCACAACCTCCTCATTTCTCCTCCCTATATTTGCTCAGTGTTTTAGTCCTTCCAGGGCTCCTGCAACCTGTACAGATCCCTGGGCTCAGCCATTCAGTGACAAGTTTAATTCCTCTTCTATTATCAGTTACAAATATATCTGGCAAATGGAAAGCTGGAATACTTTTCCTTCCCTTCATCTTTGTCTTACATTCTGCTAGCTACGTATTAGAGGAGGCATGGCAGCAGTCCTTTACTGAAACTTGTAACTGATAATGGGACTGACTGAGACACATTTTAGTAAGGCAAATAACTGAAGTTGCTCAGCAGTCTAACAGCTGCATTTTTCTGTTTAACAAACCTAAATCAGGCTGGAATCCACTGCTATTTTCATCAATCTTCAAATTAGTATAAAGTGGAGCAGGCTCTAAGCCAGATCGATTGCAAGGCACAGCATAAACATCAAAAAGGTCTTTCAGATCCTTGCGGCTACGGACACTGCAAAAAGAGCAGAAAAGTTCAATTTTTGCTCTTCTATAAACTTGAATGAATGAAATTAGTACAGAAAAAAATATCTTTTACCTGAAAGATTTGAAGAGCTCTACAAATTCCACAAAAGTCATGTTACTATCAGACACCATGAAGTTCTGAAATCCCTTCATTCCTCCTTTGACACGACCATGCCAGCTACTGCTGCTCCATGTGCTAAACCAAAAAAAAGACTGCTGTAGTTTGGTTACACTAAACTTCTACTTAACTGAAATTTTATGTGTATTAACAGTTTATTTTTGGTCTCCTTAATGTATTTATTACCAATATCTGGAAGAAGCAAATAAAACACCATCTTATAAGATGCAAAATGATGTTTTTTGCCTTCTTGCTTTATAGCAGCTATTTTTTTTCCTGCAAGACAACTGCAAACTTTATCAGAATGAATAATGTATATTATGCAATTTAAGTTTCTCACATGGAAAAAGGCCTGATGCATATGGTACAAACGAAAACACTTATTTCCCCTTTAAAGAAAACAATGCCAGTATTCTTGTAATGCAGGGTGTGTATAAGGTTCATTGAAGATGAAATAATAAAACAGATTGTTCTGTAACTGTAATCATTAATCTAAGTTGTACAGCGGAACAAAGTTTTTGAAATAGAACCAGCACATTTCCCAAAGTCACATCCCAAAATCTTTAGGCTTCTAGAGGATTTACACTAGTAAGTACAGTTAGGCCCTGACTTGAGCAGTATTAACAAGTCCTTAGTGAACTACATGGAGTAACTTGCAGTGGGGGGCTGAGCTCGAGTCCCCTCCTGGGCCTAGACACCAATGAATACACATTACAGGAATGAGATCTGCCAGTAACAGCAGCCTGAAAAGGGTAGGATCTAAGCAACAACACAAATATGAAGAACTATCTAGTTTAAATCATAATTAACTGGACAAGTATTTCCTTCACAGTATCAGACCACATGTCAGATTTTATTGCTCTGTAATGTTCAACACCCATCCATTCTTCTATGAATTTTGCCATCAGGTTCAGTACAAATAGTTCCGACAGCTGTGATGGAAAAACAGGACCAGCTTGTTGTCCAGCATTCCTAAAGACAGGAATGCAAGCAGGTGACTTTCTACACAAACACGCTGGACCAGATTCCTGATTTTACGCCTGGCATGGGATGGATGCATGCAATTGAAAACAAATGTGATTTAAAAGTATTCAAAAATATCATCTACTCTAGTTGATAATGTTCAATTTGTTTGACATCACTATGGCAAGTACTGACATACTGCATATAACTTTTTTTAGCTAAAATAATTCCTAGCATTTTTATCAGACAGGAAAAATAAACCATGATGAGGAAAGTCTCTAGATTTCAGAAAACAGATTGGAACTGCAGAGTACCAAATGAGACCAAGAGCAGAAGAAAATGCTCAGCATTTCACCTGATCTGATCACTAAAGATTATCTTCCAAAGCAATGGTAAATAAATACAAACAAAAGGTATTCAAGAAAAAAAACCCAAAACCCCCAAGAAAACCCCACCATCACCAGTAACAAAAATTGTAATTAGTAGCAGTCTGCATTACACCTGTAGACAGTTAAGGAGAGAGGAGGTTTACTCTCCCTTCCCAAAAAGCCCCCATCTCTAGTTTTCCATCTCCTGTGCTCGGTGTCCAAGTGGCCTTATCAAGCACTCTCCTGCTTCCTCCACCTCACAAGTGGCACTAGATTTCCAAAGAATTTGGAAATTCTTCAGATGCCCATCTGCTTTGAAGGAATGACAAAAGCAGCTGCAAGCTACCTGTGTTCAGAATAAAATACCTCAGCATTCTCTCCAGTGCTCCAAATTTCTTAGTGGCGCATGAAAACTGGGTCAAGATAATGGGTAAAAAATGTAAATCTGTTCTGAGGAAGACTTCTTCAGGACAGATGAAACAGCCATAAGCTACATCCTGAGCAAGTTCCAGCAAGAAGGGTCCTAGCAAATTTGGGACTGCTCTGCAAAGCGATGCTATGGAGGTGCCAGACAACTTTGCCAGGGAAAACCTGTGATAACTGGGGGAGGTCCACAGTGCTTAGCTACACACAGAACCATGCAGAAACCCAGTCCTAAGAGGACTTAAAGGAGTATTAGCTGCCCTTTCTCAGGGAATGCGAGTTTTTCATTGATGGCTTTTAATCTCATTTAGAGACAACAACTATTTTGGCATAAAAGCAAAAAACAGATTTGCAAAACAGTGAATAATTTTCCAGAGATAGTAAAGCAGTATTTCTTCAGTTCAATGTAAAATAAAGTTGTTCTCACCCTTACAAAAAAACCCCTGCATATCAAGACAAATGCAAGTTTGTGAATGACAGTGAAAAACAAAAAGAACACAGAGGCTCACAAAGCAGTGAGCTTGTGGAGCACAAACCCAACCACATGTTCACAAGTGGCTCTACTACTCACACCTGTTGCCAAATCCAACTATTTTAAGTATAAATACAATCCCCAAGAAATACACAAGAGGAACCATTGCACAAGACACATCTCTTCAAATATAATGTTCTATCAGCACCAGTAATCTCTTCCATTGTTTACTGTTTCTCTCCTGGAAACTCCAAGATTCATATTCATAACAATATTTCAGCATTCTTTCTCCAAAAAGGCACTGGAAAGCCTCTCTTGAGACTGTCTTCTTGTATGTCATAAGGTACTGTCCACATCCCTGATATATTTGTTACTACTGTAATTACTACTACATCACCATTAGTATTTATAGAATTAACATAGTAATGCACTATGTTACTGCCCATATTACAACAGCAATATATAACATACACTGCCTAAGTGGCACAAAAAGGATGAATGTTCAATAAAAAGAGGCCTGTAAGAGAAAGATTTCAAACTGGTTCCCCCAGTTCCCAAGACAGTACTGCAGTCATCACCAGGAATGTCAGCAAAAGTTACTACTCCGCCAGGTAGAAATTATTTGCACTGAGAAACCTCAGAACTTCATTTCACACATCTATAACATTTATGGGAATTTTCACTATACAGAAAATGCCTATAACTATGTTTTGGAGAAGATCTGGAGAAAGAGTTAAACTTTTTATTTGTGTAGTTTTGGAACAGCATTCCAATCTGCTTCTGTAACAGACATAAACTGAAACATGCTGCTCAGGGACTTGCTACAAAGCCATCCTCAGATTCATGGCATTTCAGCTTAAATGTCTTGTGTTGTTCTACAATGTGCTTTAGATGTCTGCAAAAAGGCCAATGACATTTCTGGCGCTGTTTCTGTCAGATTCTGCCAGTTTGGCACAAACCCCACATTTGATAATAAATAAGTAAAACCAGCTTCTTTTCTTTTTAAATCAAAGCATGGATTTTGCCCTTACCTAGACTGACTTTTGCTCGATGATATTACAGGAGAGGAGACTGGTCTTGCTGGTGAAGATGATGTAGCTCCTAAGCTGGGAGATCCAGATGCTGTCAGAGAGTGAGCTCTTCTCGACAGCAGGTTGTTAGATGGAGAAGCATTAATAATAATATTTTGATCTAAGGAGAAAACGAAAGTTTTCATCACAATTACAACACCTGGCCCAAAAATATGCTTTTGTCCAGGAGACCTATATGAAAAGATAGGTAAGTAAGTATAGTAAGATACTAGCAGGATTCTAGCTTTGTCCCAAAACAGTCAAAAAAGTACATATTGAACACTTCCAAATTTATTTTATCTGAATAGAAAGGGAATGCTGAAAACTAAATGAAAGAACAATCATGAGCCACTAAAGAAATTAATTTCAGAGTTCACAGATTTGGAATTTCAACTGCAAAATTAGCTTTATAAGTTTATTTTTAACACTACAAAAAATGTGTGTAAAAAAAGGCTTTGAGCCTGATAGACTTTTAAGCACTGAAACAATATATTTACCTGGTTCTTCTTGCTCATCAATATCTTGAGGATCTGAACCGCTTCTATTGCGATATTCCTTACAGCTCTTTGCCTTCCGAGTTGCCATTTCATCATCAGTGGCCTCTCCACTTTCACCCTAGAAATAATGAGCACCATAATAAACATCCCAAACCCACTCTTCTTTCCATTTCATTTCAGTGCAATCTGCAACAAAACCATGAGATGTATGAACTGCTCCTTATGAAACAGACTCCTGTGAGGCCAATTCCAGTACAAAAGACACAACTTAAACAGATACATGGGACCATTAGGTGTTACCTCAGTTTGACATCACACAGAAGATGACGATTGTGCCTCCCTAGAATGTTGCAGCTGGTTTTACACTACTTCACTGGTGCACTGGAGCCCTAAAGAGGATGGTTCTTGACAGTTGAGAATCTTTCTACCTGCCCACTAAAAAATGTAGCATAGAGGTGCTAATCCTGCCTTTTCCTCCCTCCTGCCTACTATTGAAAGCAGTTTTGTTCAGGAAAAAGAGAGGAGACTGCCAGACGAGGTCATGTTTCCGTCACCCACACAAGGTAAAATGGGTGCCTATGTTTTGTGGAATAACTACAGTAGTGTTTTTCAAAACATGAAAACAAAAAGGATTACAAAAAATTACACCAACCTCCAGACACCACTTTGCATGTTAAGATTTCTATCAGCACCAGTATTTTATCTTTATACTGAGGTAGCACCTAAAGGTTGCAAGAAGATTCTGTCCCATTCTGCAAGCCCTGGCATTTACATGTCCTAACAATGCTGCAAGCATGAGAAAAGAACAAACTATTGGAAAGCAATAAACCTCAAACCTGAAACTACAATAAAGTTTTAAAATCATTATCTAACTTCTTTTCTCTGGTTCAGAACACAGCTACGCAGTGACTTCAAGAAGGAAATAAAACACACTAATAACAAAACATTCTACCCTGATGAGTACTTTCTTCTTTTTCTTAGCTGTGCTGATTCCCAGGGTATTGTTTCTCTGCACATTGGGCTTCTCAGTGCTTTTGGTGAGAGATCCCGTGCCTGTGCTTCTTGCACTCCATCGTCTGCCTCCGAACAGCTCAACAGCCTGAGCCAAGGTTGGGCCTTCAAACCTTCCATCCTCCTACAAAGATTCTCAGTGTTAACAAAACAAGGAGAATAAGGCCACATTTCTAAAGCAATAATATAGACATCTCTGAGGAACCAATGAAAGAAACATCAAGAGGAGGCAGTTTTCGATTACTTAATGAATTCCCCAGGGCTATTTTGGGGGTGCTTTGGGGATGCTTTTGGCCCTAACTATTATCGCTCATTATTTTGGTGCCCTTTTAAAGTACAGTCATTGCTTTTTTTCCTTAATAAAACACTTACTCCAAAACTCCAAACATAGGAAGAGCTTTGTAAAAAAAAAGAATAACCTCAGCATATTTAAAACTTGCGAGGTTTGAAATAACCTTGTGTGGAGATCTTGCTGCTTAAGCCATGTTAAAACATTGGAGATTTAGTGTTAATCTTTAATCTAACCTTACTTATGATAGAAACTAATTGCACTACAATAAGCTGTTGATATCTTTGAACTATTTTATAGAGAATTACAGCACCTTTTACCTGGTAAAGGCTGACATACTGTTTCCGTAGCCACTGTAGTCTTTGATCAGGGAATCTCCTCATTTTTCTTACAGCTTTAGTCAATTCCAGCAATCCATCATACAGCATTCTGGCAGTGTATTTTGGAGCAACAAAGTGCAGCAACTTATTATCAGTAGTCTGAAGTCCATAAAGTAGTGTTATACCATTTTCTTCAAGGGACATATTGCAGAGTTTATTCTGAACACACACAGTGTGCATATCAATGCCCGAGTGTCCCATATATACAGCCTTGGCCGAAAACAAGTCCAAAAAGCCTTCCACCAGCCCAGTATTACCAAGAAACTGGTATTTACCAAGCTCAGCAGTATTGCCCAGCACACTCAGTTTTGCCCTAGCATTTCCAGGGCAAACTGTTGTGGGTTTTGTCCAAGTCAAAGTGCTGTTGTCAGGCTGGAGCTGAAGAAAGCAACGAGCTGAGAGATGTGTCTCCTGGTCATAATGAATGACGGTCGCCCCTTGTTGCATGAACTGATGGACGTCAGCCCTGATGGACAACACGTACCAGGGAATGAGTTCTATCCCATGGCAGAAAGCCTTTTGTTGCTCTTCCGTTGAACTTGTGTCCCACTCTTTCAACTGCTCAAATATGTCACTTTCAGAATCTGAAAGATCTCCGATGAGAAATCTGCATGTGAGCAAAGATGAGAGATTTGTATTTAGTGATACATGTGCTGATTTATGCTATGCTTGATGAATATTTTTTCTGCTGTTGTTTAAATAAATGGAATACTATCATCACTATATAATTGGGACTTACAGGAACTTGCGTAGTTTTTGAAGTATTGCAATTTCTGTTACTGTAATTTTGTATCAATTAAGAGATGTTGCTACAATTACTTGTAACTCCTGAAACAGTATGATTATATTTTCCTAGAACTTTCCAAACTATGCATTCATAATAAAAAGTGTCTGATTGGTTCTTAAAGCCAAGAGATTCCAATTTCTAAATCCACTGTGTAAGATTGCTTCAGCTGAAATATTAAGTGCAGTATGTGGAAACTGTTAGCAGGATTTAATGCATTTCAGACAGCACTTTTAATCTCTGTTCCATTACTGATTCAGTGTGCAGACCTTTCACATAATACAATATTCCGATTAACACTAGTAAAATGCTGGTTAAAATACGTACCTTCCTTATAAGAATGCACAAAGAATTTTATCAGATACTTTCCATATGAAATTTTATTTTACTTGAGGAAAATATTAACATAAAACTTGTATGCAGCAACTAAAATTTCTGAAATATTTTGCCAAAATTGGAAACAGTAGATACAGAGCAACAATACTGAGCAAATAGAAGAGGTAGTTTAAATGAAATGTCTTCCCTGCAGAAGCTTCTAACATGTATGAATGCACAAATGTTCAATATTTGGGTACTTCACTGAACATAAAAAAGTACAAACTGTTCTGCATATAACAGAACCAATGAAGCACATTTTCCTAAGGATATCCAGGCAATAAAATCCAAACCATCTTCCTCTACATATCCTTCAAGATATCATAATACCTAATACCCTCTTTGCTTCCCCTTCCTTTAATGACAGTAACTCCCAGTTCCTGCTCCTTACCTACCAACTAAGCCAAAGATGACTCATGTCGTGTTTCCAAGTCACAACAGTGCCAAACAGCACAGATGACCATCAGCTTTGCCTCAAACTCTCCTCTACCTGGATGACAAATTAATCTGAATTTGTCCCTTATTCCATACAGCAGTGATTCATCTACAAATTTATTAATTGGTGAGATTTCTGTCTCTTCACCAAATTTATAAAAAAGTGGCAAGTAGGTTGAGATTTTACTGCTTGTGGTGAAGAGACTGACAAAATAACTGCATCAGTCTTAAGTGTAGCTTTGTTTCTTTAAGAAATGCTCCTACAAATAAAGGTCATGCATTTTAACTGAGCTGAAATAAATTGTCTTACTAGAGTCTCACCAGACATGCTAATTGAAATATTTTACCTGTATTATATAAAACTAACATTTTAAGATAAAGCGAACAACCAAAGCAGCTCTTTCTCCCTTATGCCCTCAAAACAAGTCTCTGTAAAAATGCTGTAAAATCTTTTGGAGAGTAGCTGTGCATGGCTGGAGGAGTCTCATAGCAGAGACAGAAATGGCAGAGCTTGGTTTATGCCTTGTTTCCCATGTTGCATGCTGCAGATTAAAATATACAAGAAGCAGGTAAGCCAAGCACACACACATAACTACACACAGAAATGAAGCCTCTGACACGAGCTGCCAAAAGTGACACCACTGCCAATTGCTGAGAGCACTTACAGAGCCCGGGCTGGACCAGGGGCTTTCTTTACACGTCCTGCTCTGAGAGGCAAGGAAATGAAAAGGTAAAGGAAACAGTGACACAGACTGCAGTTCAGAGAGAAAAATTGCAAGGCATACAAAAAGAAAAAAAATGCAGGTTTACCCCTATTATTTTATATGTTATTTACTGTAATTGGAAAAGCTTAAATGTGAAGATAAGATCAGGCTAATGAAGCAATGATTCAAAGTTAGGAGTATTTTCATAAGTCACTCAATAATTAAAAACTCCATGAAAACTCTACTTCATTTTCTTTTTCATTTTCCTGCCTGCCTTTATATATATAAAAAAATTAATTATCAGAATAGAGTTCTAAGATAGATTAATGTTTGATATTTATCTAACATGTACAGAAATCCAGGGCAATTAGATGGGTCACTGACTACAGAGTGATAGAGCTTATTTGCTAACGCAACTAGGAAAGTAATTATACCCACTGCCCACTGATTCTATTAGATGCCTTTCATTTACTTCAAATCAAATTAACCTACCAGCTTTGGTGCATTCATGTTCCACAATACTAATCCAAATCATCAAAAGAAAAACTAATTGAAAATCTTTCTTACAATTATAAAGTAATGAGAAGCATGTTATGCAGTGCATTTTTCTGCCTTTATGACCACAATACTGTAATTATCAGATAACACATAATTATGATATAATTTGGATTTTATAATACTATATGCAAATATGACAGGTCTCACAAGAAAGAGAACTAGATTTCTTCCTTAGAACCCTTTAGCTGTTCATAGCTATAAAAATAAACCAAACACAGCGTCCATACAAGTACAACAGAACATGGCCCTTTGGCCTCCAGCAATTTGCTCCTGTGCCTCACCCAGCTCTCTGCATGCCCAGGAAAGACATGGCAAGTGAATAAGAAATTTCCAAAGCCTGTGAGACACCGGAGTTAAATCCCTACTTTCAGAAATATTTTCATGCAAGTATTTTACTGATAAAATCAGTATTTACTGCATCAGAAGTACAGATACTCATAACTGAGCAGTTAGTAGCCTGAACAAGGAAACATAAGTTTAATTACCTATCCACAGTTTTGTCCACTTAAATTTTAAATTTTAATTTAAGATTCACACTGGGGTTTTTTTTAAATGGAATTCCTACTTTAGGTTAGAATGCAGCTTAGTAGATTTTACTTATGAATAAAGTATAAGTAATTTACCAAGAAACTATTTCATAAACACATAAAAAAAGGAACTCTATTTAATTTCTATTTTGTTCATCCAAGTGAAATGTTTAGATGTCCAGCTTATTACTTATGAATAAAGTATAAGTAATTTACCAAGAAACTATTTCATAAACACATAAAAAAAGGAACTCTATTTAATTTCTATTTTGTTCATCCAAGTGAAATGTTTAGATGTCCAGCTTATTCTCAATTTGAACTGTGATTTGCAAGTTGATTTTAAAGCATATTAATTAACAAAAAATAATTCCTGGAAGATAGTATTAGGAATGAAGTAAGTCAAGAGATAACATATGTGGACAGAGAAGTGGGTCTGTCTTTCTTGGCTTAAGCTAGTGCACCACTTCCCAGAAGCAACTAAAGCCAGATGTGAATAATTCTATTAGAAACCATTCTTTCAGGAAATAATGGCTATTTATTTGAAATGAAATTTAGAATTACATGTTAATGAAATAAATGCATTTTAAACAGGAAGATAGTAGCTGCCTCTCAGACAGTCACTTATTAGATTTAATGTTTAATAGCTGAAATAAGTTGGATAGTTCTGAACATATTGATATTTCTGACACACCTTATCAGTAAAACAACTCAAGCAGTGATTTAAGTATGGATTTTTATGCAAGTTGCCACATAATTTTACAGTGCTTCACCTCAGAGCAGTACAGTTCTGTTACTTAATTTGAAGTTAGTCTAACACAGTTACCTAATTGAAAGCTGACCTGACACCTATGTCTACATGAGCTTTGCAATGAAACTTCTCTGCAAAGCAACATTCTAGAAGATGAGGTGCTGTCCTAAACTTTGCATTTGCTGTATTTCTTGCTGGTGACTGGTACAGTCTTCAAGAGTGGTCCTCAAAGTGAAATCAGATTACTGAACACTTTTTTTAGACAATGAAGTAAACTTCTGTGCAAAACAGCAGGACTACAGCAACCTGAAAACTCAAAACGTGCACTCACATATGAATGTTTTCTGGACAAAACTGAAACCCTCAAATTAACATGTCCTTAAAAGAAGAAGTCTTCTGAAGGATAATAAATAACCTTTTTATGAAGGGGCCAGAACACTGCCTGAGCATGCAGAATATAATGTTCTGAGCTCTGATAACAAATATGTCCTGGTGCTATTCCTGTCACTAGAGATCAAAATTGTAATTGTAACTGTGGATTTTTAAAGCTCTCTGTGTAATACAAAAAGGATTTACCCTTATCATGAGAGGAAGTAATTACAGCATGAGGGAAAATACAGCCATGAAGAGAGTTTCCAAGCAGTTGAGTATCAGAAGAGAAAAGTTCTGAATTCGAAACGCATAAATACAAGGGAAGATGTTAAAGTTGCTCTTATTTCTAAAAGCAAGCCTTAGTAAAAGAAAATCAAAGACTAAAACCATGACATTTACATGCAATGATAGTAAATAAAATAAGACCTACTGGTACCGGTTTTTGTCCTTCAAAGAGTTTTTCCTTGAACCGCTCCCTTCACTGACATTATCTTCTCCCTCTTCAGACTCCAAACTGCGATTGCAGCTCCGAATAGTTTGAAAGATATTGTTTGTTGTTGATTCTTTTTCTGGATTATTTAAACCATCTTGACCTACTCGTTGTAAGAAATTATCTTGTCCACTGTAATCTGAAACAAACTACAGATATATCAAAAAGATTAGCACAGTTACAATTAGAACATTGTGTCATCTACTTCTCACTGTAGAAATTCTTACTATTAAGAATATTTAGTGCATATTTCCTACTTGCTTCCCATGGGATTTTGTGCCTACTTGCAACCCAAAACAGACCAAATCATTTAATAAATCAAGTAACACAAGTTAAAGTAACTCTTGAAAATTTTACAAAAGCATCAGTCTTTAACTTTTCATCTAACAGGGGTATTTTTCTTTTAAAACTACAATAATAAAACTCAAAAGAATTGTTTCTTCTCATAGACGAAAGGCTTGATCTGCTGAGCTTCTAAATTCTGTTTTTAAGGAACGGAAAACTTCCAATTCCAAACGTGTTAAGTGAAAAGTCAGAGTATTTAGCAGAAAATAATTACACATATCGGGCTTTACATACTTAATCTAAAGCATAAACAAGATCCTGTATTACAGATGCTGATTTCTCAGTACACTGATATTGAACTAGGTAGAAACAACCAAATCTAAATCGCTAAGGAACTATGGGAATTAAATTGAGGTCCATGTAACTGACTAGTCTAGTAACAGTCTGGTTTAGAAAACTTTAATTAGATGATGCCTTTGTGTAAGATTATATAAAACAAAGCATTGGCTAATAACATAACATTTGAGAATATTCGTCTCATTTACCTCTAGTGTTTCATCCTGAGAGTTATATCGTGGACAGAGTTTGATGAGGCTTGATGCTCCATCCAAAACTTCACAGAGCTCTTTTAAAAATACACCACAGAAAGGAACAACTTTACAGCCTGGAATATTGAGTGCCCGGTTGACCACTTTCCTGTATTCAGATGACGACTCATGTTGTGCCATAGCATCCTTCAGACTTCGCATGGTTTCAATATCAGACTGGTCCATAAATTGCCACATTTTTAAAACTTTTCTTGACCTGTTGCAAGAAGAGATTACAGCATTTATTTAAAAATTTTAAACAATTTACCTTCAAGTTCAACACCTGCAGCATGTATGTAATAGAGGAAATTATAATTGCTCATAAATTAATTACTTAATGAAATCAAGGCCATTATTTTTATGAAAATTCCCCCCTTTGAATTAATTAAAAAAAAAAATTAAAATCAGAAACTAGCAGTCTGATCTACTGAAGCAGTTTCTAACATTTTAATAAAAACCCAGCTGTACAAAATGTATCAGCAGGCTTTCTAACATTTTTATTGTGTCATTGCCTCAAATTTCTAAGGGCCCATAATTAAATTAGAAAAGATTAAGGAAATAATATAAACATAAACCAGAGTGCTTCTTACAAATTCCTACATCTGTATTATGAACAATCCATAAAGCTAGCAAAAGTTGAGGGATTTTAATTAAATTTATTTTAAAAAATTTACACTGATTTCACCCCCAATTTGCTCATAAAATATATTGTTTATTTTCATAGAAATAAGGAAGTCAGGACCATTTTCAAGCTCTCAGGCACCAGTGCAGAACTGTAGCTGATATGAAATTCTTATTTCCAACAGAAATAGCTCCAAGGACTGAGTACCTCTGGGAGTTGTCTTACCTTCTGAGCTGATTTATGTAAACATATGGCCTTTCTTCCCACCACTGGCCTCAGACATACCAAAAGATGCAAAGACACACTCACAGTAGACTGCCCTTAACCCCACTTTCCATCCCTGTCCTGGAAACACCCATCAGCCCTAGTCTTCCTCTCCTCCATCTCTTGTGCTGTGCAGATGCATTAGACACAAAATTAAACCCTTAACTGGCTTTGCGTTTCCTCTCATAACTTACGTGGCTTAGAGATTGTGGAAGTATTCTGCTGAAATATACTCCCCATGCCTGTGAGTGTTCCAAATGAGCTTTATATACCAAAACCATAAACAAATAGCTCCATGAGATCCTTACTAAACCACAAAGAACAGCAATGTAAACACTTTAGAGCTCTGTAACACAAATGTTATACAACAAGGGTCAAAGCCAAGAGAAGGGAAATTTGATCTAAACTCTTCCCCGTTCAGTCCCCTTTGAGGCTCTCTGGAGTGCCAGTGCTAAGGCACTGCTTTGTCCTCCCCTGGCCCTACAGGAACCTGTCATTCCAGAGGAAAGCACACAATGAGCTGTCTTTGAGCCCCTACTCTCTTCTCCTGGATATAATGCAGGTCTTTCTGCATAAGACCATGACAGCATGAAATCCCAACATCAGTCTGTATAAGTAAATCAGTGGGGTTAAAAACCAGACTTGGCTGCTTGGTCTTGCTGGGTTATTTTTGTCATTTTGGGGTAGTTTCTTTTTTACAGTTAATACGATCCTTTTAGAGCATCACCATGATTATGTTTCACTTATGTTCTGGAGACTCCAATCCCAAGTTACATTAGTCATAACTCATTAGATAAACCACAATTGTTTTCCCACCTTTCTTCTACATTTTTAAAAATTTCAGTAAAAAAAAAAAAAAAGGAAAGAAAGAAAAAAAAAAAAGAAAAGAAAAAAGTTTTCTAATGCAACACATTTAGCATGCACCATGAAAACTGATGGAGTCTTCAGAGCATTTTGAGAACAAAAGAAAGGGTTTAGCATGCTTCATTTTTTCAAAAGGGATTACTAGAAAGTCACAGCATGAGATGATGTGGCTCAGCCATGGATTTTTGTATAGTTTCATTATTCTCCAGAGACATCTGCTTAACAGAAGCTGCAATGTAATCTATCACTGAAAAGCCATTTAAAAATAAAGAGTTGCCAGTACCTTAGCCCTGCCAGGAATTCCATTACAGCATTGTAGTTGCCCATATTCCAGCAGCATTTTGCCACATGAACTAAGTATGAGAAGACTTCTCTTTTCTCCTCCATAGAACCTGCAGTCAGGATCAGCCAGGTAACCCACGAGCTCACCTTGTAAAACCAAACAGACAGTATGGTCAGCCAAAGCAATGTCACTTGGAACATTCATGCATAGTTAACAGATAATGTGGGTTCGTTTGGTTTCTTCCATCAGGAGGGTAACAGTCAAAATTCCACTTACACGCTCATAGCCAAATCACATATTCATTGCAAACACAGTGACATATTCACATTACAATAGTTAAATAATTAACTAGTTTAGAAAAAAAAATATTATTAAATAAAAATCTACTGCATCTTAATATGAGATATTCTGAATATGCACTGATGCCACAGATGAAAATGGACAGCTCCAGCTAGAGCAGATTTCTAAAGCTGCTGGAGAGATCTGCAGTATAAATTCTCATTATCATGGCTTATAGATCTCAGCCCCACAGTGAATAAACCCTTGTTAACAATATGAACAGTGAAAGTTGATATACTGAAATGTTTTGGATTTAATTTCATAAGACTAGATGCATTTAATGCACAATTCTGCTAATTCCTGTATGCACTGAACATTTCAGATAACTTGTATTACCTGTTTGCAAGATCACAAACAAAGTAAATAAAAAGAAATCCCATCTTCCAAAGTGTGCCCATACCACCAACTTCTATTTGATAATTAATTACCAGAATCAGAAATCAACTTAGTACATGATTCTTTTTGTATTTAAACAAATAAAAACCAACCCTTCATTTTATCAGTGTAGATTTTCTTTCCAGTTTATGTTCCCACAACATCCATAAAAAGTAGCTATATTTCACATGGAAACCTAATTTAAACCAACTGTTTCTTTTTACAATATGACTCCCTGGAGGCTTGTTTTTTGTCATCGTGTAAACACTTAGGAGGCAAGAAACGTGATTTGTTTACTGACACTGTGTTCCATTCTTTGGTCCTGAAGGACTCAAGTGTTTACAGATAATACCAGTGTGAGGAGAGATTTATAAAAATTAGAAAATGCCATTTCACCCCTCAGGGGCCATAGACTTTTATTTTAAAAACCAAGCATGAGAATTAAAATGTAAATGCATTAATACTAACAGGAAAATAATCCCACTGAAAATATACAGGGCTTCTATTTATTCAAGTCTGTACAGACTCAGTGTTCTGAGTGTTCTGTTCCTGAGGGAGGACAATCAAAGACTATGAAGAATCTAAGTTACTATTTAACCTGTCTGATGGCCAATAAACAATAAATGAGAAGTGTCCAGATGAGAGGAATAGTCATACACCCTACACAAAGAAAGAAAAGAACAACAAAATACTCTTTTAGGACTGAATTATTGAAGAAATTAATTTACTGGGGACATACTCAGGAGTGAAGATAATGACTATGGGGATGCTCTAATAGGTTGTGAGCATCAGGGTCAGCACACTAACCAGTGCAGTAGCTCAGAAAGTGAATCTGACTTCAGCGAAAATTTTATTTGATGTGTTCAGTTAGTTATCCTAAAATATAAAAACTCTATCAGCAAAGAAGTCCATACCTGAAGAGCATGAAGGTATGGAAAATACAAATCACCATAGCACTACATGGCATGGGGGTCAAATGAGGACAAAACCAGAATAAAAGGTAATAAAATAAATCCATTAAAAATCAGAAATTGTGAAACAGAACAGTCAGATCTGTGGAACAGATTTGTTTTTGTATGCTGGAATAAAGTGACATATTATTTTTGGATATTATTCTCATTTTTCAGAAATGGCTGTTAGGTAATGCAACTGCTAAACATGCAATCTCATAAAAAAATTAGTATTTGTTTGCTATGAAATACCAAATGTGGTAATGATTTGATTAACATAGTTTTAGAAATTTTAAAGAATCATATAATTTTAAACAGTTATGTTTTAATCTAAGATAGCAATGATCTAATGATCAGGAGAAAACAGTATAAAAATTGAGAAAGAATGTCTAAAAAGGCAATTGACTTCAGACTCTCCATTAAGAGGAAACCTTAAACTAGGGGAGCCACTTGCTGAAATGATATTTAATAGAGAGTTTAAGACTGCATAAACAGCATGATGAACTTTCACAATCTGTAAACACAAACAAAAAATTATAAAGGGCAGCGTGTGTGAGCCTTTACAGCCTTGAGATACTCCACAGCATGTAAGAGCAAAAGAAGAGTACAAAAGGCACCATTAATTTCATGCTCACTCCTCTTGCAGGACAACAACAGTGGAGTAGAAAACATTTTAAAAATCTTTCACTAAACAAGAAGCAAAATGTAGTGTCCATATCTTTTAATTTTGAAATAGAATAGGCAAAGGCAACAGATTGGGTAGAATCAGGGGACAGAAGTGAGCATATAAAGGATACAAACCACTCCTGAGAAATAATGAACATGCCTACTTGAGAAATGTTGGTATTTTAATTTTTCCTGGACATCAGGAACAGATAGTATTCAAGAAATAGCAAATTTATCAAATTTTCTTTGAAATGGAAGTTCAGAAGTGGGTTTCCTCACATGCTGTCTGTGTACAGCTGAGCTAGATGCACCTCACACAAAAGAAAAGCAGAGAAGAACTCTATAGGTACTTATTTCTTGGTGGCTATGGAATTCACCTGGAAGCTGAATTCAGAATACTGTTTTTCCACTTTAGCACAGACGGTATTTTGATGTGGCATGATTTCTCTGCCACTAAACCCAGCGGTTTTCTAGCGGGGGAAGAGAGCAAAGGGAAGTTCCACCCTGGCAAGCTGTGACTTCTGGACACCCCAGCCAAGTGGATACAGAACAGCACCTCCTCTTGCAGCACTTCCCTCTTGGCTGGCTTGCAGAGCCACCTCCCCAGCTGCACCACAGCCAAGGAACACCTGACCTGAGGATGAAGCACCATCAGCTGCCACGACAGCAGCATGAGAGTTTCCCGACTCAGGCAGCGCCTGAGCACGCACAGCTCATACCAGCCAAACCGTGCACACGAGTAGCCTTGTCAAGGATATCAAAACACATTGCAAGTACTTGTCAGAATGAGCAGTAAAGCTTTTTGGACTAAGCTTTTGTGTTGGACAGCACTTCAACATCAGATCACAATCTACGTATCAACACAGTAATTATTTACTTAGTTTACTTTTTTTTTTTCACACATGACTACATAGTTCTGCTTATGTAACTCATTTTAAGCTCCCTTCAGAACAGAAATCATCACAGCAAACCTATAATTAGATTTCCGCTGTAATGCTGATGAGACTGAAAAGCATGAGAAAATGGATCCTGGCTTCGTTACGATAACCCACGTGATTGCAAGACACAAGAAAAGTAATAAATTAACACATGATCCACTTAAACAAGTTGATAATAACATCAATATTTTCATTCAGATGGATAAAAATTAGTGTCTTTCAGGATTACTAATATTAAGTACTAAACAAGCAAAATCAAACAGATGCTTGCTTAAGTTTGAAATATTTTCTGGTCCCCTAATAGAAGTATTAACAACATTGAGCCAGATTAAGTTCAGATATATAGAAAATAGCCTCATTTGCAAAGTTTAAGAGATAACAGGAGTCTCCTTCAAATCTGAATCTCAGCACACAGGACCCACACACAGGACCCACTTAGCAATGCAAGATGTACTGAGCAATATGTACTACAATTTGTACAAAAAGATCTGTACAGTTTCAGGATTTTTGGAAATTATCTTTTTATATCACCTCCATTATTTTAACTTAACCAACATCGGTTTTATTAAATAACTAATTTTTTAGAAGTTTTTTGGCTTATTGCACTCTAATCAAAGACTTCAGGTCTTCAGATTTACTTCTGATCAAAGTAAATTCAGGTTACCTACTGCTAATACATTTAGGAAAGGCATTTACTCAGGTTTTTTGTTTTGTTTTGTTTTGGGGGTTTTTGGTTTTTTTGGTTGTTTTTGTTTGTTTTTGTTTGTTTTTTACTTTTAAACATGGGAAATATGTATCAGTCACTAGGCAAAATGAGCCTATGTTTTTGATTACCTAATTATTGAACTACCACTGATTTCAAATCAATTCTACATGCAGGCAAAAATCTCCCAGTTTCTCAGGGGCAGGGTATAGCTTATTAATGAGGCTCAGCTGCTTTTACTAATAAAACATGAAGGACATGAAAGAGACACCCCTGATGGAACTTGATCCTCAAGCTATGGTACATGACCTTAAATCTCTGTACAAGTGCAACCTCCAGGACTGTTTATCATTCACTCTATGGGAACCTCGCTCCATGTAGTACACAAAAGCATTTAATGCACATTGAATTATTAACTGTATCCCCAAATTTGCCACGGATTTTCTTCATTTATTCTCTTATTCCAGTCTTTTAATACACAATATTATACTAATTCATATATATATATATATATATATATATATATATCTCCACAAATATATATTCATATATATATATATATATATATATATAAATTCACTATCCTTTATATAGCTCCTAGAGAATGTATTATGTGATTTTTTAAAATAGGAATTTATTTTTTATATTTTATGAGAATGTAAATGAAGTGGTGCGATTGAGGGAGGAAATAATTTTTACTTTCCACTTGCAATGTGCAGTGTTTTATCATCTGTAGTGTTTTACACTCATTTTGCCAGTGCTTCAGTTTGTAAAACTTTTACAGCAATTCCCAAGCTACATACTTCAGTGGGCAATGCTAGATGAAAGAAATAATGTCTTCTATAGTTATATTTCATTTTTAGGACCTTCACAGTACTTGAGAGATGCAGCTTTCAGAGGTGAAATTACCAAACACAGCTGCCTGCCTGAAGTTTAACAATTACTACTGCTAGCAACTAAAAGAAAATCTTCTGGTTTACCACAAGGTAAGATTACAGTACATACCTTCTTTAAATCCTACCATAAATCAGCCATGGATATATTTCTATAACAAATTGTAACTGATTTAAATACTGCCTACACTGGAGCAGGAAAGCAAGAAACTTTAATACTGACAAAATAAAGTATGTGTATAAAAAGTCTCTGCATACAAAACAAGAAGACGATTTTTAAGGTATCCAAAGGATAAGCATGGTAATCTATAAACCATTTAACCAAGCCATTCTAGTTTTAGAAAATTTTGTTTGATAAAAATCAAGAAATTTGAGTAATAGCTGAAGAACATGAAAAATAACCTTCATCAAATATCATATGGTAATTATGGCAAGATGGAAAAACATTGTTTTGTTTAAAAGCAGAATTCTTAGTGTATCAGAATAGTCCAATTTCTTCTTTTAAAAAATAATTTAAAAACACTATCAGTACGCAGCATTAGCACTAATAACTGGCTGCAGTGAGTTCCTCTGCACTGCTAACTGCACCAACCTGTCAGTGCAAATTGATGAATATCTGTGTGTATATATTTATACACTGTTCTGTGTATAGAACAGAACTGGAATTCTTTTACATGGGTTTCACTGAGGTTTAATTATTAAATTTTTTGGCTCTTGGTATAATATGCAAAATAATTTTCAGATGCATTTTTAAAATCTGAATATTTTAAATTGCATATCTTATGAACAGATGGTTTACTTTACATGCTTGTGTGAAATTATATAACCTTACAGGGAACATTTACCATTTTAAATCTGATTAAACACTATTCCAAACAAGGACTGGAAAGAGTTTGATATTTGTACAAACACAATCTTTTTAAAAGCATTATGCAAACCCATTTAGGCATTGCAAAAAAATGCTGAACTAAGAGACAGAGTACAATATTTATTTACATTCCATTATTTCAGTAAAATGATATGTCTCTCTTTTCTAGTGAGGTTTAAATATGTATTTTGAATGAACAATGAAAAAATCTTCAAAATTTAAGCATTAAAAATAAAACTAACATCACTAAGTGTCCTAAGGAACCATATTTTAGTTAACTTTACTGATTTTAAGAATGATTTAGTGAGTGATGAACCCACTCCAGTAGCAGGGCCATACTAACACCGTTCAAACTTTTTACCTTTTTAGCTTATTTTTTGGCAGCCATATCTTTCAAAAAAAAAAAAATTACCTTATGCATTTGACTTCTTATTTTGCATTTTCAGTCTAGTAGTGGGACTACCTTCAGTCAGCTGTCTGAACGATCTTCTAATCTGGTGCAACTTTCAATCTAAGAACTCACAACTGCTCTGTACACATATCCCAGCATAGAAAATTAATGTTTTAATTTTTTTAAGGTTTTATTGGTTTTCTTTTACTTGAAGCTTAAGCCAGAAAGATGAAGTTACAGAAGACTCTTTCAATGTTTATATAAAGCAATTATTGAAAATATTTTACGTGTTTACATAACATAAATGTTTACGACATGTACACTGTGCTTGTGTCTCTGTGGTTGCTTTGCTGGTGACGGGCAGAAGACTGGCTGGGAGTCAGTCATAAAGGTGCAAGAGCCTGGGGGGTAAAGAGACAGAAAAAGAAACAGAATCCCAGGAAGACCATGGCATATGACACTGAGGAAGGAGCACATGTCACTCCATGTAAAGAAGCAGGGTGAACTCATGTCAAACAAGAATCAGAGAAAAGAACTAAATGAAGAGAAAGGTACAGTAGGCAACAAGGAGAGATGGAAAAATGTATGTTACGGTAGTTAGGGTCCTAAAACACACTTAGGTACCATTTTCCTAACTTCCCAGCTGCCAGGGCTCTGCTACCTCTGCAGAATCTCAACAGTTTCTTCCTACAGTTTTACATCTTTGAAAACTAAACTTCTTATGGTCAGAGCTCCACCAGAGCAAAAAAATAAAATGCTACTACTATTAAGTGCACAGTCTTAGAGACTTAGAGCCAATAGTTTTGTAAAGGTAGATGTTACTGTATTTCACTCTAATCCTCCCACACAAACCACTAATTCAGAATCAGCTTTTAATTACATTTACTAACAGGAAAGATATCTGCCTTTAGCTTTGTCTACAGTCTTGCTCTGATGAGACTCTAAGATCAATTGGATATTATTAGCAGTAAATTAAGTATGAGCTGTGTCTCACCAGTGGGTACATATTGTGCCCAAGGCTCCACTATTATGCAATTACATTTTTAATCAGACCTTAAAGACTACAGGCTTTATTTATGGCTGGTGATACTGAACGCACGTAGCCCAAAATCTTCCAGATTGACTGTCATTTTACACAAGTATTATAAAGCGTTCCTCCTTACTACGTGTCATCAGAAAAAATATTAAAAAGTATACTGCTTTATGAAAAATACTCTAAATAATATAATTGTTATTTAACAGAACAATGACATGGAACTGTTTTTCCCCATCATGTATCAGAAGCCTGTCATCCTAAAAGTAATTTTGGCTCCCACATTATAAATACACTTCAGTATTTCTATAGGCAATGCCAAAAAAATCAGCAAGTGCTCACTGAGTTTTGCCAACAAAATCATGACTCTTTGTACAAGAATTTTCTTTCCATTTATAAACAAAGACATTTTGAGAGTTCAAGCTTGTGATTGGCTGTGGCAACTGATATACTCCACAATAAGATAAAAGCATATAGCAAAATAGTGATTTATTACAAGCAGTAAATATTGTACAATAGCTCCATTTAAACATATAACATCGATGTTTTTAAAAAGTTATTCCAGATTATACTTCAAATAATCTATTGCATGAAATACCAAATAATCTGTGCACTGAATATTTGGGAATTAATTCAAATTATATGAAAAACTATCCTGTACCATTACCAAACAAGGAATGCTAGACAAGGAAAACTGCTAAGTCACAAACCTCTAAGACTAAAAGATAATGCTGACTATTTTATCAAAAGGCAACTTTAATGCTAAATTTGTCATTGGTATAGGACAGACTCAGTCATTTCTGACAAGACTTCTTCACCCACTTGCTTTTCAATCCTATGCCCCTTCAATGTCAGAATACAATTATGGTCAGTTTAATTTGTACAGCTGTGACATGTCCTCAAGAAGCTGCCCTGGCATTGTGCCTCACCAGGCTGTAGCCCAGCTTGGCCAGTGCACCTTGTGTCCCCTGGCCTCATCTGGTGACCAGTGTAAGAGAAGCCCCACAGGAAGGAGGGCCCCAGCTGGGTCAGCACCTCTCCAGACACACCAGACACAGTGTCCTCTTGAGTACTGCCACTGCAGCTAACTTAAACTATTTTTTAGGCTCTGTTTCAAGACTGAATATTGTAGTTGCAACTTTTATGTATGTTCCCGTAATTGAATGAGGTGAAAGAAGACAATATATTTACTCTATTTTAGTTGCTAAATCTCAGTAACATGCAAGAATAAGGAACACTTTGAAACATGCTAAATATTCACCCACAGATTCTTCTTTGCCAGCACACAGAAAGTTCACTGGACGCCACTACATATTCTTCTTTAATCTTCTATATTTACTTATTTTATGCTGGTTTTTAGGTTACCCGCATGATTTTCATCTCACCCACCATAAGAATGCAGTGGATAGCAAACTAAAAAATAATTAACTCAACTTTATCTTCACTTTATTCCACTTCTACAATTCTACAAACTGCTAACACTGCAAATAGTTCACCCTCCCAAAAGAGGAAACAACTGTTCCATGTTTCTGCAGCTAAAACATGAGGTTTTTTTAAAGTGACTTGATTTTGATTTGGGTTGGGGTTTTGGGTGGATTTTTTTTACCATTTTCTCAATCCTTAATAAATTTTCTATTAAACTCATCAGAAGACCACCTTCCTAAAAAGAAAATAAAATCTCACTAAAGAACTCAACATTTGGCTTAAAAAAATGTCATGCCAAGTGACACTTCTTTGTATAACAATGCTCAAGACACACACAGTGATTAAATAAATAAATAATACATATTAGTGTAGTTAAATTACAGAAAATACAGAAAATTCTAGTTTATAATACTTCTGTGCTGACTCCTAAGATCACGCTTAGTCTACAAAAATCCAAAACAAATAAACAGAACTCCCGCACCTAAACAAAATAATAGATTTACTGAAACTGTACCCCATACTGTCAGTATAAATACAAAGAATTAGAAGTCTGTAAGTTTTTTTCTTCATGTTTACTTTACAATGTGCAAGAAAATGTTAGGCCACTGTTTCCCAACCTCACTGAGAAAATTGGTCATCTAGTTCCAATTAAATCCAGTGCAAGTTATCTAGCTAAATCCCTGATCACCTTAAGTTTTATTTTTAAAATTTGTTGTTACAGCTAAATCCAGCTCTTAAGAGATAAAGGAAATAACTAGCCCACACATCAGGTAATAACCCTCATGAAAAGCAATTTAAAAGTATTGTTTTACCTCATTAAACCGTGTCACAAGATCTTCTACAGCATTATGTTCACCATTGGGAGAAGAAAGAATAGTAGCAGATATGGATGCCTTAATAGATGGCAGCTTGCTTTGACAGTCAGCATTACCCAAGTCCCTGGTTAGAAAGCAGAGGTAGTCGATGGGTAAGACTTTGTGGTAGAGCTCCTGCTCCTGCTCGGTCAGAATGCTGGCCACCTCCTCCGGGAACTGGATGAGGTGCTGCAGTTCCATCAGCTCCTTGCTGATACCGGCCACGCTGGAGGCGAGGACGCTGGAGCCAGCCATAGATGTACACGCTTGGCGTTCTAAAACAAAACAAAAAATAATTAGTTAGGCTTTGCCTTTAACTCCTAAACCGTGCTGTGTAAAAGCAAGACAACTTGGTATTTTGGTTTTGTTAAACTGTTCATTCATTTACTCAGCAATAAGCTATATTCTAAATACTTTCTATTTAAACAACCTAATATGTTCTTTTATGTGGGGTTTTTATGCATGCCTTTATATCTCGTGTTGGCTAGATGGAGGGCAACTAGAGTTAGGAGATTGCAAAGCCACCTGCCAAAACACACTTGCTTCCAGAAACATCCAAACACCTTCCAGCACCTGTGGCCTTGTCACAGCCTCAAATAAAAGGGTCATCTGGCAGAGTGTGCCTTTCCTTTGCCTCCATGCAACAGCCATGGTGCAAAGCAGTTTGAGGCCCTGACTGGGGCACTGAGATCCTATTCCCACAAGAAATAAGGTATAATGATAATTTAAAACCCAGGTCCATCAGCATTTTTTTTTTTTAATAATCCACTTGCTATAAGATAAATTCTATCTGAGCTTGCTGCATCGTGAAACCAAATGTCCAAGGCTACAAAATATTTTTCATTCCTCTCAGAAAATGCATATATTTGGGAGTACACATGTTTTATCCGTTAACACAAAACATTCATGGTAGTTTTATAATATCCCAGCATTGATATCTCTTGAAAAATAAAACTTTTCCTAAGAAGGAAGAAGGCAAGCTTTCTAAGATCGTGTGGGAAGCATGAAACATCAACACAATGATTCCAAAATAGTGAGTGAGTCTTCTTACTAGATAAGTTTAGAATGGGTTCCCTGAACAATTTTCCAAGAATTACTAAAATGTAAAAACATTCATAGCCACATATTAGATACTCTTCCTCATTCTCAGAAAAAGGAGTTTAATTTTTTGCATTGTTTCATGAAATATCTTCTGTGATTTTTTCCACACATAATGGAAGTACACCCTAGATCTATCTTTTGCCCAATTTTTTGAATATATATATAAGCTCTCCTCTGAGATAGGGAGCAAATGTGCTTTCTTTTCTCTAAAAAAGAAAAAAAAAACTCAAGTTCATAATGACTGATAAAATTCAGTCATTTATAATAAACATAAAACATGCTACATGAGTTTTCCACTCTCAGTCATTTTGTGCAAACTATTATTAATCAGAGGGAAGTTAAAAAGACAGAAAATTGGCTTTTCTGAATATTCTTTATTCTACTGAAAGTCAATTGATAAATCACAGTAGCCCTAACTAAACTCTTTGGGCAAACAGAACCTATTGAAAAATGCTCAAATACAGAAGAGACTTCTGAAAGAACAAAGACAAATTGTTTCTGTCTAGACTACTAAGCAAAAAAAAACAATGGGCTTGATCTGCAGCAAGCAGTATCTCAGTGATATAGTGGGGAGCATATGTAACTTCAGTGATACGGAACACGTGCTACACAGTATCTGTAGATATTGAGAAATCTCTGCCATTGAACACCTGCAGGAAAGATTGAGGGGGAAAAGCCAGTAAAGAACACCACTGACGTGGCACTGCTGGTTTGAGCAACAGGTGGAGTGCAGTGAGCTTCTGGGCTCCCTTTCAGTCGTGTTTGCTTCAATTCTACGTGAGACTTCAATTCTGTTTCCTGCTTCAATCTGCACAGAACTGTTCTGAGAGGTTTCATAATAAAAAGCACTAAAAGCTCATGTGCACTATTCTTGACTTTGCAACAGAACACAAGCTTATTCCAAAATAAAAACAATGCAAAATACAATGTTCATTTTATACTAGAAGGATTATGTATTAAGACGATTTACATATATGGACTGAACTGTCACTATCACAACCAGCATTATCTCAGTAAGAGGATGATACAGAAGCCATGACACAAACATCCACCAGCACCCATTTGCTCCCTAGAAGTCACAGTGCCTCACAGACTCTTCATGCATGACAGCTTTTTCCACTTGAGGCACAGGAAGTACAGCCAGCACCAACCTCCCCTCTGCCTCACCCCTGAAACGGAGGGTGTTTGGTTGTGGCTGTATTGTACATTTATTTTAGATCTCAAATGGACTTCTGAAGTGAATCACCAAAGCACCCTCACTTACTGTGCTTTAGTTTAGTCTTAGTGAAAAAAAGTGGATCCTTTTCAGACAAAACTGCACCAGAAGATGCAGTCCCAGAAGGCAACTAGCACATCCCAATTGGTAAAAAGCTGCAGCTGTCAGAAACATGCAGTCTTTGGAACAAGCACTGAGGTCAGGAAAGGACAATTGGCCCAGACAGCTCAGATCACGGCTCAGCTGGCAGGTGATCACATATCACAGGAGACAGAGAGCAAGTACTATGGACGGTGCAATGCCACAGCGATACTGGCTTTGCAAATCCAACATTTTTTGGTAAGTACAGCTGTAAACACCTTATAGCTGTCAATATGGCAAGAAATGAAGATATAACTCTATAAGGAGTGCCTGTTGACTGAGGAAAGAGAGATAACATAAGAGTGAAGATGGGCTTTTCCACAATGCACTGCTTGCTGATTAGGTTTAAAGGTACATCCTTAATAATTTACCATCTCCATCACAGTACCAACTACACTATGCACAAAGACCTCAAAATCTGGCAAAATTTGACACTGAATTTGCAATAAGCTAGAGCACAGATCATGATCTTTTACACTTTACCTTGCCTAAGTATAATCACCCTTCAGGCTCCACTTAATACAACTCTCACATCTAAGAACAAGGGACCATAGCATAGCTAAGGCTGGCTCTAAAGCAAATCACTATATTGCCAGAAACCACCAGGAATACATATCTCATTAGAACTGCATTTCACTAGACTGACTGCCCATTGATCAAACCCAGCAGACAGCTAGTGCAGGGATTTTCAGGGCCTTTAACGGAACTACCTTTAATGGAACTATCATCATTCACAATTAAATCTTCACAACCCAGCTTCACTCTAACAGAAAAATGAAGCTGTCAAAAAGAAAATCCTTTCATGGAACCTAAGCCAAGATGATTCAAGAGCAGCCACTAGTATTTCTGGATTTGGAAGAAGACTGAAAATAAATAAAACACTTCCTGATTCAAAATACTGTATTTCAAACATTCAAGCATTTCACAGTTCTTCATTAAACTGAAAGAAATTTATGTAAATTCTCTCTGTAATGTGAGCCCATGGAACAGGCTGCTGCAGCAAAAATGCAGCTGATATCCAAGGAGAGGAGCATATGCTAAACAGAAATCAGAAGGCGCACAGCTCATGGCTAAAGTATGGCTATAAATACTAAAGAAGTAGAAATAACTTACCTAAGTAAGTAGAATAACTTATTTCAGTCTTATTTACAACTTTTTCTACACCTATAAATATTTAATTCTTCCATAATTCACATCTTTGCAAGTCTTGGTTGTTGGCATAATTTACCTCTCCAGATCCAGACATTTTTCTCTTTCCTCATTCCAGTCTTCTGTGTTTTATCAGAGAAAATCCAGGATCGTTACTCTCAACTTCACCACCTTCCATGATTTACACTCTGCATGAAATTCTATTCCTTTTTGTGTCTCTTTGCCTGTGTTATACTAGTTTTTTTTCCTGAGCTATTTTTGCATTTTTTTGTGTGTGTATGCTTCAGACTTCTACCATTTTTCACTCTGGCAATGGATCTGTTTCTGCTATAAAACTCCTTATCCAGTCTAATACACAAATCCTCCAGCTTTGTGTTGTCAGTTTATGTTCTTCAGGAAACCCATAGTATCTTTCTGTACTTCAAAGAATGGCCAGGTCCTTAGAGTAACTTGCAGAATGGAACTGCTTTCAGACCAAAAGCACAGTATTATTTTTTACAGTTAAGGCAAGATACAATCCTCACTAAAATTAGCTGCTGCTGCAGTAAATGAAACTGGGTTTTTGTGTTCTACCACATCAAGTTAATGCAAAAATACTACAAGAAAATGAGGACCCAGACTATTCACTTTTGAGTTGCATAATTGATAGCTTTGCTTATCCCACTGATAAACAGCTGAAGCAGATAATCTCTAACATAGCAAGTATTGCTTTTATTAATCAAAACAAGATAACCTCTGCTTAGCTTTAACAAAGGAGTCATGGACTGACTTAATCATTGCTAATGCCCATGGGAACAAGGAGGTCTCTTCTTCTCTAAAAAAAGAATAATCTTTTTAAGAATGGGAGAAAAATACAGAGTGCCAGGGAAAAGTCACTACATTTTTTAAATGAATACAACCTCAAAAGAGTAAGCCTGCCTAGAATATGAAAATCTACTTGCAATGAAGTTTGATGAACTGAAAGATTCAATAACTGGATTTCTGTGTTAGTTTTATTCTTAGATCCTTCTCGTTCTATATGACATCCTTTAACTTAGACGGTTTTTTGATAATAGACTTTGTTTCCATTACATTATAGTAATATAACTGAAAGTATAGGAAAATCTTTGAGGAATATTTTTCTCTGCTGGTATTAAAATGTGTGCAATAAATGGATTATAATAGAAGCCTTTTTAGTAAGCTATGCTACAGAAATCCTCAAAACTGTTCATATGGATTATGTGTACAGTGAGAAAATAAAAACTGACCACAGAAAAAGAAAATTAAGAAATAGCCACAGAAGAACAGCTGGCAATATATAAAATGTAGAACTGTTCTGTTCAAAAGAGAGGAAAATACAATGAAAGCTCCCCCAAGCAGAAGACACCTATGTAATATATGGCAGTTTAATTGAACACCAGCTTCCAGGACAGATCAGCATAACTGGGATAGCATTGTTTTGCTGTCCCTTGGATGCAACATATCTCGGTACCATAATAACCAAACCAACATGCTTGTTAATTTCCTGTTTCTCTTCTATCTAATTAAAAATCTCTCTCTCTCTCTCTTAATGACCATGAATTCACCATTATCAATTTTGACTGCAAACAACTCACTCCACTATTAGAGCCTGATATTTAACTTCATGGGAAACTTTACACAGAACAGGATCAAGCTCAAGTTTAATTTCACTGTAGAAACCACTGAAATTAATAGATCCATTCTGTCTTCATATTTGCTTATGACTCAAGTAATCAAAGAATGAGAAGACATACAAGTTCTCTCTCCATATACCTAAATCTAGCAATATGGGCTACCTCTTAAAACTGCCTATCAGCAGGCACTGAAAATTATTATTAGCAGGGGAGCTCTGATCTACAGGGTACTTGCACTAAAGAAAGCTGGAGTTCATTATGACCTAAGCATCAGCTAGCAGAAGACACTGAGATAACCTGAAGAAAAGAAGACGAGCTGGCATCAGTAGAAAAAAAGATTTTTTTTTTATTAGACCAAGTAAGATTACCAATGCACTCTGAGGGCACAGGATCCTTTTCAGGTTTGGAATAGAAACAGCAAACTTCACAGCTTGTTCAAGAAAGCCTGCTTTGAGTTTAATTCAATCATAGTAATAGCAAGACATTGGAGAAGGTGATCTTCTCTTGGGTAACAGCAGCAAGTTACACTTTGGGCCAGGTGAAAAAAGCAATAGTTTCTATAGTACAAAGAGAAAAGGTAGAAATCACTTGTAGAAAACAATTTTGCTGGAAATAGAACACCCTGAAACTGTAACACACAGGTACTTCTACTGAGGCTGAGATTTTATTGCTGAGCAGATTTATGAAACCTCTGGAGAGGATTTTTTTTAAAAGGCAACTAGCATGTTGAAGTATAACTGAATTGAATTACATTATATACCACAAAATCCTGACTCATGACCTGACTGCACAGTGGAATTCAGCAAAGAGAAAGATATGGAGTGATGGTAACAACAGTCACTTACTCCTAAAATCACTTCTTGCTTTAGGAACTGGCAAAGAGCTCAGTTTTGAAAACCAGACTCTGAACACACTTTTAAAATTTTGCAATTATAACATCAATCATGTGAAATCCCAGAAAAAAAAGTGAAAGTATTGTACAGCTAGAGTTACAACCTGCCTATATAATTTCTTGAAACAAATTTAAGTTGTCCAAAAAAGTGACATAATTATTAGGACAGTTGAGATTCACATGCATGGGAAAGAATTTTTTTTCTTAAACCAAAAAAGTTGAGTAAACATTTTTACAGGGTAAAACCAATGCTCAACAAAACATCAATTCAGATTGTAAAGTTGATTTAAAGATGATCAGCATGAATTATTTATTAATGTATTAACTTTGAGTTAACAATTACATAGCGGTCCTTACATTTTTCAGAAGTTCCTACCCATAAGTATAAGCTTGAAAACCTACTTACATTCTGTTTATGGCTGGGTTACAAGATCCTGGTTCTAAGCTAGATATACTGATATTAGCTGCATTGGCTGGAGCATGTGCTAATAATACCAAAGTCGGGTGTTCACTCCCTGTGTCGGCCATTCACTTAAGAGCTGGACTCAGTGATCCTTCCAGGTCCCTTCCAACTCAGACTATCCTGTGAAATTTAAGCACTGACATAATACACGAATGGAATTCAAATCATCACCATGATTTCACCACACCTTAACGACCATGCCTGCCTCCCATCATCCCTAGTGTACATCTACACTGCCCTGTGTAATTACTTCCACACTGCTGCTCAGATTTCTGGAAATGTATCCAAGGGCTTTTACCACTCCACGAGACTGAGTCATTCATGGAAATATTTTGCAGCATACAAGAGAACTTGGCTGCTTGTCTCTGAATTACCATATACTGCCAACACATTTAACCAACCATTTCCTCTCTGTATGCAGGTTGTCTGGTACTGGCTACAGCTGATAAAAAAAATCACAGGCCTGTCCATAATAAATAGATCCACTGGGTTTACTTCTGGCTGTACACTCCCAAGAAAAAAAGATACAAAGAGTAGCAGATTAACATTAATTTTGACTTTGCAAAGTCAGAAGATCTCGGGACAAAATTTATTCACTTTGATGCTGCTTTTCCAATTCCTTTCCATTTTCAGGGCAGCTAGCAAAGAGCTGAGACTGCATCCTCATGCAGAAAAGTACAACTAGGAATGGATCCAGAATATCTGCATAAGAATCAATATGGCTTTTGTGTGTTAACTCCAGTCAGTAAACATTTCTTCTGCACCTGAAATAATAGGCTGAAGGCAGTGCTGTAACAAATGACCCTGAGGCTAACAGAATAGCAAATGGATAGCTCAGCTACAAAGGGCTGTTACACCCTGTGTCACATAGGGCTTGGCTGAACATAGACATACTTATAGGTATTATGGAGAGATGAATCAGCAGTGCTGCCAGAAGTCTGAAGAGATCCATCTACACCACCTACATGTTTAGTCAGAAAGCAGCTTTATTGCTTCCAGTCTACATGTATGCCAATGGGCCACCTGTGCCCTGCTATTTTAGGGGACCTTCACCTACTGCTGCATTAAACTATATCCTGGTTTCAGAACATCTGCCAGAAGAAGGTTTAATTATAATTTGGTAGATAGACTGTGAATGTCTGGTTGACTGGCTGAAAATTAGCTCTCAAAAGCTGTTTGATACCAACATGCCATCTGTCATGCTGTGGCATGCTGCAGCACACACTGTGCAAGACCAGACACGAGATCTCATTGCTTCAGAGACAACTGTCAATAGGAAGGCTGGGTAAAGGGATTCTGGGCCATAATGACTGATCTTCTAAATCTACACCTTTATATCACAGTGTAACAGGTATGTGAAAAGGCTGGAAAGAGGTTGATACAATACCACTATACTTGCTGTTAAAGTGTTTTCAGGTTTTTCATTATTTTCCTACAATGAAATCCCATCTAATGAATCCCCTCCTTTGCAAAACTCCTGAATGATTTCAGAAATATTCCACTTTCACGTACATTTCACAAATCTTTCTCCTAAAGGCTGTCGCAGTGGTAGACTAACAGGATTTTGACTTGAGCAACACACCAGCAGGAAGGGTCTCTGTGCATCATCTGTATTCAAGACCTTTTAAGATATGGATATAAATACAGCACAGCATATGGAATGTTAAGTTCAAATGCTAAACAAATGTGCATGTAAATTACTAGATAAATTCCAGCCCATAAGAACAAAATGGTCAAAAGGGAGGATTTATGAGTTTACTTTGGAAGAGAAAAGTGCTGTAGAAAAAGAACTGTACAATTCTCACTGCAAAATGAACTTGTTACTGCTTGAGTTAAAGCAGAACTCAAGGTTTAACCTCACCTCCCAAAACTGATGCAAGCCATGTCCAAAATCAAAGCAGAAACTGCTGTTCAAAATTAAATTAAAATGTATACAACATTGAGTTAATGCTGCAAAGGAGAAACATCCAGCAATTAGACAGAATGAAAGAATCACAAGTCAGGTTCCAAATCTGAGTATTTTGATCAAGACAGTAAAAATTAATCTTATTTCTATTTTTTTTCCATTTATGTAATGCAGAAGCTTTTTAATTTTAAGAATGAAAAGCTCTGTTATAAATTAGTGAGTATAAGCGAAAATGCCAACAAAAATGTAACTTGAGAATATATATACACACACACCTATGGAAAAGAAGGATGTTAAAAATAAGATTTATGTACAAGTTAGGTACCCATTAAAGCAAGGGCTTATGATACTGATTTTCTGTATTTTCTCTTTTGTTCTTGTTTTAGGAACTTTTTCTAATTTTCAAAGACTATCAAATGATAGCTGCAGCAAAATAAAGCATTCATAATGTAAATAACTGCAAAACTGCAACAACAGGCATTTTCAGTGTTTCAGAGCCTCAGCCTTGAGGCATTCCTTTCTAGCCTGAGTGCTCTGGACGTTGACATCAGCAATCCCAGCATTTAACTAATGATCTGTTGAAGTTTGCACCTTGCTGCACAACCTTTAAAAATTACCACAAGCACAAATTAAAACTCTTTTTTTGGCTTTAAGCTCCTCAGAAATACATTTTGTAAAAAAGCATCATCTTCCTTACTTTGGTGTTATCCTGAAGACCAGATTATATATGACAGTGACACTTCAAGGATAGGTAGGAAAGAGTAATTGTCTGCTCCCAACTGGTCCAGTTTCCCAAATACTGCACAGGAATGCCCAAGTTCAAATAACTATTCAAATGAAAAGTGTTTCATTTAGGAAAACAATTATTAAATATAGTCCTTCAAAGTAAAAACAGTAAGAATGTTTCCTATGGCTTCAGTGTCATACCAAGTGAAGCAAATACTAAAACTGCCATTGGTGTTAGCAGATGCCAATCTGAGAACTTAAGTATAATTATATCAAAGAATAACATGAGAATTAAGTAAGATCTGATAAGTGTACAACACTTAAAACTCATTTATCTTGCCTTTTGAATCTTCAAAGGAAAGACAATCAGATGCATGAGACACACTACCAGATTTTCCACACAGACCAGACACACTACCAGATTTTCCACACAGACCAAAGGGCAAGCAAATCTGCTGCATAAGGTGTTTTGCTTATTATTCTTACTGATTATTGGAACAAAATTAATCCGAGCCACATTCAGAAAAAACAACACTTGATTAGATGTTCCTGATTTAAGCCCAGAAGCTTAGCAGTGAAAGAATTTTAAAGGAATGGAATACGCTTGAAAAATGTTCAATCAGTTTAGAGTTTTCATCATTCTGGCTTGCTTTCATCACTTCCCCAGACAGAATCTATTCCTAACACTAGTTTGTTTTAGACCTGTCCTCTACATAACTATTTCACAGAAAATGGATAGAGAACAGAAACACTAACATAAATACTGTTGACTGTGCACCTGTGTACAAAATACCTTTGTATGATCTGCTAAGGAGTGTTTTTCACTTATTTTATATTACACTTTGAATAATATAAATACAATCTCTCCATAACTGAAACACCTACAGAATCTACACCTTCACCACTTAGTTTTGCTGAGGACTCAATTACTGACTCTACTGCATGCTCTGAATATTCCCTGAGGATAAGAACATCTTGTGAATAGGAGATTTATTGTAGCAGCTACAATTTAATTTGATATCCAAGATTTTTGGATTTCTAACAAAAAACAAAATCCAGGAAATATATCTAAACATACACACAGAAATGCCCCAACACGCATCAGAGAAAACTGCTTGACTTATTAAGACATCAGTCAAAAACATGTCATGGAACATCACAAAACTATTGTGATAATAGTTTCGTGTCAGCAGTGTACAGTAGGAAGAAGCTAATAAGAACAATATGGCCTTTCAAAGTGCTGTTAAAGATAATACCATCATTTATAAACATACTTACCGAAGACTTATTAACAGTGAGTTCTATGCTGCTAAAAAGAAATACTTCAGTAATTATACCTCCTAGCTCCAAATTCACTATGTAGAGAAAAATGTGAGAAGATTCTCTTACACAAGAATAAATTAGTGAACCAAGGACACTAATTGAAAAAGATGCCAAAAACGGAGAAAAACTATGAACTGGAAATAAATTGATGGATTACATAACAGGGTGAAGGGCAAAGCTAATACTCATAATTCACAACTATTCAGCACTCACACTTCATTACTAAAGAAATGGCTTTAAAGTATAAAGTATTTTAAGACATACTAAAAAAAGTATTCACTGAAACTGGTCAAAAAGAGAGGGAGATGTTTAAGATGTGAAAATGAATTTGTCATTAACTGATGATGACCTGCAGCCACTTGGAATGGCTCTTCTCTCATGTCCTGCAGAGCTCTGTCTGTATTCTACATATTATTTACATTTTTTCCCCCTGTGTTTGGAATTAAAAGTGGACTATCTTCGAAGCTAGTATTAATAGCCATTTCTGAGAAACACAGTATTACGGGCTGTATATAGATATGGTATCTCTATCTATTTATGGATACTTATATCCTGGGTTGGGTGCTCTGCTCTCAGGACAAAAGGTCTTATTTAACAGATCCTTTAAAGTAAGGAAAAAAATTCATAGTATCATAAGACGTTTCCTCCACATAGATTCTGCTATATGAAAGAAGCAAGCAGCTGGAGACACACAGCAGATGAAAGCTGTGGGACCCTCCAGAGGAGTCTGCCAGTGAAGGGAGTCAAATTCACCTCGAAAGCGCTTCATGGATAGAAACTACAATGCACAACATGCAAAGGGATCCTTGCAGGCAAAACACAGATGGCTTTCCTAATACATGTTTCTTGTTTATTTTAGCTCAATTAGTTTATGTTCTTTTTTTCTTCCCCAGACACAGCCTTGTCTCAAGTTCATTGGTGAATATGTATTGTAAAAGTACAATATGTCAAATTAGCATTTTTTCTATAGGTTTAAAGTAGAACTGAGGAAGCCAGCGTAAAAAAATGGGAAGTCTGTAACTACAGAGGAATAAAGTAAAATTACTGCCATACTGTTGGGTTTGGTTTTTTTTCAGAAGGGAAGTAATTCAACACTTTTTTCTGTAAACTACTTCCTCTCATAATTCAGAGAGAGAAAAACCAATCTTTCTGCCTAGAATAGCAGCAATCCTCTTAGTCTCGCATTTTTTCCTTATTTACAATTTCAATGCAAGTTTCCAGTGTAGTACAATACCTGGCAAAGTTCAATTGCTAAATTTATTGCTAAATTTCATTGCTAAATTTACTGAGTGAAGAAAAGGATTCTGTAATGAGTTTACAGAACTAAATGAAAGAAGCTATTCCTTACTCTAGAATACAATTTCCAAATTTTAAAAGGTAATTTTGAAAGGTACCTTTCAATGCAAACATCTAATTATGCCAATTACCAGAACATTTTTGAAAGGATTGTAACAACCTGCATCCTTAACAAGCTAATTTTTCTCATGAGGAAGTTGATGGGAAGTTAAGGAAAATTCATATGCTATTTTTAAAAGGGATTAACATGGATTTACACCTTCCCATCAGAGTAAGTCACGTTCATGATATAAGTATTATATCATGCCAGTTTTCCTTTTAAGAAAGTATTGCTACTAGCCAGCTCTTCTTAGCAAAGTTTCTGGAATCACAAAGGCTGTGCCAGAAGCACAACTCAAAGGATGCTGAGAGGCATTTTAAAGCCAAAAAGAGGAATACACAGCAAAACTCAGGGCAATATAATCAAGGTCCTTCCACAGACATACAGAATACATCAAGTGCACAGCCACATACTTTCACTGGCTATACCAAGGTCTGAAGGACCAATGGCATCGTGGGCTACCTCACCACTTCAGAGAGAGACACGACTGCTATGCAGTACAAACGTGGCCAGGTGAGCCACCAGTGGAAACGATGATATGCTTAATAAAACTCTGAAGTCCAAGAAAGAATCTGTAGCACTGAGAAAGCAAAAATATTATGACGCTTAATGAAAACACCTCATCACAATAACAAGAATTGCCAATAAGTCAAAGCTGAAAAGATTTTGATTCTTTCTTTCATATGTTTTTAAATTACAGAGCAGAGAAACCTGTGCGATTAAGACTTAGAACTGAAATCTGTTCTACGATGCAGGAGTTTAAGCCAGAGACGGATTAGTGGAATACAGCAGACAGCAGAGAACAGGGCAGGCACATGTCTGGAAGCCAAAAGAAGTAAAACAATAGACTACACAAAGTATTAAATCAACCTTAACTTCATAATAGAGATCTAAACAATCTCAACATCTATGACTTGCCTCAATATTACTTACTTCATCCTACCTCAAATATAAATGCTCTAAGTACTTATTATCCTTGCAAGCTTTTTTACTACTTCACTAGTAAATTGCTATAGTTCTCCTTAGACTAAACCCTGCTATAAGCAGCTATATAAGCAATTATTTTCTATAATTGTTTTTGTTTAGTTTATGTCATTTGGGCATTATAAGGCAAATTAAGAAATATACATTTACAAGATTGTGTTCAAACGAACAGAGTATAGCTATATATGAAACTAGCTATCTTGTAAAAAAAATGAAAGTATTTATTACATTTGGCTTACACAGGATTAATACATTTGCTACATAAAAGCTGTTCTAAACAGTCACAAGGCTCCTTAATGAACTGTGACTTTGTCATTAAGCTTCAGCGGATTATATAGCAAGGGTGTTGGCAGTCCTTTCCTAACAGGAAAACTTTCAAAGCTAGTGATTTTGCCATATGAAAACAAACTCAAAACTAGTACCTTCCTCAGATTTTAAGAAATCTCCCTTAACCTGAAGACTCCAAATGCAATTAATTCCTTCAGTAAAAGTACACAGCAAAAATTAATACTTCTCTTCCTTCCGTGTGGTGCTACTGCTACCTGTATTGCAGTTAAGGTTTTAAATGGAGTTAGGGCCAACTATGTCAACAATGTTGTTTATATAGCAAGAAAATAAAACAACTAGAAATATAAAGCACATTTTTCTTTAAGACCCTTCCAACCCAAATGATTCCAGGACTGTTACATAGCAGTTAAGCATTTTACCTGACTTTAATAGAAAAGCGAATAGTCAAGTTAGTGTACACATTATAGATCTATTGGAAATAGGAAGTATTCTACACATAAGAACTGCAAATCCTGTGTATGAAAAGGAGTCTTGCTTTCCTAAAGTTAATGGTTCTGAAAAAATTAAGATGGGACCCTAAAACCAAAATTTTTCTATGAGCTTCTAGGAGATGTGGCTGGCAAAAATAGGTCCCCCTGAACAGATCACGGATGCTACCAATAATACACAGTTATTTTTTCTGTATTTTTTAAAGACACAGACAAATCACAGAGTATACAAAGAGAGCTATAAAAATATTCCAGGCTTGAATAGTGAGACCCAGAGAAAGAAATTTACATTAGAAATGCATAATTTTACTTTAATAAAGTTAAATTGAGAGGAAACTTGACTGTAGTAGACATGTAAGCACCTTCCAACAGGGTAAATATATCAGATTTTAAATAATTAAATCTAGCAGAAAAAATGCATTACAAGAACAAATGGTTGGTCCTTGATGACAGACAAACTCAAACTAGAAGTGCCACCCTTCTCTATCTTGGAGTGTCAATGACCACTGGAAAAGCTGGGCATGTGGATGGATGATAGTTCTCAGACTTCTTCAGAAGGCTGTACAGTAGCAGTTGCCTTTCGACTACTGAGCCTAGAATAGAGACAACTTAGAAGGACATCAGACTAGCTAAATGGCTCCACTGACATTAGGCTTTGCAATTCCATGGGCTTTCTTACTTTCTCAAACAACATGCTGTTACTGCCCTCCTGTTTTCAAACTTGATGTACCATAATCCATGCAATCACTAAATCTTTTTTTCCTTCTCAAGCTTTCTGAAATATTTTCCAACATTTGATGTTCAAAAAAAGTTTTGTTTTTTTGAAGGATCTGTCTGATTCTTTTGAACAAAAGAAAGTACAATATTTTGGGGGTTTGGAAGCAAACAGAAATCCTAGTTACTGACACCGTTCTAGTTCTATCTTTGCAAACAACAATTAAAAATGCATTTTCATTTTTCCTTGATGTCTTTTTTAGAGAAATTAATTTTATACATATGGTTATGGAAAATACCTTAAGACTTTTCCCAAACATTGACCTTTTATACAAATCCAACCACCACCTTCAAGCAGTACCTGCAGCAGAGCCTCTTCTTTTTTGTGCTCAATGCATATTTAAAAGGTTTGTTCGTAGCTATTAGGAGGTATTATATTCACAAATACTGTACCTATGAAGACAACTTTATGTACCTATGAAGGTCTATGTAGACATGAACTATATGATTTAATTTGATTCCTTCTATTTCACAGCAATTACAGAACTGCATAATATGAAGACTTAAAGCCTAGAAGAAAATTCTATTTCTAAGTTTGGTTGTTTTTTTTTTTTTTAATTTAAGACACTTCAACTTAAATAATAACAAAATTATTTCATGGTGCTTTAAATTATGATACCATAAGTAAGTTCCTAAAATGTTAATTACATTTTATCAGGCAAGTGCCTGCACCAACGCAAGAACAGAACTAACTCCTCACAGCAAATATGGCAAAAGCTTTCTTTATAGGTATAGCTATTTTCATAATCAAGCCCAAAGATTAATGATGTTTCTGCATTCTTCTGAATTACAACTTGAAAATTCTAGAAACTCATAAGCAGAGCAATTTATTTAAAAAAAAATGGAAAATAATTTTTAGAAGAAGTTACTTTTAAGAGGAAATATGCATGTTAGAGAATTTTTTTACAGAATCACAGAAAATGCTGAGTTGGAAAGGACTACAAGGATAATCTAGTTCATCTCCTGGCACTCCACAAGACCATTTTGCTGTGTTTCTCTGTGTAACATTGCAATTTAAATTTGAACAAGCAAATACAAGTGAAAAACTCCAGATTGAATCTTCTCTAAAGCTAACAATAACATAATAAAAGGTATTAGAAGCAATAGTTTTTCCAGATTGAGAATTCTTTTCCACCCTCAAATAAAAAAATGCTCTCAGAAGACACCATTCTGGCACATAGATGGGGGCAAGGAGAGGAGACCTAATGCAACAGCATCAGATCTATCCCTCTGCTAGAAGATCTCAACACTTACAAAGAAAGCTGAAAGTATGCATTAAATCTGTCACACTAAGTCCATGGGAAATGTAGACAAATATAAGTAATTACTGTAGAGTTGTGCAAAGCCCTTAAAATTAAGCTCAAGAAAAAAATTACAGGTACTTTCAGCATTAAATTGTACCCTAGTTCTTCTACTGTTGCTTTGAAACATTTTCAGTTTGTACCTGATAAATCTTCCTGGCAAATTACTAATTTCAGAATTACTAAAATATGTAGCAATGCTTTATATATTTCAAAAGTAAATACTGATACATTTGAAAACTATGCCAATATGAATCCTCTTAAATAAAAGTTAAACCAATTATGCCCTGAGAAAAATCTTCATATCAGCTTAATTTTTAGAAAAATGCTTACACCATTTGGCCTCAAATCATAGCTAAAAACATTACAGAACAGCCAAAAGGCAGAGTCTGAGTTGAAATAAACTAAAATAAATTTCACTGCCTTTGTTGTAATACTTCTAGGTATCTCAGATCTGTTATTGACTTCACAGAGACATAAAACCCACCATTGTTTTGCAATTAATGCAGATACAATTGGTATCAGGGTGCTTTTCTTCTGTGCTGTGTAAATCACTGAGGTGAGAATAACAGTGCTGACAACTAAGACAACCTTCCTATTGCAATGGGGTACTATCACTTTGAATAGTGAATGTTTGTCATAGCCTTTCGCTAACAGGGAAATGGAAGAGTTAGCACATAAGAAACATTCCTTTCACAGAGTAAAATATAATGAACCTTCATTCAAGTTACAGATGCCACTTTAAAAAACCATGCAAATAGAAGTGTTTCCTTATGACCAGTTAGGAGCAAAACATTGCTTTTACCTGCTGCTATGCACACATGTAATTCAGAAAGGAAAAAAAGGTAAACTCCCTTAAGAAACAAAAATTGGTTGCAAGTTATAAACTTGTATACTGAAGAACCAGGAGGAAAAGCTCACTAAAGGAAAAAACAGCAGTGCATTTACATTCAAAAACATGTTACTTACTTGTAACATCTGAGTAGTTTATGTGCTTTAGGAAAAAAAACCCTTAACTTGTTCTAGTACTTTTTAAAGTACTGAAATTCATATTTTGTCCAGCAATTTTGTAACAGACACTTGCTTTTTTGTAGAATAAGAAACAAAGGCATTTCCCACAACATAATTTAATATCAAAATAGTTGCCATGTCAACCAAATAAATGCAAAGCAATTTGCCTATATTACTTGAAATATTGCATTCCATTTCCAACAAGTTGAAATACAAAATGCACAGTTACAACATTATTTCATATTGCCTATATTAAATCCTCACTTCATTTTCCACCTAGAACAGTATCGTGTCCTTACAGCACTATCATTAAAATCAGCCATTACAGATCTAACATAAGATTAGAAAACCGTCACACAATTTACTTCTCTGGAAATAAAACTATCACTTTGATTTAACTCCCTGTACGTAATCAGAACTGGGTACTATGGGTCACAGAAGGGCAAATCTTACCAGCAAATGTGCCTTCCATAGAATCTTAGATTCCTCCTGAAATGCCAGAAGAGCAGGTACTTCCACAAAAAGTCTCCACGCTGCACTTGTCCCAACTAACAGTCAGGCAACAGCTGCTCAGTTTAAAGCTACGAACTGTGGCAAAATGCATAACTGACATGCCTTGTGTAAGCCATGAAGAAGACATGCATTTGGCTGGCTCACTGAAAGGTCAGGTTTCCCACCTCCCCAGATAAAAGCTGAAACACTAGGATTCAAATGGAAGGAAGTTTAGAAATTAAGGATGAGCATACATCCTGCTAAGACTAAAAGCATTTGATTTTGACAGCAGTGTTATAAACAAAAGTGATTTTAATTCTGCTGGATTTTTGTCTTTAAATATATTAAAAAATAAGTTACCCTACACTCAGGCTTTTGTACAAGTTATATTTATATCAATGTTGTTTAAACAGGCCAAAAGTAATAAATGGAATTATTTTGTTTTAGGAAACTTCATCTGAAGCATTACAAAAACCACAATGTGTGTTTCTTTATTAGCAAATGCCCTACCTTTCTAGCTATTATGCTCCCTGCACTAACAGCTCTAGTAAAAGGAAACAGCATTAGCTTTAATGGGACAAACAGCTATGACTTAGGCAACCATCCAAAAAAGTTTCTTTGAGAGGCGAAGTAGAGGAAAACCTCCCTGAGGCTTCCAGAAATGTGATTAACCATGAAGAAATTGCAAATAGGGGGGATTTAAAACACAGCATAGCCCTCAGATTGCATCTATGTTCAGAAAGTAAGTAGAAACCACAGTCAGTACCTGGCTCTGACACTTCTATCACTTCTTTTCTTCATTCTAACCTTACCCTTGCCTACACACAGTTTACACCACTTTTACAAGCAGCAGGACTACATCACTAAAAAGTTAGTTATGAAATTTGCTAGAGTACACAACATTGAAAACCAATATGCTGCCACAAGAAAGCTTTCTCCATTTCCCCAGGAAGTCTGAGAGAGATCTGTGCAGAACTGGAATGCGAGCAGTACACTCAGAGACACTTTGTTTATACGGTGAATATACGTCTTGTCTGAAAAATCTCTACAGAAGGAACGACCATGGGACCTGGCCAACACACCATTATTTTTTCATTGACAACACAGGCATATTCTTTCTTAATTGGAAGAATGACAATTTAGTGTTGTTTTCAACTTCCAGCTGGAAACTAGGACACTTAGATTTTCAAAAAATTCATGTCAAATATAATAACATAAGGATGCCCAAGGAGATGTAATAGAAAAATTTTAAATCAATTTTATTTCTAAATACACATTTTATTAATGATATCTCACTATAAATATACAAAATGAACCATCAAATTAAACATTTCTCATCCTTATACGGTCAACACTAAAGTACTTTTCACTCCTTGTAAAAGGAAATATTTGAAAACCCAAATTAAAAAAACCAAATCTTTGATCTGCTAAGTAAACTGTACAGTATTTCTTAGAATTTATCCCAAAAAATTGTGTCTGGAAAGAAATAAAACAGCATCATCCTACAAAACTTGATTTTCTCTCTACTTTGTTTCCCAAAACCAAAGCTTCAAGAGATGACTTTTGAGTTATCTTGTTGCTTGAGTCCTTGGCGTTTTCTACTCATGATTGACATCCTAACATAAACATACTGAAAAACTTCCATTCTACACTTTAAAAGTTCCCATGGACACTACTTTTACAAGGTCCATTCAAACAAATGTTCAGACCTTTGAAATAATAAACAATAATAAGCAGTTAGGGATTAACTATCTGCACTCAGAATCCCATTTCATTTTCTTCTGAAGAGTAGTTGTCATTGAAAAACAATAAATTTGATTTTAAAACTAACATCACCTTGCACAAATTTCTGCTCTCTCTGCCTTCATCCACAGACATCAGACACATCCACAGACATCCCTGTCTTTTATTACCTTCCTCACAACAAACCTCTAACAGCACAGACTCATTCTATGTATTTGAACTCTTTTTTATATCTTGGGGTGGAAAGAACAGCTACAGACCACCAACAAAAATACTGCTATAAGCTGAGAATCAGATACACAGGTTAAAGGATCAACAGCATACCAAAAATGTCACACAGTATTATTGGAGCCAAAATCTATATAAAATCAGCTGAAACTCAGTTCTGTTTCTTAATGGCTTAGCCCTGTACACAGGTTAGGCTATCCAGACCCATACAGACATGTACCTGAAGTATGATATCTATTACAGCCAAAGGTGCAATTTTATAGATGAAAATGTTTTAATGTCTTTTAATAAGATTACTTACACTGGTTACCTTCAACCTTCTGCCTATTTCAATTATGTGTCTATCTTGCAGTAATATGCCTTACTGACCCTGGAAAGAGGACTGTAAGCACAAGATAAGCGATACCGGCAGAATTTCAATCTTTGTGCCTATAATGTATTAAACATGTTGGATTGAGGTAAGTTCTTGTTAAATTAATGTTGTCAAAGATCCTTGTGAAGTCCTCCCACTACTCTTGGTGTGACCAATCTGGCTGCAACCAGGCCTGGCCAGGAGGTGGCAGGTCCATGAGACTGACCTCAGTGATCTTTCCCTTCTGCCAGTTTGCAGGGACAATCACTGTAGCCAGATCCAGATGGTCCCACGTGTTCCTAAACTTACAGCTGTCCTCCAAAATCTTTCTCCTTCTTCCTGATGTCTCAGCCTTGATCTGTGCTTCCTGCCGTGTCACTCTTCTCTCTGTTCCTAACCAGATGATCTGCACTTGTTCCTGCTCTTCCCGACTTGCATCCTGGAGGCAACACAGCAGGCATGAAATCCTTGCTGCCTGACTCACACCCTTGCCTCAGCCACATTATCTACATGCAGACTGACCTGTCTCCAGTATCTGATTTCCCCACCTATAGGGCATTGCCTGATACATCTTACCACAGACTAATGTGTCAACCTAAGACACATTTTGTCTTTGCAGGTCTTAATTTCAGCTCGTTTGGTTTTATCTCTCATTCTAGATGGTCTTAACCTTTGGGCACATACAGACACATACACATATGCACACACAAAACCCACCAGCTAAATTAAGCTGGCCTTTCTAAATCTATGTACATCAAGCTTGTTATCACCCATGACTCTGATATGCAGATATCAGACAACTGCCCCAACTTCAGGAATCCTGGAATTTTCTCAATATTATAACAATATACTTTGTGCAAAAGGTACAAGAAATAGCAGTGGGAAAAGCCACGGAGACTTGGGTACCTGTTTGCTGCACAGTCTTACAGATGGCAAAGTCTGATTACAAAAAAGGGTAATCACTAAATTCAGTGGGATGAATGAAGCAGGTTTTCTTAAGATCAGTGCAGTCTGCCTCCACATTCATTACAAATTAGTTTCCTTACGTTCTTGGTCAAAAGCTGCTATTGTTTGTCTAACAAGTCCTGTCAAGCTTTCTTGGGAAGATGTAGTCCGATTTGTATCACAGAGTTTTGTATCAGACTCATCCATTTTAGAAGACACTAAAGTGAAAAAGTACTGATACAGAATGTTTGCAGTCTCCTCCATCTTCAGGCAAATCTTTCTAACTTGCCTTTCCTTTATCTTAGATTGCAAACAGAATTAAATTGGGGTGAGGGGAAGAGTATATGTTTCTTTCAAATGATAACTGTCAAATGTAAAGTACAAACACTTTCACATACTCTAGTTCTCTCTTCAGGAAGAAATTTTTTTTTCATAAAATTGTCAACACCATATGAACTAGGACAATGACTGGCCCTTCAAATATGATTCCAGTGAAAGTTCTGGCCCATTCACAACTATGAGCAAATTTCTGTAACAATCAATTTGTAAGAAACAGAACAGGCTGAGAAGCAGGATTTCCTTTCTACAGGCAAAAAACAAGGCTTCAATCCAAATCCCACTGAAAGACATGCTTAAAATTTTTTCTAAACAAAATCTCTGAGTTACATACAGCAGTATTAAAGCAGAGCAGCCTAAATGTCTTCAGTGCTCATATGTGAAAATTATGTTCTCTGTAGCAACAGAGATGCTGACAAGGATGTGAATGTCACTGACCTCACAGCTGTGGGAACTTCAGGCATCTGTGGTTCCCGGGAGTCCACTCTCAGACTGTCCCTGTGCTACCGGGACCGGAGTGGCAGCCCCTCAGTCGGGAGCCTGACAGCTCTGTGAGCCATCTGAGAGCAGGGCTTGCAGGCACCCTGCTCCAGGCCCAAGACGTGACTCTCCTACACAGCATGCCCTACATGAGTTTTTGAAAACTCCCAGTCTCAGATCCACGTGACTGGGAATTCTAGCTTAGAAGGTCTGGTATGTTTGGAAGCCTTCTGTGGAACTAACAACACTGGCTGATCTGCCCACAAAACCATCCAAGCCCTGGGGACTCAGAGCACTTAAGGTCCTTAGCTACCAAGCAAAACCTTAGAAAGTATTCCCTGGAGTTGGACTGCTTGGGATTGCAAGGTTCATAGCTCAGGTCACTAAGTAACCCCTGAAGGACTGAACACAAAGAACTTACAAAGTGCTTGGTACCAGGGAGAGCAAACACAGAAGGCTATCCCAGTTTTATGGGATGCTGTTTTCAGGATCCCTGTTTCTTGGGCCGATGTTGCATAAAATCCCTAATTAAAGACAGTAACAATTTTTTGGGAAGTCTTCCTTTTGAATCGTGAAGGCACTCCCCATTAAAGTAATGGGCTCCTCTTTAACACACTGTGCAAGAAAGTGCTGAACTTTGTCTACAAAAATTGCAAACATTTTGAAAGAAAAGTAGTGGAATGCTGTCTTATCCAGAAAAGGTTCTCCAAACACAAATTCAAAGCCCTTGAGATCTTTTCAAAACTTCATGATATAGACTGGTTCTATTAAACAAATTTACTTCTGCTTTGGAAGCCTTTTAAGAACTGTCTTGAAAATCATGTGAAGCGCAGTAATATTTATTCTTCAGCTGAGAGCCAATTTGGAGTTACAGTGTCTGTCTTCTCAAGAAGTCATTACATGTGACAGAGCCCTACTTTCATGGAAAGTCAGCATTCCTGCTGACTGCAGGTGTAGAATTAATTTATTTTGCTTTGCTTGCACACACAGCTTTTACTTTATCTATTAAACTCTCTTCAACTGAATTTTTCAATGAATTTTTGCACTGTTACCTTTCTGATTCTCTTCCCATCTCATTGTAGGGGAGTGAGTGGCAGCAAGGTGCTACCTACCTGGGTTAAACAACAACAGCTATTAAAGCACAGCAGGACCAATATATTCCCTTTTCAATGCCTCCAAACAACTACTGAGTGAAATGTTCCCATGACATTCTGTATCCTGTGATAAATCCTCCACTGTATTTGATGACAGAGTTATTGATGCAAATTAAAATTTCTCAGGTTTAGATAAGGTTAACTTGTTGAAGTTAAATCCAGATATACAGAGGATGCTGGACAGATGAAAATAACCTTATTTTCAATCTGTATGGATAGGACGATTTCTCAAAAGGTACACACCCATGAATGATGACCAGAGCTCTGAATTCAGAATACAATTGGGTTTCTTGCTAATGCAAATGACTCAGTCACATCACCAGGTAACCCTCCATATAAATGCTTTTAGAGAGGACTCTTACAACTTCTCAGATAGAATACATCATCACAATATAAATGAACAGGAAGCTTCCACATCCAGAAAATTTCAATACCCTAAAGCTGCAGCACACCTCTTACTCACCAGAGACCAGCAGAGTAAATCATGCCTAGACCACTACAGTAAATCCAGTCTCTACTATCTACACAGGCTATCAGTGGAACTACAAACCAAGTTCAAAATCTTGGCTTTTTTTAAAGTGTCTTGCAATCTTTGCCTCAGAATCCAACAACAAACACCATGTAATATTGTCACCATAGATACCCCCAAACCAGTGAAAAGTGTGTTGGTACATGGAGTACACAGAGCACACATGTGCACTCACTAGCTCAGGCTCCATAAAAAGATGTAGCCATATCTCAGTTCTGAAACATATGGCTCAGTCCTTCTAACCTCGCTTTCTGAGCTGTCGCAGGAATGTCCCTCTTTATTTTTCTAAAGCACTCATCTCCCCAGAACAAATAAAATCCAACCATACCAAAATTGGGCACTACACTGTACATATCTGTCTCTCACAGACAATGACAGTATGTGAAACTTAGTAATGTTGCTTAAGGTGCTACTGAAATTCATACACATACAAGTTTGCCACCTGTACCTGTTATTCCTAGAATATTTTAGTGCCTCTCCCTGCCCTTTGATTCACCTAGAGAGAAACAAATTAAAACAAGAAAGGGCCACTTTTTGGGATAAAAATAAGACATCCATATATGACCATAAACTATACCATTATTTGTCTGTTAAAAATGAAGTCAGTATCTGCGCTAGTTAAAGAACCACAGTGATTCTGCACTTATTTTGTCCTATTCCTGTAAGATTTTGGGCAATCCATAGTATCCACATGCATCACTTCTACCATGGTATGACTGAGATAGTACATCCTTTTGTTATGTTTTATCAGATGATGATAAATCTCCAAACACTTAAGTAATTTATGAAATATTCTAGGCATAACTTAAAAATTAATCAATTATGTAAGTACTGTTCTGTACAAAACCATATTTTAAAGCACAGAATTTGTACTGAGAAGGCTTTGTTTAACTTCCAAAAGTGACTAAACTAAATCACATTAAGGATATTATTATATACAAAGATGATCAGCATAGAAGTGTAGTATGCAACACCCATTTTCCAACAGGCACCTTCCATTTAGACAATACTCATATTATTTGAATATATCCAATTCTACAAAGATGATGGACCCAGGAGAAGACCAACAACAAATCAGTAATGAAGCATACATGCTTCACAACACAGTGCTATGCTGACAGCTACTTGTATAATGACAACAGTAATAACCAAGTAGAGCATACACTCCTTTCTCTAGTTCTGAACCAAGTCAGCCCATGAGCGGAAGCACTTGGTAAATGAGAAACACTACACATAGGAACACCCTAAAAAGAACAGCTTAGGCATTGAATTTGGATGCAGGCAGAAAAGATTCCAACAAGAAAAAAAATCTAAAAGGTGTTTGTTTTGTAATAGGATTCTTTTTCAGTTTAGCTGCATTTTTACTTTATTAAACTAAGATACCTATTCATTATGACACATAGTGACTGCAAAGGAAAATATTTAAAAACATAAAACCTTTTTTATCTGTTCATGAATGAGTATATTAACTACAGAATACTATACAGTATTAATAATTTTGCAACTCATCCTATACTTGAAGTGGACAGAAATTAAAAAAAAAGTTCCTTACCTTTAAGCATAGTTCTTCCAGTTGATCCTCCAAAGATATTTAAAAGACCACTTCTTGCTCCTAATGATGTAGTTGCTTCTAGTAAAGCACCAGTTATATAGTTAGAGAGTGTAGTCCTCTGTAAAGTGGCACGATATTGACAATAAGCACCTGTTACACACGGTTTTACACAAAAACCATCTCCTTTGTATATACACTCTGTAACAGATGTTGGGAGCTTTCTCAGAAGATGAGGAATATATTCAAAAATATCTTCTGCTCCTTCCTCTTCCTCTCTCACTTCACTGAAGATCTGTGGAGAATACAAAAGCACAGACTGTTACTTCATTGCTTAGGATAACACACTGAATATAAAACAATTCAAAATGTGAAGCTGAACTTCTTGTGAAGTTCAACGACCTGCAATATCTACTTATTCAAAACTGGTTTGTTAGGATTTTGGGTTAGGCTCCCAAAGAGGATATTTAAGTAAGAAGTAATTCTGGCTTTCAATCTATGTTTAAAAGCTTTCTAAAGATAACCATTAGCCGAAAAAAACCCACCTCAATATACCTAACCAACATTTAAAATACAGAATATGCACAAAATTGTTTATAATACTATTATATCTGTTGAAATTCCAGAAAATCTTTGAGATACCAGTAGCAGAAAAAACAGATCAACTCTGAGTTGGTACTTTTTTCTTGTTGAGTGGGTGGGGTTTTGCAAACAGAAATGGTTTTAATCCCTCTGAACCCTCTTTCAAAATGTTCCGGTGTCACATTTATTGCATTACTTCCAGCCTACGCACAGGTCCTCTATCTTATATTGGTTTAGTACTCTTTTTCCAATATTTGTGATAACACACTAATGAACTTCAGCCTGTGGCTTAGCAACTAAGTAATGTTTGCTTATTTAAAAGAGTCTAATAATCAAAGCAAGAATCTGGAAGAAATCTCTTCATTTAGTATACAAGGGGAGACTTGATTCTTTGCATTCTTGCATGCTGACTTACTGATTAACATTAATAATTTGTTTCAATGATCTTTGCCTCTTAATTACAAAGTGTAAACTAAAAATTAACACAGGGAAAGGTCGGTATAACTGTCACCAGGACAGGTGCTGAGAAAATTTCCATGAGGTTGTTCCCCCTCAGTCTTAGATGTGCAGAAGAAACAAGCTGATGACTTCCTGACAGTTTTCTTCAATTAACGCCTTGTGTCTTGTTGCCATCCTTTCCCACACATAAACAAGACACAGCTTATGCATCAACATGGATAGTGTAGCCAGTCCTACAAAGCAAACACACATGTGCTCAGTCAAACAGTAAGAAAATGTTTGCACAGCCTGTGCAGGCCACATGTCAGAGGCACCAGCACCCTGCCCACAGCACACACAGGTGCCCAGCCACGGACCCAGGGAGGGAAGCGGCTCCCGGTACAGGGATCTCGCACCTCTCCACTTCTGCCCCGAGACTGGCATGCACCCTGCCCTGTAAGGGAGGAGGGATCCAACTCCCTGCTCCATGAGGAATCTGGCCCTCCACTAACAGAAGAGGTGAGCAGTGATGTGGTTCTTTTCGTCTGTGTAAACAAACTGCAGAAAATCAAATACAACCCAATACATTAAGCAGATATTTGCTATCTTAGCTTTAATTTTTGTAATAACCAGGTTTAGGGGAAAACGGCAAAATTTTAATTAAAAATATAATAATTTATTAACTAGCAATGCTATTTAATGATCTGAAAAAGAACAATGACATATTTATGAACACAAAAAAAAGAAACTTTCACATGTTGACTATGGTTATATATAAAACTCAATTCCATTAAAAGATAGCTTCTGTGATGTACTACACCATGATGCACTACACTGTTCAAGAACTAAACTACAGCATGAAATGCTGTGGCATCTATTTTTTTTCCCCTCTCCCTTCAGATTTTCCAAAATCTGGTTGGTCTGAGGTTTCTAGAAATATTACACCCTGCATCTTTATCTTATTTACTTTGCTATCTGGCAGTTTTATGGACTTTCAGACTGCCAGTACAGACACACCATCACCTTAATTCAGAAAGAAAATGTGCTCTTAAAGCATGCCTTACCTGGACGGGATGTGTGTAGACCTTTTATTCAGCTAACAGTCTGCAAGTACCTTTTCAAAAGGTGTACTGTGAAATAATAAACTTTTGGACTACAAGTGTGTCACACACAGCAGACACAATTAGTCTTTTTAGATTGTTGAAAAAATATTTAGTTAATGAATATAATTTAACTTCTCAAAACTGCAGTTACCATCCAAAATATTTTTAAAATTGGGTTCTGCAACTTATAAAGGGCATGTTCTGTTGCCTACACAACTAAAATTTCTTTCAGCTGCCAAAGCAAAGAAACTATTTGTTGACAGAAATAGGCGACAGTGTTTTGCTGGAGAGATTATACATAGAATAATGGTGTTAATCTCTTCTGTGTAAAGTAGACTTCGGGGCACTAGCCGTCTCCTAAGACTTTGCACATCACATAATATTTTCAAATTCTGCTTGTTTTGATGTGTTAAAGTTCTGAGCGTGTTACCTCTGCTGCACACAGATGAGGTTACAAAAAAATACAGACTTACAGTGTGTATAGTTATCAGCTTGTGAAAAGAACTGAAACAATCAGAATAGCCCTCAGATAACTGATAGGGGAAACCACCTTTCAGAGAGATTGCATCAGACAATTGGGGAAACTTAATCTTGCCTGGGAGACAAAGAAGTTTATTCCAAGCCAGGGTTTCCAGTTCATCCTGGCAGAATCCAGATCCTATTGATCCGTACCACTACCAAAGAATGAACAGTGTAATTAAAAATGAATGTGAACCAAAAAGAGTAAAATGCAGCACTAAACTGAAAGCTACCTATCAGAAAACAAAGCCTCACTTTTGCCTTGCATATAAAATTAAAGATCTCAAAACCACCTGCAGTCTGATGTTGCCATGTCTCACTTACTGCATATAAAGCAGTAACTCAAAAGAAGCTCAGGACAGAATCTGACTCTCAAAGCGTTGCAATATTAAACATTCTGTAATGAACACACAACACTCTTAAAATAAGAAACAAGACAAAACAGGAAACTCCATATACTAATACACCAGTATTCCAATAAAAGTATACTATGGCTTCAATAGGTTTTTAATTTCGTCTCTTTTTAAAGGAGATTTTAATAGAAAATAAAAGGAAAATAAAAATTACTTGCAACATACAATATTTCTGATTTATACAGGAGAAAACTGTCCTCCAACTCAAAAATGAAAATTAGCATTAAAATAAAGATTCAATTCAGACAGAATTCCATCCTTCCAGCTTTATAACCGAGCTCATATTTGGAAAATGCATGGAAACAAAATAGATTATTCAGCTCTTAATAATGTATGCAATAAATCATCAAAACTTTACTTTTAAAAGCCCCTCTGTTTTGTTTCCAGTAACTTAAAATGGTATCTGCAAGTTAACTTATTGATAACCTTCAGGCAATAAAGCTTTCTTACAGTGACAAGATATATTTTGTCAAGATATTAAAAATATCCTTAAAAATAACTATAAGAACAAGCAACTTATGCTAGCCTTGAAGCGATTCCTTATATTTCTCTTGCAATCTTTTTTTTTCTGTTTAATAATCACGCAATTGCAAATTGCAATATGTCCTTTTCTCCACAACATTACTATAAGCTTTACTGTGTAGGAATGACGGAAACCTAAACACCACAGCTATTTATTGCCCAGTTTATGACACATACTCCCCCAAAATGTAGCTGGAGCTCATGGGTTTTGCTGTACTGGAAATATCAGATATAATTTTTTACTTAAACTTACACGCCTCTTACTGTAGTCTTTTCTTCTGTTTCACTTCATATTTTTTTCTGACTCAGGTATTTAGCTTAGAACTTGAAGGCATGTTATCATATTGCCAAACATCTAGCAGCTGCTGTGCTTTTGAAACCCAGAAACTGGAATTATGAACAGACTAAAAGTGTCCTATTATTAGGCAGCTGGTTTAATTACTCTAGCTTTATTAAAATAACAAAGAATATGTGTACCAAATAATTTCATTGCAAAGAATAATCATGAAAAATTATGCTTATTACTACTACACCATAAAAATGTGAGAAAATAGGGTGTAATGGGGTTTCAATAATTCACTGCATCTGTCCAAACATTCTCTAAACACATCTATCAAGATATCCTGAATGATCAAGGTGATATATTGAAATGTAGAAGGTGTGTGCATGTGTTCAGTTGGTATGACACATTTCAGTGTGATTTCCTGGCTGTTCACCTACAGAGCATTTCTGTGATGGAGGGCTGCTGACAGCAGCCTGCCTTCATTTGTTGCATGCTTTTAAAGCATTTTTAAATGCCTGTAAGCCATAACAGTGTATACACAAGTAGTAACTCTCAGGACAGTATGTGCTGAAGATCATTCAAATATCACCTTTGTAAACACAAATGTTTTACAGAACAAGCCTAAACACAATTAACAGCACAGGAAATGCTCTTTTCAAATTTGTTCTGCTCCAAGAAAAATTGCAGTAAAATGAGGAAACACTGATAATGATTTTTCATTTTGACCCTGCAGACGTTTCAGAAGAAAACCCTTACTAATATTGATCAAATGAAGGTAACCATGATCCCTTGCAAGTCATGACCAAGGGCCATTCCAAGTGCTTTTACATGTATTTATTCTACCATTTAATTTGGATATCTATAGCATGGAACACAAACACAGTCTGCTGTGAAAAAAAACACAAAAAACATCTTTGGCAAAAACTAATATGCAAAGTGAGTTTGGGTGAATGAGGCATTAATGCACAATTAGTCAATATTTTGGTTTTATGTCTTCCAAAATGGTACTCCAGCATAACACTTTGGAGCATATATTAGTAAAAATGTAAAAATAGGTAATGCTGATAGTTAATTTTCTGAAGTACACTGGATTTTCTCAGCTTTATCTCATACAGGTTATGACCATACCCCCACTGATCAGTTCATAACGTTTCAAGATCATTGATAAAGTAAAAATATTTAATTCAAAGTCTTTCTCAAATATTAATATCTTATAACAATTTCTGATTATGCATCAATTATAAGAACTGAAATACATTAAACACTGAATGCATTTTTTTGTTATCCCTAGAATAGTGTATATGTTTGTCTTTCTTCCTCCTGTGTACGTGACATTCTCAGAAGGATATGCCAGAGCCCATATCTCAAAGAGTTGTGCAGGTTGTTCAAAGGTAAGGGATTTAACTGTGTTTTAGAAAGAGGATGCTGTGAACAGTTGAAAGATCTGTTCTGTCAGGACTGTTCCTTAGCTCTGTACACTGGCAAGTCTTGTTCACTTCAGCAGTCAAATAGGTGAGGTCTTCAGAAATCCTTTCAAGAAATTGGACATTTTGGTAAGTGTTTTTCAGTGTTTGGAGTACTAAAGCCAGACATTTGGACTGTTAGAACATTATCTTCTTGGTGGTACTCAGCAGCCTGTAACCAAATATGCACACACCAGAACAGCTAGTGAAATTTTTGGCTGTGTCTCTTACTGGGTTCTGGTATTTTACAAGAACTAGTAGGGCAAGGTTTATGAATAAAACCTGTGGTCAATTAAATTCCATTCCCAACTTATTATTCAAGAGGATGTGGACGAATACAAATACTCAACTGTAAGCTTTTCTAAATTGTAGTACCACTGAAACTTGTGAGAAACTGACGACTGTCCAGCCCAGCAGGAGATGAAACACCACTCTCATTCCAAATCCAAAATAGCACTGTAACAGCTACTAAGAGGAAAGCTCTGCCTTACCTGAAACCAGGACAACTACCTCTCCCAAGCTTCTCTGATCTGCTGTTCGTCATGACACTCTATTGCAGTTTCTCCCATGAAAACAACTATCAGGCAGTTTTGCAAGTTGGCATCACACAAATTCCCACAGATCCTCTCCCAGCATCTCATGGTCCAACATTTTTGGGTAACAGGCCACATTCTCAAAGTACGAACAGCCATCCCAGATTAAAATAAAATACAATCAAATAAAGGATTACATATTATGGTGCCTTTCTTCATACTCAACATCTTTTGGAGATGTATTTGAACGCCACCCTTCAGGTGGCTTTGCAAGCCAACAACTGCCCTGTCAAGCAGACCTGACAGCAGATTCAGCAATGGCACTTGCCACCTGTCCTGCCTGCAGCTTTACCAACAGGAGAACAAGAACTATCAACACCTGAAGATTTTGCTAAAAAACAGCCATTTGGTGCAGATTTGCATTTGTGCTCAAGAAATAGCAGTAAAGGGCTGTTTTGTCACCTAATCAGCAAGAAAGATGGAGCTACGAACATATATTCACAGGGAAATATATGCAATACAGCAAAAACTGAAAGAATGGCAGGAATTAACAGTGTTGTCTATATCTTAATTTGCTCATATCTTGCTCTCTATGAATTTTCACATGGTACTTAAATGTAATAACTTGCCTGCAGAGACGATCATTTTTGCAATGGAAAAGTTCCTTAAAATATCACTAGACTGCTGAAAGACTGTTCTGTATCTAAAAAAACTTCCTAGAAAATAAGAGGATACAATGCCATGATATAATCTGATGTGTATTTCATAACATATGAGGAATGCTGTGTTGTCCTGGGGAGTGGGGGGCAGAGGCAGGAAGAAAGTGTTCCTCAAAATACGCACTCACAGTAATCAGTACCACTACAGTTTTGCTCAGTACTTGACAAATGTGCTATTTACTATAACGCATGTGCAGGGTGGTGTTACTCACAGGTGTTGTTCATCTTTTGTCTGGGACACTACAAAGAAGAAAAACAGGAACTGCTTTGAGAATGCAAAAACAGCAAGGTTTGCTGCAGCAGTACTCTGCATCATTTGCAATTGCAGCAGTGAGTAAAAGCAAACACCATACTTTTTGCCCTCATTTCCCAGGAACTGGTGAGGGGTGGGTGAAGTGGACATGATGCTAAGATACAGCCTAGCATATACTATCACTTTCTCCTTACAGTAAGAATAAATCTCCCAGTTCAAACAGAAGTTGCCCTCCCTGGGGTAGGGGGTATAGAGCTGGCAGAGGAGGTGCGTGCATTTGCATCTAGTCCCCTTACACCTCTGAAGGAAAGAACACAACACAGGAAAGAAATGAAGGTCTTTAGGTATCTCTTCATCATAGGAGTCAATGCTTGTTCCAGCATATTCACACAGCTTTTCTAATGTCCAATGATACAGTCACTGTGGGAGACACATATTTTCCTTTTCACAAATGATCTTCAGGTTCTAGTAATTTAGAAGAAACACTGTGGTGACCTGTCCACTGTGGATACCCCTCCAGCACCTGTCTTGCCAGTATCCTTTCTGCAATGTCTGCTCTCAAAAACCTTTCCAACTTTTGTGCACTCTTCAAGGATGAGGAAGATGAAAATAGAATGTCAGGGCAGGCAACAGTACCGTGCTACAGAGCAACAATGCTCACTTAACAGCAAGTTTTGTTGAGTATTCAGCTCTACATAGTAAGTTGTAACTGGGCAACATGGCACAGAGCAGCAGAGGACACACGGAAAACAGATGAGTTGACCCTGGGAACATGGAAATCAGTGTCAATGGCAGCTGGAAGACTGCCAAAAGAGTGATCAAACACAGATGTGCCCAAACACTAATATTCATTAAGTGATGTTCTGTGAACTTTCTACAGTTTCGACTGCAATTACAAAATGTGCACTACTTTACCAGCCAATATTTCTTATGAATTGCATCCTGTTAAGGATAATTTCAAGAACAGATACAGAATTGAATGAGGATCAAACTATCTTGCACAAGCAATCCTTAAATATAGTTCAATATTCTTCAGAAATATTATCAGCCGTCCTCATTCAGTTCTGGTATCTGACAAGTGTCATTAGTGGAGAATTTTTTTCATTTGTTATCACCAGGAAATGATGAAGCAGTGTTTAAAAAAATTAATTTGAGATTTGTATTTGTGACCAGAAATTGTAAAACCAGGTCCAAGCTTCCAATAAGTCATAATTTTTACTTTTGATAACACTTGGTTGCTATTATTTATTTTCCATTTCTGCAAGGTAACGGTATTAAATAGCCCTTTCCAAAGCAAAGATGGATTTCACAGATCTAGAAGACAGAAAAATCAGTGTGATCTAATTGGGATACAGATTTAAAACAGTATCTCCACCCAGAGAAAGTCCTGCTTTTCATGGCAGGTATTATACTTTAGATTCAAATAACTACTAAGAAGAATCAATTTAAGATATAAAACAGAAGCTGATAAAAGGCATTAATTAACTATAATTTAAAAGTTTTCTCATAAACACTTCAAATTTCAATTTGATTATGGAGAAAATGAAAGGATGACACTGAACACAACACAGGAGTTCTTCACATCATTTTTCAGCAATGTGCCTTTGCCAGTGAGAGAAATCTCTGTAATCTTAGCCAGAAAAGGCCAAAAATATCACTTTCAGCTGGGTCAGTTATTTATACCTCTGCTTGTAGAAATGTATATGTGAAAAAATATATTGTTATTAATTATTTTATTACTAAATTCACTTGCTAACTTCTTAGTTTTAAATATTTTCAAAATATTTTTCTAGTACTTTTCAACTTACAACTTTTAGCTGCTTACTGTTCTACCCTTGTCAATTCTGCATGTAGCCAGTATTCTTTTTATTTCCTGAGTGATTACTTACTTGCTCCAAATTAAATTACTCTTTTAAATAAACATCTGAGTAATCTCCACCTAGGTAATGCACACCTTGGGATTTTTTTACTGAAAAGCTGCTAGTTTTCCTATCCTGAAATGAGTCATTTCTTTGAATACCTGATCATATGGACTGGAATTTCTTGGGTTATCAGCTTTCAAAAGTACCTAATACGTTTTTAACAAAAAAGTATATGCACCCATACATAGTCACTTTTCAAAAATATATTTTAATAATGACTTTTGATACACCTTACTGATAAAAAAAAGCATTCATATAAAACTTCACAGGTGGGTTCTAAAAAGTATTTAAAACAAGAATATGACTAGCAGGTTGTAATTTTGACTCTGTATTTGATTCAGAAGTTTTACTACAGCTAAATATGTTATCTAAAATAGGCTAATTAGGTTTTAAACTGTCAGAAAGACAAATCATTCACTCAAACAATTTAGATGTTACAATATTAAATGTGTCATGATTAAATAATTTCAGTTCAGGAGAGATGACCATTTTCATTTTAAATTCCTCCTTTCATCATAGGAGAAAGGTCTTTGGTACATCAGACTGTAATGGGATGCTACTATTACAATGGATCGCTGAATCTTCCAAATGCAAGAAAGAAATGGTAAGAAATTCTAACAGAAGCCACTGAAAACTCTATTTAATACATCATCGAAAGCTTGCTTTCGTCAAAGGTAGAAAAAAAAAAACTAATTCAATTGGTTCTCTGAAGGTTTCAAACAGGCATCACGTTTACATTTTTCATTTCTGAAATACTGACATGTGATAAGTGCATTCAAAACAGATGAATACTGAGCACTCAAAGCAGAGGAATTCAACAGCCCTCTTCCCATGTCTTTTTTTTAACTTATTATTCTGCATGTGGAACAATAGCAAGTCTAGACTTTCTCTAAAAAACAAACAAAAACTAGAGACATGCATGAGATACAGGCAGAAATCTGTATGGGTTTATACCTTAGTATCAACTGTATTCTTCCCACTTGAGGAAAGGCTTCCACAGAACTCACACATTTAAAAATAGCTGCATTCCCACTCATGTGAACTGATTATTTAAACAACTTTGAAAGATGAGCTTAGTTGCATATTCCTGAACTATAAACTGACAATAAGGTTTAGGGGTAATGTACAGTACAGAAAAAAACACTTGAGAGATCTGTCAACATGACAATCTTAGAATCAAAAAGAAAAACCTAAAAATTATGGCTGTTGAAGACCATGTCCCACCACCCCTTACATATTTGGTTTCTCATCCTCTTTCTACAGTCTCATCTATTTGTCAAAGTTCACTACAGCTGCTTATGCCAAACTCTGGCCTTATGTGTTCTTTAAAAATATGATGTTAATATGTATACTTATATAACTGATTCAGAAAGCACACAGTCTGTTCCATTCCCATGTCTCTCATATTAAAATTCATAAGATAGCCAGTGGTAAGGGTTAAAGGTTATAGAACTGGCTAATTCTGTTTTTAAACAGTGTGATGCTGCTTCCCTGTGAGTAGAGAAACTGCTCAGAATTCTTTAAGAAGGTCTCAAGCTCAGAGTAAATGTGCCAAAGCTCAGACACAAAGCACATGTAATAAAACTGTCTTTGTAATTATACAATCACTATTATTATTTGTATAAAAAGGGCTCATAATGGGATTTTATTGTACTTTATATTCTGTACTCATATTTAAAGGTGTATCTTTTCAAATCTATTAGTAACAGTTTATAGTTCAGATCTGTAGTCAGAAACGTAAGGATTAAATAAATGTAAAGTGCAACAGGACCTTGCTGTATCCCAAAATATTTTCATTTATAACCAATTTTAACTTATATTACAGTAAAAGATTGGTAGGCAGATTGCTGCAGCTGTAACACTTATGCATCCAACCCATGGCATACAGCTAATAAAAGAGCAAGTTTTCCTTAGCACAGGAAATCTAGTTCTCATTTTCTAATTTTATAGACAGTGAATCCATGCCTATTTGTTTGCTTGTACTTCAGCTGTTGGGTTCATAGGGTCACATGAATAATTATAAGATTATTTTGGATAGTACTTAGGGGCCAGGAAATTCTCAGAGTTTTCATGACTGAATTGTTTGATCGACTTTTAGGTCAGGATACAGAACATGATTTCATGAAACAAACTAACTTTGTTCTATAAAGAGGCATTTTCCACTTTAAGGGTTTTTTTTAAACTACCCAGAAATAGAAAAAGCACAATTCCTTGCCTAAAGTCACAAAAGAATATTGATACTTTGACCTTTGGTTTTAAATTACATGTTTAATCATAATTTACTGATATTTAATAATTTACTGATAAAAAGTGAGTCTTCATCCATCACTGCTCACAATGAACATTTAATAACAACCTTACAAAAAGATAAGAATAAAAAAGGGCTATCTTGTAAATTTTTAGAATGAAAATTTTGGCTAAAACTAAGCAATCACTATAGTCCATCACGATACAATGAAGCAATTTTACTTCTGTTGGTTTCTTGGATCAAGAACATAGTACCTTCAACGTTATTGAACTTCCCTGGTCATCAGCTGCTAAAGAAGACTGTGATGCATCTATAAGTGTAGAAAAGCTAAACATGTGAAGACATAGTGAACAACTAATACACAATGCAGTAGAAATAACTTCCTGATTTCCTTGTTTCCAACTGGGGTGTTCAGCTTCTGCCTCTAAACACCTGTCCTGCAGAACACTCAACATTCAGTTTTCACATCATATTTTTGTTTTATGACACAACTTCAATAATAGATACCTGATATACACAAATAGCCATACTTACATTAAGACAGCTGCATACTGGAATAAAACTGAATCTATGGAAGAAATTGTCACTGAAAGTATTTTTGATTATCATCTGAATCTGCTAAAATGATGAAAGGACAGTAACATTATGATTTAAGTTAAAATTGATGCTGTCTCCAAATGGAGCTTTGGAAGCCAATTCCAAGATCTAATCATGGGGCATTGATTCATTAATTATATTTCCAGTTCAGTTTAAGTTGACTGAGAATCACAAAATAAATATTCTAATGTTTTGCAATTTTCAAAAGTAACTCCTTCATCACATTTAAAACAAACATATTTACCTTAAAAAACCATGTTTTAAGATAATGAGTATGAGTACAAAAGTAGAGAGACTGAACAATGGAGCACATTAGTTCAGTATTTAAACTACAATTTTTAATTGCTGATGAAGTAAGTTTCTGCAGGATCAGAGTATATGTTCTCCTTTCATTTCCCACTGGAGTGGAATGTCACTGGAGGCTTGATTTTCAGAATTTAAGGAATCTGGCTTAAGACCAGATGAACAAAAATATTTTAAATCAACTTTCCTTATTCTCTGGGGATTGTTACAGATTCAGGGACTACAGTTTAGTCATCCATGAGATTTATTTTGCTTTAGCATTAGTTTCAACTAAACTTTGTATATACAACAGCTTCCTTACCAAAATTCATAGCCACTCTGCTCAGTGTAATCATTTTTATAAATTGCAATTATATTACACTGAATTACATGCATAAGTGACCTGTGTGTATTCTTAGCCTCACAAAATGAAGGATAAAACCTACGTTTCTATTACAAGCTTCTTTCATACTACCACACCAGTTCTGAAAACACTTTCACTTCTTTATCTGAAAGTAAATGTGCCAAATTTATGATTCTTTAAACTTCAAAAGCTTCACCTTAGTGAGAAATAGTGTTCTTCAACAGCTTGGGGAGAGCTGAGTACAGATTTGTTTTGAATTAACTGCAGCAAGTTTTCATGTACATAAAAAACTATTCGCGTAATTGAGGGAGAAAAATTTGTAATGGGTTTCAGTTAATTATTAAGCAAAAATGGTTGTTTGCTCTTGTTTTAAATAATTATCATAGAAAGACAAAAAAAAATGTTGAAAGCATAGTATGTTTCCATGAAACTCTAGCAGTAGCTTAACATTTTACTGAAGTCCCAAATACTTCCAATATGACATGTACATTCTTAAGAACTTTAGAGGGCATTTTTGTCACAGCATCATCATTCTGAGAATAAGCAGGAAGACTTGCTCAAACAGCACTACGATAAAAATTTGAGGCGACATCAGGGACAAAAGAAACCCAAAAAAGCAGTACTTTATAAAGATTATATAGATCTAATGGATTTTTACTGAAGTACAGAATAAACGAGCAGAGAAAATTTCCAGGCCCCTATTTTCTCAGAGTCACATCAAGGACAATCTATTCTGTTGAGGGTAAAGTTTATATATGCTTTTTATAACAGAAATCACATCAAATGCCAAATCTACATTAAATATATAAATCTACTGTAATACTGGTGCTGAAAAGGGCAACTCCGTGGTGAAAAACAGTCATTTCCATCTGGGACACGTACTTCTAAAATGTATTTTAAAACTGAGCCTTTATATTCCAGAAGTTACTCTACAAACTTCAGTAACACATCCTTCAACAATGAAATCTGCTTATGAAGATGTAAACATGAAAACAAAATAAAGCAATGATGGAAGTCTAGCTACTTATGAAAAGTTAAGATATAAAGCTTAGGCACAAGTTTGGTTTTTTTAAATGACAGATACAAAAAGACACTGGCTGAGAGTCATGACCCCTCTCTAAATTAATAGAGAGGTAAGAATGAATAAAGATGGCAACAAATACAATTCCATAAACTAAGAATGGTTTTGCTAAGTGCACTTTCAATATGTGTTTCACAAACTAGTGACTGTAATTCAACATTTTGTCTAGTCATTCTTTTTTTTAATCTTCTGACTGGCTGACTGTGCATTTTATTTATTTACTGGGCATTTATGCCGTGGACTTACTAACATATCAGCAACAGCCCATATTCACATGCTACTTAGCAATATGGTTATTTAGCAAAATGTCATATCTTTATAATGCACAACTAGCCTTTTTATCACTGCGTACACACTTTAAAACAGGAACTTTTATCTTCCTATGCCTTTACTCTGCTTCTTGGAGAGTAAGTCCCACAGCCTAATGCTGCCAGACATTATCATACTATGTATGACTTAACATTATTTGTAATGTATCAATCTTTAGTTCCCCTTTGTGTTATGATTTTGTAGCAGCACAAAAAAAAAATTGATATTTGGACCCTTTCCTGGAAACTTCAAAGCTTTGTCATACTATTCCCAGGTCATTTGCTTTGAACATAATAAAGCTAACTAAACTACCAAAGTATCAGAAAAGTAAAACTCCTGCTATTTAAATGAAAGTAAGACAAGTTGTCACAGAGACACAGAGTTTGTGTTCATTAAGTGCAACCATCACAACTTATTAGTATTATTCAACAGAGCTTATGCACAAAAAAGAACAGCATTGTGTTATTTTCTACAAGTAGGTACTTGCATCCCTCGTTAATCAAACTATACAATAAAATGCTTTCACCAAGTCAAAAGCACTGTTCAGTTTAAATTCCTGAAACATACTGCTTTACTTGAAGACTAGTCCAGGACATTTAAACATTAGACAATTTCCAATTTTTTTAGACTATTTAAAAGTACAACATATGTTTGAGAAAAGGAAACAATTCTCTATCATCACTGGTGGGTAGTGTAATTTTAGCTTCACATGCCCATGATGGGAAAATAAGACAAAACAGCATTTTTAGCATTCATAAAAATATACATAATAATCAAATGTCATCCCAACTGAATTTCTATTGAAATGTTTTGTATTGATTACACTGGGTGAAGCAATAGATACAGAAGTTTTTTTTTCATTTATATTCTACTGTATATTCAACAAACAAGTCTTACATATTTCATTTATGATTTCAATATACATTACTAAAAAATACCAAGTGTTTTCTATAAATCTTTGCTGTACATGCAATATTTCTTCATCAAGTCACAGTAAGAGTCAGAAATTCATTGGGGAGGTTTAATACCAACTTCATTAACTGTACCTAAGTATTTTATCAAAACAATAAAGTAAGAAAAAGAAATGCCTCTAATTAGTAATCACATTATTTATAGAGTTAGAACCCAATACTAGGCAAAAAAGTAAACCTTAAAAAGTTTACGTGCTAGAATTCTGTAAGTGGCTTTCAAATCAACTAAACACAATAAGCTAGTAAACACTCACATACAGTATGCCTATTTTAAATAAAAAGGAAACAACACAGACTTTTCAAAATTCCTAATTGTTTACATCTACAGGGTAAGTATTGTCTGAAAATAAAGTTGTTCCAGAAAGAAATATCTTACTTAATAAAGCAAGAATATATTTTTCTCCAGCACTGCATTCTTCTTTCTGACAAAATAAAGCTTTTCTATCATCCTCGCAGTAAGAAAAACTTTATAACATTTTATATTACATGAACCATACCTTTTTTCCTTGGGTTTCACCATATCCATATCAAATCAACTGACAGGAAAAATGACAAAACTCTACAGAGATTGAAACAAGCCAATGCAAGCAGAAAGTGCAGGTTGGCTTTCAGCAACACGAGATGACAGTCTGTTCTCGTCTACAGAGACTGCCTAAGAGCCTGCAGAGAAAAGGAGCGTGTTGCCAAATCTTAATCCCATCGCTGCATTTCACATGGTGCTGCCTCACCTCTGCAGCTCCTACAAGTCTAATTCCCAACAGCCTGTGGAAATTTGTCCTTGTAAAAACTCCATAAGCATTTCAGTGTGATCAGAGACACATAGATAATAAAATCTGATACATTTAATGTTTAATTTTGCAGACCTACTGGAGTTCGTGTTTACATTACTGCAAATGAAATGATGCAATGCTAAATTTATCTGAAAGCACCGCTTTAGACTCCCGGTATTGTATGAATTTATAGAAAAAAAATAACTTACAATGCCAGCTTAAGCAATTTCTAAAATGTATTTATAAATACAGAAAAAAACGTCACTGCATGATGTAAACTCACTGTAAGTAAAAGTAAAATAATTCTTCCCACATTAGATTTCTCATCTTTATACTATTAATACAATTATATTACTGCAGAAAATAAACAGACTAATAGGAAAAAAACTTTGAGACAAGTTATATAAACAGAAGAGGATTACTACTAATTACAGTCCTCTTGAACCAGCTCCCAAGCACACTGCTGATGCTGCCACACTCTGCTCTGCTCTCATGCTGCAGTGTCATTCCTGCTGACCCACCATATTTCTTCACAAGGGGGCACAATTTAGAAAGGAAATGCCTGGTTCACAAGTCATTTCTGTAAGCCTAAAAATTCTAAGGACAACCTTATGCTACTTTAAGAGGGTCACAGAGGAACACAAAGCAGATGAAGAAGAATTTTTGCTAGTGCTGGAACTAAAATAAGTAGCTTTACAAATCCACTTTTTTTGGTGATTAAAGATACATGATGGAGACAACATGGAAGTACTGCAGCAGACTGGGTATTTTGTGGCTTTCCTCAGAAAAGGTCTTTAAAGTGGGTCACACTTCAAATAAACATGAGTAATTCCATATCTGGTAACCTGGGTAACCTAATCTCAGAAGTGGGCCTTGTTACTATTTAGTTAACCCTCAAATACTGCTCTTCAGTAACTTGTCCTGTGGATAAACACTGGTTGAAAAAAAAATTGTAGGTGAGAATAACAAGTTACAGAAGAGAAAAAAAAAATAAGAAGTATGTGATAAAGGTAATGATGAAAAAGGTAAAAGCAGGAAAGCCACGGAGTAGCAGGAGTTTTGAAGAACCACTGAGTAGCAGAAAGTGTGAAGTAAATGTGAGCGTTGCACATCTTCTGAATTCTTTTTAAATAACATGACACACCACTTACTGTCTTGAAGATACCTTCCCTTACAGTTATGGAAACACATAGAAGAAAAAATCCTAAAAGATACGCTAGAGTTGCATGCTAGGATGCTGGGAAAGTAAAAAGCATGCAAAATATCCAACTATTAGTAAAATGTGATAGCTTCATTCAGTATTCTCTTACAAGAATTAGCAACAAGTACATAAAAAAGTCACATGGCAGAGAACATTATGGTTAGATATAATGATTTCTGAAAAAAAAACCCTATAATAAATGTTTTAATATTATTATATTTACTAGGACTATCAATTTTAAATACAGCATCATCTAAGCAAGTAATGCAAAAACAGCAGTCTATACAAAAAAAAAAATATAAATCTTTTTAGCACCCTGTCATTAAACACCCCAAAGATCAGTACATTAGAACCATTTTAAGTATTGTAGGCTCTAGCATTACAATACAGTTTTCTCACCCTTCCAAAACTGAAGCAAGAACAACTTCACATGCATGCTTTCATTGAATAAGACTTCCCAGAATATATATATGGCATACTTTTCTACAGAATCTTTCCTTTCTTTAAAAATAATGTACCACCGCACAACAACTACATGTGAAAGACTTTTCTTTAAAAAAAAAAAATTGTTTAACTCTAATAACTGATCTTCTGGTATTGCCTTGATATTTTAACACGTGCTTTAGTATCCAAATTCCCCTATACCAATTTGCAGTTTGTTTGCTCAGGTGCTGGAAGGCAGAAGAATTATTTTAGTGGTTATATTCAGGAAAAATGTACTTTTGATTGGCAAGCCATGATGACTTTAGGATCTGCTAAAAGTTGGTTCATTGTGCCCATACAGATCTGTGTCTAGAAGACAACCCCTTGGAACTCCCAAGCTTGAAAAGAACAGGGCAAACACTTCTTCTATATACCAAGTTCATTACATCTTTTGGAGACAGAGATGGATCAATTACTTTTGAGCAGAAGGGCAACAGTGAAACAATGCTGCAAGGAGAGTCCATATGAGTAATAAGTGAGAGGGATAGCTGTAGTGTCTTCTTGCCTATTTTATGCCCAATAATGACTGTGCTTCTACACAGAACAACAACATAGGAGGTACACAATCAGCTTTCTTGCTCATGATTAATTCTTGTTGAAATGCATCTGTCAAAATCTACAGTCTTCGATAGAGACGTATCACATAAATATTTAAAGATACCTCTCCTACAGAAAACATTTTGGATACATTTCTAACCATGATGAGGTTTGCAACACAGATTAGCTCCTCAAAGAAATCCCTACCATTATTACACGTGTTTTGAAACTACAAGTCACAAAAACCATCTACTCTCCTTTATTTAGACCTGCCAAATGTTATACTGGAAACAGAGAGAAATATCAAGAGATGTTCTACCTAATATTTAAAAAAATGAACATCTCAGATGACAAGCCTGTTCCTTCACTTCAACAAAATCACTTTCTGCATAACAGGTGGCTCTACTTTTACTGGGAGATTATCAATTAAAAGATGCTCATGTTTACTGTGTTCAGTGGCAGCTTCTACTTTCACTGCAAAGTAGGGGAACCGTTATTGTTCTGAATGAAAAAATGGTAATATAATGAATGAATATGATAAAGTTCAGACAAATAGTTGTAACTGTTTTTCTTAATTACAAGGACATTTATGCCAAGATAAACCTGAAGTTTGCTCGAAGAAATCTGTTGGCATTTAATTTGTAATGCATTGACATTTTCAAATGTGTGGACATTCTAAAGGAGATGATCTCTTAGCAAAATGGTTTTGAAAGAAGATAACTGGAAAAAAAAAAGTTTAAAAATATGCAATGGATTTAGCTAACTAGCTCTGGAATCTGTGGCTTTACCTGTGTATCCTGTGTGCTGCTAAGATTCAGTCTTTCATAGCTACTACTCCACAAATGCTGCAGAAATGTTCTTTGAGAATTCAGAGCAAATGACTTGAGCAAAAGATGGAATTTGAACTGAAAATTCCTAACTCCTGCTATCCATAATAAAATTTTCATTCTAAATGCCTACAACTACATCATTATCCAAAGTGTGAACCCTGATACCATCTAGCACAGAAACTGCTTTCTTCTTTTAAGCTTCTTTAATGTGCAGCATGATCCAGTATGCAAAGAAATACTTCAAGACAGCCAATCCGTTCTTGGCAGTCCCAACAAAACAAAAATCTAACAGATTTATTCAAATACAATTTAAGTGCACTTCTGGCAGATAAACAATGAAATTCTCTCTCCTCTTTGGGGACTTAGGGTTTGTGTAGAAAAACATAACACTATCTACATTCCATGTATAGTCTGGTAATGCTCTCTATCAGTTGAATTTAAGATCATCATGTCCCTATGGTCTGGAACATACTCTTTTTACACAAGTAGGCTTGTCAATCTAACTTAACCGACAGCACTCTGAAGCGTGTCCCTGCACATACATGAACACACACGCAGAAAAAGGAGGAAGACAGAGGAGGCAGCTGACAAGTCTACATTCATTTAAGTTGTCAGTTCTGAGTTGTTTCTAAGCTCTCATCAGGAACCCCAATGTCATGTGAAGGACATGAGGTAAGTATTGATGTGACTAAAACAGCACTCAGACACAGTAAGACATGCTTGCTCTCTTCATCTTAGCACAGTGTCAGCAAGAAAACCAAATGCTTCTCCTGTCAAATACACTTTTCATGCATTTTTCCATGTCATAACATATGGACCTAATAGCAATTACAACAGGTTCCATTCATCATCCAACAGTTGAACAACAGTGTTCCCTCCAACCCACATCAACAGCTTTTTTGGGGATTGTTGTTCTTTCAGTCAAAGGAAGAAAAGCAATGTTTTCTCAAGAATGTCAAGGCATTTTAGGTAAACAAACCACTATAAAATGTCTGAGGGATGAGAGTTTAGAGTTTACTGTGCCAGCACGATTCATAAATGGTGCAACATGTTTTCAGAGAAGGTGACATTGTCCCCAGCTGCAGGATTTTCTGGACAAAAAGGTGAAGGTACTCTATTACTCAGCTTTGTTTTCCTTCCAAAGAGAACAATCCATCTCTGCAGAAGACTGACTATGTGACCTCTTAATTAAGAGTCGTCAATTCTAACATAGCTTTAATTTCACAGTGGCTTTCTTCAACATTGCAAATAGCAGAAACTTTATGCTATGGAAAAGAGATAAACTCCATATTTCCTATGAATCTTTAAATACATAACTCATTAGCTTTCTGCTTCTCTATCTGAATGGAACTGGAAGGACCAGATATTTGCAAGGAATTGTACTACAGTATTCAGCCTGAGAAAGGAAAAAAAATAAGACAACGGCCAACATATTCCCTTTGGTCTGCATGCCAAGTCTGTCTCAAAGCAGAAAACCCCTGATGCAGAACTCTGGTGTTACAACTTTTCTCACATACCTTCAATGAATTTGTCTGTGTAGGTTTGTCCCAAAGGGCTTTAGTTTTTTCAAACATTTTGGAACCTGTGTCCATACCAAGACATGCATTTGCAATACATTTTAAACACCCCGGTCCTTTCACTGAGAAAGTGTGAGCTGTATTTTGAGCTCCAGTAAATTACGCTTTTCATCACAAATATTCTGTATGATTTGATCCAAACCATCCCTGGAAAGCTTCTCCTTGGTGAAAGGAGAAAAACATTCCCATGAAAAATCATTTCCTCCAGGAACATACATGGGAACTCTCCTGCACATAAAATTACAGCAGTAAAGAAGGACGAAAGGCAAGTATGTAAGAGACCATTTTAGCAGAATAAATAAAAAAAACCAAAAAAACACAGACTGAAGCCTAACTTCCACTTTTTATACCTGCCAAAGACCAGCTGGAAAATCTGCATTGTCTGTCACTAAAGACCATAAGATTTTCTTTCCTGCATAATTCCTAATTTCTGAAGTTTATTGAAAAGTTTTACAAGTACTGGGTGGGTGAATATTTTCACTTACTTTCCAAAACACCCAGGGGGAAAACAAACTATACCCCAAAATCAGTACATAATACTACTATAGGTTTACAAATACAGAACCCATGGAAAAAATAAGAACGTAAATAACATTTCCAAAGTGAAAACTACTCAGAGGAAGAATCAGAAGGAAAATCTGTAATGTCTAACTTCAGTGTCTTGCACTTTGCTGAACAACTGTCCCTCAACTGCCATGATACAAGGCTGGACAAATCTTTTTCTACTGCTTGAGCTTTCCGAAGGATTCCAACACATGCTGGAATCCACCTCTTTCAATCAGCTGAGTGAAGATAAACTGGTGTATGAATCAGTCACTCTTGGACTGAGTTTTGTGCACAAACTTAGATTTTTAATGAGAGATATATGTGACAACCCTGTTACCTTAATTAGATGTAAACCTAAGACTTAAACACTGCCAAAATTTTATACAAACTATACAACCAGGAAACTTTATTCCCTCTTCTCTTCTGAACACTTGTAAGATATATAAACGAAACTATACTGCCAATTTTCTTTATAAGAGGTCTGAGAAAAAAATCTAATACAAAAAAAATTACAAAGATGATCAGAATTATTTCCTAAATTAGTGTCTGTAAAAACCCAGATGCTCATAAGTTTTTGGCACTGAATTCTTTTTGTATAATACATCTGTATTTGTAATGTGAAGATCTTAATTCTAAAGCTTTTTCATAAATGTTGCTCAAAAGATTAACTGCCTACTAAACAGCTATGGATATTAACCAATAACAGAATTTTCTTTCATGCAAAATTTTTAACCTATCCAGGAGTACTCTCCAAAAGAGCATGTAAGGAATCAGTGTAAAACTCATACTATTCTTAAATATAAATAATAAATTTCTATTAATCTAATTTGTATTCTTATGAGCTAAGTATTTTTCACAAAGCTACTATTATTTTTGAACTTCAAAACTGGAGCTTCTCAGACAATTTCTTTTGGCTGGATCAGAAAATACTGCTACACACTGTGTTTAATAATTAAGATTTTCATCTGATTCCACCTACTGGTAGGAAAATTGCTTTCTACAGCCTTGACAATGGTATAAACAAGTAAAAAGCTTTGTCCACAATGTTATTCAAGTAGCAGCGTGTAAAATGGACAATGGGTTTTTTCAACAAGGAATCTGATTTTAAAAGGTGGTAGTAAGGAGCTGAAGGAGTGACATTCCATTTTTTTTAAATTCACATGCTGTACTGAGGCTTGACTAACTTTATAGCCCAAACTTGTTTGAAATAGATAGCATCAAAGACTGAAAATATTCATTTTAAATTGTTCTTTTATAAATCTATTCTATTTTGTATTTGTACAGTTCTTTACATGAAAAGAATGTTTATTTTCATCATTTTGCCAAGAGCAATATTTTACTAGACATGGATTTTTTTAATGTTTTAAAGCACATATATGAACACAAAGGACATTTTAATCAACGATGCAAAGCAAACTGATTAAATCTTTTATATTAAGATAATTTGCTCAAAATAAAACTCATTTTTGTTTATATTCATATAAATCTAAATGTCATGGCATAAGATTATCCAAGAGAAAATATCATCTCTGTTCAAGCCATATAAGCACAAAAAGACAGGAAGTTTGGTTCCATGATGGGCAAATTCACCTCAGGAAAAGATTATTTTGTCTGGTTTGTAGAAGAAAGTCAGCAAAACACTAAAACTAAACCTTAACCATCTTCTGAGGACTCCCAAGCTGGTAGAGGGATGGATCTCAGAAAACTAGGGTTTGACATGTACATCATAGACCTAATTGTCCTAAATAAAACATGGGATCTAGGACAATTGACCTGCATGACATCACAACGCCTGTAAAAAGACCTGACTCGTCTACTTGTTTCCCACAGGATGCAAGAAGACCTGCCAGTCTCTCTAACTGCACTTTCACATTGGAAGAGTGGAGGAAGGTCTTTCTTCTACTTCCTTCCTTCAAAATTCCACAAATTGCCTGAAGGAATCCTTGCATACCCTTCAAATATCATAAAAACACTTCCCCCAACAATCATTAGGAAAATATACCTATACACATGCTCTTTTTTAAAATTACCTCTTTTGGGCTCCTCCTTTGGCTGGCTAGGATAAGAAGAATAATTTTTAAAAAAAATATGATAGAAGTAATTCAGAATTTCGGGGGAGAAAACAGCAGCACGTGGAAAATGCTTTTAAAATTATAGGAAAGGATTTTTTTCAAAGCAACTTTCGACACCAATGTTTGTTGAACCTTTTGAAGTGCTGTGGCATTTCTGAGGGTAAATAATTATACAAAATATTTTAGACACAGGAAGATTCATAGCTCAAACCGAAGAATTTACTCCCAATACAGCACACATATGTTTCTGCAAGACTGCAGACCATGTGATGTGTACACCTGCAAGCATTTCAGCAGTGTTCTACTGAGTATGTGTTTCTTGACCAGTGAAAGAGTTAAAAGGTGGGTAAGATTGTAGATGCTCTTTTTTCACTAAATATTCGACAAAAAAAAAGTGCCAAAGCAGCTTAGCTCAAAAAGAAGCTCTTATATACCACAGTGCAAATAAAATTTCAACTCTAATTTTTGCAAATAAGCTGAACACTTATTCTCCTTTATTTTTAAACATTTATCTTTGAATGTTGAGAAATAAATTAGTTACAAGAAGAATAACAGAGCCATGACGTTTGGAGTCACAGTAAGTCTGTTGAGTCTACTCAAGCAAGTTTACTGTCAAGAAGAATCTTTAAAATATTTCTAAAGAAGTCAGTTACTTCCAGTAATAAAACAAACCATGAATGCTTCCATGCACAATTAAATCTCTCTCTTGTTTGTGTACCATGACTGAACTAATAAGCCTCCAGAACTGGGAATGTGATGCAGCACAGTGCAGACACCTGAACTAGTGTGAATTAGGGAAATCAGGAGCATGTGAAAGCAATAGCATTACTTGTTTTTTCCACTGTATTGTATTTCAGCTCTTTCCTTGCCTTTTCATTAGCTAGTGGAACAGTGACATAACATGGTCATGATAATTTCATTTCACACATGCATCGATTACATTGTATTTGAATAACTTGCTCCTTTTCAGACTATAAGCACAAACTTGCTTTTATTAGATCAAATCTGTAGCAAATCACAGTATGAAAGACATTCTTTCATTATTTTCTAATATGCTGATAGTAAGTTTCAAAAAAAAAAAAAAATTAGATATTTGGTCAGTCTGAAGAAAAAAAAACAGCTGTACTATCCGTCTTCCAGTAGATAACAGGATGTTAGATTCTTTCATGTCCATAAAAGAGCAAAGGATAAAAACTATTCACCAACATAATAGCAATTTTCTATCAATACACATTGACTGCTCCCCTCATTATCCCATACTATGTCTACCCCATAAACCTTCCTGAGATGTGTATCACAAAGTAATGCCCCCATGTAGTACTGTGTGCAAAGAGAAATATTTAATAGTGGCCACATTCTTTACTGTATCTGCCTAATCTAGGCTTTTAAAATAATCAAGTCACCTCTGCATTCACACCAGCTAGCAATCCAACATTTTTAGAAGTACAGCTTTCTGCAGAAAATTGTATTTAATGAAACTGTGCTCCAGATGGGTGGAAAAATATAATTCTAAACTGCAGGCAAAGGCATCTGAGTGCTGCTGCAGGACATGGGCTCAAGAAAGGCTGCTCCAGCCTCACTTGCTGTGTCAGTGCAGACACAGAGCAGCAGCCAATCTGTCTGCAAAGATCATGGCAAACACCTCATGATCTGCAATAGGCTAGAGGCTGGAGAAAGGTCTATCAGGTATGATCTTTGACTAGTTGATACACAACTTTACACCTTTAGAATTAATATTTGAAATGGGGGGAAACATTTTCATTACCATTTGGGTTTTGGGGTTTTTCTTCCAAGCATCCAGTTGTTTCATCAAAAACAAAATACCAGCAGCAAGTTTGGAATTCTGTTTTGACTCAAATTCAGTTTTAAGTTTTTTTTTTTTTTTACCTTTTATTTCTGAATAAAGAAATACCCACCAATGTGAATTAAAAGTGATAATGCAGCAGAGAAAATATATCAAGATTAGCAATAAAACTGTATGAATTATTCTATCCACCAGATGGCATATGCCTCACATTTTACTTCAAATATAGTACAATTTCAATGACAGGTGCAAAGATCAGATTTTTCCTATTTCTTTTTCTTCTAATGTACAAATTTCAATTATTTTTTAGTATTTATACAGTTTCAACAAATGAAAATACATGCGCTGTAACCACAGTATGGAAAAAATGAGATAATTTCCACACTTAAAATACACACAATCCATCTATGAGCTGTTTTGAAACCCTAGCCTTTGCTCTCTGAACAAGAAGATGCTAACACAGTTCTATTAGGAAAGTTACACCTGTAAAACAATCCTTGCAGAGATCTGGGTCAGTATAAATATAGTATAAGGATACTTACCTAATGAAGTCTTACTGTCAAAAGGACTGCAGAAAGACAAAGATTTTATCATCGTAGGTATCATTCCACATACTCACAGTTACTCCTTATTATATATGCATATGCATGTATCTATATATCCAAACCAGGTCCAAGTGGAAGTCAGTGATGACAGTGATGCAGCAACCCTGCCAATACTTTCAAAGAGCTTAAGCCCAAATTTTCAAACTGGGGTCCTAAAAATCAAACCTGTAAATCCCTAGGACTTCTAACTGTTGCTGGTCTGATCATGAGGAGCACAGGGCATTCAGCATCTTGGAAATCATAGTAGTTTGATTAGATAGTAGTTTGATTAGATAGGCTAATCAGGAAATTTGTTTGTTTAATTTAAACACACAATTCTGGCTGCAATTTTTCTGAATAGTACCAAAGTGTGAATTCTAACTTCAGAAAAGTATAATGACAATTACTGTACAAACAAAGCTTTCTCAGATCATCTCCCTCGTTTTCAGAACTCAGCTGTGACAAAGCACCTTCATGCTTTCATTTGCTGATGTCAGTCAGAGCAATTGCATCTGTCCATGGTATTAGGCTAAGCTAAAAGCACTATGGTGGACAACATGACAACAGTTGGCTGGGCGGGAGCAACTTGAAACAACTAGCAAAATGCAAATAGCCTTTGAACCAAGGATGTACAAAGTCTAATGGTCCTAGAGCCATCTGAGCCAGGTAAATCTTCTGATCAAACTTGATTCAGGCAGGACACAAAAAATACAATTTTATGCCCTTCATTCTTACCTAAGTCATATGTTAATAAATGCAGAGGATCAACTACTGGACCATATGTTAACAGATGTGCTAATAAGGAGATCCTCTAATTACTGATCATATAGAAGAGAAAATCAGGAAAAGTATTTTGATAAGTACTTTCTCTCCTGTGCTAGAGAAAAAACTGGTACCAGTGACTTGCCTATAGTGCTTACTTGCATACATAAATTAGTAATTAGAAAAGTACAAAAATCAAAACTGCAGAATTCTCAGTGGCAACAACACTGCCATCTTTCAAAAACAGTGTGGTTTCAAATTTCCAGTTAATATTTTGTCAATGTTTAACCAATTTTATAAGTGTTTCTTAATGGGAAAAAAACACAATGAGGCAAATATCTAAAAGAAAACAATATGGTTTTTCATGTTATAAAATGATGAATAATCTATTCTAGAAAAACATGTCCCAAACACTTTGTTATCCTACAATGGTAAACATGACAAGTCATTAAGAATTTTTTTCCCCAGTCTTAATGGGTCTAGAAGACTTTAATTTGGCCTAAGTACATGTTAAGATTTTTATTAAAAAATATTTGTAAACCTTGAAACTTGTTCTACAATCCTGCAGACATGCTGTGCTATCCAGCCCTTGCTCACCTGGTAGCTGCTCCAGGTCCCTGGTACAGCTGTGGGATTCCCTTCCAAGCAGCTGGAACTGACAAAGGCACAAAGAGAAGCTCTATGATGTGATTCAGGACAAGCCTGAGATATAAGGTATGCTAATAAAAGGACCTGCATTTTCTTCATTTAAATGTGAACATTAAATAGTGGATGTGGAAGGTGTGCAAGGAAGGCCCTGCAGTAACTCCCCACTCAGCAAGGTTTCAGTAAACTGCAGGTTTAGTGGCATCGGACCCTGGGCTTCAATGCCCTTAGGCCACTCACAGTGTAGAAAGAAGTTCATCATGCCTGACAAAAAATCATAGCTAAGGCAGCAGCAGTTTAAAATCTGAAACTGGAAAGTACTGAAGACCATAGTGCAGAGGAGATAGGGTCATGCCTGGGGCAGAGGCGTAAGTTAGACTACAGAATGATGATAAAATGCTTAGAGGGCTTTTAAATTGTAATTTCTTTTTAAAAAATTCTTTTAATGTCAGCTTTTTGTCTATTCTCTAAACATGAAAACAACTTATGGTCTAGACTATCTTTATGGGGACCAACATACTATTTATCAACACAATATACAGCAAATAATGTCATCTCAGTCAAAAACTACAAAATTTGAGCCCACAAAGTCATGGACTCAGTCATGGGTTTCCAAGCTGTGGTGCACATACTACTGATGACACACCAATGTCAGCTAAGCAACCAAAAAAGTCTTCTTGTATGTGCACAAGTACTGTTGCCACTGTGGCAATGGTAATATATGAGCAAGGAAGGTTGGAAGTTCTGTTCCTTGTCTCTGGGAGAAAGGTAGAAGTCTGCAAGTCTCTGGAAAGCACAGAGACTCAAACTAGCAGGAGAAGTGTCAAATTTTCTATATGCCTTATCTTAGTCTTCTAAGAAACTTTGTTATCCTAAGCTTTCAAAAAATGTGTCATTCTATTTCATTATTTAATTTGTTGACCAGGTAAGAATTTGAAACCAATTTTTACCAAACTTGAGACTCTAACTCTTCTTGAAGATCTTTTTATTTAAACTAACAACCATTTTTAAAAAGCATGCCAGTTTTAGAAAATACTTTCCATAGCAGAAATGTTGTTGTTAAAAAAAAAAAAACACAAAAAAACCCACAAAAAAACCCCAAAAAACAACCTATAAAATATAAATTAATAAAAAACTCAAGAAGGTATTAAAATTGCCCAACTACTGAGCCTTGTCACACGTGCTTTGGCCTTGTCACATCAAGCCTTGCCAAAGTATCTCAATCCACAGTGATTTAAAAGTCAAAGGATGACTGGCAATCTCTCCAAATTCTATTAATTTTCCTTATATTTCTACTTGAAAGTACAAACTCTGTGCATAACGATGATGACAGTGTTAGCAGTGTTTTACATATGTGTTAGCTCCACAGAAAACCAACAAATCTCTTAGTTCTGGTTAAGTTTGAAAACAAGATTTTGTTGGTTTTTGCTCTACATTTTTCAAATCCCAAAACTCAAAGGACATTTTGTCAACTATTTTATCTTCCTTCCAAGTTTTCCATAGAATGCTGGCTCCTTTTCATTAGATCTTTCAGTTAACTACCTTTCATATCCCATTAGCAAATTTACCCACTACTGTTAAATCAATTTTCATGTCTTTTACTTAATTTAAAAAATGGGTCTTAAAGATTTTGTTCTCTTAGATCCACTGAGTCACAATCACATGGGTATGTCCTGTGAATCTGCTTTCATCTTGCCTGTTGTTGTCCTTGTGGCTTTTTGTAGACTGGATTCAGCAAGGATTAGAGGAATCAATGCCTAATATAAATATTAATTAGCAAATACTTCTTATTTCCCGATGAGTACAGCAGAAAAAAAAACCCTTACAAATGTACTATGCTCTATCATAGTTTGATTTAACTTTGGCCAAAAACACCAGCTCTTTTGGAAAGCAAATTGCAGTTTAAAGTGTAATAGTACAACCATTTACGTATCAATCATGCAATGTAAAGTTCGAATGCTGTTTACGAACCTCCACATGAAAAAAAATCTAAAAAGAATATGTAAAGAAAGAGGACAAAAGAAAAGTTTAAACTGAAATATAATAGTTAAAAATGGGACAGATGCCACAAAGGAATTTGAACTCCACAAAGTTGGACTTGCATAAGTAGGAATGCCCATTAAGACCACACAATTGCATGAAGAAGGAATTTCAGCCTTAAGTACTGGACTTTGCTAAACATAGATTGTGAATATTATAAAAAGTACTATCTAATAGTAGAGAACTAAAGGAAAATATATTGGGAAGTTCTTTTTCCCTAAAAAAAAAAAAAAAAAAAAAAGAAAGGAGACTCCATAAAGACCACCAGGGTAGGGAATAGTAAGTATGTTGAGCGTACGTAATGGCACTAGAAGACAGGATCAGACAGCTACTGGATAGGCTTTGAAGTAAAACACCAAAGACAGTTAGGAGGAGTTATAACTTGAAAATTTATGGTTTCAAGGGAGAGAGGAAAATACTTCACCCTTCCTATCACTGAATTAAATGAGAATTCCCATGGAGACTTCCAAGGTCAGGAAGAATCGAGAGAGCAGATCTTGAAGTTGGCCACTGAAAGGAACCTGGGGAGAAGCAGCCTGGAAAAGCCATAGGGAATGCAAGCTACAGCAGTGAATCTTTTTCAAATGGCAATAGCTGGACCAGATCCTGAGGTAAATATTATTAAGGCTGGCATATATAGAAGGCTGCAGAGCCCCTAGAATGGTATGGGATAAGGGCTACAAATGGGTAAATAAAACAGTTGAGGTACCTTGTCCAGGGGAGCAAATGCACGCTCTGAGGTTCTGCAGCTGGGACCTTCACTAGATACCCAGCTCTTCCTCTGCTGCTCACTAATAAGAAACTCAGACACCTATCAAATAAGGAATATTTAAAGCCCTCAGTCCAGGGGACCGACTATGGCAGAAGACATGCTACCACCTGTCTCTGTGCTTTTCTATTGTGGCAAAGGGTGCAGATTAAATAAAATTGGACCACTCAGCTTTCCAGGGAGGACTAAAACAGCGCAAGGAACAGGTGTGGCTGGATGTCACAGAACAGCCTGCTACACCAGAACAGAAAAAAACAAGGCAACAGATGATCCTTCCACAACTCTACACAGAAATGACCTCAAATCTGAAGACAGGGGGCAATATTTTCATTATTATCTATGTAAACACCTTTTGGGTTGGTAACTAAGTAATTTAAAGGTCCTAAAGAAAGACATGTGAAGCAAGGACCAAACAGAGCTTCTCTCTATGTGGACATGGAGTCAGTTCATGAACAAAACAGAAACACAGTGTAATACACAAGCCAGTCCTAATAGACAGGTAATATACCAACTATTCCCTGTCTTCCCTTATACACCAGCTCTGCTTTATTCTGAAATTAAACTCAGTTCTAAAATTCCAAAGTAATTTGTATGATTACAAAAATGAACATATCATCTATCCAGAGCAGTCCAAAACTTGGGGGTTGGCAGAACAGGACAAATATGATGTAATGGTCAGGTAATTATGTAGATCATACATCAGATAAATCAAAATATCCTCATGCAAACACAAAAAGTTGGAACTAATTGAAAAATTCCATCACACACACCTAAATTCCCCACACAAAGTTTCACCCTGGTGTTTCCGATGCTGGATTAATTCTTCTATATCAAGTGAGTTCCTGGTGTAGCAAAAGCTCTGTAGTACATGAAACATCTTGGTATAGCAAACAGTATTTAATCTCTTGAATTTCAGCATAACTTCATACTTGTAATGGTGTCCAACATATTTGTTGTACTCTTCCATCATTTTATAAAGGTAATTTAATTCTGAAACAGAATTAAATGATGCATTTATATCCTCAGCAGCTGAACCACTGGGAGGAAAAACAGGAAACAGCTGGTCAAAACCAACGTGTGATGAGAAATTTATTCAAAACTAGAAAAAATATGAGTCAAAAGTGATCATCAGTTACAAAGGCTGGATTTGCAGCTTTTAAAAACCAATTGCAAAGAAACACTGCGCAAGCTAAATTACATATGCAATGATTCACAAACGCCTGCTAAAGATAAAAGAACTTTGTTTCTCAAATGCATCCAAACTACAATAAATGTCCATCCACAATCTGCTGGTTAAAGAAAACAATTTAAAAAAAAACCACAAAACCTTTATTTCTGGATTTACAGAAAATAAGAAAATTAATACACTGCTCTTAAATATGGTTCATGTTATACTTCATGCTTATAGATAATCTCTATCTGTTCTACCCTGTCAAGTTACTTAGTGAGGACAGACCAAAGCTTCCTTTATGCTGACAGCAAAGCACTACATCTCAATGAAATTCTCACACAGCAAAACGTTTTGCACTCCTGTAGTTCTCCCTGGCTGTATTATAAGTAAGGTAAGTTTCAAAAGGACACATAAGTAAGCCAGAATACAAGTTACTTTCCTAAAAGGGAAATATTCTGAATGCTCATGAAATAACGTGCTTTTCCTTGAAAATGCATACATTGACATACTCAAGCCACCAGTACAATCCCAAGATTGCAAACAGACAGGAAGTCCAATGTTACAGCTCCCATGACAACAGTAATGTGCTTATATAAAGTAAAAAATCTCACATACGCAAGGGTCAGAACTATAATGGCCTCAAGCATGCTGCAGGATGCTCTAAGTCTGCAAAGCTACTCAAGATAAATTCCTAATTTAAAACAGGAGATTGAGGACAATTTGCTCCCAGGAGTATTTTTCTTGATCCAGCACAAAATTACATTCAGAGCAATTCTCCGGACCTTGGATACATTCTTGTGTTTTTGCTGAAAGGCAAACCACTCAGAATTACCATTCAGACCTTTATTCAGTCTAGAAGTAGTTCATAATAGATTGGTTATATACATTTCTATTAAAAACTTGGTTTTTTTCTTTGCTCTTATGATCATTACTCTACAATTCCCCAATATTAATATTTGGAACTGGTAGGTAAATTTGAAATTGGGTTTCCATCCCCTCCCCTTCACTGGAAACTTACAGGATATCTCTCTTCTGCAGACTACAGTGCAGCACAGAGCTACTGAGCTTGCTGAGGATAAAAGGAAATCTAGCCAGAGCATATGGTGAGTGTTTGGGAGAAGTTTATCTTCTTCAAACTCTGAGTGAGCTCACTTAGAACTAACTGCCTCTAAGTCTAGAGAACAGATGAGATCATCACTTGTTTGTAAAACAGCTAGGACATAGATTCGAGTCCAGAAGCAGGGCTTCCAAACAGTGTGATAACATGAACTGTAAAAAACAGCATAAGCAACTGATGAGGACTGAGGGAAGTTTTATTTATTAAGTTAATGATCCCACCTGAGTTATGCATATTACATATTTATATAGGAAATAATCTTTGTTTAAAACTATAGTTTTAGAAGTGCTTAATCTAAATTTGGCATGTCTGTCTCTTAAAACATTTGACATAAAACTATGGTTCACATGAACCCAATATCTTAATTCTGCACATGCTTCTTTTTCTCCCTCCAAGTAACATTATCCCAATAGGAGATTTTAAACAGATTACGGTATGACCAGGATTTCACTCATTCTCTAATACTTGAAGGGAATTCCTAAACACTCTAAGACTATGGCTACTGTAACATGAAACTAGAGCAGCTAATAATACATCCTTTGTTTTGCCCACAATTTTCTAATGAAGGTCGGTATCCATTCTGATTCCTTGAAAACAATTTTTACAGTGTTGAGAGACTAGCATGAAAATAACCACTACATAACAATCACTTTTAATCACCTTAAAAGAAGCTTACATTATTTTACTGTGGATTCAAAGTCCAAATTGTAGAAACACTCAACAGCCATTACAGTTACTGGAAAAGCTAAGAGGAAAAAAACCCTATTTTCACAGGAGTTCATTAGCATATTCAGAGTCCTGCAACCAGTGCAGGTGCTGATGTCAAGACAAAAATAAACTTTTTCATTGCTGTTACATGCTGCTATGCTATCATAGCAACTTTTTCTGTAGGTTTCCATCTTCCAATATTTTCTATAGTAAAAACAAGTCTTCAACCTCAGTTCAAAAATTAATGTATCTGGTTACAGCTGAAAATATTAAATTTTTACCTTCACGCGATTTGCAGGACAATAGAAGCACTGTCTGATACTTGTGTTTTGAAGGTAAATAATAACATCTAACTGTATCATTGTCTAGTGAAACTATTAGAAGAACAAAAAATTTAAAAAAAAAAAAGAAAAAAGAAAATAAAGTGGCTACAAATGTCAGGGCTAAACATTTGTTTCCAGCACTGCCCCACTTACAACATTCCTGATGAAGACTGTGTGCTGTCACACTGCCCTGAGTCACACTGGCTCCAGTACTGCACTGGTGTCATTAGTTTTGATTGGTGTGGGAGCACCCTCGGAGCCCCCCTGTCACTTGATAGTTCCAGCTCATACATACTTGGACAGTACTTAGTGGCTGTATTATATTCAATTATTATTTTGAATTTTAAGTTATCTCCAGCCCATATTTTCAAGAAAATTTCATGACTAGAGGGCTCATAACTGTATATTATTCAATCACTTTTCACACAGAGAGGAATTAAATAGCCTCATATCTCATGGAGGATGCCTTAGCTATTGTGGCAAGTAAAATTTTCCAGTAGACATTTTCCTCTAAGTTCTTGAACTATCATACTAGTAAGGTATATGCTTACCAACTACTGTCAAGCAAAGCTTATTTCATTTTAGAAAAAAAATTCTTTTTAAAAGATTCTGAAAGATTGTAGAAAAGCAAGATAAACTAAAATGCATATGAAATCTCATCAATTCAGATTTTAGCTATTCACCCACCAACAGAGTGATCTTTATATGGCACAGTTTTTATTAACTTACACCAGAGTAAACAACCCAACTTTTCAACAGTTCATACAGGTAATGGAGATAACTTAGTTTCAGCTGAGAAAGAATTTAGAAAATTGTCCAACTCTAACACTCTAAAATGAACCCTTTCATGTGCTGCAGGGAGATATTCTAAACCAGACCTTCATGCTTCTTTACAGTTAATGAACAGTCACTAGAAGGAAAGTCAGAAAATGTGGAAAAACTGAAAGCATAATATAATGCTCTTGCCAAGACTCCCACACTATTGGCTCTAAATACCTAAGTGTGCTCACAGCTAAAACTTATTGTTCATAATTTGGCCCAATCTTGTTAAAGGTATAAGGCAACTGTAAAATAATACAAAATATTAAGTGATTTAGCTCAAACCCTGTCACATTATGGTAGTAAAATTACTTCTTCTACAGACAGAGGGTAAATTTTCTGGTTTTAAAGCTAGCCTTTAAAATTGGAGAAACTCAACCCAAAGCAAATATAAGTATAGAGCTTCATTTCTAAAAGTTCAATTTATTTTTACAGCACTTACTGAAGGGAAAACATAATTTCATGCCTATTTGGCTTCTCTCCTGCTTCTCTGATTTTTTTTCCAAATAGTCAATTCTGCTCAGTAACTTTTTTCTTCAAACAAAGAAACAAGAAATACAGGGTCCAGGTAGAATAAAAACCTGTTTGTCCTTACCTACCAACTACCTTACCATAAGTAAATAAACCTTTATGTCTAAAAAGCACAATGGCATTTTAACAGGCAAAATACTCATGCACAGTCAGATAAAAAAAATATTGTTAAAGTGGAGAAACACTCCAATCATTTGCAGATTATTTGCTTTATGTCATTATTTCCTGTTAGATTCGAAATTTTATTTCAAAATGGAAAGCAGAAAAATCTCAAATCTGCCTGTAGCAGAGAATCACAAAATAACCTTTTTTTGTTAAACAGAAGTACAAGTACAGCATAAAATTTAGCCTGAAGAACAGTGTTAGATTTTAGGTATCCAGGGAAAACTGTGAGAGAAGAGTGTAAAAGTCCACTTAAAGAATTCCATCTTTTAAAATATGTATCAAGAAGTAAAAAAATGTGGGAAAAGCACATAATTCTAACAGAAAGATGGTATGACAGCAAACCCAGACCTGAAATACCTACAGAAACAATTAAAAGCAACCCAGAAGTTAAAGTCAATAACAATTTAAATTTTTAGGCTATTTTTTGAGTTGTGAATTTCACAGAGTTTGGCAGAATAACTTTATTGATAGGACTCTTATGTCCAGGTGATTTCATGTGGGCACTCCACAAGTTTTCTGTCTAATAAATCAGATGAAACAGCACATAAACAGGGATTCTTATGCTGCTTATATACTACCAGCACAGAGGGTAATCAGATGCTTTCAAGTTTTTCTTTCTCTTCTTAAGAATCAACACGGGCTTCTTCATTATATAAATTACGTTTTGAATACATTGGAAAAGTGTGTTTTCCAAGATACTACTAGACACAAGAGGGTTACACTCTTAATTCTTACAAAATATTGACAATTAAAGGTTACAATTAACACCTGAGGAAAAACAACCTGAAAAGAACAAAAATGTTCTTACACACACACAGCATTACTAACCCTTCCTTTGTTCATCATGTGTTAGCATTTGCAGTAACAAGCCCCAGCATTTCGTTAGTGGAACTGTTGCTGAAATAGCCTAAGCAGACATTATTTCTAAGACTGATAGTGAAATACTCAATTTGTCCGTATTTTCAGAAATGCCACAAAAGCATGTACTGACTAGAACTGCTGATACAGCTCTGGAAGGGAGGAGGGCAACACAGGGAGGGAAGTGAGCTCTCTACAGGTTCAAAATTAAAATCAATATTTATATTAATTACAAAATATTTATTGTCATTATGAATATATTAAGAATTAAAAATCAATTATAAACAAGAAAAAAATACTATCTATTAAACAGAAAACAACTTGTGCCCAGCTCTACTAAAAAAATATTATCCAAGATGACCATTTTAGATTCCACATCAATAAAAATTTTAAAATAGAAATATTTACCAAATTTTTATAAAAATATAATTTTTTTACCTCCAAATCTTTTTTTCTCTCCTTTACTTTTTGTTAACAGACACCACCAACTGACTATAGATCAACTTTATGGAAAAAAGAAATCTTAACGCAGGACTCCTTACATTAGCCATGCATATCACAAATCCTTGCATTACATTCATTTAACACAGAAGTCATAAAAACACCATGGACACTACAGGGGAAAACCTGTAGGGATTTTGATGCTAACAAATGCTGAACTACTATACCAAATCATTACATGAATTATTAAACACTCCCACAATATAAATCTATTGCAGAATCACTATTCTACCTGGGAACAGATGTGGGTCAATTAATATTTTCTTTAATTGTTGCCTAATTAGGATTTGGCATTTTAGTAGTGTCTTAGCAACTCTGAAGAATGTCAGGTACATAAGAGTGCTAACTTCTATCTGAGCAGAGTTGAGCAAGGCAGCAGAGTTCTTGCTTCTTAAAGCTCAAACTACTGGCACCAGGAATGCAATGACACAGCAAAGATAGCACTGACGCCTACAAAACAAGCTTAACTAAAGAATTCAGCTATTATGCACAACTATGTTGTTGCAGCTGCCATCTGCAAATCTTCAGGTCACTTACATGGCTTGAGAGAATCACTCTGTGAAAGTCTAGTGAGCTGCCCAGATTTCATATCTTTGTCAAGGGTGGACAGGGTTACTTTTGTCACAGTCACTTTACCACCAGGGCAAAATCACCATCATTTCAGGAAGAAAAAAAAAAAAGTGTGTTTCAGCTCAGTGAACTTTATATCTCACAGATCCCAGTAATTCTGACTCTGGAAACTACTCAGATTGCTAACACGGTGCAGCTGAGCTGAACCCAAGCAGTGGATACATGCCCAAGCAAAGCCAACACCAGAGCCTGCACTCTCATCATCTCTTTCTATGACAAAGTCTTTGCACTTGTGACTTCCTTAATACATACATGTGAGGGGCTTGCACTGTTCCAACACAGACAAGCAAATGTCTCCTGAACAGATAGAACAGCCATGTTACACATACCCATCTGATAAGGGTAAATGCATTGTATTTAGCTGCAAAAAACTAAGTGCAAAATTAGAAAAAATATCCATGATAAAGATCTCTCTTCATAAAACACAGACCTTCAATCCAGAGAAGTCTAAATCTGCATATGACATACCTATCAACAATAATTATATGCTACATGAAGAAAAATGTAACAACATGTATTTTCTATAAAATGCAAATCTTTGGTCCCATGTCCCAGTGTAGAGGAAGAAAAACGAAAAAGTCACTCAACAAGATGACAGTTCAGGGCCTTTCCTTTATTAGCACTAGAATTTTTATGTAAGGGATACGCACAAATGAGACCCACATTTTCCTGCTTTAAAATATAAAGGTCTCTATTGTTCCATGTTACACCAGTACTCCTATGAAAACTTAATTTCTCCAATTTTTTTTTTCCTCTTGAAGAACGGAACTACTGTTCACTTAGCTGTTCCAAACAGAATGCATGCTCAAAGGGTGAGATAAGGGGAAAGGAAGAACAAATTACCACATTCATTTACTACTTTTTCCTTCTTCCTTTGATTATTAGCATGAAAAATTCCTACAAGTGCCCATAATTCATTAAATTATTTTAACCCAGTGCATACATTCAACACATCCATATATTTGTCGCATCCATTAAGCTAATTTCTGTTTGTGTAAATCCATCTATAATGCTAATAATATAAGCCATAAACACATACAAATATTATTGCAGAAACAACATTTGACACTAAAATAACAAGAAAACAATGATAAGAGAACTTGATGCATGTTATACATAAGGAGATTATATGCAGAAGTTGGTAAGAAGAAGAAGTTTTAGAGTCCATTTGGATGAATAAAAACTGAGAAACATGTGGTTTTAAGCTTTTTCTGACCATGAGGAAAATATTCTGTGCATTGTAGCTATGCAAAATGCTTCACAGAGTCTGTTTATCTTTTGCTGACTTGTAGGCAGAACATTCGCTATTTAAAGGATTATTCAGTGAATACTTATTACTTTTGTTTCTAAGTTCACATGTAGAGATCACAAAAAAACATATCTTCCAATTAAAGCTCTTCTACCCCAAAATGCTGTATGTTCAGCATTATACAGTGGTGGTGGGAATTGGTTAAACAGACAAGCACGACAAAAGCTAAGGAACTCATATCAAATTGGAAACGTCCAATGAAGAAATATAAACACATACTTCAGCTATCTCAGCTTCAAAACATTGTCCCATCTCTCCCCCATAAAACTAATAATGATACTTAAAATGATACTTAAATGAACCAAGAATCCACCATGTGAAGTAAACCCACAAAATTATAGTCACCCCTTAGTGGGAGAATGATCACGCACTCTGCACTGCATCTGCTGTCCCAGCAAGTTTGTATTTCCAATGACCAGTGTAGTGAATTTCACAATAATCAACAGTACCACAAAGCTCTGCAACCTGGCAAAAAAACTGACATCCACGTTTATAGAATGCTTCAATTAACTATTTAAATGGAAAAATACTGATTTCTGGAACGACATGAGGATATTATAGGAGGGCACAACTGTCATGGAGTCACAGAGTCCTCTTCCTTTATCAACGACAAAATTTCATATTTGTTTGATCAGTTTTACCAAAGGATTCTGTAATCTTACATGAATGTAAACGATAGATGATTCTATGATTCCATATATGTAAGTAAGTTTTTCTCCATTTCAGTCCTACTGAAAGTCGCTGAAGACTGAGCAGTAAGTGCTATAAATTTCTTTGAGCAGAAGAGATTTCCATTTATTCAGGACCAATTTATAAGCATAGCTTGTATGACAGCACACTCCTTTACCTTGATTATTTTTGCCCTCCCTAGAGCTTATCCATACATTTTAATGGAAAAACTACAGCTCCTTTGTTTGCTAAGCTCAGTAATCAGTGGTCTTTCCTGAGCAGCAATTTTTTCACTGTAATCTAATATTCTCACATAAAATGTTATTATTATATTTATGGAACAACTACATCATTAATATAGCCATCAAATGTTTACACATACATATATGCTATATATATTCAAATGTATAGTGCTATAATGTACACTTATACACTTATCATATATATGGAAAAATGCAAATGTATATTATATAAGTTTTCTATTTAAAATACCAATATCTATAAAATTCATATATCTTTTTGATCTCTATATAGGTGTGTTATATTTTCATATCCAAAGAATATTTATCAATAAATAAATTTATACACATATCAAGGTATAAATATTTACCTATATACATTTTATATAGATATATATATGTGTATACAGATGTTTTTATACACATTTTACACACACATATACAAATTTTACACACATACAGTTACAGACATATTTATCATGTCTATTTGGAATCAAAAAAATTTTAGAGGATGACAATACATTTTTCTAAAAGTCAGTGCTCAGCATAAGGTTGTTCGAGGTGGGTAAGTGAAATATCCCATTCAGTGTTTTTTAAAATTTTAAGTATTTACTAGTTGAAGGCACTTTTTGAATGGAAAGGTCATCATGTTATCAAAACAAACAAGGAAACAAAAAAAAAACAAACAAAAAGCACTATGAAAATCTTACCTCATACCATAAAGACTTCTCAAGACAGGAATTAAATTTCCATTTTATTAGGGACTGAATTATAGTTAGCTGTTCTGTTGTAATCCTAGAAAGCTTCATGCCACTGTTGTTTCTCCTTTGCTCAATGTAATTCCAAGCAACAGTTCCTATGTGCCCTGATGGTAAAGTCCTAAAAATTGCTCTCGTTCCAGTATAAACTGATTTTTTAACCTCTTTATCATTTTTACAGAAACGTCTTATTAATAGAGTAGAACGTTCCTTTTTGTTTCTAAAAAAATCCTCTTCCAACTCTTCTTCACAGTTATCATTACAGTCCTCAAAATGGCTCAGAAAGGGCTTTGAGGGCATTCTTCCAGTAAAGTTATTTCCACAGAAGTTGTGACCTGAGCACGCCATTTTAACCTTTTGTGGTGCTCTTTCCAGACATAAGTACTTATCCCTTAAAGCATCTTCATACAACGGCTGCCCATTTTCATTCTCACAATTATTTGTCAACTGCATTATGTTGCAAGTGCAGGCTGGGGAACCAGTGGTGTTACCATCACCATCACTCATGGGCTGCAAGCAGTCATCCAAAATGAAGCTGTTGTGTAAACCACACAAAGCCTTTGATATATTCCTTTCACTAGCACAATGTAAGTGAAAAAAGGCCACTTTATCAGGATCACTGCTGTCATTCTTATTTACTGCTGTCTGGCTTCTTAATGAAGGTCCATTCATTTTCAACTGAATTTCAGCAAGCATGGCTCTTTCCAGCGAAACAGGAATTCCAGTTTCCAGGCATGCCTCTTCCCCTGCTAAAGGAGCACAAGACTGATATGACTTGCTGCATGGGATATTGCTCTTGCAGTTTTTCTGTACAATGTTACAGTTAATGTTAAAAAATTCCACTGAATCAGAGATGGAGCTGTTCCTCTCCCAGAAGTTTTCATTACTCTTGTTGTTAGTCAGTTGTTCTGTGGCCAGAGGGAATAATTTGGGCACCGAGCCCTGAAGACTTTCTTCCTCAAGTCTGTGTAAGTAAGACAGATTGTGTGTGGTTTGCCTTCCCGAATTGGCAGTATGTCTTCTTGTAACACTGGTGTCCAAAGCATTTTCAGTATTTTCATCTCCAGCTGACTGGGCAGCTATCACTTTACCCTGTACCACAGAGAGGAGAACAGATGCTGTCATCTCCTCAGAGGTCATCTTGACACAGTCTTTAGTTGCTGGATGTGTGCTGGGCATGGGGGGAGGACCTTCTCCACCAATCCTCATACCATGATTTCAGTGTAATGAAAGACTCAGTGCTAAAGAATCAGGGAACACATGGTAAAATATGTATCAAGTGCTTGCTCTTTTCTAACCGGCTTTCACAAAGAAGTAATTTCATTTACTGTTGGGCTGTTAGACTTTACCAGACTTGGATTACTGGCATAGGACACTAACATCTTTAAACCAGTTCCTTATTGTGACATAGCCATTCAGCAGGACTCTCTCCAAGATTAATTCTTCTGTCATATACAGCACACACACTGTTACATCAGATTGTAGATGATCAAACACATGCTCTGTGTCACAGCTGCATCTCCCCACAGGGCATCCAAAAAGCTGTTTTTCTGTAAAGAAAAGACATACATATAAATATATTGAACAGCATTCATGGTAGAAAATCCACCATCACACTACAAATACAGCCATGCAAGTTAATTGGACTGAGATCTAGAGAATTCCAAAATACACTTTTAAATCTGTCTTAAAATTTCACAGAAGAATTTCAGAACATCACAATCATGTTTTACATATTTAAATAGCTTTCTCCACTTCACTATGGAAAACCACATGACTCCAGAAAACTAATTATTCTGAAGCTGTAACAATGAAATTGAATACATAATTAAAAAGGGAAAAAACAAAATGTATTTTCCATATTTTTTTCTGACTCATATCCAGGATAAAACACCTGGAAGAACAGTCAATTTAAAATCTTCACTGTCTTTTTAAATAATTCTTTTCCTGTTCAGAACTACAGCTACAATTGTTTTGGTGTTCCATGGTTTTTGCTTTCCTTAAACTGTATGCTGTTACCATGAAATCATGAAGAAAACAATATTTTTGCCACAAGTTTACAACTGAAAAAGCATGAAGACAGATTAGAGTATGAATGAAATATAAATAATCTTCTGACTCATTTACTTGTATGCCTTATGCTAAAAAGTTAACCTGCCTTTCAACATTGTCATTAATTCTCAGCTTCTTTCTGGCAAGCAGCATGGTAGAAATAAATCTTGGAATCAGAAAATACAAGGTTACAGACAGCTCAACAAAGGAAACAGAAGACTAAAAGAGACACACCTAGATAAATCATGGTGAATTAAACAAATGCATTTATACTTCAGTTTATCACATTTACCACTGAAAAACATAAAGCATATTATTAAAAATATGGAAAATGTAGGCAGTTATATTAAGGCCTACATTTACTAAAACAGTCTAAATTCAATAGAAACAAGCAAAACAAACAAACAAACAAAAAAACCCAAACCAAAAACAAACAATCAAAAACCCTTAAAGCTTCAACAGCAAAAAGTAGCAGAAAACTAAGGCAAATAATGAAATCACTGTTTCAGCTACATATAACAACTGAATCATCCATAATGGATAGAATTAGAAATTATCAGAGGGATAAAAAGCAGGAAAGCTCAATAATTAATTTGAAGTGTAAAATCTATTTCAATATTCTTCTCAAGTAACTATGATTAACAATTTTATTTTAATCCATTTTAGAGTGTTGGCTTTCATCTTTGTTGATTACTAACCTTCATCCAAAAGCAGTCTGGCACAAATCAAAAGGTAAACAGTTTCATTAGCTCAGGGGATATTTTACACCCTACTTTCCCACACAATTAAATTTGTAAGTGTAACTAAATGTATCACTTTTGCCAGAGAGGGTGGAGGGTCGCACACACAAAAAATAAAAAAGGAAAAACAAATTTAAGGAAAGTTACATTTTGCTACAAATCTGTGGCTTAAATGTTTGCTATGCCACTAACAGCACTGTTTTTTTCATACAGTAGCTACTACAAGCACATGGAAAAAAATGCAGTTGCATACTTCCATCAAGATTTCAGTTTTACTGATTTAACAACAAGGAGGGTCACAAAGGAAAGTGACAGAGAGAGCAAAGAGCCACAAGTTTTACATTCTCCACCCATTACAAAATGCATGCACATGCCAGATCAGCCAGAGCAGAGTCCAGGTGGTAAACTCAGATCCTGTACTAGAGAGATTTAGCAACAGAAAGCAAAATAACAGTTCCAGTTCATACAAAAGTTGTGTAGAATGAGATAGCAGTAGTTCAATGGAGTGGCGAGCTTGGGTCTTAAAAGAGAGTCATGTTACCAACCCAGCTCACAGGGCACCCCACGACACACTGCAACAACTCAACAGCACATACAATGAAAAGGCAACACTCAAGCAAATTTTTAAGTCTACATTCTCTGGTAGTCCCTCTGCCTTTAAATTGTACCCTGAAATTGATTTGAATCCACTTTCTTCAACCTCACCTATTTCGCTTTCAAAAGAACAAAAAAACCCCATACTACCACCAACACGCACACAAAAAAAAGGAAACTGCTTCAACAATTTTCTTATTCTACCATTTCCTATCCCTCTTCCTTGTCCTTCCTCTTCAAATCCACAGATGATAGCTACATAACTTTTTGACTATACACTTGATGGATCCCATATTATTTTTTCTGGCAACCACTGGCTTTTCAGTCCAAATCTACATATGATGATGTTGATCGAAGCAGAAAGATTTAGGAAGGAGAAGCAGCTAACGTTTTCTTGATCTCTTTAGCTTCTTTCTCGCCATATCTTGTAACAGTAATTCTTTCTAAAAGGTATAAAACATGTATATATATTAGTAGCTGTATTCAGTATTGATTTTTCAAGGAATTCTGTGATCTATCAAAATGTCTTAATCTAGTGATTCATCTTTCCTACCACCATGATATATTCATAAATATACTCCCTGTACTATTGTAAGTCAAGAATAAAAATTTATGGATTGGATTGTCACTGCAAATATTATGCCTCTTATTACACCTGTTGCTAAATGAAACTCTTACAAAATATCCCTTCACTGTGCAAAAAGTCATTATTATACAACTTCAACATCTCACAATGATTTTAAGATCATGAAATTGACCATGTATGTGAACTTATATTGTTTTTTGATGAAGAAGCTTAAAGAAAAATAATCATATCATTAATTTGGTTCTGCATGCAGAAATTTGCTAAAAGCAGAAGCCCATTTATATCCCTGACTACTACATAATTTTCCCATCTCTCTCTTTTACACTGAAGTGTTTCCACACATCCTCCCCAAACAGCTTCTCTCAAACCTTTTTCTTTTCTCTAGCAATTATCTCAAATCTCTGCCAACACTGATTCTGTTGGTTACCTCTCTCCTCAGCTGCTGAGGCCATACACCTGCCCATTTCTCTCTACCAGTATCACTCTTCCCTATCTGTGCCTGTTTGAAATCCAACTCACCAAGAATGTCTGCATAAGAAGCTCTCACTGCATGTCCAGCTGTTCCCATCCTCTTGTGATCACTGCAATGTGACTGCAATGCAAATGTGATCCATCTCAAGAATCTTTTTACTCAAGTTACTTCACAGCTAAAACATTTTCCCAATCTAACTCGTAGTATGGTTGTACTAATGTGCTACAACACCACAAGGGAGAAAATGAACAGCATAGGGAAGAGAAGAAGATGCTCCCTAATATGGTTTACACATTCCTGCCATTTGAAGACATAATTTGATGTTTCAGCTATGTCAATCCAGCAGGTAGCTGCCACCAACACTTAGACCTACTAGACCTACTCCTCTCCTCATTCTTCTTTATCCCCATTCCCTCCACCTCACTCATCTGGAGATCATGAGTCAACAGAGTCAAACTGATTCACTGGCTGATCAGTGACAAAACTATTCTTTTCATAAAAACAAACTGGCACATTTTGTGGTCACATGATCACTATATTCCATGAAAAGAAAATATTAGGAATGCCTGGTAGGGGCCACATGTCTCAGCAGAAGCTCCAATTTTGCAGGTCATGTTTGCAAGGATGTCTAAATGCACCCTGAAATTTCTCTTAGTCTGGTATGTTTAGTGTATGATGCAAAATTTCATGAGACAGCAAGTAAAAACCACTATGGTAGAGCCACTGATCAACAGACAACTGCAAAAATATCTGAAGCTGTGGCTCTGCTGAACAGATGACACGGGTTTCAAGTGTCCAAGTTACAGTCTTCTCAGTGTCTGCTTTCCACTGCAATCAACAGATTTTAATTCAGTGTGCCCAGCAGATTCCTGAAACTGATGGAATTCATTACACATGCTGGGAAGTGTGTTAACACAGTGTTATAAATGCTATCAAGTTGAAAACTCACAAGCTCAACCAATAAAACTGCTTTTTCTATCTTATTGTAGAATTGCAGAATTATCACTCCCTGCAGCTGCCTTTACTTGCCTGTCTGCACATAGGTAGCTAAAGCCTAGATCTTCATATATAATCCTCAAACAAAAATACACATGCATTTGCATATAAAAATGCTGTAATTATTCAAAAGCATACTCTTCCCATTGTACATCCACACTGATTTAGGCTTCCAGTTAATTCTGAACATAAAAGCACATGAAGTAGAGATTGCAAAGCCTGCACTGTATCCAGTACATGCTGGCATTTTCTAAAGCAACTAGATTAGCTGATGAAATCCATTAATAACTATACTGGTTCATTTTACAAGGACTAAGTTATGTCAGAAATGTAATGTGCTCCTTCTATCAGTAAAGTAAAAATATAAGAAACTAGATCTAGCGTTAATGAATCATTGTGGATGCAGAGGTCAGCCAACAAAGACAAATGAGTAATTAAAATAAACAACCTGCCAACCATTCAGGCACTCATTCACAGAATGTGACTTAAGTCTGTATTAACTCTGGAAACATGTGACACAAAAGTAATTTTTCTACCTTTTTTTTTTAATTTACACTGACTGTATACACTTTTTAAGACTTCAAGTACAAGGTGGTTCTAATTAGTATTAACAACAATTAATATCAACACTTAATGATTTCTTATTCCCCAGATACCTGGAATTGAAGTCTACAACAGTCTAGGTAAAACATCCAACATAATCAAAGACTACAAAACTGTATTAATTTGCTATCAGTTTAACATATAACACATTACTCAAGCTAATTTCCTTCTGAAATCAGCCAGAATTGTGCTTTGGTGAAAACAAAATACAGGATATTGAACTTAGAGCATTATTCAGTCTTAGGAAAGGCATATGAAGGACCAGAACCATCACACAATGTGGTAAGTTAGAAAGCCTTTCAATTCTAGGCTGTTAAAGGAAAATATGATCATGTAAATATTTGAGGACACTGTTTGGACTGTGAGAACAAGTAGCAACTACATGAGGGGAAAGTAAGGGATGGATGTCAATGTGAAGATTGTTTAGAGAAGTTGGGTGCTGTCAGTGATGCCAAATGCATTTCTGTATGTACAATGCTATGGGAGCTGCAAAGGAAATTCAGTGAATGCCTGGTAGGGCCAGGATTATGAGTGCAGAGAAAAAGGGGGACTGAAACAGATACATGACATTACTAAACACAAACTGAAGTTTCCATAGGCTAACTGCTATTGGACTGGGACAGACAGTAATTCAAAACAGCTAGAAGGCAAATGCAAGTGCCCTGACAATCCTCCCCTCTACCCTGGCCACACTGGGACATTTATAACTATTTCTTCAAGGTATGTGCTACATATACAACTTATCTATCCGAAACAAAAGACATTTCAACACACAAAAAAACATCCCCAACAGCAACTAAATAATATTATTAATTATTTCAAATTACTGTGTGTTTACATAGTCTCTAAGTCATAAGCAATCAGTTAATGAGAGATTCTTGGGAAACAGCAAATAACAGAAATAATTTGGCATGGTAAGTGAATATAAAATTATTGATCATCTTTGTCACATCACCCCAACAACTATGCTTGACAACTATAATCCCAGTTTAAGCTCTTAAGGAGAAAATTGATTTATGAGGAAAAGTGTTTTGTATATTAGAACTATCTATTTACAATTAAAAAAGAATCATGAGCTTTTACTTTTAAGTAGATAAGATATAGTTTGTTCCAGACCAATTCTTTGAACAGAATAAGAAACCACTTTTATTAAGTCCTCTTTAATTTATCCTGTACCATGCACATTATTAATTTTTCATTACAATGTTTTATGTCAGAAACAAGCAGGAGATACTAGTACAAGAACAGGGCACCCACATGTCATAATAATTTTCTAAACTTCCCTTCTCCCTAGGGAACCATATGCAAACAGTAAGGAGGAAATAGCTAGACTCTTAAGAATCACTCAAGATGTGCACAAATCCTATTTGAACAGTTGGAACCAAGTTATAACAACATTTGATTTGGCATAGAGTATCATGCAGAACCTCAGATTTACCACCAGCATCTGCGTTTCAACAACAAAAAAATCTCTAAGAACTATAGTATTTATATGTCCTGTCAAGTTAGAGTCATTTTTCTAATTTCTAGAATACTTATCCAAACATAATTGTGTGTTAGATGTCTCAAACTATGCTAATGTCTGCCAGATGGTGAGCCCTCTCAATTGCCTCATCATTCATCACTCCATCAGGAAGAATGTGAAGTTTCTGCCAGATACCAGCCCCACTCTTCATTTCTTTACAAAAATTCCTTTTCTGCACAAGGAGATGCACAGAGAGAAGCCAAAACTGCATTTATCTTACTGTCAGGATCAATTCTGTATTTCTTTCTAGATCTGACCTGTAATAAGCTGTTTAAATAAACTTTCTGTTTAGTGGTTACTTGAATTTCATGCTAAGTGACCTTATCTGGAAGCTGTAATTCCATCATTAACACTTGGACAAACAAGTCCTTCTACCTGAGATGCACAACTCCAGCTGTTAAAGGCAGAATAATTCTGCTCCATCTTTGAACAAGTACTTCTGGAATAACTTTTCTTAATTTTTTTGAGGAACATGAAAACATTCTTAAATGCATAAAAAAGATTTTTCAAGCACTGAATCACTCACAGGAAAACAAAATGCAGCACAATTAAAAACAAAAATCTTCAAGGCACAGAATTCAGACTTGTCATTGGTAAGTAGACCCCTTAGATTAGACAAAATATAAAGGAAAATAAAATTACTGACAATTAATAACTATATTATACAAAAGACGGGGAATAAATAAAGCTTATACAGAAGAAAAATAAAAAAAACACAGTGAGAAATGAAATTTTTTTTTAAAAGCATGTAAAAACCAAAGGCACTAGTCCATCAGGATTTATTTTAAGATCTGAGAATTTAAAAAGTTATCATACAAACCATGCAAAAAATTAAACACAATTAAAAATGAGGTTTGAGGTTTAAGCCAGCCTACTGGTAGGCTCTTGCCAAAACAGCTGATCCCTCATTCCCCACCACTCCCAGTGAGGTATCTCCTGAACAGGAGCTCCTGCAGGGAGAAGAATCAACTAATCCAGAGGAAAACTAACTGAGAATGGAAGAGTCTTAAGTCAGAATTACCTGATGCTGCTCATGATTCAGTTGTGTAAATTTACAGAGATAGCATAAGCACAAAGCAGATTGGAGACTAAGGGAGAATCCAAGGCCAAAGTAGAAATGCAACTGCAGCATTTCACATTGACACAGCTTAAATAAGTCATCAAATGCATTCTAAAAACTGATGTAAGTATAAAAATCTGAGAGGTTCAACCAACACAAGTTACAACTAAAAAAATACGACAAACCAAAACAAATCAAAGACCGTAAGGCAAGTTCCATCACTGAAATGTAGCAAGAAACAGTAAGATTGGTACCAGCTGAAATGATCAACCATTTTTCAAAATTCAGATGTTATCCTCTGCTTCACTGGAATTATTCACATAATCTGCAGTGAACAGCAAGAAACACATTCACAGCACTGCCCACACGTTGGGTGTGTGTTCGAGTACCAACAATCAGTCATTCAGAGCCTTTGAAACACCTAGAGCTTTAGACTTGAAAATAATTCAGCCATCATCCTATTCCAAGGCTTTGCCCACCTTTGAAAACTTTATGGTTCCCCTGAGCTCAATGCCATCATTCGTATCTTCATTTTACTCTTCAAAAAATTCTCAAGTTCTACACACACCTCCTTCTTCATTTGTGTGGTTTCACTTTAGTCAAATTATGCCATTTCTCCTCAGTTGATAAAGCACAGTAAGTCCCTTCATTAAGGCCACCCTGCACTAAATACAGTGAAAAGTAAGAGGAGACTTTTCTACTGATCAAAGCTATAAGACCATCAAACGGAAGTGAAAAAGAATAATTGAAAGTGTTTTGCACACAACATCTTGATTTAAAATTATTTTTAAAATATTACAAATTGTGTTTCTGTTAAAATATTAATGAAAATAATTGTTGTCATCAAAATACAATTAATAAATATGGGGGGAATTATAGTATGCACTTATTTGCCAATCAATTCTGTGGCCTTAAAACATTAATACAAAATGGAAGACTTACAGACAGACACTACTGTACTGAGAACTTGGTAATCATATTCAAAATCTGCCACTTGGAAATATGAACTATTTATGACTCTTTAGAGTCAGCATAACCTGGGACTACATACTAATGTAGTAGTCATTTGTAAACATGGTATACCACATCCATCCTAATTTTTATCAAATGCTCTCTTCAAAGAGTCATTAGTACATGCAAACTAAGTACATGAGCAGGAAAAATTATGGAAAGCCAGATGAAAGCCAGGTGAGTTCTTAAATGCAAAAGGAAACAGATTGCTGGCCCACCTTTGTAAAAAACATCCAATCACAGATACACAGTGGCACACCAGAGACAAAATTGGGGGTTTCATGGTCTGATCCCATTCTCTTCCTACCACACCTGTGAAAAATGCTTTTGGAGATGCTGCCTTAACCAGATACCATTTGTCTGAGTCAGTTGCTCCAAGCCTTCAGAGGTCAGCCAGCCATTGGCCAAGCCCTACAGCAGGCTGACCCTTTTGGAGTGGTGGACAGGGTTCAGGTATCACAGCATGCCAGCCACACTTCACACCCGGTCTGGAGTACCACCTATGCCTCCCAGCAAAGTTTCACCCCCTGTACTGGGATCCACACTTCAGCAGTGATAGAAACCAGCACACCAGTTTCTACAACAGCAGGTTTATTTGCCTGGACACTAAGACAGGCAAGGTAAGACAGTGACAGTTCAGCCTTGAGGTACAGAACCGTTTACCAAATATCCACTATCTCTCCTCCATTTTCCTAAAGCAATGCTAGAGAGCTTCACATCACAAAGCAAAACCCCATGTCCAGCAAGAATGTCTAGTCCTGGCAATCCTCTTTCTTATCTAGCTCTGCTTAACAGCAAAGCACCACTGATATTAGTCTTCCCACATGAGCTCACTAGCATTTCCACCCAATGTGAAACCATGCCTTCACAGGACTTAATGTGCCACACTGACATATATTTCAATAAACACCAACTGCACTTTGTCATAAGAAACTCTCACCCTGCTGAAGCTTTAAAATTACTCCAACCCAGGCATGACAATAAGCAACAAGGACACTTCAGTTTCCTTGTCTTGTTTGCTCTTCCTTACAGCATTTTTCTTGTGTGAGCACCCAAGTCTTCTCTCATTTCAGTCTCTCTCACTGTCCTGTATTTGCTGTAATTCAAGCCACACTGGTGAGAACAGAACAAACCTGTAATAAAAACATTTCTGAGCACTAAAATGTCTGAGGCACATATATCACTACAATTTATCTTCTGTAAACCCAAGCTAACACTTTCACTCACAGTATGCTAAGCCACAGTAGTCCTATTTAAAACATTACTTGAGGAATAACTTTTATGTTATTCTTCAGCTGTCACAACTACAAGATTGAGTTTGAAACCCGGTATATGTTTCAAATAAAAATTAAATGCTAATCTGTAGGAAGACAAAAGTTCAGGCATTTCTCAATTTATGCATTTACAGTTTAGTTAAAGAAAACCAAAGAAAAATATTTCAAATGCTGAAAACTGACATCATTAAATTACTGCACTACTATTCCCTTTTCTCAAAATACATTTCTTTTGTATACCACTCCTGATCTATTCATGCCATTCATTTCAGGAATCTTAATATTTAACCTCTTATTCTTTCTCTTTTGAACATCTGCAATACGCTGTGCATATTATTATGCCTAAAAGGGAATGCAAGAGTAAAAAGAAAGGTAAGAGACAAACAAGGCAAGAGCAAACAACCTGTTTGCTTAGACCGTAATTAATATCTGCTTTAGAAATGTGGATTTTTCAGAAGACTACTGATTCAGCAGCCCTTAAAATACAGGAAACAATTTCTATACTACTATTACTGTTCTAACATTTCTATATATTAAGCACTGTGACACTGAATACAGCCCTACTCAAATAAAGCAAATAATATTTCCTCAGCAAATGAAGACTACATTAATTTTTTTCCTGTGATGGTTTTCTCAGTCACATAATTGTCTGGGAGAAAGCCCACCCTGACATCTAATTCAAGCCATGAAGCAATCTCTTAAGATGTTGGCTCTTGCCAAAATTAAATGTGCAAGCAGCAAGTCACCCTACAACTGCAAGTTATTTTTTCGGGATGTTGCAAGATGTTCATTATGTTAAGATAAAATTGATTATGTCAGAAAAGACCCCTCCAGTGATAATTTTAAATTAAATGTTTTAATACCTTAAAACCCCTGTAGGCCTCATTGTAATTCAAATTATAAACAGTATTTATTCAATCTCACTCAAAATATAAAGAGGGCAGAAACATACCCACGATCAAAATTACAAACTTTCTTTTATAATATACTGTTACATCTTCCAAGATAAATGGAGTCAAACACAGAAAATACATAACAAATTCCATGTTCCTTAAGCTTCAGTTGCATTTCTTTAACTATTTAACCTGTTTGAAGGAGAAACATGCCTGAAGATTAACACAGCATGTCTTCAGTAGTGATTGTGACATATTTAGGTGATCTTTCATTTGAGAACCTTTACTATCATTGTAATGAACACCTTCATCCTTGCTGAGGAGATATTTATTTGCTTTTCCTGGTTATCTTTCAGACACTCTAAGAATATAGTCCGTTAAGTATTTCTGACTACTTGTACTTACAATCTGTGGCTTATAAATGTACATTTGTACTTCACCCATTGTTTTAGGAAAAAAGACAACCTTCGCCAAGTATTCAATTTCAGTTCAGTCATCATAAAACAGCTCACTCGTGGGTAGTACAGACATGCTCCTTCCTTCAATAATAGTAAGAATATAGAATTCTGAACATGAAAATCTGCTCCCTTGATGAGATGGGACTTCATGCCAGATTTTAGTCTACTTCAGTCTGCATAATATAATTAATTAGGATAAGAATGTGCGGCAAAAGCTAATTCCATATTATCTAACACAAACAATCACTCATTCAAAGTTTCTTATGTTTCTTAGAAGTTCTTGTACTTTCAGCTGAATAGATGGAATGTTAACCCAAGTTTAAACTGATGCTGGTAAAAATATCTCAGACGATATTTAAGGCTCATGTAGAGTAGCTGAAGGTACAATCTAAAGCAAGAGAATGTACAACAATCAAGCATTATATACCTTAGTTACTCCTAGAAGTTACAAATTTTAAAAAATCATGATGCCACTTGCAACTAAAGCTTTTCTTAGAGCTGAGATATTAGTATTACTAAGGACTTTCTCCTATATGGACCCTCAACTAATGTGCAATATCTTCACAGCCAAAATAATTTACAGAACTTTTCTGTACATGAGTAACATCTGCATGAAATTTATTGAGTCTAGCATTTTCAAGATCTGCACTTTGTAATAAACCCAATTGCTGCAGGCCAAGTTAAAAGTTGGAAGAAAATATGTACAGACACACAGTGTGCCTTTACAAAGTCATTTCCATAAGAAACTAGGTTAAAAACTGCAGTCATAATTTGGAAAATGACACTTCCTTCTCCAGAACACCTTTTTTTCTATTTTGACTTAACTAGCAATATGTGCCAGAGACTGTGATAGTATCCAAACAAAACTGTTTCATTTAAATCTGAAAATGCTGCTAGGAAATCATCTTGGTTCTCTTACCTTAGGATACATTTTTATATTCATATGCCTCTGTAATAACATATTACATAAAAACAGGTGTTACATATATACTTTCTCAGTCAAGCAGAAAGATTTGTTTGCATTTGATTGTGCATCCCTGCTGCTAACACATCAACTCAATACAACTCTACTCCTTGTATTTAGCTCAAAGAGGTCCTAGAAGGGAGGAGACGTGCACATATGCCTGATCCATGCTCTAAACTTGAGCAGAGAAGGGACAGCACCACAGAGGAAGCAGTTGGTGCCACAATTAAACAAGCCAAAGAACACAACCACAAAAGGACTGTAAAAGATAACGAGCCAGCAAACGCATGTTGAAATGCTCAAGGTTATTCCTGCTGTAACAGTTTAAGATCAAACCACTGTTTTCTCTAACGTACTCGGGCATGATAATGATGGACAAATGCTGCAACCAGCAGAGCACTCCACGATGTTAACCCAGGACAGGATCAATGTGGGTATTTATCAGAGGCACTGTCAAGGCTGTAAGAACACCAAGTCCTTAAATGCCATAACCAGCCCCACCTGCAACCCTCACAGCAGGCCCAGGAGCCATTTCAACTCAGGACTGTCCCCAGCTCTGGCTGAGCTATGTTGTTGACACCTCTGGGCTCAGGCCCTGCTCTCTGCTGCTCCTGATCATTTGATCAGATTGGCCAGATCAGAATCAGGACCCAGCTCACCTGCTGGTGCCTTTTTTGACCCGGGGGGACTGCAGCAGAGTCTCATCCTCTGGCTTGTCCTCTCACTGACCCCTCCTGCAACTCCCCAGCACGAGAAGTCATTGGTCTCATCATCAGGCACAACCATAAATGAAAGAAGTTGAGGGAAATTAATTGTCAAGTAAACATTGAACACTCAAACAGCACTATGAATATGGACTTTTCGATGTCACCAAGAGGGATGAGGTTACTCTGAAATGCTGAATCAAACACTATCAGGCCAGTACTGAAGCAGCAAACTGAAAGATAAGGAGCAGTCCAAGGCCTTGTAATCAGACTTCTCTTGGGCAAGATGACAACAGTGACTTCATCCCTCCGAGGGGAAAACCCTGCAGACCACTGCAGGAGGAGGCTCACCTGCAGGACAGACCGTTCAAAGCAGCGATGACCCCAGCAGGAGGCTGAGTGTGTTATGAAGTAATAACTGGCACGAGAAAAGATCCCTGAAGGGAGGCAAAGCAGCAAGGAAAACTAATGGTCTGCACAGTCTACGCAGTCCTGGACAAAACAACGGCTGATGCTGGCAACAGTGCTCTGCTTGCAACAAAAACCTATGGAATGCCTCAAAAAGTTGCAAAACCAAAAATCTGCTTCAAGACAGTTTGCAAGGTGATGACAATCAGATACTTGCCACAACTGGTCAAGTTCATTGATGATAAGAAGAGACAGTGTTTACAAATGGTAGCTCAGTGAGGGAGCCACAGGTACCTGCACTCACAAGGTGCAACAGGCGGACTGCAGCTCTCCCTTTCCCAATCAATATTTTGCATACTGTACGGAGACCTTGGTTTAAACAGTAACAGTTTCTAATGTGGATGGTATTGCTTTCCTCTCTGGTACTTTCTGTTTGATAGAAACCTAACAGGGAAAAGTCAATTTCTCACAAGATTGTGTGAGAAATGTGGTGATGAGGTATAAAGATATAGTACCTGTACATCTAGAATAAAGTTCATGGATAACAGTAGATGATCTCTGAAGAAAGAGCATATAAAACCAGCATACATAAATGAATGCAGACTAACCTGTCCTGTGAGATTTCAAACTAAATATTGTTCATCCATCTTCTTAGGCATGCTACTGCCGCACCTCAAAAGAGTTAGCTGCTCCTGTAGATCTCTCTCATTTCCATATTTTCCTTCAAGTTCTAGATCTATTTTTTTTCTTTATTCTTTAATCTTTTATCAGTAGTCCTCTTATTTTAGTACGAGCTTATCTCATAATCTTGTGAGTATCTCCTTATAGACCTGTTCCTGTTAATTTAGTGGGGACTCTGCCACACTCAGACACACTGTATTCTTATTGATTTAAAAAATTACCTGCTTCCTCTTTTTACCTACCTTTAAGAAAAATAAAATCAGTAGAATGAAATTTAGTTAAGGAAAGGCAAGCTCTACCTTCAAACCCAAAATCTACCTTAGACCTCGCAAAGTACTTGATGAACTTCAAAAAGCTCATGAGAGTAATCTGAGAAATTATATTAGAAACAGACAGCACATTCCTCACACTGAAGCATTCAAGGATTCTGTATAGTTTTTGGTGTGTTACTTGTTCATTGGTGCTGGTTAGTTTTATTTAAGTCTTCTAATGCTTTTATAAAAGCAGAAACAACTATGGAAGTAATAAGGTTAGTAGTACTGCAACATTTCAACATATTTTTGAAAATACAATTTATGCATTTCAGCATTTCTGATCTTACATGTGACCTCTCTGAAAAATAAATATTACACTCACTATGGCTGTGTTGTAACTATAGAGAAAAAGCCAGCAGTCTGGGTGTACATTGTTTATATAACTTAATAATAGTTGTACATAATCCAGGTGTGAATAATCATTGCCTATAATAACCAAAGAAACCAAAGCACCTGCTTAGTTTTCATGATTCACTCACCAGAAAAAAAATTACACAGCAACATTTACATAATCTTAGGTACAGTTATGGTAAAAAGAATGTGCAAGAGATATTATTATGTACTAATTCTAAACCCCTTATTCTGACTTTTAATACTTTAACTTCAAATATTTGACAATAATTAATTAAATATTTTTGAACCATACCAGGACACATTCAAAATTAGTCTAAATTTTATGGATAATCTCCTTCATTACTTAATATTCTTATTTTATATAGTCATACATCATTCAAGGGATTGTCAGATTATCTGAACTCTGAGAGTTTTAAAGCCCTGAATTGGAGGAAACCAAGTACTAGAAGTGCCTACACACAGATATGCAATAAATAGTACAATATCTATGCTTTTTTTTAATCACACATTCATATGTACATCAAATATTGAAAAAGTAAGCAATTAGGTCCTTAGATTGAGTAGCATGAGCGACAAGCCACATGCACAAAAACTGTAATTCTGTAGATATGGAATTAAATGTTGATATTTTGGACTGCAACTAGAGGCGGAAAAAATTATCATTAAACTGATAATCAGAGGAAAAAACCCAGGTTAATCTAGCAAGCAAGACACAGACAAGTCATACCAAGAATATGTCAAGGACTCAATACCTCCAAAAATCTGTATGCAGAAAGATTAGAGCTTCCCTTTTGCTCTGACAGAGAAGGGGCCCCAGCTTTCATGCTTTTCTGGCAAATAGAGGGAACATGGCCAACTTTCTTTTCATTTGCTGGCCAAAAGTTGAGACAGTCTCTGTCTCAATTCAAACTTTAAAACCTTTATTTGGGATTCATACGCTTGCTCACAGAATAGAGCTTTATTGTAAGCAAAATGGGTAAGGCGGGAAAATCAGGACACAAAGACTTTTTTTTTTTTTTAATTATCCACTGATTTCTTTGACTCAAATGCACAGAAAATGTATGGGAGAGTTTTGCTAAATGTAAATACAAGCAGGAACAAGCAACTGAAGGTTGGTTGTTTTGCTTTTGTCCAGGGCTTTCCATTCTTCTCAACAGCAACCTAAGAGCTCCAATGCTGTCATACCAAACAATTTTCTTTGCTTTAAATCTGTGCACACACCTTCCTCAAATATTTTTACAGCTCTCCCACTAACTCGTAAGTCAATTCTAGGCAGCTTTCTATAAAGTACCATGGTTGAAATGAAGTTCAGGGGTGCACTGAAGCTGTTATGCAGGACAATACTATGCTCTACTGTTGCAACTGTGGTTAAAATCAGAAATTTCAGCCTCACTCAAAACCAGCTTTCTGTACCTAGCCAACAAGACAACTGACTGTTAAGGATAAACATTTTCCATATCAGCTTGCATAACAGAATAAAGAGTATGTGGAACAAAACAAAGGGATGACACAAACATGAAGTTAAGCTTTGGACAAAGTAGAATGATGCTCACAAATTTTAAGAGAATACACAAACTTGCCTCTTCTGGGAGGGTGGAAGTGAAGGCCTCCAGAAAACCCATTACTGTCTGTGCATCTCTACCATTCCTACACCTATCAGGTAACAAAACTCCAAACAAATGTTATGATCTAAATCCTGAAAGAGAATTCAGGCAGGCATAGTAGTCTAATACTATACAGACATTTGAAAGACGTTACTGCATATTTTAACACTGACCTGTTTTATAGACTGCTGTCTAGGGAACTGTTTATTTCTACACAGTACTACTGAACCTGGCTTGCAAATCTAGAATCACAGTTCACAAAGCATAAAGAATTAATTTATGAAGAGGATTCCCAGTACTGCCAATTCTTACAGCCATGTACTCAGAGAGGCACTGTTTACCCAGACGCTCAAGTTGTACTATTATATAATTACTAGTTATACTGGCAATATAATTATTCATAATCTGAACCTTAAAATCAGAACCTTTATTTATAAAAACAAAATTAAAATGGGAACATTAATGGTTTAATAATTCTAAGACAAAAAGGAAAGGAAGGAAAATGAGGTTTTGGAATTTGATGCTCTAAACGGTGCTTACAACATATTTTTCATAATAAAATCAGTTTGTTGGCATGTCCCCAGAATGGACTGGAATGACTAGACAAAACAGTGAAAATACATCTCAGTTGTAGATTTTATCCATTTATTAATATCATAAATTACCCCATTATTTTTCTAATTCCCCCAAAGTTAATCTAAAATTTTAGTATCTCCTTATCTTGGTAAAGTAGAAGGACCATTTACAACCCAAAATGTTGCTGACTTCCAAGTTATTCATATTGCTTTATATAAATGAACCTGCAAAATTTTAAACAAGATTCTATTTTCCCTGATCCATGAAGTCCTTTCATGTCCTACTACACAGAAATAAGGAGTTTTAAGACAGAGTTCCAGAATTTGCTGCACGAACATAATGAGAGCAAGCAAAACATTCTTCCAAAAAGTGTTCATAATTGAGTGACACAGGGATCCAGCAAAAAAACGTTTGCCATAGCTCAGAATTTGCTGGAACAAGAAGAAATTTCAGCTCACCACTAAGAACAAAAAGAAGGCATTGAATAATTTAAGAGAGTCACAAATGCCATCTTAGTCATGGGCCTAAACTAACATTTTAAAAGAATATTCTTTCTTTATAGCAAATCTAAAATGTTTCCGTAAGTATATATAAACAAATTTAATCAGCACAAATAAATTGGTAGCTGACCATATGTGCTTAGCACAAAGAATGACCAGTATTACTATTATACTCTTTCTCCACAGTGGAAGTGGCTGCTAAAGCTAGATTTTTAGGGATCACAGCATTCCTATACCAGGGTGCTACATACACACTTAACTTTTATTTTCTTTTAGAAAAGTTATGTAAGAATGGAAACAACTGAACAGTGCATTTGGGGGTTCAGCTGTATTTCCAAACAACTTTCAGCTTTAGACCTTTATCTACAAATGTTTTCTGCTGAAGTACCAAGAAGGCTAGTCTGGTTTAGGTAAATAAAAACACCTTCTTCAACCTGGCACATCTAGAAAAAATAAAGAATTAATAAACAATTCTCTTTCATGCTGCAAATGAGTTTAACCATGTATTGGAATTTTGTCCTACAGCCTCACAAATCTGCTTTAACTAGGGGGACAAAGGCAGAATAAGTACCACAATGAAAACAACAGCACCCAATGCTACATGGACTTGGCCTAAGGTAATATAATTTCATGAGATGATGGAATACTGATACCTACTTTTGAAATCCACACAACAACAACCAAAAAAAAACAAACAACAGAACAAAACAAACAAACAAAAAACCCAAAACCCACTATAATTGTACTTAAATACTTTAATGACTCAGGCTAATGATATAAGGAATGCCTCTAAGTGGGATTGTCATGGAGGTTTTAGCAAATGACAAACATACAAAACCATCTATTTTTATATTGTTTCTCGCTATTTCATTTCTAAATCTACTGAGTGAACACCACTGCTGAAGTTGAAGTTCTTGCTTATACTTTTCTGAATAAAAGCACAGAATGAGAAGATATGAATATTCAAATCAATAACTGCAGCAACCTTCTGAGTGGCTCTTAAGACAAAAATATTTCCAACAAGTGTCCAACTGTTTGATTTTATTGTTTCTATTTATGTTGCCTATTCCATAAATTGATTATGAAGAAAAAGAAAAAAAGGTGCAATCATAACAAAATACAGGTAATTATGCAAGATTCTCCCCTTTTTATATGTCCTTTGGGGGTAAAAATGCAAACAACAGGCTCTTCATGCTACACTGAAAATCTTCAAGGGCTCTAACAGAGCCATATTAAGAAATATTCTTCACATAAAAAATGCAGAAGTACCATAACACAAAAGATTTCAAGAACCATTATCTGCCTGGTCGTCTTTGACACCACTGCCACTGAACATGTTAGAAAACCATAGCCTGTGGCACAGCTGTGGCACAGTGAACATGAACTTCAGAACCAAGCAGGGAATCAGCCTCTTGCAGTCAGAAATCCAGGGGCTTCCAGCCTTGCAGAGATATTCCTCTATGTTTACTGCTTCCTAAAAGTGTGCTAAACTAAGATGGATGCACACTGAGTGATCAGAAACTTAAAGCTTTCACAAGAAATAACTGCAATGAGGTTATTTTCCCCAGAGCTTTCAGCAGAAACAATGCACATACTCACAGAATACCTGATATACTTGAAAGTCACCGCAAGTGTGACTTTTTCAGAAGAAGTTACAAAAATACTAACCAATTATTGGAAATCTCTGCCCACCAATGCAACAATCTGATTATAAATGCATTTTAACATAGTTGTCCAAACTGAACAATAACTAACTGGTTGAAAATACATCTTTGAGAAATGTCAGAGCATGAAAATTACCTAAAATTAGAACAGAAGCAGAATGCCATCTTCAAAATGCAAACTAGCCTGGATATTACAACACTGGGTTTTCTTTTTCCCTTGCAATTTGGTACATACTAAAAATCCAAAACCCTAAAGGAATTAAAAAGGAGGCATTCACATCAAGAAAGTTCCTCAAGAAGAAATCTACAGGTTGTTCTTTGATGTGAACTGTTGGTAGTGCACAGAGCAGTAGCTGGTCTGGTATGACCCCTTTTTATCTTGCTACATTCCAAAGGGAAACCAAGTCGGTTTTCCCCAAAACACTACTGAAAGGTATTCGTACCACTACAGAAAGAAATTAACCTAACCCAAGCAAACAGAGTTTTGTACTGGAGTAAAGGAATGCATTATGAAAATGTTTGAAAGAAGATGCAGTGTAACAAAAACCTCAAATACCAAAGATCACTGCAGCAGCATTCTTGCTGTATGCTGTAGCACAGACAGAGAAAAATACTGTGGGAGGAGAGATCTCACATCAGAGCATTGTCTGAAAGAGCAGACAGCAAGGTCCTACTACACAAGGCAAGGTCAACGCAACTGGAGAGTCATCTGTTTAAGAAAACACACTATTATTAGATGCAAGTTATGCAGCACTTGTGCATACTAATAGAATAAAACCATTATCCCAAAAATAAATATTTTCAAATGGTAGCTTCAACTTCGCACTCAGTGTTTCTATTTTTTATGTCTCACTTAAAACATTGAAATAAGTAACATCAAGAACACTGACAATGCCTGAGGATTTATTTTTTAAATTATTTATTAATGTTTCAACTGGCAAATACAATAGCATACTAAATTTTCTTTTAATGAGGAGGCACCACTGAAAATGTTGTAACAAGTTATTAAACATTACTTACTGATAACAATGTAGAATAAAAAGTATCCCACAGTGGACAGCCTATTTAAACTGTTATGATATGCCTGTGACTACTGGGAGTTAAATGTCACAGCACATACTGGCCCATAGAAAACACTTCCTTGTACAAGACTGAAGCCTGCACTCTCTCTATACCCAGTGCTAAGCCAAGTACACACAAGTTTCAGATGTAAAGAATGCAGGAGGCAGCTCCATGGGGCACATCACATACTCCACAAGGTTTGTGTCCCTGCTGCTCTAAATCATCTACTGAAAGAGCTGGTATTACCTGTGGCACTGTCACTGACACTTGATAAATTGGAGCAATGTAGCAGGCTCTGGAAGAAGGATAATTCTGGTGGGGAGTTGAGCTTGTTCCTCTTAGCTCTTGTTACCAGGTTTCAGTAAGTGCTACAACATCAAGTTCTTGCTTGAACATGTTGGATTATTTATGAATGATTGGGCCGTTAAGAAGAAAGTATTGTGGATGGCCTGGTTTAAAACCAGTGACATTAATTATGTCTTGCACAGAGATGTCAGCATGGCAGAGTATACCAAACCAGAGGATCAGACTTTGATCCCACATTGACATGCTTACAAATTAACTTCTTTGTTTCAAGTAAAACCAAAATTCTGTGCCTTGAAACAGAATAAAAATATTAGAGACCTCCCTACATAGGAAATTCACAAAAAAGTCTGTCAGCACTTTATCCTCAGCTCTTAAACACAAATCTTGTTTCAGCAGATAGATGTTTTGCTCAAAAAAATCAGAGTGAAATATAACCAATATCTGGCAGTACCACAACTAAGGAAAACCCCACCCAAAGCAGATACATATATATATATATATACACACACACACATATTGCCAAGACAAATAAAGCAGTACACAGAGTAAGCTGGACTGCTCTCATATAATACATACTCAGTCATGTAAGTCCTCAAGTACATGAACACCTCTCTTCTAAACGATTAAGAAGGCTCAGGAAGGAGAAAATTAAGGAAAAACCTGCTAGCACGCTAACAACTTTCTAAAACAGAGACATGATGAAAAGCATTATTTACAAATGAATTAGACTGCATATTAAAGGTACAGACAGCTGTTAACCTGCTGTCTGCACAATCAAATGATAGCCACTGCTCAATAAAACCATCAATGGCTGCATTGTGAACAGGCATGAGAGTAAGTCTATCCAGGCTGGAGCTGCATGTTTCTTTCCAACATTTCAGTTACTGTTATTTTCAATAAGTATATAAAACAAAAACAAACAAACAAACATACAAGTGAATTATTGCTAATAACATGTATCATTGTCATTTATAAAATTTAAGAGTCACAGCCATGACCCAAAATCCATTTTGTACTAAAATGCTGTAGAAACAGAAAACAAAATGACAACTCATGTTCTGAAGCACGGTCATCAGTGTCTTATAAGTAAACATTCCTAAAGAAATGCTTTTGTAAATATGCACATAAACTAAGATAAGTTTAGTGCTTAATAAAAAAAATCCCTATGCAAACCATGGGTTTCTAATGAAATAATAGATTAATTACTTTTTGCCTCCTTAATAACTGAAGTCTTTCTTTAACTAACTGCCATTTCAAATCAAAGAACTATTGCTAAATTATACCTGCTCTTCTCCAAAAAAAAAAAAAAAAAAAAGAAAAATAAAAGAAAGGAAGAGCGGCTAACTTAAGCAAAATGTTTCCAGCAGTTATAAATCTACAATCTTTCATGAACAGTCACGACTGTCACTTTTCAACATGCGCCTGGCTCCCATATTGGATTTCTGTGCAGGTTCTAGTCACTAGTGGATCCTAACATTTGTATTTCTCTTAAATGAGACAGCCCTTTGATAAAAGAAATACTTCCACAGATACTTACAAATAGTGCTCAAATTGTTTCATTACATTCTTTTGGATAACCTAAATACAGAGAATTTCTTTTTCTCATATTACAAATCTCCCAAATCTCAATTTACCTTATCATCTTCATGAACTTGCTTATGATCTCCAGCAAACACAGCTTTGAGAAATTTTCTATTCTGCAGTAGGGCTTTCATGTTTCTTGATCTAAAAGCTTTACCTTGTGGCATTTATTTTCCTTCTTAATGTCTTGGAACTCTGGTTTGAACATCACACTTTTATCACGTATCACATGAAATTAACGTTGACTGAGAGCACTGCCTTGTCTACAATCACAAAGTTCTTAGTAATAAACATTTTACCATGTATGAAAACACAAATTAACTCATTACAGTATCTGAGATTACTACCTCAATATGGCAATAATTAATTGTATTTAGATGATTAAGAAAGCAAGATTTTTAGTAATCCTCTGCAAATTTATGCAGACTGGACATTCTCTTTTATGTCTTGCGAATTTCTCTTGAGCACTTCCTAATGCACAAAACACAGTGTTTGTTTCTGGTTTTACCTTGTATGTTTCACTGCTCACATATTTGCTCCAGCGTTGTTGTAAAAATAATCACAGACATTGGTTGTTTGCCATTGATTTTTAAGGGATGTGATACCACAGATCAAAGTATTTGTCGCTGGAGAAATATAACTTCTTAAACTACATAACAGTCAGGACTCTGCAATGATTACTAAGTAACTGCTTCATAATTGGCAAGTTCTCTGATCTTTCAAATATACAAATGTAAAGGATGGAAATATTTAGCAAACTTTTGTCACACAAACATAGCAATGGAAACATTTGGAAAACTTAATCAAACTTTTAGTATAATAAATACAACAAGAAGGCCAATTCTGCTCCTTACACAAATATCTCACTATGAAACAAAACATTTTACTGTTCCTTGAAGTACAGCTGATCCTTCAGGCATTTCTCTACCACTCTTAATCCAGCTCTTTCATTTCCTTTATCAGAAGAAGCCCAGTTCACAGTCACCTGTATAGGCTCTTCCCTTTATCACCTGTGCTGGTGGCATTCCATGAGGGTGCAGCAGAACAGATAAGCATCACTTTGGTCCTGATCCTACAAACACTTCAGCGAAACTACTACTGTAAGTGTTTGCAGACTTTGAGTCTTTCTAACTCAACAACACTTCACCAAGTAGGGCAAAGGGAAGTCTGGAGCTGGGAGGAATGCATTGCCCCTTAACGCCTGGGTGTCAGGCCGTGCAGCACCCCCAAAGAGCAGAGACCCACTTGCGGGGGGAGAGAGGCAGCACCCCGGTCGCTTCCAGCCACAGGCTCCTTCCAACCCACATCTCCGATGCACTGCACCAATCTCGGATTGAATTTGACCAGACTTCAACGTAAATATTACAACTGATCGTAAAATCGCAGTGGAAGAGAGAAAGTGAGGCATGAATTTAGAACAGTTTCTAGCACGTGGGATAAGGGCAGCCCACCCCAATTTTCTCTTGCATTTGGGGTTTTCTTGAACCCTCCCAGAGGAAGGGGGAGAACGCGTAAACCGAGGGTCAGGCGGGCAGGGCGCGAGCAGAGGGGGCTGCGGAACATGGCCGAAAGCGGAGCCCCCGCCCGCCCCGGGGCACGGCCGCAGCGGGCAGCCCTCGGTAACCCCCCGGGGCCACGAGAGCCGTGGGGGCCGGGACCCAGCCCCAGAGACCCCCCCAGGGGAGAGCCAGCCGCGCTCGGGAGTCAGGGAAAGAGCCCGTGAGAGCGGGCGGGGTTGCGCGGGGGACGCACCTTTCAGCGTACCCCGGCATCCTGTCCTCCTCCTCCTCCTCGGGTCGGCGGTGACTTCAGCGGCGGCGGGGCCGCGGCGGCGGAGCGCTCCGCGGGACGGGGCCGCCCCCGCCTCGCCAGGGCTCCACGGCCGCCGCTGCCCGGGGCGGCGGAGCGAGCAGAGGCGCCTTCCCCGGCGGGCCGGGGGCGGGGGCTGCGGGAGCGCACCGCCCCGCCGGGCCCGGGAGGGACGGGGAGAGCTGGGGAGGGGCCGCGGGGCAGCGCCGCCGGCTCTTTCAGCCGCGGGCGGAGGGTGCTGGCCCGCCCGGGAGAGTTGCCCTGGGACCGCCCCTCCTCGGTGGCGGAGAGCGGGTTTCTCCCACCGGACGGGTCGCTAGGAACATCCCCTGCGCACGAGGCGGACGGGACGCGGCAGCTCCTCCTCGTCCTGCCCCGAGCAGCCCCACGTTCCCACAGGCGCGGCGGGGGCGGCGTGTGGAGCCCTCCACGTCCCACAAGTGCGGCAGCGGGAGCCGCCGGCCCCGGCCCCCCGCGCGCGCGGCTGCTCCTGGAGGACCGAGCGGCGGCCGCCGAGGGGACTCCCGGAGCCCGAGAGCGCGCCCCGGGTCCCGTCCCGCCGCCGGGAGCCGCCAGCTGGAGCCGTCCGCGCAAGAGCTTCCTCCTACCTCCCGCAAACGGGCGCCGTCGGCCAAGCGCCCCAGCCCCGCGCCCCCGCACCGCGGAGTAGCGGCGCCGTCCCGCGCGGCTGGACCCGGTCCAGCGCCATCGCCGTGCGCGCCCTGCGAGCGGGGCCGGGGCGGGGGCGGGCCGGGCCGCGGCTGCCTCACCGCATCGGAATGTAGGCCCGGGCCCGCGCCCCCCGCCCCGCAGCGCCCCGGGCGCTCCGCGGAGCGCGGGAAGCGCGGCCGCGCTCCGGAGCCGGTCGGGGAGGGCGGACCCGGCCCCGGCCCCGAGCCTCGCCCCGGCAGCATCTCCGGGGACAGCGCGGAGCCTGCGGAGGGCAGGGGAACGCGGCGCGGTTTCATCGGCGCTGCGGGACAGCGTGGTTTGGTGAAGGCAGCAGTGCACCTCTCCCTGCGGTTTTTTTCATAAGAAGTACAAGAAGGAAAAGTGTCTCGTAAAGTTTCAGTTTAAAGGAACCATTCTCGATTTTTAAGCTGGCGAGAGTTGGCTATAGCTAACACGGGTTTGTTTAGGACGTTTTTATGTGAAGGGCACAGATTCTCATAGGTATGCGGGGATTGTGTCCCCCTTTGGGGCTATGAAACTTACAATTCATTTATTTCATTTTCTTTGAGAGCAAGAAACTCGTACCATTTTACATTATACCATTTACGTTGTACTACAATCACATCTATCCCTACGTATTTTACTTTGTTACGTGAGCAAACGCTCATCACCTCATTGCAATAATTATCTTGTGACCATAATACAAGAATACTGATGTCCTGTAGATAGTAACAACAGTGGAGAAAGTCTGTTAGCAAATACTCTATTCAACAAATACATTTAAAAAAAAAAACAAACAGTGAAGTTACCCATTGGTAAGTTACGTATTTTCAAACAGTTTCTATGTTGTTATTTGGATTTTTAAAACAAATTAGGTCAGGTCTAGTGTTTTATATATTTATTCACTTATTAATTCCTGGGTTTACATTTATTATCTATTCTGAGTCTTTCCGTGGCCTACAGGTTGTGATTGTTAAAACAGAGATGAAAATACATCCACCATAGTAAAGCACCTTGATCTTTTTAGCAGAATACCATCTAAATAATTTATTGTTTAGGAGACATTAGACATGGTCAGTCTGAACTTATTTAAGTAATTAACTTGTAATATTGACCATTCTATATTGAAATACAGTATATATTGGATAAAATCCAGATCCTGTGGAAAATTTAACATTCCCTTTGCCTCCAGCGTGGCCTGGATTTCATTCACTGCATCTAGTATCCAAAAAATGCTGTAAGACGGTATTTTGCAAAAACTGAAATTTGAGTAGTGGATCTTTTCCAGCTCATTTTTTTGTGTGATCTGTGTATTTCTCAGTACTTTCATTTATTTAGAGACTTGATATTGGCTCAAAATACATTCAATTAAAAATACTCTAGTGTACACTACAACGTGCCAGTTGCTTCATAACGAGTCATGCAATGGGATTTTAGCTTTATGATAGTGACAAGGAATTATCTTCCAAACACACAGGCAACACCAACCTTTCCACGGAAGCTTTTTCCAGTTTCTCTGCTTTTCCATTTGTTTTAAACAGTGAAGGAAAGTTGCTATCACATTATTCCATGAGAAAATATATATAACTGTTCCTTTACAATGTGCTTGCACTTTTTTTCAACTTCCAAAACTCCAACAATAAAAGATATCCTATACTGAAAAGGAAATGTTACATTTTACTGAATGGAAAATTTGGAGGAATCACCATATCCTTGACTTGCCAAAAAGGCATCTGTCTTCAGGCACATATCAATGGGCCAATTTAGCATACCAGGGATTAATAACAAGCTCAAGCAATTTGTTGCATTAAGGATTTTATTCTTGCGATCCAGCTCCTCACCTGTAAATTAAAAGACCTCTTGTTTCATCAGGATACTGGATGATTATTTAATAACAGTAAGATTTTTGAATATTGTGAAAGCTACATGTCAGATAAAACAGTGAGAGGTGCTCTCTACAAAATAATTAGAAGCTCATTTTCTCTAGGATGACATTTGCTTCTCTGAAACTCTAGGAAAGAAGAAATTATGAATATTTAAAAAGCTGCAGGACTGCTCTTTTCCCGAAATGTATTTATGCAAATAGTAGTTCAGAAATTACATCCCTGATACCAAGAATTGCAGGATGAGAAAAATTTGAATATGAAGAAATAATGGTGTCTAGACATATCTAATAAAGTTGCTGCAAGCAGATCTTCTTGGGAAGAAACTCATTTCCTTGGTGACAATTTGGAAAGCTGCTGTTAGAATTGTTAGCCAGAACACCTCTCCCTGGTTGTACACACAATGGAAGCGACTCCTCCCAAAAAAAGTCACTTCCCTCTCTTTAAATTTGTAGCCAAGGTGGGAGAACTCTACAGGCAGCCAGAACTCTACTTCCTCTGGGGGACTCCCACATCTGAGCTATGCAGAAGTGAATTTTGAGCTGCCTGGCAACCTCAACATTATACAGATGAAGAAAGGTTTGGGGTTTTTTTGGGGTTTTTTTGTTTTTTCTGGACTTAACTCATGGGTCATAGTTTCTTTTTAATATTCTCAGCCAAGCAGAGAGTGCCTTGAGAATGCTTCAGTTTTCTCTCTCATTGTACATCAGTGTCTACACTGTTCTCATGAGAACTCTCTTAGTCATCACATTATACCCTACTGCTCCATCAGGCTTGACAATGCAGAAAGACAACACATCCAGCTCAAATACAGTATTTATAGGTATAGAAAAATACATTACTTCCAGAAAATACTGATGTGTCTCACAGTTGTCTACAAACCATTTGGAGTTTGGGTTACAGAATTGATTTAGAGATGAGCTCCAAAGTGATGCATAAATACAAAATTCCACACATTCCTATGACATGGTAAGTATTATTCACATTATGCAGATGGGGAAACTAAAGCAATATGAGTTTACCTGGGCAATTTTCCCATCAGGAAAAAAAGTACAGTGGTAGCATCAGTACTCAAGGATACCTGGCTTGTTTTCTGCACTCAGTCTGAACTATGTATCATTCGCCTAAACCCTTGAGTATAATGTATAAAGAAATATTTTGTTTTTAATAGTGGCATTATATAGCAATATTTTCAAACAATTCATTTAACAAATTACATAAAACATTTAAAATATGCTTTTCCTTTAAAAGAAAATAGCCAAAAGGTTTTTTCCTTGGGCTATGCTCCAAAATTCACCCTTCAGCTAGGACTAAAGAAAAGCACGCGCATTTGCACAAATGCAAACAGAAATTCTAAAACAAAATTAAAAACACATGAAAGTAAGGACTGAGAATGTATTCTTAACTGCACTCTGGTTTCAGTACAGCAAAATTTTCATTGATTTACTAATGGATAGGCAGTTTTCTTGTGAAGAAACACACAGGCTTTAACTGCAATAAATTCCTTGCTTCCACAAAACCAATTATCATTCTACAGAAGTACAGCCCAGGGAGGCAGGGTGGCGACTGTTCTGTCAGGGCATCTCAGCTCTCTGTAAAGCACAACCCTGCTTCAGTCATAAAGGAATTGTGCCCCATGAAAACAGCTCTTACAGAAAGGCAGTTTCACTTAAGACAATTATTTTACTAAGAGACCTATTTTGAAGCTGTTTGTGAATACTAGATAAATAATCCCAACCAATACAAATTCTATGCTGATTCAAAATAATAATAAATAAATAAATAAGATAAACTACTTGAATTTCAGATTTATTTTTTTATTATTAATTACACTGGACTGGATATTTCTTATGAAGTCTGCTATTCTACAGATTTTCCAGAAGCTTTGTAACTATATTCCAAACTTAATATTACTTTATGTGATGGGAGGTCAGTTTTGCCTGACTGACTGACATTATAACCATTAGCAGGCATGGAGGCAATTCTGAAAGTCTAATTAACTTGCTCAAAGACTTTCGGACATTTCAATTGGGGAAAAAAATATGTAGCTAGATTTTAAAAATTAACAGTTAAAAAAGCTGAAACAATGAGCTTTGGAATTGACATCAGCTGTTTGACTTTCAAATCATTAATAAAGTAATCTCCCAATTAGTCTTTGGAAGAGATACAAAAAGGTTTTGTAGCAAACTTGAAAAAAACTCACACACTTTTTTCAAATATCTCTAGGAGAGAACATTTCTGCTAAGGATAATTAATCATAAATATGGAATAACTGCATTATAATTTTTTTGGCTACACAGGTTTCATATTTCAATGAAGTAGCTCCTGATGTAGCTCAAAGAAAGCCTTTTATGCCTTAACTGTGTTCCCATTACATAACTTACCTATGTTTTTAGTATGCCATTATTTTATTAGGGTTTTTTAAGTTAGAGACTACATTAGAATACAGGTCCTCAAAACACTGGAGTGATAACTCTTCTTTATTTCATGTTACACTTCAGGGACAATGGAAGCCAAAGTATTAATACTAGTAATTGAATAAAGTTAATTAATGTTTTAAAATTGAATACTATACCATATTTTTCTGCTAATTTTCCCTAAAAAGATAAACACTGAAGATGGAAAATACATAGCTATTAATTGATTAATCTATGAGAATTTAGGGGTCAATAATATACATATATTAATGATCTTAAAGTGGCAAGTAACTAGCACTTTCATTCCACATCAAATTATACAGTTGTGATGAAAATATATTGAGAAGCCTGCTTTATTACTTTCCTCATATAGTCTTAAAGTCTCTCCAATACACGGTAAAATCCTTATTACATTTATAATTATAAAATCTGTTTTCTTCTTGCATACAATCACATGGTCCAACCAGAATGAAGTATTGTCCTAAGTATCTCAACAATAAAGCCTGATTTATCTAATATATTACATGTATTTATCTATGTTTAATACCGTTAACTGTTGAAGTACACCCAATTAATCATGTTGAACACTATTTGTAGGCTTGTTTTTCCTGAGTGACATTTTCAAGGGATCTTCACCAAAAGGCAGTTTTTCTATTGGCTCATGATTGTGTCTTTAGTTTGAATACTAAATTATCACTGCACTCAGAGGTTCCCTTCATGTGCAAAGTAACAAATTGCCAGACTTGCCCATGCTCTGTCATCCCTTTAAACAAGCAGTCAAGACAATGAGTTATCCATGTAATGAATTATAAAATCTGTATTGTCTTTAATATTCATGTCTAAACAACAACCAGTCTACAGGTTAATTTAATATTAACCCTATTCAGTTCCTTTACTGGCAACCTGCTATAATATACATTTGACCAAATTCAATAACCAACACAAGAATTTGTTTAGGTAACCAACCAGAACATTTAAAGCCATAAGATACTTTAACTGGTTTTCTTTTAATAGTTGAAAAATAGAGGTGTCAACACAACAGGCAATCATATTAGGGAGCATATAGTTACCCACTATGTGAGTATTCTTCTCTTCTTAGTGTTAAGGTACTTCATATTGGGTGATTCCAAGTACCCTCTACATAGAAAGTGTAACTCAAAATCTTGTAGTGTTTTCACTGTGTAGTGTAATTCAGTGCAGTTTTAATGCAGCATTACTTTAACAGAATAATTGAAAAGGAAAATAAAGTAAAATCTTTTAGTGCTGTAACAGCGTCCATGTTTTAGCCTGGTAAACACATCAATGCTTTGCTGAAATCTATAATAGGTAAGTAAATAATAATCTAGTGTTTTCTACAAAGCCAGGCAGACTGATTAAGTGTTGAAAATATGAGAGCATGGGAATGCTTGTGGTTAATAGCTCTCCAGAAATGAGCATTTATGACCAGGACTTTCCGCAGAAGAAGCCAGACAATCAGACTGCAGAAAGAGTAATCACTACTTTGCTCTTTGCCCATGAAATTAAAGAAGGATATTAACTTTGCAATATCTATTACAGTCTTCTCCCCCAAAAAGGAACAATATTAAATTTACTGTAAATTCTAAAAATGCGTATTTTACAATCCATTTGCAAAGTTCCAGTACTAAATATTTAAAGGAAAAAATTGCCTTGTTCCATTGTAACATCAGCGCAGTTTCACAGCTAGTCCTGAACAACACAATTTTATGTAACCTTAAATACAACAGAGGTTTAGTAAAATGTTTTTTCTTTTATAATAAAACCAAAATAAACTTCAGCTTCTGTTTTATATGCCAGTCGAGATTCTTTGCAGTAATTTCTTCCACATCTGCTCTGCAGCTTTCAGGTTCATAAAAGCAGCATCTCCCAATTTCCTTTCATCAAGATATCCAAATGCTGTGTTTTATAGACATGTTGGTACAGTTTAACACAGAGTCACTAATTACAATTTGGAGTCACATATATGCTAAGGCTAAGAAAACAAATACATGTGGTTATGAGGCATTTAATACTGAAAATCCCAGACAACTTAGTGAAAAATTCTTCAAAGTGTGATAACATACCAATAAAAGTACACCTGAAGTTATCACAAAAGTCATAAAAACAAAATTGAGACTTAAAGGAAAACAGTAAATAATAAAACTATATATAAGCACCACCAGATTCTAAACTAATGACCTACAATCATGTGCAGAAAAATTACCAAGAAGATTGTGACTGCAAAACTGCAGCTAAAGAACCAAATGGTTTGTGAATGGGGCTGGTCTGGAAACATCTTCATAAAACATTTGTCAAAAACAAATTTCTAGGATATCTGAAGACAGTGCTGATATCTCCTGGTTTCAAGTTCCTCAGTTGCCAGTGCATTGTAAATGTGATCGGCTTTCCAGTGAACAGTCCACAGCAGCATTTCAGGGAAGAGAGAGCATAAGATGACCTCAAAGCACAATAATCTTCACCATATGCAGGATTAGAGTTTTGCAGTGTCCTGACTCATCTGTAGTGCTGTATTCCATTTTCTGAACACACTCACTGCACACCCAATATTCCTGTCCCCCTGAGAGTCCAACCATAATAGCTCCCATTGATTACACCTCTGAGAGATCACAGTGTAAGCACAACTGAAAATAGCTGCTGTTCTTTACAGTAAATTGTATGTAAGCATTGTAATGATCTACATAAAAATCTGGGGGCCTAAACATATCCATTAAGCTCCAGAGAAAGAGATCTAGGCTGCAGTTTTAAAAAGTACAGTGTAACCCTTCGTGCTTCTATCTAGAAGTTCCTAATGCTTTAAAAACATTTAAATGGGAGAAATGAAATGTGAAAAATGCTTTTTCATTAATTACCTACCTGGAACATATTTCCAACTGTGCATATGAAAGAGGAAATCTGTCTTGTCACAAAAAAATACCTGTAAAGACTGAAAAAATGCTTTCAGTCCTGAAATGGAGTGCTAAATATCCAAGGAGACAAAAAGCAAATTAGAAAAACATGCTACAAAAATATCTTCAGGCATCAGAGAATTTGGAAAGACCAGAATCCTCCAGAAAATTTTAAAGAGCAGCATAAAACTGGCAAATATATTTTTTTCTGAGGAAAACAGTCTTTAAGTTTCTTGATCAAAACTGAATCAAAAATAAAGTAGCATCCATCACCTTAAACCCAAGATTTCCAGGATTAAAAAAAGACATAGTAAAGAAATAGAAATGTGGGTATAACTCTAGTTTTCCTACTTTTTTTCCATGCTAATTGTGGGATACAGGCTGTAATCTGAAGCAAGCAACATGCTGTCAAGGGTATTCTTATATAATCAGCAGAGAACAAACTGTTCCTTCTCTTCCTTAAATCTGTACCCAATCACACAGACAGGCTTCAGTGGGACAGCTTAGCTACAGAGAACTTGCCAGTGAGAGAACAAAGATTTTCCCCCAGACCTTTCCTTTTCTGCCTCTTCCCTCCCCCTCCTAAGAGAACAGGAGATACAAGAGTCTGTTCTGTGAAGCTGTCTCAAGATGATTTATGATAGACATTGAAAGTAAAATTTACAAGTCTTAAAAATGAATATGGTTAATCTGTAAATTTTATAGTTTATCTTAATATATGTATATGTATATATTTCACATCTTCCTTCCTTGAAAACACAACATAACTGTGCTGATAACATCAGAAATTGAAATTAGCCACCTTTTTGTGCCAATTAAGTGGTTACAAACTGCAAAGGAAATGCAGCTACATGATTCTGGCAGGTAAAGCAGAAAAGGGAGATAAATCACATAAGTAAATGAGGCTTCTGGGGAAGAAAAGGCTATCGTGCTACTTGCAGTCCTCCCATGTGAGATTTCAGATTGTAGTATTTTGTTATCACTCTCTATTTTTAATAATGGAAAAAATGTTTTGTCATATGGCAAGAATAAAGAACATCAGCTAAGTGTTTTCATATGGACTCCCTACATATGTTACTACAAATAGCAGAACATAGGGTCTTATTCATATTACACAAAGATGATGTTTAATGAAGAAATTCAGCACACATCTTTACAAGGCATGGATTGACATGAAACAATTCTAACAAAGTGAAAGAACCCCAATAGAATCAGGTTTTCTTTTTAAAAGTAAACAGCTTTTTCCTTTACTTCCTGATCAAAACTCAATTGTGACTGACCAATTTTTATGGTAATAAAAAGGAATACTTGTTTTATGTAATAAAGTACTAATGGGAAAACAAGAAAGTAAATATTAATATCTGATTCACAGTGCGCTGTGTTTTTATAAAATAAAACAGATTTGCCACATAGCCTTTCCAAATAATATTAAGGTTTTTCTCTTCTCTAACATTATTCAGTTTCCCAAAAAACTGCCAGTACTTCATATGAAGTAGAACAGCACCTAACAGTGCCAGTTAACATCAGCAAAAAATACTCCAGCCAACCTTCCAATGGAAAACACGTTGATAAGTATTTTTTCTAGCTCACTGTAGTACCTAGCCATGTCACCTCCTCCCTTTCTAGTATTTCTCTCCCTTAATTTAAGTTAGTACAACCGTTCCCAACTCTACCAAGCTTTGGGCACGGCACCGTGCACCTATGCTCAAAAGCTTGCACAGCTTCCTTATTTAATCAGCTGCCCTGCCTGAAGAGGCAATTCCAGCACACCTGCTCAACTCCATAGCCCTGTGCTGTGGTGACCAGAGCAACAGTAACTGGGAAGCCCTGGCATTGGAAATATTTGGCAGTAGGGCCTGGGGATGAGGTACTAGATGACATATAAGGGCTCCCTGCCTCAGCACCTGCACCGAGAACCTGCTCAAGAATTAAGTAAGGGTCTCACCCCAGCCCCAAAATAAAAACTAAGAGTGGAAAAGAAATATTTTGTAAATCCCCCAGCCAAGCAGGAGAAAAATAGAGAGCAACAAGGTCAACTGCTCAGACAGCATATGTGCTCTGTTTCTGTGCAACATTAGAACCAGTAGTCTAAATTCATCCTAGCCTACCACAACTTGCCACCAAGAATTTAACAGCAAGAATGCACTTGTTATCCCTCCCTTTTAAATTTACTTTTTTTTTTTTTTAATAATAAGAATGTTCAGGACATATTCTACATATCCAGACTGCATCATACCCAGTACAATCATTACTGATAAGATGTCCAATCTCATTACAAGATGCCTGACAACTCACTAATGCTCACATGAAGGGAGCTGACCCTCTCTTCTTGCTCCCAAGAATTTCAGAGAGAGCCTTGAAAAAGTCCTCCAGCACCATCTAGGATCTTTTGCCCTGGGGGGATGCAGGATACATCAGAGAAAAGAGATTATTCAAGGGTCTGCTGAGCAGTATTCTGTGTTGTCAATGAAATGCTTCAATAGCATTTGGAATCCTACTTAAACTTAATATTCACACTGTTACGTATTGTACTGAGACTTTCAATGTCTAGATCTGTGGATTTGGATTTTTAGGATTTACTCTTATGCCCTAAGGAATAAATTGACAGCCCCACCTGCCGACAGAAGAGGCACAGTACAGAGGGAAAATGAACTTACTGGCCAGATAACATGGGTTTTCAATCTCCTTCATACAAACCCCAAAAGCACTTAATTCCAGCACTGCGAGAACTCAAATCTCTTTTTCCCTTTGCTCAGCATGTAAACTCAGCTGAAAAATCAGTTTGCTATCCTTCCTAGAATTCACTGCTCCTTGACAGACTAATGTATGAACTACATTCAGTAGTGTCAGAAAATACAGTTCCATGAAAGCAAATTAAGAACAATCAACTGAAACCTATTCGAAGAGTTAATCTGCATGTTTTATCTCATGTACTACTTCCATCATTCCTGTGCTCAGGACTGTAAGAATACTTTATTGAATCACTAAAGCATGGTGCTTGTAAGTATTTTGCAACTTCAGTGAAGTTTGTTTCCCAATAATGGGAATGCTTTTTAATTTGAGATCCTTTGATCTCTTTTTTTTTTGGGGGGGGGGGAGGGGGGTTGGGTTGCTGTTCTTATTTTTTTGGTTTTGTTGTTGTTGTTCTTGTTTTTGGTTTTTTTTTTCTGTGTGTGTGTGAATTGCATAATTCTGTAATTTTGTTTCAAGAGTTTTATAACCTAGCAATAGCCTTTGTCTCTCATGCTATGTCACTAATCATTTCTAAATAAAGATTTTAATACTGTCTAAAAAGCTCTTTCCCCCTCCGCCTTCCCACAAAGCTTAAATTTCTATCTATTAGATCAGCTGTTCCAAAAAACACACAGAACTGCCAAGAGAAAGTGGCAAAGTTTCTTTCACCAATAATCTTCCTTCGCCTATGCCTGGCACAGTCAGATCTCTTGGAAGTACCTTGCTCTGTCTTTACTTTAAAGCATGTGAAACAAACAGTGACAAGTTGTCCCACAGTGAGTTAATTTTTGAGCATACAAAGTGAGAAGGATGCTGGATAGACAGGCCAACACTGCCAGTAATTCTCCACGATGTAACTTACAGTCCCTCATCTATTTTTCCCAAAGTTACATCCAGAAAAAAAGATCTGTCACCTCCTCTCAAAGCTCTCAAATGCAAGCTTGAGAAGTCCACTTCTGTTATCTTCTGCTCTTCTAAGAACTGACACCATTGTAGGAAGCAGCACTGCTGTAAGGATAATAAAAATCAGCAATCTCTCTGCAATACTTATCAAATACGATTTTTTCTTGTCTTTGGTAAAAAATTAATTATTAACACACTAGATATTGGGAAGCACAAGGATGAATTAAGTACTACCTGATGACAAGTGGGACAAGAGTTGAATTCCTATCATGATGTATAGTAATAAAACAGAACGAATAAATCCACAGAAACAGCCTGCCACTTGGACACAAGAAAATTTAACTTTACTGATCTGTCAATGCTACAGTGTTTCCAGTTAAGAAATTGATGTATGGAAATTGATGAAGCTTCATTTTGTCACTCTCTTGTTGCAAGGCATAAAAAGTGATGCAGCATGATAATATTAGCAGAATTTGAGGCCTATGTTCATATTTACCAGGGACTGTTTGATTAACAGTTCTTTCATTAAGTTTTACAATCAATGCAGTTATATTCCAGTAATCAATGCAAAACCAGAGATTAATTCTTCAGGATCATTTTATTAGCAACGAGGAATATAAATCTCTTACGAAAATATTCTTAACATTTCAATATATAAGAATTGTCTATAAAAATATACTGCTACATAACAAAGCCAGAAACTTCTACAAAACATATAATTCAACATATATTTAACAATATATAGGACATAGCAAAAATCTTTTAATTAATGCTGTGGCCATTTTTACCCCCTTTTTGTCAAACAATAATTCACATAACACAGGAAATCGCTCATTCTGATATACAGAAGTTATCAGCACAGAATTCTATGTGTGTTCCCCCCAAGAAGTCACCTGCATCTGCAGGAACATAAAGTACCACTTCTCTTTGGATGGACAGGCAGTAATGACCCCAAAGACATTCTGCTGGTAGCTGCAATGTCCTGCTGAAGTCAGTGTTCACATCTGCTGTCAGCACTGCCAACACTGAATCCATGCAGGGACAGAGACAATGCTTTTATTACCCTTGTGGGGCTGATGTCAAAGATGAGCCCGACATGGTAATCATGGTTAGTGAACTAAAAACCAGACTTGCTGGGTAACTACTGCTAGTTACAAGGAAACAACTTCAAAAGAGGCTGTATCCCTAGAAATAAACCTTCCAACAGACAGCTCTCAAAGAAAGCTCAAAGAAGAGAAAATACCATGGGAGTAGTTTTTTATTTTAAATTATGATCAAGGGAAGTATGATCCATTGTGTCACTACTAATTACAGGAAGGACCATCTTGGACCACTTTTTGGAATTGGAAATCTGTTATCAGAATAAAAATTACACATTTAATTAGTAGTATCACCAACATTGTTATACTGAGGTTACTTTATGCCTGGTGTTTGACAAATACTGGAAAACCATTTAATTATACAGACCACCCTTGTCTACACAATGAGCTTGTCAAATTCTTGGTGCAGACTTATTTAAAAGCCCTTTTTAAAGGGCTTTTAGAGCATCCTTTAAACAACCAACTTAACCTGAAAGAAATTGGCTGCTGTACAGTGACAGCACAAAGCCATCAGTTTTCTACAGAAGAGTTGGGTAGATAAGGCTTTAAGGCTACAAAGTCGCACTGAAGACCACCAGCAATTAGTGTCTTGCATAGTAAAGAACATATGAACCAAACTTATGATGCATCAGTAACAACTAAATCTTTTTATCCCTTTGTTTCTGTGCAAAGAACCAGTAATGAATTATTACTCCTTCTATTCAGAATCCACTGAAATCAGAACATTGAATGAATACACTGAAATTCAAGAGAAACTTAAGATTATAACAAAGGAATTGCAATGCAACAATATTCCAGCATATTAGATAGGAAGGAGTTTCTTTTACAAGAATATATATATATACACAACTTTAAAGTAAAGCTCACAATGGGACACTACAGACAATGAACACCAATATATTTCTGACTCAAAGCTGAGAAAAATAACTTTTGACCCTGAGAAACTTGCTGTATTAAAAGGCTAAAAAAGATCAGAATCTAAAAGAAGCAAGGCTCAGCCGGTTTCATTTCAGATTCTCAAACTGTTAAGTTTTGGAGAAAAGTTTTACCCTCCAAACAGAAATTTTAAGAAATATTTTCAATTCAAAAACATTTCATGCTATCCACACTTCTGTGGTTTCATGATCTTTAAGGCTTGCAACTAATATTTAGGTTTTCAGCCTGTATTTGACAGGAAGAAAAATTTTAAAATTGAGGTGGTTGAAGAACTTAAAGCTTAAATGTCTTTCATTCCCAACATCATCTAGAAAAACCAATTACAGAAACTACTTTGCCATACTTTATGGATAGAGAAGCCCTAGTCAAGTCCTTCATTCTCATTCCAGTTAAACAGTTCCCTAAAAGATCGATCAAAATCAAAACAATGTTCCAAAACATACATCCTCCAACATAGTATCTGGTTTAGATTATTATTTTAACAACTTAAATATTTAGCAAGGTTTAAGAACAGCAAGAGGAAATAAGCAGATGAAGCCATAAGGAAACCCTGTATGTTTGAACAAAGAAAAAAACCCAATCATCTGGGGATTTTGGCACAAGCAATATTTTGAAAGAGTTTCTGCTAGAACTTGAGACAAAAATTACAAACCACTATAACTAGATGTTGGTTTCTGGTCATGTAGCATGTTTTCTACATTTACTTATGTGTTAAGGGCAAGAAAACAATCCTTTCTTCAGTAACCTGTACTTCTCTACTAAGTATAAACAAGATTCATTGAAATCAGACAAACTAAAGATGTTTTTTAATGTAAGCTTCCACGTAATTTTTATTCTGTACTGAGAAAGCAGCATTCATATGCTGTAATTTAAACTATTACCTAATTCAACTTCCTAATGTTTTCATACTGTCATCAAGTTTAGGCTACACTGGTTTTGCCCTCTCCAACAACTTTACTAAAAAGATATATACTGGATCAGCTCCCAGGGGTAGCTCATCATCACATAACCACATAAGCATTGAGCCAAGAGGAGAAAGCAGGACTAGCTGACAATCCAAGTTTGCATCAATCTGAACTGCTTTGGAACCACACCTTTTATAAGCGGCAATTCAAACACATGCATATTACACATGAACTGAAGCAGTAAAAAATGCAGTAAAAAATAAAGCAGTCTGTTTTCCTTCCTTCTCCTGAAAGCTGTTCTCAATGGCAGTGATGGCTCAGGAGCAGAAAAACAATCCCAGTTCACAGTTTCAAGTATTAAGCAAAAAGGGTGCCAAACTGGAATTTTATTATTATGTGAGGCATTTAAGAGATAGTAAAGCAGTTTCCTGTCAGCAGTAGCTGAGCTTCAGCATTCAGGAAAAGCAGAGAACAGACAGCTTTAAGTAGGAACTGATTCTAACACTCAAGTGGAATCTTCTCATATCCATAAACACACTCAGATTGAGAGTGCAAGTTTTACCAACAGAAACTTGGACAAAGGCAGCTCCTCATATCCAGATACATGCAAAAGGTTTTTCTGTGAGGTAATGAAAAACACCTGGGGGACAACTCAGTCATTGGTCCCAGCCAGCACGGCTTCATGAATGGCAAGTCTCGATTGTCAAACCTGATTTGCTTCCACTACTGGGTAGCCTGCCTAGTCAACCTAGGAAAGCCAGTACACAATCTTTTTGGACTTCAGCAGAGCTTTTGATACTGTCAAAGCATCCTTCTGGACAAAACGCCCAGCACACAGCTGGATAACTGTGTTACACAAAGGGTGAGCAACTGGCTCACGGGTCAGGCACAAAGAGTTACAGAGAATGGGGTGACATCAGGCTGGCATCCAGCCTCTAATGGGCTCTAGCCTTGGCCCAGTTCTCTTCAACATCTTCATCAATGACTTGGACACAGGATTCCAAGGAGTATCAAGAACGACACTAAACAGGGGGAGCTGCTGAATCCCTCAAATGCAGGGAGACCTTGCAGATACCTTGGTAAATTAGAGGGCTGGGCAATCACCAAACATATGAAATTTAACAAAGTCAAATGACAGATTCTGCAGCTTGGGTGGGGCAACATACAGACTGGGGAATGAGAGGCTGGAGAGCAGCACTACAGAAAGGGATCTGGTGGATGACAAGGTCAGTATGAATCAGCAGTGCCCTGGCAGCCTGGAGGGCCAATGCTGTCCTGGGGGACACCAGGCACAGCATGGCCAGCTGGGCAAGGGAAGGGACTGTCCTGCTCTGCTTTGCACTGGGTGTTGCACTGAGCGCTGGGGGCAGTTTTGGGTGCCATAATCTAAGAAAAAGACATTAAGCTGTTAGAGAGCTTAATAGAGGGCCAGAAAAATGGTGAAGGGTCTCCAGGGGAAGACTTAGGAGGAGCTGCTAAGGTCACTTGGCCTGTTCACCCTGGAGAAGAAACGAAGGGGAGACCTCACTGAGGTCTTCAACGTCCTTGTAAGAGGAAGTGGAGGGGCAGGTGCTGATCTCTTCTCCCTGCGCTCAGTGACACAACTCAAGTAAATGGCCTGAAGCTGAGTCAGGGGAGGTTTAGGCTGGATATCAGGAAGAGGCTCACCAAGAGGATATTTGGGGACTGGAACAAGATCCCCAGGGAAGCAGTCAGAGCACCAAGCCTGTCTGATTCAAGGAATGTCTGGACAATGTTCTCAGGCACATGGTGTGACTCTTGGGGTGTCCTGTGCAGGGCCAGGAGTTGGACTCAATGATCCTGACAGGCCCTTTCTGACTCAATATATCATATAGATACTCTGACCTTGAAGTACTATTTGCATTTTGTACCTTTGGGATTGAATTCTCAAGATCTGCCCTGACAGAGTGCAATGCTTATTGGCAAAAGAAAATACATGCAACCAGACATCTATAAATCAAAATAAGAAAACAATCACCACCTTCAGTGATTTAGAAAAAAAAACAAGTGTACAGAACACACCACTCTCTTTTAGAAAAACACTAGAGTGAGTAAGTAACTGAAAACCTCCTCAAGATACAAAGGACCAAATAAAGATTCAAGTTAAAAATTTCTTTAAACTTTACTGAGACAAGACCCAAAGTATGTAATGTTCAACTTGGGAAATCCCACTTCCTGATACTAAATATTTAGTCCTCCTGAAATGTGAAGGACACCAAGGTCAGTAATAAAAGTATTTTCTTTAGTGTTTGTTGCATTCAAGATAAAGCTTACAAAAGTGAGTTGTGCAAGAGAAGTGATAAATACAGACTTAAAAGGGCCAGCGTGAGAAGTGGGACTGAAGTTGCCTAGTAGCACTGTCTGATGCCATATGGATGTCTGAATGTGATGTGTATGCACAGCCTCACCCTTCCACCAAGCTTTCCTCAAACCTCTTCTGTAGAACCCCTCTATGACATTGGCTAACCTGCATTTTCTGTGAAACTCTTGTACATTCTTATGAAATAAGCAAAAGCTTTAATGTAAATCCTCCTAAGTTTACGAAGGCAAAGAAGACTCAAACTTGGTCTCATAAAGAACTTTAGTATAGAAGAATCTAAAAAGGGTCATAAGCAGCATTAAATAACCTCTATTAAATACCTAAAAATATAATCTTTTGCATAGAATACAGAAAAGTGCAGCTACAGCGCAGCATTCCATACCAGAAGAAAGGGCTAATTCATGGGTGGTATAGAATTAACTGTTGTCTCTCATCACTGAGACTGCAGCAACTAAAGACATGTTTACAGGGAAAATCACTTTTGAAAAAAAAAAAAAGGTGATTAGATTGTTTCACTATGTCTGTGAAGTAAGTGAAAACACTTAAAATTCTTTTTTTTTTTTTTTACAAAGCAAAGCTGATAGGTAATTTTCACAAGTTAGTTTTCTCTTGATATTACTTGGAAAAATGAAATCACTTTTGTTCTTTTAGAATCCACATTAAAATTAAATCCACATTTGGCATCTGCTTTGTGCAAAATAATAATTAGAAAGCTTATAGAAGTACAAGCTTTATCTGTTCTATAAAAGCTGGTTATTGAAGGATTATCAACTCTTCATGCCCTTCTAACTTTTGTACTACAGTCCCTGTGGTAATCAAGCACAGAATAGCATTAAGCCTGGGAGACTTATTTCCATTGCTCTGAAAAATAAAGGAAGAGTCTAAGTGGAGAGTCAGGAACTCTAGGAAAATAAATATGTCCACTTTTGAAAGGAAGCAACAACTTTTAAGTATCTTTCTACTGCCCATATTAGCATGCCTAAGTATAAGAAAGGAAAGTATATACCTCATCAGTTGCTAAAACATCTTCGATTTTGGTAAAAAGTCAACTTATTTTACTGGATATAATTTGGTACTACAATTTGGTAAATGAGATACTCAAAATAAATAAAAATAAATATTGTTTTCATATATCTTTCATAATTGCTTGTTTCTGTAATGAATTAGTGTCTATATTGTTAGATTTCCCTCTGTTTAGCTTTTTTCACGCTATGTCTCCACTTACGAATGGCAGTTCCAGAACTACTGGCTACTACACAAAGGGCACCACCCACAGTCCACCAGGTTGGTAAGTGATTGAGAAAAAGAACTTGTAAAATAAAAGCAAACACCACATCCATTGTTCTCATTATTGATACAGGTCCAGCTTTCTCTATCTGTAATGCTTTTGTGAGAAATATCTGACCCCCCAACCCTAACAAGCCTATTAATATTAGAAAAACCCTATCTCTACCACAGTGTGGCAAACGCCATTCATTCAAAACAAACAATGCTATAACACATCCAACTAATCCAATGACGGCGTAATACCAAATTGACAAAAAGTAGTGCACAGATTTTCCCACCTTCCTTAGTATAACAATAGTGGAAGCTGCAGATAACGTGCTTGCAATCGCCGCTATAGTTCCTTTAAGGTGATCTGAGTAACTTCCTTCAATCCCTGTAACACGTGAGCCAAACAGAAATGGTGGTCTGGCAATAAGAATCACTCCAGTGACCGCAAAGAGAGTAAACAGAAGATCCCAAAGGGTGTATTTCTCTTTGAGAAAAATCCATGCCAGCAACGATGTAAAAACAGGACTGGTAAAAGTTATAACAGTGGCATCAGCTAGTGGCATGACTTGGTAAGCATAGTAGAGAAGAACCATTGCAACAGAGCCAAGGAATCCTCGGAAGAAAAGAAAAATTCTTTTACCTTTTGGTCCCAAAAACCCTGTTCTGAAAAACAGAAATGTCACATTAATGTCACTGTCTTGCTTATTTCATGACTAACATCCAAACATATTTAAGTATGGTACACACCTTTCTAGACAAGGGAGTTTAATACCCAAATATCCTTAACTGTCTGATCACAGACCAATTTATTTCCACCATGACCCCCAATCACATTCAGAGTCAGAACCTGTTCTTCTAGTGATTAACTTTTCGCTTGCAAAATAACCCAAGAGCGTCTACAAATTACCTTCCGTTTTTATAAGATCACCCCTTAGTGGGTGTGATACAATTTGATACAATAATTCTAGCAGAAATCCCTCTACCATTCACAGAGTCAAAGACTATCAGTTTTTTGAATCGTATTAAGAAACTATCATCTAATCTAAAATAATGTAATTATGCAACTGAAGTCCAAACTAAAACAACATTGCAACCATATTTAAGGAGTGAAATTCTAGATCTAGTTTTAAGAAACAACTTTAAACATTTTTTTACACTTACTTGTAGTATATTAAACCAGGAAGAACAAATGCCATTTGGAAAACACACCGAAATGCACTCACTTCCACTGAATGTACATCTTCTATTTTTTTAAGAAGTAAAGAGGCCACTGAGAAAAGGAAGGCAGACAGTATGGTATAAAACAGACCAAGTCCTGGGCACGCAGCTTTCTTCTTTGTCCCTGCAAGAGATAAGCTACAGTTAATAAGGATCTACAAGAAGAATTCTCTGATCAGGCAGCTCTGCAGTGCTCCACGTATCTGTAGTGATTTTTGTGATGGAGCATAGGGGAACCAAAGAAACAAATGTAAATATTACATGTATTTACCAGACCTATATTGAAAATACTTTCCACTGACCATCATGGATCCTCTTTTTTCTTAAAACAGGATGTAAGAGATGAACTCTAACACCTGGGATACAAAACATCGCAGTTCTACACGAGTTAGTAGACTCAACTTCTTGTAGGTATCAGCCTAGTACAGGTGATTTACTATAGAGACTAGCCACAATTCTGCCCAGGAACCAACAAATATAACAGACTACAAAATATTCCATGGTCAGATTCTGAAACTATTATCTTGGGAATCAGCTGCTTAGTTAACTAAGGTTCCTAAGCAAAAATTTAATTTCCTTTCTCAAAGGAAAATAATACACAACATAAAATCTGTGTACAGAACATCATTTTTGTTATACCTCATGCTTATTTTGCAGCTAAATCACCCTACATTTGACCTAGACCAACATTTTAATCTTGATGTATGAATCCAAATATTTTCTTTAAATAAGTATCAAATACACATTTTTAGCAGAATAAATTTAAGTAACTAATGTTAAAACATCAAAGGCCTGATATCTATCGTAATTCCATGAAGACCTTAGTTTATGTTTATTTATCAGACTTCCCCTTCCTGAAAGTTTCCCAAGTCTAATGTTACTATTCAAGTTTCCTCATTGCCTCAGGCTCTCTTCAACAACACACTCTTCCTGGTTCCACTCGTTTTCTCCACTCTGAACTACTGGGAAACAAAAAACAAAACAAAACAAAAAAACACTCCAAGGAAATCAGCCTTTTTTGTTAGTGCTTTATTGCATAAAATTAACAGTATTTCCACTGAACCTAGAGGTGAACACCAGGGAAAACAGAGCCCATCTAAAACTCTGAGTGGGACATCACCTCATTATCTCTTTCTCTCCCTGCATAAAACACTGGGAGTTAACTTTTCTTCTGTGACTCCCTCTAAAGATAGGAGCAAGAACTCCATGTTCCAGAGGCAATGTTTTGATAAAAGGGTGCTTCATGTCTCATTAGTGTGGCAGCCTGTGAGCCTTATGGATCCTCTAAAACATAATCAGCTGGGTACTGCTGCGAGTTGCTTAGCAACTAAGTGTGGTTTTGAGAGGTTGTTTTTTGGAGGTGTTTTTTCTTTTTTTTTTTAACAAAACTTGTCACAAACCATTTCGGTCCTCCTTGAGATCAGCACTCAAGGCTGAGAAACTACATCTTATTGCCTAGGAGGGGAAACTGCAGGCTGACAGTCCTAGAGCTTTACAACAGCAAACACAACCTGAAGTAGGTAAAAGGTTTGCTTTTCAAGGAATCCTGCCACATTACAGCTGAAAGTGACTTACAGCTTCTACTTGAAATATTTCTGTTTAGCAACAGCCTCTTACATAAAACTTACTAAAAAAACTACCACCAACCAACACTGGACCAGGACATCAACCAACTATGAAACAAAGTGGATTTAAAAAATATTCATGAATTATGTAATGCCTTAATCCACATAGTCACATAACAGAACTGCAAAACCAACAGTCTCTAATATTGAAACAAGAGGAATTAGACTGGCCTATAACTAAAATGAGAAATCCAAACCCATGCTGGCTTATGGATGGACACAGCACGAACAGAACTATTAACTTTTATTTCAGGCATGATAGCTTCTCTGATTATTACAGAATGAAGCCAACCTAAATAAAGGAAGTGCTGAAATGGAAAACCAATCAAATTAAAGCAAAATATACTGAAAGGATCTTATACCCAGAACTAAGCTTTGGATTGTAAGGAACAAACAAAAATCAGAGGGAACTAATTTCTGTAAGCTACCCAATGTACCAAGCCTATCAGAAACAGAATCTTCAGAACCTTGTAATACTAGAATTTAAACCATCAACATCTTGAATTGCCAAAACATGTACTCAGTGCAATGAGAAAGAGTTTTATTTCCTTTTAAAAATAAGATGGTCCAAGTTCTTCTACCAAAAACAAGAACTGGAGTTCTGAAGAGTACTTATTTCAAAGTAAGTTTCAGGGAGAAGTTAGGTTAAGATAATATTCCCACCCCAAGAAATATTAAGCCTTGAAATACTAGCCTAACACCATCAAAACAGTCAAGCACTAATGCTTTTGTCAAACAAGGTAGCAGCCTGAAAATCAAAAGGCTTCAAGCAGTACCCAAGTCCTCTTTTTTGAGTTGCTACAGATTTCCCTGGCCATCTCCACACGTAATATTTTCAAACAATTTTGTTTCCACTCCTGTTTCAAGTCACAGGTAAATGCCTCCCAGTGCGCCCTGCTTTAGGTGTAAATTCTAATTGAGTTCTTAATGCTGTACTTTGTTTCAAACCATTTTTATACTTGCAAAATGCATGCAATGAAGAAAATTGCACTTCTCACATACAAGCATCTCAAGAATAGTAGCAGAGGGAGAAGAGTACTGACTATGGGAAAGATGGTCAGCAAGAAGATGATTCTCCCAGACCTTCAGGAAAGGCAGAAGAGCCACCACATTAGAAAAAGCTCTCTTTGCGAAGCTCAAAAAAGAAGAGCTCTCTTTGACGTCTGTGAAGTGCCAGGAGCAGAACAGCCTGCATTGGAACTAATCATGGTCATGCAGACAAGATCTAGGTATGATTCATAGTCACTCACAGACTCAGTCAACAATTTTGTGAGACAGACAACCCAAAACCAAAGTACTCTTTCTGGTTAATTAATGAAAACTTACCAGGATTTCAAACAGTGATTTTTTTTTTTTCCCCCAAGCCTTGCTTTAGAAGTGACACTAATGTGAATTTCACAGGTGAAGGACCCTGGCCTCTCCACAGCACACCAACAAATCTATTTAATGCTGGAAAATCAATTCAGTCAATTTTATGACAAACACATTTTCAGTGAATTTGATCTAAAGAAAAGCACTCCAGACAACTTCAGAAATTATTTTAAGACAGCATTTATGTTTTAAGAGAGCTCCACTTTAAACATACATGTTCCACGTTTCACAATACATCTGTGATGTTATCAATTGAAAACTATAAAGAAGTGAAGCATGGACTCGAGTTAGGACGAAATTATTACACTCAGACTAAAGCGATGTAAGAATTGCCCAAGAAGTCACAGTCCCAAGTACGTGGACTAACTTAAGTGCACTCTCAAAAGCATTTATAGCGCCACAAGTTCACACAGGCAGAAGGCACCTCTGTTTACCCAAACCTGCAAAGTCTTACTTTAAAACTTTAAAACCAGGAAGTACTGTTTTCCCGAGGAATACTCGCTCCCGAGGCTCCCTCAAAGGCGACGGAGCCGCCCCGCCCTGGGGATGAGCGGTCCCGGCGCTCTGCCCGCTCCCGAGGCGTGCGGGGCAGCGGGCCCGAGCCGCGCCCGGCACACCGGCACGGAGCACAAGGGCACGGAGCACTGCCGTGCCTGCCGGCCCGCCGATTCCTCCACCGGGGCCGGCTCGTCCTGTCAAGAGAAAGGGAAAGAAAAGGGGGAGGCCGAACCCGCTCGCGGGTGACCCGCGGGCACCAGGTGCGAGCCGCCGCCGGGGACGGCTCGGAAGCGGCTCCTGCCGGCGGCGCGGCGGGTACCGATGCCGGGAGCCCCGTGCAGCCGCCCGAGCCCGCTCCCCGCCCCGCCGCCACGTGCGGACGGCCCGGTGCCCTCGGGCCGCTTCTTCTCCCACCGCAGCCCGGCAATGTCACCCCGAGAGCGGGCAGCCCAGCCGGGACGGCGCTGCCCCCCCTGCCCCGCCTGCCGGACTCCCCCTCCTCACCAGGCGCTTCGCAGCAGAACGGCCAGGACATGCCCGAGCAGCAGCCACAAGCGCGGCGCTCCTCGGCGCCCGCCGCCTCGACGCCGGGCGCCGGGCACACGCACGGCTGCACCGCGGCCGGCCCGTCCTCCCGGCCCGGCGGCACCTCCGGCTCCTGCCCGCCCGCCGCCGGAGCGGCGTCGCCCTCTCCGCCCTGACACAGCACCATGGGGACGCGGGGCCGCCACGATGCTCCCGGCGGCTCCTCGGCTGCCGGCGACACCTGCCCTCCTGCGCATGCGGTGCGGCCGCCCGGCGCCGCCCGCCGCCTTCCCTCCGCCCGCCCGCAGCGCCGAGCCCCCGCGGGGGAGGCTACACCGGGTCCCGGCTCCGCCAGGCCCCGCCCGGAGCCGGCCGGGCGGCCCGTCCCTCCCGCGGCGGGTACCTGCCTGCGGCCAAGCGCCGCTGCCGGGACAGCAGGCAGCTCCCCGCCGCTTCCTTCCTGGCGTCCCCCGGAGAGGGACCCGGCGGGAACAGCGGGAGCGGTGTCGGGGAGCAGCGAGGCCGTGGTGCCTCGGGAGGGGGAGCTCTGACCCCGCCGGAGAGCGGAGGGGGCTGCGCAGGCCCCGCCTGTTCGTAGCGGAGCAGATAAAGCGCTGGGAAAAGGTGACTCGAAGTTATTTCGGGGGCGTTGTCGTGTCTCCGGCGCGCCCGAAATGAAAGCGGCGCTCTGTAAGTGTCGGCGGCGCGGACCCCGCTCGGCTCAGCCTGGCCGGGCTCTCCGAGGCACTGCCCGAGGTAACTGAGCCCGGCTGTCTCGGGGGGGATTCCCGCTGGACCGGGCTTGGACGGCGCCCCTTGGACAGCCGGGATGGCCCCGGTGGGCCCGTCGGTGTTGCCGTGTCAGTGAGCAGGGGCAGAGCATCGCTTCCTGCAGCAGCTGCTGCCCGCTCCGGCGGCACTCTCGGGTCAAAATGGAGATGGCAACCTGCTGGACAATTCAGTCAGGATTGTTAGTAGGATACAGAAATCATTTAGCCGCCTTTCCTATGTTTTCCCTAAGAGAACAGTGCCGCCTGTGCCTCTGGGCAGAGGAATCGAAAAGGGTAGGGAGAAAACCAGGAGTAGCCCTTTTTCCTTTCCCGTGAAAAAGTGCAGAGTAAAAGAAGCAGAATAAATTTACCGTGCTACATTTTTTCCCTTTTGCGCAAGTTGAACTGTCATCAATAATTAAAATGGGAAGAATTTCTATTAAAAGGAAAGATTCATGCTCATATTAATATCTTAGCTGCATAAATTAATCTCTGTTTATTTCTTTATTCTTAACAAAAGGAAATACGATCTACAGTTTTAGCAAAATGAATGCCAAATGGTAGATAAAAGCTATTTCATACAAATGATTTTAAGTTTTCCCTCAAGCTACCTCATAAAAGCTATTTCAAGCTTTTGCTGTCTCTTAATTTAGTACATTTTATAGTCCATGCTAACCCACCGGAGGCTGTAAGTATTTCATTATCTTGGAGCTGACATTTGGGTAATATGACTGGAACTGTTTCACAAATTGTTCTTAACTAAAAATTAGATGTGCTATATCAATTACTAAAATAAGAGAAATCAATTAATAAGTTTGTGTAGAAATCAGAAATATTTCTAAATACGTACATTATCTGAAATGCTGTTGCTCTAAACCAGGAAAATAATTAAATATATGCTGCATTTATAAGTATTTATAAACAACTTGTATTACAGTTCCTATCAACATAACTCTCCACAAAGTCTATGCTGAAATCTTTACTAAATCTTTCCTCTGGAGATGCAAAATTTCCCCAACACACACTCTTAACTAAGAAGTTACTTTTCTTAATGCACTTCTCTATTACTCTATTTTCTTAATGCACTACTCTATTATTTCTCTATAACTCTATTACTTTCTGGTTTGATTTAGATAGGGAGGTACAAATAAACCTGTCACCCTGCTGCTTTCTCAAGAAACTTACACTTCTCTGCACTCCAAGGCAGCTTTCACAGGCCACTATGAATCACCCACACAAAGTTAGGGCTGTCGTTCCCCAGACAAGTTTTGGTGGAAGGGCAGCAGGGATTCTCTCTCAGCAGCCATCCCGAGCTGGTGATCCCACAGGTGTCTCGGGGAAGATCTGGCACATCCCTTGGGCAGTGGGAATTTTTGTGGCTGGCTGTACGGTCACTTGGTGAGTTGCCTCTGGAGTCAGTGACAGCAGGAGCAGCTGGCTAACTCAAATCTTCATTGAAGAAAACCAGAACCCAAACATGGTCTACATTACAGATACAGAACAAATTCTAGCGAGTTCTTACAATTTCTGGTGATTTGTTAAAATATGCAGATTATATATTTATTTTATAATTGTAAATTTTTCAAGTGCCACAGTGCCAAGTACCGAGCTGTAGAGAGTTTGAAAGAGACTGCAACAACCCACTCCGTACCCCTCCGTGTCTGGTTTTGAAAGGGAACATCTGAGGGCAGTGTTTGTTTATGCCAAGATACATGAAGTGTTCTCTTTGCTCCTGGTCTAACTGCCAGGTTTGTCTCAGCTTGAGAGCTTCCAAGTTCTCCTTGTAAAGTACAACCCTCTTGTCTGAACAAGGAAACAGAGCAGTTGCAGCTGCCCAGACTAACCAGCAGGCAAATGTAATTTGCAGTCATGCTGCACTAGATTGGAAAATTAAGTACCTGCATAAATGTGGCAGGTCAATGTCTTATGCAGCTTTTTCAAGTACTGAGTAAGTCTCATCTGTGCCCAGAACTAGCTGTTCCTTTCTCCAGCACATCACCTATAATATCTTTGCTGAGTGCAAACTGCATAGGAAAAGGCTTTAGTAAAGGTGGGCAATTTATCCTTGAAATTAAACTGCAGCACCAGCTAAAATGGCATTTATTTGGTTTCCATTATATCATAAGTGCAGAAGGTAAGCCACCTCCTGCATAGTCACCACTCTCCACACACAGAGCTTTCTTAGGTTATTTTTTCCAAATGAAGAATATTATCATCCTCATCCAAAATTTAGGCGCAGATTTTGTCATTATAAATGCCAGGAACAAGCCAGTACTTCACTACAGGTTGAGCTACAGGCCTGACAGGTACTTTAAAATCCTGTAATGACCCACTGGTCTCAAGTCTGTGTGCCTGGTAAGGGACCCTTTGGTTTCCATCTCCTGCCCTTCAAATGCTGTTTCTGACTTCTTTGAGTGGCTTTCCAGAAACAGTAACAAGCACAAATGACAAAGCAATTAAATAAGTTTTGTGGAGAACCGTGGGACTTTTCTAAAAGATTATAAGAACTTTATCCACTATCACATCTTTTCTTTTATCCACCGCTGATGTATTCTAATACGATTTTGGGAACACTGCTGCTTTGGGAGGTTTAGTGAGAATTAAATAATATAAACTGAGGGAGCCCTGGAAATGCCCTGGCCTTTAATCACCTCTCCTAAGGGCAGCACTAAGAGCTCTGCAGAGCTCCAGCAGGAAAGATATCTGGATTCCTGGTATGGCACTTGGAACACCCTGCTGACATCTATCCCAGTTTGATCTGAGTATAGCTGTGTCAGCACTGTTACGTACTGCTTAAGCTATAAAAGCAGTAGATTTAAATCAAGACGGAGGTCTGTATCAATGGCTTTTTTTCTGTAAAAATGCCAATTCTATAAGATCAAATTTTTAAAGTTTGTTTTCTAGCAAAAAGTTCATCCAAAGAAATATAGACTAATGAAAAGCACATAACAAAATAAATAACAAACTTGCATGGTTTCCTTTCCTTCTGAAAAGGTTTAACAAAAAAACAGATAAGAATTATTTCCTCAGCTTCTGAAATGGATCCAACTCCTAAGTGCACTGTAATAACCATTTACCTCTGCACCCGAGTGCCATAAAACAGATGATTATTGCAGCACCAAGGAGTTTCATTGTCCTGGTCATTCATTCAAACTTCTATCCAACCCAGAGTTGTTTGGGAATCAGAATAGCTGAGGGTTGATGGGCACATCTGGTGCCTTGAGGGGGTCATCCACTCCAACCCCCCCCCCCCCCTCCCAAAGTGGGGTCAGCTAGAGTTCAAGACTCTTCTGAGATTTTAAATCATCTCCGAGGATGGAGACTGCACCACCTCCCTGGGCAACATGCTGCTGTGTTCAGTCACACATTGAAAAAAAATAAAAACAAAAGTTATACACTTGCAGTCTTGCAGCCCAGTGAAAATGTGGTCCATATGAGCCCCTGCCTCTCCATGAAAATTCCAGTCTGTCTTAGTGGGTTTTATATCCATCTTAGGTGTTAGAAGAGACCTGTATTTTTCAGCTTCCCTGTTATGGTGGATGGTGAATGGTTCTTGGTTTTGCCATCACCACAAATTGCTTCTGCATGTTTATTATAGGACTGTTACACAAACATTTTAATCTTGTGTCACAGTATGTTCCAAGTATCACAGTTTTCTTCTTCCTGAGTTGGTGGTTGTAATGAGTAATACCATAGAACAGGAGATGGGGTGGAACATTGAAATAATAGAAATATTGGAATTATGGTCAATATAATGGAGATATCATGAAGCTCTTTTAAACTGCATTTTCCAGATGCAGTTGTTATTAGCTGTTTCTTCAGGAGACTGAAAGTATTGAGATAGGTAGATTCAGTACATAGATTCAGTAGAAGTAAAAACAAAAAATCTGGAGTCTCCAGAATGAAAGATTTTATTTGCTTTACTTCTGAAGTCTTAAAAATAATGGATAAGCAGGACCATATTCAAATTCTGCTTCTATACTTGTTGGGGTGCTTTCAATCCAGTATTAAAGGTGTACTGCTTAGCTGATTTTGGTCATATAAAGGTCAAGCTTCTATCCTCAGGTGGCTTAACTGCACTGCTTGCTAAGTGATCAAGTCTCTGTAGCTAGTATTCCTGGAAAGATAAATTAAAAATAATTTTCTATGCACTCTGAAGACCATAGTGTTTTCATTCTTGTATTTTACTTAAATATCTGGAGAGCTTATGCAAATTTGGATGGTGATCCTTAAATTAAAAAAGTTATGTGATTTTTTAAATTCTCTTTAAGCATGTGAAAAAGGCTGTTATTCCAATACATCGTGGACAAAAAATATTTTCTTTTAATCTCCTAATGAAAAATCTGTCTGATTCTTCCTTGTTCTTTCTCTGTCATTTACTTCCACCAAAGAACATGCACATCTAAGCAAACCAAGAGAGTGAACTTCAGTAACTCACTGTTAGAAAAGAAAATGAACAGTAGTACTGGTTTTGTGGATCATTTGTATTTGCCACAGGCCAAAACATTTGAAGTTTTGTAAAGCACAGTGGTGGTGGGTAGCATTCAGGACTTGGCCTGGTACTCTGAGGAAGCAGCAGCACTTGCTGTCACACTGCAGTGAAGTTTTATAGATGGTTTGTAATGAGTATTTCATGCTAATCTCAGTTAAACCAAAGGAGTTTCTAACAGTAAATGTGCATTTACACACCCTGTGTGTCTCTCTTTCAGGTGTAACTCCTTCATGTCAGGTGCATGCACATACATGGGGATGATCTTAGTTTATGCTGTGAAACAATGCAGGTAAACAGAATTCCTCATGTTTCAAACTAGCAGTGCTTGGTAAAACATAGGCAAGGCTATTACTTTTACTTCTTTAGGAGAATCTATATTTTTAATATAAACTTGGCAAGGCAACCTGTGTGAAAGTCTGAATTTGGAAAAGTCTCCTTTCTGGCAAAAGAATTGTGGGTGGGATTTTATTCAGGCATATTGTCTCATTTGGTGGGTTGAAGGTATCTGAGTACTCACTATACATAAAAAACTTTCAGGAAAATGCCCTCCTTTTTATTTTTTTTTTTTTAATGCTAGAGGAATATGGATTCACTGTAGCACAGAAACTCTGAAAATTCCAGTTGTTTATTGGAGCCATTTATGCAGTGAATGCAACCTTAGCACATTCCCTTTCCCTCACTGCATTTCCTGATGTGTCAGTACTATTTTTAGTCATGAGTTATGAGATTAGCCATAAAACTGAGTAAAGCTCTGTTCCCTTTGAATAAGTTGTTACTCATAAAGATTAGGATCAGTCAGTGTATACAGAGATGCATAGTGGAAAAAAAGAAGGAAAATACAAGAAACTTTAAAAAGAATCCAGAAAAAAATAATCAAAAAATGATGGCATGTGATTATGAATAAGAAGAAATGAGCGTGCTATAATTTATGTCTGCACTGCCCTGGGTAGGTGCTTCTCCTGATATGCATCTCCTTCCATTAGTTGCTTAAATTTAGATCTTTCCAAAATACAGTGCTTTATTTTGAAATAACTAAATTTTGTGTTTCAACAATGTAAGCCCCAAATGTATTTTTCATTTAAAATTTTTCCCAAATCAACCCAAATTTCTGGATCTTTCAATAAACTATGTTTGGGAATTTTTATAGCTTTTCTTGTGTTTTTTTTTCCCACCTCTCCCTTGGAGATGTTATTGGAAATCTTGGAAATAATTTTTCCTGTTATTTAATTGTCACTACGTATAACTGAAATTCCTATAAAAGCTTGTTCAACATGGCTACTGAAGCCAAAGGGCTTGAAAGAGGGAAGGGCAGATACTCTTTGAAACATGGATAGAAAAAGCAGGAAGAAGGGTAGAAGGTTATCAGTTACCATTCTGCAACCTGCTTGTATAGAAATGATGTAATCATTAAATACATACTCCTTTTAAGTTACTCAGAGAATTAGTAACAGACAAGAGGGAGTATTTCTTTCTTCTTCATAGCACAAAGCACCATGGAGAGTAAAAAAGAGAAAGAAAATATTATGCAACTTTAAAGTTTGTGGTGGTGACTTTCCAGAGATTTCTTTTCAGGCAGGCAGTACAGTACAGAAGTGCAGCTTGAGTGCCACTGAGGGTCAGAGCTCCCAAGGAGGAGTGGAGGAAAGTGGAAATTGCTCATAGTTGCCATTTTTGCTTGTCTTATTTTTGTTCTGTTCTATAATGTTCTTTGTGACTTTGAAAAGAAGATAATTTGTTCAATTATATTTTGTCACTGTCACTTTAACTGACATTTTACAGCAGTACAAATGGCTGAATGTATAGTTTCTCTTTGTGGAAAGGGAGAGAACTGTTTCAATCAGCTGCATTTCTTGGCACTTACACAGTATGTTTCCTATTCTGTAAGCTACCTGCCTGGAGCTGCTCTGCAGGGCAAGAAGGGGGAAGCTTCCTTACTTGCAACTCCTATGAATTATTAAGCAATTGTTTATATGCCTCACTTGAAGGAGATTGTTCTTCATTAGCTTCTACATCTCCCCAGAACAAAAATTACATAAAATGTAAATAACCTTGTCACAGGTGATGGATCAGTATTAGTGTATTGGGACTCTAATGCATTTCTATATTTTTATATATGTGAATGATTTATTATATTGTTAAATTATTATATAAAGCATATTTGTTTTGGTATTTATATATAGACACATGATAAACATACGACACACTAACATGATCCAGCCTGTGCACCTCTCACCTTATTCCAACAAGCTGGTGCAATGCTCACTCCTCTCAGTTTGCTTGTACTAGTATGTTGAAATGGGAGTGATCTGAAATGCAACTCCAGCTTTTGTTAAGGGGAGAAAACCTTGCAACACAGATTTTAAAGCCCTTTCCTTTTGTTAGTCACAGACATAAGAGGGGTCTTTTTTTTTTCATTATTTTTTAATTGAGTCAGTGCTCCTTCATTACCTCCAGGAGCCGCAATGCAGAAGAGCATTCCTCATTAGAGCAAAAACCCTGCTGCTGCCTTGCATGAGGGATGTGCCTATTCTAGGCGTTTTGCTGTCCACAAGTAAACCTCCTTAAGGCAAGAAGCAGGGTTTCTTTGCCTTTTTTGCTGGAGGCTGAGAGGGTATACTGGGAAATCATAGTGCTGTAATTCCCATACTGCTGGGTTTTCTAATAAGCATCGCTTCTGGCCAAGTAGGCAGGACATTGGAGCACACGAACCCACGTCTAACTCCAAATGGTTATTTTTATGTCCCTGTAACCTCAGCTAGCTCAGATCCTGTGAACAGTGCCAGAGTGGCAGCCCCCTAGGAATGGGCTGACCAAGCTTTTGCGGCTTGTGCTGACCTCTGCAATATGTTCCTGGCTCCCCAGCAAGTGGATGCTAAGTGAGCTCGTGTTTGATGACACACAGAGGCTGATTACTCCCTCTGAAATACCAGCAAAACTGGGGATGTTCTGACATGCACGAGCTGGTGCCCTCAAGACCTCGCTGAGTTGCCCTTATCACTGGGAGGAATGCTCTGGTCTGTGGCTGTACTTCAAGGAAATTGTTTCTATTGAGGCATGACTGGAGCTCATTCCCTTCTTCCAAGGGCAGCTTCTGGGCTGCCTGCTCTGTGTGCAGCAACAAGAAGTGCTATCAGGTATTCTCAGAGAAGGCAGGACCTTTGCAATTTACTGGTTCAAGGGAGTTCTGGCTGTATAGAGTGATATTGCTATGGCATAATTTATCTGTGATAGTCTTGCCAGGTACACTTTGCAGTTCATATCATTTCTTTGAGTGATTCTTTTGCAATTGTACTTAATTGCATTTATACAACTTTTAGATGAAGTCACAACCACACCCATAGGATTTTTTGATAAGCAGTTGAAATTAGCTTCCTTTGTTCTTACTCTTAGATCCTCTGATAGTGTCACTGCTCTCAAAGTGATTTTACAGATATTCTGAAATTAGTTCTAATTTTGGAACAAACATTCATCTCCAATTCGGTTCAAGCTGATAAAATATGATTATCAAAGTGCTGTTGCAGTTTGATATACTCCAGAACCCTGTATAAAAAGGCAAAGCTTTTCTAGCAGCTGCTGTACCAGATATTTTTTCTTGGTCTCAGCCTGGAAATGAGTTTACTTTCTTAGTATCCTAAATACTAAGGAAAAGTTAAAGACAGCATTCAAGACTGGACTTGTGTCAGTGCATATGAATTACTTAGAAGCAGTGGATTTTTGTGTTTGCAATCTATAATCCAGGTAGCTAATGGCTTCAAGTGTAAACATTAAAAGGATGTTCTCTTTTTAGTAGAAATGTGTATATCAGAAAATTTAGATATTCACTTGTGCAATTAAACTTTCTGTTCCAGATTTATCCTTTTTTTCCTTTGTTTCACACTTTGGAGCAACATATGTAAAGTACTTTTGCTGAAGGGGCAGTATTTTTATGTTATTGTATATGGGGAGCAAAAGGGAGCAGGATTAAAGGTTTCAAATTACAGTTATTTGGAAATTGTGACAATGGGAATTGTTTGTTTGTTTGTTTGTTTTTCCAAAATGGTTGATCTGTTCCTGTGGTTCAGAAATTACTTCCTCACAGGACAATACTATTACCTGCTTAATCATAAGGTACTTTGCTACTCATATTCCTACAGCTCAAATCTTAATAATAAGCTTATAAAAAGCTGACTTCTGGTCTTCCCATGGGAATCTACTTCTCTCATGACTTACACAGCTGAAGCCAGCCTATGTTGTGCAATTATATTCTCAAGTGCTTGCAAATTCTTTGCCAGAAGTTTTTAATTGTTGACATAATTTCAAGGAATTATATTGCTGGTATTTTACAGATTTTTTTCCAACATTCACATTCTCAGTATTGTAAATGCTTCTGGATGGCTGTGTCATATGTACATCTTATATATGTTGTTTTGTGGACCTCAGCAACAAAGTTGAGCTAATTTCTGAGCACTATGTCTCAAGAACTGGAAATAGGAAATGCAACACTGGAGAGCATTCATTATCCAGCTGCTTGGCTTTTCATCCAAAATGGTTACAGCCAGATGTTTCTGACAGAAGTGCAAAGACTTTCCTCTTCCCTAATAGAGAGCAATTTTGTTCAGTACTAAAGAAATAGAACTAATTTTTTCATGTAATTTATCCATGTTTGACTTTCTGAATGCTTTTTTATTGTCCCCTATGTCACTGTCTATGACAGTGAATGCCACAGTTTAATTTGTGGGGGAAGGTATTTTGGTTTATGGCTTGGGGTTTGTTAATGTCAAGTGCCATCTTCTTCCACACCTTCAATGAATTTTGCCATGTCTCTCTGAGTCCTTAATTACCCTGCGGATTTTTTTACATGGCTACATTAGTACTGCATGCAGTATCTCAAATAAGGCATCATCAGTGATTTGCCATGCCATGTAGTGTTGTATTCTCCCTGTTGTCCTGCACACGTGGTAGCATTATTTGTTCTTTCCTGTTGCTTTATATTGAGATCAGTATCTTTCTGAGTTGTTCACAACAATGTCAAGTTGACCTTCTTTACTGCTAATTTTAAACTTTGCGAGCATTTCTTTCCTATGTACAGTATTTTGCATTTCTGGACCTTCAATTTCACTAGTCAGCCTCTCCCACTTGCTTAGTTACCTAACTTCTCCTGAAATTTTACACTTCCATTTTCATTTATAATTTCAGATAAATTGGTGGTCTGAAATCCCACTGGTTGTCCCATTAACTTTTTAGAAAAATAGATATAATATTTTTTTATTTCTAGTTTTTTTGCACATAAATGTTTTTTAATGAAGGACTATGTATTCTTAGCAGATCAGCCTGTTTATTCTGAAGCTCTTTCAGCATTTTTGGATGCTCACCATCTGGGCAGGTTGACAACTTGCTAACATACTGCTGTCACTATCTAGGCCTTCGAACAGGAAGTGAGAATGGGTCAGAAAGTCCTTTTTCAATTGAAATAATTCAGTAGGAAGACTAAAGTAAGGCTGAGTTGAAAACAACTTTTGAGAATTCAGAAACTGATTTGATGAATGGGAGATTGGGAACAGTTATTTGGAGTATAAATAAACAATTCTATCTATGAATATAAATATGCATATTTAGGGGCAAATTACGTTCTACTGTAACAAATTTGAAGACAGAAGTATTACACTACCATAACTAATTGGAGCGATTCAAAGTCTCAAAGCACAAGTACAACACCACTTCTGTATAGCACACTGGAGGTCTTTGTAGTTACAGTTCATTTCAGGAAAATTCCTGAATAGAAATAGGGTTAGGTTTGCCTCTGAGCACTTTGTTTAAGTGAACTATAAACAGAGACATGCCTGTAACACCAGCCATTAGAATTCAGAGTCATCAGTAAGGAAGAAAAGTTGCCATTAGCAGTAAGTCAGGCAGTGTAGATCGGTCTGGAGGAATTGAACTCCCCAAGACCTCGACATTTATCGGTGAGTTCCCAGCCACAAAAACACATTCAGCCATTCTAATCAATAGGAGTCTAAATCACAGCTTTACTGCCACACTTAGGTCTCCAGTTCAGCTAGAATAGAGGGGAAGGCTTGCAGGCATATGAAAGGTAGTGGGAACTGTTGGCAATATGTATAAACAAATCAGAGAAAAAACCTGCTAGGCAGTGGGGGAGGCATTAACAGCTGAGTGAATTGAGTGCTTGGGTTTGCATTTTCCATCTGCTGAACCTGGCTTAACTCCTGTCTGGCCCTGCCAGGGCCCTGCCTTTCGGTGGGCAGTAGCGTGCTCCCCGCTGCCCCTGTGCCACCACGGCTGAGGCTGATGTAGCAGAGAGGTGTCAAAAGGGAAAAAAATCCACATATTAGGATCGTGGATGTAGTGCATTAAGTTTGTAAGCCTCTTACTGTATTTTGCAAGAACTGGATGATTATCTGGATTTTCAGGGATCCCCACTGGGGAGAAAAAAATTATATGTTTCATGGAAAGGAAAATACTTCCTTGAAAGGGAAAACTTCCACTCTCTTGAGACTTGCTGTGGACTTATAATCTGTTCCTAGCTGTAACATTTTGAGCATGCTGACTTCTTTCTCTTGGAGCTATTGTCAGTCTGAGGACTTCTTGTTACTTCTATAGTTTCAATATTCTTTATTTTCCATTGACTGCTAACACGATATATTATAACGCTTATATACATAAATACAGCTGTTAGTGAGCTTCCCACTAGAAAATATCAAAGAACATCACACGTTATTAACTATGCTAATAATTGTTTCCCATCCTCAAGCGTACTTTAAGCGGCTGTTACAACCCCTTCAAATGAAGTTGAAAAATTAAAATAATTTGGAGAAGTTATAATTCAAATGAAATACAAACCAATAAAACATTTCTGTTTGTTTTGTTACCTTACACAACAAGATATTTCCTTACTGAATTTCCTTCTTAGTAGGAAGAGTGCATTTTGGAATATTTTTTTCAATGGAAAATAAGTAGAAACAAAAAACTTGCAAGTCCTAGGCATTGCAGTAGACAAAACAAAAATAGTTACACACAGTATAGTATCAGGCATTCTGAATGTATTTTATATATCTCTTCCTAAGTAGAGAGGTGCATATTCTTTTGTATTTGTGCTCTATTAAAAATATAATTAAGTACTTGTAGGAATACAGTATTATTCCATTGATGTTCTTTTTTTCTGTCTTAGATATTAACATGACTAAGCTGTGTCAAGGATCAGCAGTACCCATTAAGAACCTTCAATACTGTCTTCCATAATACATTTAGTACTTAACATACTCTCTCAGTCATAAACAAAATAATTAGGGAGTTTAGAAAATCCATTACAACTACAGAAAACAACAAGTCAGCCACAAATAACATAAGACTTTGCTGAAAGAAATAGGTTTTTTTAAACAGCATTTTTTAAAAAGTATCAATGTATATATGATAAAATATTCTAGTCTTCTTCTGACTTTTCCACTGATAACAGAAGGAGTACTGTGCAGAGAACTAGGATGGAGTATGGCCTTAGCCTTATGCTCAGATGAGCTGTTAAACTGCCCAGTCTCTGAAATCAGGAAGAAACAGCACAGGATGCCACATAATGAGCCTTTACACTCTTCTACATTAAGGATTATGAGTTCTGTTCTAAAAATACCCCAGTTCCTTATGTGGCACAAATAAATGCTATACTCACACAATAAGTACCTGGCTGTTGTCCCTGTGAGTCTCTACCTGACATAAACCAACTAGAGAAAGGGATTTTCAAAAGATAATATGTTTCAATTCAGCATTTTATAGTAATTAGCTGACCTTCCAAAAATGACATAGGCATTAAGAACTTCCCAAATTACTAGTGCTTGACTACAGGAAAAAAATTTCTGAAGGAAGAGCCAAACTGATACTGCAGTTGCGTTCTTCAACAGATTGATCCCTTGCTACCCTCCACTGTACCATGGCTAGTTTTATATGTATTGTGCATGTAAAATTCTAGTGACTCACACCCTTGGAGGCATTTAAATTCCTCCTTTAAACCCGGGAGTAACAGGGAATTCCTGTAAGTCTGTCACATAATTTCAGAATGAGGTAACTCAGAAGAAAAATCATAGCACTAGGCCTTAGCCAGCATAGCTGGCTGACTCTGAAATACATTACCATGAAACATAACTTTTTAAAGGTACACAGTGTGAGACAATATGTTGCTTGTAACTAAATATTGGTAGCAGATTAGCAAGCTTCTCCAACTCCCCTTAAATTCAACCAAATGTTTATAATACGTTCATAATGAGAAGGATGCATAGCCATTATCTTTATAATTTGATAGAGAGTGCATGTAGGCAAGTATAATGGGGAAAATCAGATCAAAACCAGTGCACGTAATTCAATAGGACCTTAAGTAAAAGACTGAAACAGAAGACAAGAAGAAATGGAAAGCACTTGATGGGTTTGCTGGTAGATTGGAGACGGGTTCATGACTTCGTATTTAATTCCTTTCCCATTCAAAGGGCATGGAAGAAGAAATGGACAAACTGAGTTGGCAATCATAGATGTGCAGCCAATGTCGAGAAATAATAAAAAATATTATTTGGGATCATCTGGGTTTGAAATCATGCTCATGTAACAGCTAAAACTATATAAAGAAAATAAAGGCAACTACCAAATGAGATCATTTATTAAGATGATTTTTGAAAATGTATTTATTAAGAAAAAATTGGGATGCTTGAGCTGTGAAACATATTTAAAGTCTTTCTACTCACATTGTAAATACTTATGGAATAGGTAATTATTAAGCCAAATTCTTTGCAGAGCATATGCAGCTATGGATAAAAAGGCATCAGAAAAAATAACTTATTAGAATTGTATTGTTCAGGTGAGATTTTTTTCCTTTCAAATAACATTAAATATGAAAAAACCTCAATTCTTTATTATAGAAGCATACTGTTTAGGACTGGCTTCCTAAATATACATTAATCAGCTCATAATGGGCATAGTACAATTAGTGTTATTCACCAATCAACACCTGTGAATGGTAGAAATGTCTAGAAATGAACACAGTATTCATGTCTATACTGTAAAAATGGCACTGAAGCACAGTGCTTGATAACTTAAGTGAATGCAAAGGTATCTAAAATAAACTTGAGCTCTCTTCATCTTCGGCATCAGTGTAGGTTTCTCTCATGTGGTGCACTAGATGTATGTAAACAAAAGACTGTTTTAACTTTGAGCTTGTAATAGATTTGGATGCCACATTCAGATTTGGCACAATTTAACAGATATAGTTAGCTTCCCTGGAGTTGCATACACTATACAAACTGACTTTATCCTGCCACATTCAAAGTTCCCTGAATTTCAGAAGTAACTGATACTAAGATTCATTGCAGGGTAGTGGAAAAAAATTACTTCCCATTTGCTAGCTTCATTCAGAATAAGGAATAAATTCATTGAAGATTGAATAATTTGAATTACAGTGGAAAGACTTGACAAGGACACAGAATTCATGCAAGTGATGTGTGACAATTCAGCTACAGAAATAATGCTAGTTGAAAAATGAGCTTTGCTTCTATCTTTCAGCACAGTAACAGCCCCAGTGCTGTTCAAGAGATTTGTTTTATGCTGCTTCAGCATCAGGTGAAGAAAGGCAGACCTTTATCTTGTCTTTTATTCTGCCAAGTTATTTGTAAATTTTTAGAAAATCACATCCAGCTATACACAGTACAAAGGCCTAGCCTACAATTAGATGTGTATAACTTAACCCTTCATCCTACAAGCACATCTAACTAACTGAATTCTTTTTCTGGTTAAAGTCAGTGAAGCTTTACCTAAGTGCAAGAATTGCCCAGGTGATAATTTACAGGCTTGTGTTTCAATGCAGTATTTTTATCAAGAACTTCTTGTTATTAGTAAAACCCACCTGGTCTTCGATATTGTGCATCTTCTATGCAGTACAGCACTGCATTGGGCAATATGCCTTCTTGGCTTTATTTTATATGTGTATAATATATACACAAATAAAAAGTATCACCTGCAAATAATATTTGGAATGTGAAAGACACAAAATGTAAACATTTTATTTGGCAGTTGTTTCAAACAGGTGAATAAATAAACGGAAAAGTACATCTTAATATTCTTTATAGCAACAGATGCAGTTGCACATGTATTTACATACTGTGGATGCAAAGAACAGTTAATTTAATTTCTTTTTGTTAAAAAATGCAACTTCCAACACCACTAGACTTGACAATTAAAGATGAAGATACTAGTAATACTTTGTTCTAGCAATCTCAACTTTTAAAGGCATTCATTTGGAAGTAAGATAAGAGAGTCATCATGCATTTAGTTCATTTTGTCCACTTACGGTAGAAAGTCTGATGTAATCTCAGAATTAGGAGTGTCATGCGCTTAAGTCAACTATGACATGTTTATAAATCAATGTAGTTCCCTTAAAACTTGAAGCAAAGAGAAAATCTCTTTGTTTATCGATGGAGACATGTATGAACGATCTCGGTGCCTGTACATTTAATTCTTGAAACTTCACAAATTTTGCCTTTTCCGCATCCCAGTAATAGACTTGAGTGAAAGAATAATCACTTCCAAGAATGGCATATTGATAATTATTTATCTGAAGTGGTTGGAATACCATTGACCCTCGGGATGGCATCCTTTGTAAATCCAGAAATGCTGAACCACCCCATTTCATTACTTTAGAGTCCCCAATAAATCTTGTTAAGCAAATGTATACATCCTCTTTCACTTTGAAATGCTTCACTGCATATGCATCTTCCATATCTTGAATATCAAACCGCTTAACAAATTCATTTGTTCCTTTGTTCCATTGATATATTACAGGTCTTTGCGAACTACTTGACAGAATTAAATGTGGTTTGCCAGATATTTCAAGATACTCCACATCAGTATCTCTGTACCAGGCGTGCAGAGACTGATGGGAATAAAATCCATTCCCATTCCACTTGTAAACTGTGGTGAAACCAGCCTTTGAACTGTCTGCAACAACAAAATACCAGTCTTCAGCAATCCTGAAAGTTTCAATGTCATTGGGTTTTCGGATTTTAAGGATTTCAATATCTTGAATTTTTATAAACTTATTAGCAAAAATATCTCTTTTATATATGTGGGAGCCTCCAAAAAGCTGTGCGACAATGACATACAGCTGACTCTCAATAACTATAGGTTTACACACAACAGTCGAAGTACCTATAAAAAGAAAAGACAGGGTTAGTACCACTTTTTTGGATAATTTGTTGTAATGTTATTTGTCAAGCAGTGTTCATACCTGTAATGTTGTCGTAATTCCTGAACATCACTTCTACATGGTCCCATTCAAGAAAGATGCATTTTCCAGTAAAAGGCTGGGCAATAACCACGTGTTCGTCATTCATATATGAGAAAGTATCTACTGACAGAGATTGGTATGGCAGGGACTGGTAAACTTCAAATTCTGCAAAAGTGCATGTAACAGATGATAATTACAGAGACACTTTACATACTCTACTGGAAAAAAAAAATCTTATGCTTATCAGATACCAATTTATTACAAATTACAGTATTTCATCACTAGTCCAAATTTTCTGTTGATAAAGGAGCACTGCAATTTGGTTTTCAATCTTTCTCAATAAAACGAGGTACTGTTCCATGTCCCAGTTTTGCAAATCATTATGTAACATATTAAAGTTTGAGTAGATACTGAAATATAGGACCCTGCTCCCAAATGATTCCCATGTCAGACTTAGACCAGTAGAGTTCATATTGATTTTAGTAGATATTCCATCCAGAACTCAGCGTCCCTGCAAAAATGGGCTCTAGAATGAAAAGCTATAACTTTGAATTTAACAAGATTAAATAATTTGAGGCACATTACCTGTAATAATGCAATCAAACTCTTTTGGAGAGAGGCTATTGATTTTGCGTTTCTTATATTCTGGTGGGCTTTCACAGTAAATGTCTTCAACTGTTGCATTGGTGCTGCCCAGCCACTCCACTAACCACTTCAGTTTGCAGTCACAATTAAATGCATTGCCTCTAAGATCTCTACAACAAATAAATCATGCATTGAAAATAAGTAGTCAGACAACATATTTCTCCTTGAGTACAATAAAACAGGTTTTTTGTTAAATATATGCCATCTTGCTTATTCGCACTTGAGGCCTTCCTGGCTTGATTTGTCCTGACCCATAGTTAAATCTACACACCAGAATGCACACATATTTCATTATATTAAGGAAATCAAGGACACCTTAACTTGGTGGTAAGTCAGAAATTTTTATAGATCTCCCCAAGTTTACACGTACACAAAAGCCTCCCAAACTAATGGCCGCTGTTTCCTTTGGATTACCCTTTCTTAATAAGAGCATTCTAGATAACAAAATAGGAATTAATGTAACCTGATGGTCATCCAGTCAGTATTCACTGTCTCCTCCAGATACACTCATTTAGGCCTTCAGGAGACACAAGCAAAGGAATTCTGTTCAAGTCTTTTACAGCTGTCTTCGGTCAGATTTCCCATCGTATGTACAGGAACAGACAAGTGCCAGGACCAGACTGTGCAACCACCTGGCCACGATCAGTCGTGCCAAGTAATGCTCCAGATACACTGGCCATGGCCACATCTTACTACTGCAGCTCTGCTCTAGGGATTCAGCCTACCTTGTTAATGTTGGGAGCAGGCAAAGGATTTTCTGAGCTTATTATCCCAGATCACATTGAACAGGATTTGGTATGTTGTAAACAGGATCTATTTCACTAAAGCAATTATAAGATTTATCTGTAAATCTCTATTTTGTATTTTTACTGGTGTTATATATATACATATACATACACATATATATTTAAACAAGCTGATGTTTTGATCTGGTTACAATTAGATTTAATATGGGATACTTGCTTAGACACATGCTTTATTGCTGAAAGACAGCTTTCTCAGGAATTGCTTGCACATTAAAATGTTACTCCATTAAATATCTTCCACCTTCCCTGCATGCCTTGCTCTCTCATGCATCCCTAAGGTCTTCCCTTATTCACGAATCTTAATGAACATGAACATGCAGCTTTATTACATAACTACTAACAATATTACTTATCTTCATAACTGGTGGAATATTTAAAACTATCACAAATTATCAACAACAGCAGACAAAAAGGACAAGCCTACCCATACTGTGTAGTCTCTACCCAGTAATAAGATCCATTACTGGCTACTGGTTTGAATGGTTACTCAAAATGTCCTCTAAAATAATCTCTTTATACTTCTAGTATAATTAAAGATTAATTAATTGCTTTCTTACACATTTGTTAAAGAATCCAAGCCTTTAAATATGTCTTTTGGAAGTGACTGGAGATTATTATTTGCGAGACTCCTGTAAAAGAAAACACTTCAGTATTAGTGCTAGTTGTTCATGAAACTACACATTTTTGCAAGTTGTGATATACTGTGTAGGGTTTTTTACTTACGGCAAAGATACTTAAAAAATACTTACTGGTATTCTCCAGCACTTAGTTCTAAAAGACTGCTTTTAAGAATAGCTCATTTACTTTGTGACTTTTCTTCCCACTAAAATGCCATGTCTCCTTCTACTTTCTCACTCTTCAGCAGCCTTCCAGCATTCACAATACTTCACTTAGCAAAGTAAAAAGTGCTATCACCTTTGGTATTTTGCCAACACCATTTAACATTTGAAAACAATTAGTCATGATTGGATCTACTGATGTTTTCCCTATGAGGTCCCAATCTCAGTGGTGCTCATATCACTGCAATTTCCCCACTTTCTTGTACCTCTTCTGGAAGGAAAATCTTACTAATATGGGCTCATGAGCATAGGTTTAGCTCATAGTTTTTGAAAGTATGCAGTAAATTGATGTTTGGCATGAATTGCTTTCCTGGCATGAGCACGTGTGTGTAAATCTGTATTAGACCAGCAAAAAAAGTTATTAATTCCCAGTTTTCAGTGTTGGGAAAACTTGTTTAAATTCAGTGATTATTCCAGCTACTAAAAGTGACAAGGAAATGTGAGCAGGCTTTGAAAAAACAGTATATTGCATTTCAGTCAGACCATCTCTGTGAGTCTGCCAAAGGTCTCAGATGTCACAGAGGGCATGACAGAAGAAGAATAATGTTGTAGGGTATAGTCTATGACCCTTCCAATTAACAGAATTATTTATTACTTGTGAGAAGAAACAAAAATGGAAATAAATCATTCTATATTAAGATCCCAGTTAGAATCTGTAGCTAGTAATACTTAGAATCTCTTCTGTTTTAACTTGTAAATATATAAATGTTATTTATTAACCACAATTTCTCTAGCCAAGCAAAGACACTTAGGCACATACTTAAATACAAGAACAAGCCCAGATGTACTAGGTCTGCTGCCTCATTTAAAAATAAATGTTTGTCTGATCAGTAACAGTAAAATACAGTATGCTTCCATGAGTCCATTCTGGCTTCACCACTTTCAAAGTACATCTGATTGTAACACTGTATGTGAATGTATCATGTGCTTCACTTATGTACAATTTTATGCTCCAGAGCAATTCTTTAAAAGTCTGGTAATTCACATGGAGAAATCTGTGTGGACTTGCAAGCTGAGACAAGTTTAATGCCCTACATTGTTTTCATATGTTATTATATAGCAAACTAAAAGGGAGGATGTACTTGGAAGTAGGGGTGGTTTGCTGTTTTACCCATCCATGGGTACATGAATGACAGAAAAATTTAAGCAATGTTTATGCATTTGCCCATTTTGAATGAAAATTATGCATTTTATAGTCCACTATAAAAGCATAACTTGAAGTTAAAAAGCATACTTATATTAGAAAACCCTGTCTTGCCTAGATGGTTCTGTACATGGTATTTGGATTATAATAAGAGAGTAAAGGTTGACTCAAACATCCAGTGAAACTAATGGTGACAGTTCTGAGAAAAATGCAATCAGAATTACTGTGCATAGAAATTACTGTCCAATGCTAACTGTAAGATTTTCGACGTTAAATTAGTAAAAAAAAAAATGCAATATTTTAAAAAAATGTTCTGTTCTTAAATGTACTCTGACCAGAAAATAAGTCCAAAATAAGTTGCAAAATAATAAATTCTAGATGGCTCTCTTTTACAATAAGGACACACTGTAATTATTGAAGTTAATTGCATTATAAAAGTAAAAATGTTTGGATAGCTTACTGCATTCCAAAATTTATGTTGCGAAAAGGAAGTAAATAGAATAATTAGAACAAAATTCATCTTATCTAACTTCATAGAACCTATTTGCATGCTCATTTGCTATGATTCTTTTTAATATATTTTATGTACACAAGTACTCTCTTGCTTCTTAAATGAAAAGTGCCTCAGGTTGTCAAATGATCATTCTTAATGTGTATGTGCAATTTTCCCCAAAAGATGAGGAGTGGATCTTCAAGCAGATTAAATTAGTGGTGCCTCTGCAGTTATTTTCCACAAATTTCTCATTGTCTTTGTGAACAGTGCTCCATGGACAATAGCAGCATGATGCACAAATCTGTGTCCCAAAAATGTGCATGCAAATGGCAGTTGCTCCTCAAATGTGGTTCTGTCTTTCACGTATGTTTTCTCTTGTGAAACTCCTGAAGCAGCCCCAGAAACCCATGTAACAGGCAAGACAAGATGTTAGCCTTGGACTATATGTTCTGTGGAGAAGAAACTGTGCCTTCCTCTGTTTTAGAAAAGCAATTTGTTCACTGGCAGCAGCAGCTACTAAATAAGTAAATGAATATGATAAATAATGTACTGGACCCATTTGTGAATATAAAGCCATTCATGTGTGTAAATATTTTGAAGATAGGGTCCCAGTCATTATGCAGCTTTTTTTTTCTAACAACTATATAATTCTGCCTGAACCTCTAATACAGATTGTTATGGGACGTGCACAGCCTTTTTATGTACCTCTTTCCCTCTCTCTTTCCTCTTCCTCAGACCTAGAGCCATTCCATAAGTAACTTTATCTACATGAGTAGTCACAGTAGGCTTGGTTTCAGCCAGCTGTAAATATTGTTCTGACCAAAAGGGAAAGCATAAGGTGTTTCATGGTACATTTACTAGGTGAAGAAGATGTGAACTGCAATTTGACTATTATATTTATGCATTAACTGTTTAAAATGGAATCTTTGCTTTCTCTCTTCTGTCAAAATATATGAAAGAAAAAGTTAAATGACCCTGTTTCAAAACCCTCGTGGAGTTTATCATGTTCAGGCCAAAAAGTCAGGATCCACTCCCCTGCCTATGACACACACCACATGACATGCTTCAGTATGCAGATGCTCAGAACTGGGTATAAACCCCTGTCAGCCACCCTACAGATGTTTTAGCCTCATTTTTTTTTTCATTTTCTTTCATACTTTTTTTCTGTTTTCCTATAGTGTGTATTTTGTTTTTTAAAAAAGTATTCCTCACTAAATTAAGTTATTGCTAAAAGATAAACTTGCTGTAAGATAAGAGACAAAAGCTAAAGACTGTCTCCATAGCTCAGAGACAAGGAAGCTACTCTTGTTTGCAGTGAAATATTGCAGATGTTTGTTGCTGATGTGTATCTCACCTGCTGAGCAAAATGTGGGAAATGCTCCTGCTGGTGAGGCCATGGGGAGTGTTGCTCCTACAGCACACTGGCATCCAGAGTGCCTTGGACTAACTTCCCCTCCCAGCTAATGCAGCAGGGGGCTGCAGCAGGTCAGAGGACAAGAGCTGGACATGTTTCCAAGACAGCCAAAGGGCTGAGCAGCACACAAGGAATGATGAGCAGATCCCAGTGTCAGTGTGTGTGCAGGAGAGGGTGCAGAGTAGGGTAGGTGCAGAATGGAAGAAGTAGATCAGTAAGCCATAAAAAATACATCTTGTTGCAAGTTTTCTATTTAAAATTGCTCTGGGTGGGAATTTTCAAGTTTGATTTACTCAATTTCTTCTGTATACTGTTACTGTCTAAAGTGGACATGGGCACAAACAGTGATGGCCTGTCCCAAGAATGGCTGCAATGTTCTCCTGGCTCCATGTCAGCCTCAGGTACCTGGGAAGAGGTGTGGGCCCATCCCTCAGCCTCTCACATTTGTAGCAACAGCTCCCACCTTCTTCCTTTCCAAGTCCCAATCTGGGACTCACCTCATCAGTGCCAAGATTCCCAATTCATATTCCTCCCTGCTCCTACATGCTCAGCTGGAAATCCCCTGTGCTCCAAGCAGAGAAAGTCAGGGAACTGCTGCCAAACATGTACTGCTTGGAAGCTGTTTGTGTCTTTGTCTTCTACACATACCACAGTTCAGAAGTCTTTGGTGGAAACACAAAGACTAACGTTCTAATTAAATTACTTTAAATAACCACTTAAATAACTATGAACAGTTACATATGAAAATAAGAAATTAAACAACACAGTGATTCAATTATTATTAAATATACCAAGTAATATATTCAATCTCTTTACTTACAAGTGAATTAAAGATTTCAGTCCTCTGAAAGTATTTCTTGAAATTGACTTAATGTTGTTGTTCTCTATGAACCTGTAATGGGTTGTAAAGTGATTCTGGTCAAAGCAATGTCTGGAACTTGGAAGCCCACCCACTCTATTCAATAATGCCAGGAAATATACATTTGTCCACTCACAAATATTCTAGATGAGGAAGGCCCATGAAAGCATCATCACTAATAACATCAAAAGTGTTGGACGTAAACAACCTGCACAAAGAAATGCCAAACAAAAGACCATTAGGTTAATTAGGTTATTAGCAGCTTTAGAAAATGTTTCAGCAAGCCATGGTAGGCCAAATTTCCACTGCCTTGTTTCATGTTTTTTCTGTATAAGGCTGATATATTGCACCATAGTGTGGTGCAAAGGGAAGGATCCAACAATTGTCTACTGGGGCCATCTGATAAAATTCCTTTGACTTCTGTGGGATATAAATGTGGGTTTATCATGCCAGTAAAACAAAGGGATTGTACAAGTGCCTCAGGAGACATACTAGGACAACAATGAAATCTTCAAATACTACAGAGGTTTAAATTGCTGGTTAGCCAGACATCAGGTTGAATTTGCAACACTGACAGGAAGGAAAATCCTTTAACTTTTAAGTTAAACTTCTGAGTGTATTTAACCCAAGGGTACTGAAAGTTACTGGGGAAAAAAAGTTCTCTTAAATTCAGTCAGTGTTCAAGTCAGAATTATTTTTAAGACCTCATTATACTTCTTGGAGATACTCTTAGTGCATGCATCTAACAGTAAAAATACAAGCAACATATTTCATTTTATGTAATGTTGTAAGCATTAAAATTGGAGTAGCATTGATTTTTTTCCTGCTTTATTTATGCTTATCAGCCATGTTTGCATTTGTCCATTATAATCTAGCCCTGGACTGCCACACTTTTAATGTAGTGAGACATCATAAAGTACGATGAACTTTACCCCAGTGGAATACTACATGCACATCTATATTTTAATCAATTGACCTGATGGATAAATAGATTCATACTATGGCATCCTTAGACATTCAGGAATGCAAGATTTCCAAGTACTAATTAATCCACTTAATGAGTAAATCTCTTATTTTGACATTTACATTCGGAATAAATTGCAGGTAATTTATTTTCTCAGTTGGCTGTTGCAGATTGTGCTTTTTCCACTTTGAGTATGTTCTTATATGAAATGTATGAAAAAATACAAGCAGGAAATTCTTCTTTTTTGTCAAAATCAAGAAACACTTAAATTTTAGAGAAAACAAGTATTTCCATAGAATTCTTGAACCAGAAGAACAATTTATTAAATCCTGCAACCAATTCTACTTTTCTGATGTGATTTTACTGGATAATTTTTTTCCTTTTCTGCACTCTACTCCATAATTTAGAGAACAGAGTGGTCTCTCTTTAAATAGTATTGCTATTTTAGAGATTGCCAGGCTTACAGCATAGGTCTTGCACTTGGTGAGCTCATTTGCCTTCCAACTCATACCTCTCCCCAATGGCTATTGGGGATGCATTTGATGCACAAAGTGTTTTTCCCCCCCAGTTTCTCCCCAAACACCATAGTTGCAGCTTCTGGGGATAGAGGCTGAAGGTATGGTGCTGTAGCTAGGGACTGCATCACTTGGCAGGAACAGTACAGTGCTAGCAGATACAAATTCTGATGCCATGACTATCTCCCTTCTTTCTGTGGGCTTTCATGTCATCAGTTTACAAAGGCACGTTGCTGATCTACAGAGATGAAAGTGCTGAAGATGAGAGTTGGGAGGTTTACTCTACATTTAGGGAACACTCCTGCTGGCACTTCACCATAGCTATAGAGGTTCTTTGTATTTTTGTTGTCACATGAAGAGTACAGAGCATACCATCCACACTACACAAGAAATAAAACTCTCCTGGACTGGGAGTTACGAGTAGTGTTTAGCTCAAGACCATGATTTTTCCAGAGATCACTGGTACTACTATATTAAAAATAGTAGTAAATAATAATAGCGGCAGAATTACAACATATTTAGAAATCTGTGACTGGTGTTTAGGAGATATCCAATTACATTTGGACTTCAAAAATGTAATTCTGGAGGGTATTTCTATATGTATTTCTATTATTATAGAAATATATATAAGCTTCTAAATCTTGCTGTTGGCTAAATTAAACCTACCAAACTAAACCAATACAGCTATAATCATGCAAAGCTAAAACTTCCTGTAATGTTTAATTAACGTAAGTTTTCCATATTCTTATTTCCCTTACTATCTTCTGCCAAAGATGAAAATTTTTCTTTCCCACGTACAAACTGGAGTGTTGTCCCCACGGATACAATCCTGCTTCTATGGTCTGTGTTTTAGGAGTTATTTGCCTTAGATCAGCAGCCTGACATTCCAAGAATGGCAAGCAGCTCAACTACCATGTTAAAAATATATCTGGAAAATAGATCACTCATCAAAGCCCACAGTGGAACAAACCCTGCTTTTCTGGGCTCATAGTTTTTGTTGCAGCATTTATAAACAGCAGTGTAGAGCATGCATTTCATTGTACAGTAGAAATGGAAATTATCATCGTTACCAAAATGCCATAAGACATTGCCCAAGCCCACTGTGCCAGGCATTATAATCACTCAAGATGACTGTGTCTGTCCTACTCTACCATGCCCAGTTCTGTCTGCTTTGCAGTGGGATTGCTAAGTGTAGGTGGTGTAACATAGCCAAGAGAGATGATGTCCTACTCACTCTCATCAGATACCAGCCCCACCAGTGCTGCTGCTGCTTTTTTTTCCCCTCTCTTTTGAAAGGCCTTTTGCAGAAATTACATGAAATGTGTTGCTTTTGTGATCTATGACCACCTGGAAAAAGCTTCTCCGGCATAAAGCACCATGGAAAAGCATTTGGGTTTCCATAGTAACTGCATTTACCTATTTACCCTGTATCCAAAATTGTACGGTATGTCTGCACCTCCTTATCAGCTCCACTTGAGGTAGCAGAGTACAGCCAGGGTCAGAGCTTCAGCTATCGGTATGCCACCAGTTTAATTTAACAGCCAGACAGCTCCAGTACATCAACATTACACCTCTGACCACATCCAGAGTGCACGGGAAGTCGGTCTGGGACAGACATCCGATTTTGGTTTTGATCACACTGGGGAGTCTGCCTTGCCGGATTTCTGAGACAAATCTGGGTGTGTGTCAGGCTGGCAGCACATCCACTATAAACAGTTCATGTTACAGCCCCTCTACCTCTGTATAGCTCACAATTATATAATCGTATGCCCACATTTCTAGGAAAGCCTGTGAGCCTGTAAAAATCCTATGTTGAAATACAGCTAAGAGTTAAACATCCCAAAATATTCTCTTTCCATGTATAGCTCATCACAGTATTTGATTTTGAAATAGCTACTTCAGTGTTTAATTGGAAGAAAATTGTCAAATCGTCATTACTTTTAACATGAAATAACAAACAGGGTCAAATCCAGGTACTATGAGGGCAAAACTCCCACTGAAGTGACTAAACTTCCACAGAAGTCAATGGCAATTTTACATGGAAAAGGACTTCAGGACTTGTCCCACTGCAATGATGGGCCTGATCTGAGGGGTTCTGAGCTTACAGTCTATGGGAGTTGCAAATGGACTGCTTTATACTGCAATCAGATCCCAGGAATGCAGAAAATAAACAAGAATAGTTGTTGCAATACTTAAGTCCTTAATGTAATGTTAATTAAAGTATAATGAAGATAACATGCATTCTGTCACCAAAAGCTTCAGCATGTAAGCATTCAAAGTAGCACCGACAACAGACAGCCCTGCAAAATGCTAAGTAAAAATTAAACATGCACTATCTTTCAAATTGCTAAAAAGTCTTGTATTTTATGATCTAATAAATCTGCTGCTGCTGTTTCTTATGCAATTAATAATAAGACCCTTTCTGAAATATTTATGAATACATATACATTTCATAACAAAAATTGTATCATATAAATATTTCTCACAGAAGCTGCAGAGATGGTGTGAGCAAAAAACTCCCTTCTGGGATTTTAGTAAAAGCAGATCTCACAAAGGATCTGTAAAGAAGAAAAAAACAACCATACATTAATGTAGCCTCATATATCCATGGTTATAACACTGATCTGGTCATCACAGAGAAATTTATTTATATAACTAAAAAAAATACCATCCCCCCCAAATATAATGTGTCAGGTTTCATGTACTATACAAGCAGATATAAAATGAGATGTGTGCACATACACAGACAGACAGACAGACAGATGAAAGAGATATAAAAATCAGGATTCAAGGATGCAGCACAATTTTAACACATTAGCTGATGATTCTGAATGCTGGAGGTACTCTCTGCAGCAAGCATCCTTCTGTATGCACTGAAAACACCACACATCCTAGTTCTTTTAAAATCATAAATTAAATAACCAAATGCTTACAGCCCTTACAGTGAGATAACATCAGGCGGAACGCTGCGAGGAATAGATCTGGCATTTTCACATAAAGCATTATCTTTGGTACAAGTACACCAGGCAGGACATTTTGGCTTCACTGGTTTCTTCCCTTCAGTCAGCAAAAGCACAGATAAAAGGCATAAGAAATAAGCAATTCTTCTAAAAGGTCTGCTGGCATTTCCCATTCTTTTGATCCGCTCTCGTTCCAGCCAGTTGAAAGAATATCCCAAAACATGAACAGTGTTCTTTATTCAGCCATTGGATGTCTTTCTCTAAGTCCAGGTCAATATTTGTCTCTGCTTTCCCAACCCTTTTCTTTCTCTTTCACTCTGTTTTTGTAGATAGAAACCTGCAGCTGATCTGTATGTTTCCACTCACTCAGGCAACGTACTGCTCAGAGAAGAGACCTGCGAGGTGCTGTAAGATGGGGAAAATCCAACCGGCTGAAGGGAAAAAAAAAAAAAAAAAAAAAAGGAGGAAAGAAAAAAAAATACTTGCATCACCACAAAAACACTGAGCACAACACAGCATTAGATTGCAAAGTGATGTAACTGAGAAATACACTGCTTTCTGTTTTCACAGGGAGGCCCTTTCCCTGTTTCCAAAAATAGTACAGCATTATGTTTTGCTGGTGGGTGGGTGAGTGGGTGTGGGGTGGAGTGTATGTGTGTGGGGGGAGAAATCAGTCATCTCTTACTGGATCCCTACAACCTCATGAACCTTTCAGAATTATTCTTCACATACTGCAAGCAGCAGAACTAATGGCAGTATCCACAGGAAAATGAAATCAAATGAAACCATCAAAAGCATTGCTGCAAAAACTGTTAGATTAATTTTTATCCTCGGCCTTTATTGCACATATTTGTACCACTGAAACACAAGCTGCCACACATGGAAAATATTACAATGTATGAGAGAATGCCTTTGACTGTCATTCCTAAACAAAATATTTTCTCATGCAAAATAGACCCCAAATACAGTGCTTTTTTTCTATTTTTTCCTCTTCTTTTTTTTTTTTTATTTTTTTTTCATCAGAAAAAGAATGCTTCTTATTTGTTGCATGTTTTCTGATCTGGTTAAATAAAGGCATAGGTGGATCAAGCATAGTTCTATATGGACAACAATAATTTAAAGTTTAAAAAATGTATTTTCTTGGAACTGGTTTGATCATTTTAGATGGAAAAAAAGAAAATTGTCATTAAAATACCAGCTGTGTTAAACCTGTAGTTAAGAATGGACCTTCTTTCAAGAGTGACAGGATAAGGACAGATCCTGGTGGTAATAATGAACCTTTACAATACTGCCTGGAGGCTGCAGTCAAAATGAGTGCTAGGTGTGGTATGAGTGCTCTGTCAGATATAGTCCTCAGCCTGAAGACTTTACAGTAAATGACATTAAATATTTTATAGGAAACTTAAGCAGCACATAAGTATTACTTTATTTAGAATGGTAAGACAAAAGTAATAAATGCCAAATGGCTGGGAAGCCATACAGGATGACTTTTTGTTCAATATAGTATATATTAGATGCGTTTTGCTAACTTTAACAGGTGTTAACACTTCCCTGTTGGACTGTTTACATTAGACAGCTCACAAACACTACTGGGGTCAACCCAGTGGTACAGCCATTTAATGCAGTCAGGCTCACTCCTTCACATGGATGCTGTCTCCTCACTAGGAGACACCTGGTCTCCTGATGAGGACATCTCCTTTGACTTCTGCTTACCCCTCCTTTGATTTCACATGGCCACCTGGCTCTGGCCCATTGCTCCTGCTCTACAAGCCACAAAATCACAAGATGAGCATTAGGCCATGGCTATCTTCCTCAGGAACAATGCCAGCAAGGCCTTAGTGCATATCCAGGTGCTCACCGGGGATTTGATAGGCTATGGGCAGAACAGCAGCCTGCAAAACTGCAAGAAATTCAGTCTATGGATACAAGGCAGGACTCCAGCACTGCTGAATCCTTCACTGGGTGGTGGCTGAGGTCCATTTCCCTGGGATGAAGGGAGACACCCAGAGCTCACACCAGGTGGTGAGACTGCATCCTCTGAGGGACTGGGTGGGGCCAGAAATGTCCAGAAACCTTTCAGAGGCAGATGGCCACCTTCAAAGGCCCTGCTGGGAGAGGACAGCACCGCCTGTGCATGGGGACACTTCTCACCAGGCATCTGAGCCTGTGTGGAAGAAAGGGCAGCTTGCGCTTTCTTAGCTCCCTCGCTCTCTCCGTTGTGTTTTCATAAAGGTCTTTATTAATTTAAGTGTGGGCCTATGTTTTTGCTCTCAAGAAAGCCTTCCCTGTCAGCAGTCTCTCCCTGAAGCAGCACCAGCTAAGAGTGACAGAAACCTGGGTTATTTCTGAGCCCGTCCACCTTCTGTAAGAAAATGGAACAGAACTGCAGTAGCCAAGGCACTGAAATCATTACTAAGCAAATGCTAATGCCTTTCCATCCCCCAGTGTAAAGGTGACTTCTTGCTCTGGAAATTATCTAATTGTACCTACTGAGAAGGAAGCTGGATTTGTAGGACTTGCATAAGTAGGCTACACCATCTTTTTCCCTCCAAGATGGCCAATGGCACAGACATGGTGAGGTGAGAACAAAAAAATTCTTTTTTTTTTTTTCTGAAAGAAGCCTGTTGTTGTTTGTTTGTTTATTCCTGGCAAAGCTACCCATTGCCATGGTAATATTTTGCCATTGATGGTGAAACCCCGTGTTTCATTTCCTTTGGCTCATTCACTGAAATCCACCATCAATTACCTAGGCGCTTCTCTTTAATTAATACTCCAACCACATTGTGAACCTCCTGAAAACTTTGCAGTGTAGTGTTTTCTTCGGTAACAAAAGCACATTCTGCAGCAGAGCAGTAACCTGACTCCAGTTTTGTTCAAGCAGAGAACCGCCTGGAAGTTAGTTTTCGATTCCAAACCACATGCCAAAACAACCACTTTTTCCAAAATTGCAATATTATGAATATTTATAACAGCTCCATCAAAAGAGAGGCGTAATCACATTTTCCAGGGTCCTTTTCTGCCAAGCTCAGCATCTCGTTTCCTGCCATGTAGCAGTTTTAAAACAAAGTGGTTCGTGGATTTTCAGTGGCATAGCTTCTCTCCAGCCCGGCGACACTTGGCTCACCCTTTGCCGATGCCACCGCTGTTTGTTTGCGGGCCAGCGGAGCGGGCAGTGCCCTGCTGCGCCCACGGACCAGCGCCGGCCGCTCGGTCCCTGCTTGTTTCCCCGGGTGTTTCAGGGACTGAGTAGGCACAATGGGATTCAAAATTCACTTATTTTTCCTTCTGCAAGGTTCCAGCAGGGGGGATGAGGGAGTTGGGGATGCGTTCCTCGGTCTGCTTCCCATCACTTGACGTTCTAGCCGAAAACCCCCGCACCTTGCCGTGCCGCGGAGGGGGCCGGCGGTTCCCGGCAGGGGTGGGGACACTGCAGGGGGACACTGGCTGAGGGTCTCTGCCTGAGGGACGCCGCCGGGCCCCGAGCCACCGCCTCGCCTCGGCCCCGTATCCTGGCAACGCTGAGCGGCCTGGGCCGGCGGGGGCGAGGCCGGGCCCGAGGGAGCGCCAGGGCCGCCCCTCGCCTTCCGCGGGGCCGCCGTGCCCGCCCTCGCTGCGGCGGCGGGAAGGAGCCTCGCGGGCCCTTCCCTGCAGGAATGTGCCTTCATGTTTCACCTCTGCCGTGCTGACCGGAGCCAGCTACGCCTCGGGCACCCGTGGTTTCCCACGCAGTCGCTCTGCGTGGTAAGAAACAAATTGTTGCTTTTCCCAGTGTATCCGAATTGTTTGGTAACAACAATTTTTGATTATAATTAGCCATCTAGTAAAAATCTTGGTGCAAGTATATGACAGTCAAAATTAAAATTACTTTTGCCTGCTGCCACTAGAGGTATTCACCACCCACCGCTGCTTGTGTTCTTTGGTCTGACTTAGCACAACTTTCATGGCTTCATTTCTAGAGAAAACATATGCATTATTATTGTTATTATTACTATTATTATTACTATTATTACTTTTATTATTTAAGCATACATTTTTAGCACGTATTCTCCAATATCTGGTTAAAATACTAACCCTGCTACAAGTAAACCTGTTTGCTAAAATATTTGAGGACAGCAAACACAAATGGTCAGAACACAGAACAAAAATTATTTAAAAAATATTTAATATTTTTCAAGGTATTAACTCCATGCCAAATATTTGCATATTTGCATTAGACTAGAATGTTTTTGAATAAGCTTCCTGTGATTTCATGCTCAGTACACTTCCCTTTGCAGATCCATATCTTGTTACAGCTATCCTTAATTTCACCCCATTTTTAGAAAACTGTGTTGCTTTTTCTCTGTTCAGATGAGCTGCCTGCACATACATAGCCTAATCTAAAATCCACTGATGGTGATGATGAGACTTTCCTATGCTTGGTGTTAAGCTCATAATATTACACCTCACAGATGGGCAATAGCCGGAATCACACCCAGTATTCTCGGGTCTCCTAAAGAACAAAACATTGTCATTGCTATGGTACCACTGTGTTTGGAGTAGAAGAATTTTGAGACTCCCACAGTATCTCATGAGTCCAAGTTTTTGCTCTCTTGGCTCCACCCTTTTAAGAAATTCTGCAGCAAATGGCAAATTTAAAGCAGCTGAGAATGAGGCTGTACTTTCAGTAAACAAAACTAAGTCTTGTGAATTCTAAACAGTTCTGAAAAGACTATGCTTCCTGGTGGATCTGGCACCAAGAGTCATTGCCAGAGGCCTTCTGCAGGTTAGGCATAATAAAACTTGAGATGCCTTTACAACAGCTCATAGCAGAAATAAGCTTGGGAATGATCACAAGACTGCCCAAAACTTTTTATCTGGGAAGTTCTGCTGACTTTGCCCTATCCTGTCTATACAATTTGTATTACGGGTATCCTTTTTATTATACTGGTTTCATTAAAAGCAGAACAACCACACCAGTCCCTGTGTCAAAAAGCACAGGAAGTTGCTGCTTAATTGCTGCCTGCTTTGGAGGAAAGAAAGACTTGGAGGGTGGTCTCCTTTCCCTTAAGTAAAGTAGCCAGTTCACAGTTCACTGTGGACTTAGAAGTGATCACCTCTGAAGTGAGCTCTCATGGCCAAAATTTCATAGTGATGTACAACACCTGCTCCACTGAGTAAATCCTGGTGAATGTGCAGGTGTCTCTGGAACTGCTTGCTGCTTTAGGTACATCAGAATTTGACAAATGACAAAAAATATGTCAGGACAGATGTACTGATACCTGAATGATCTCTCTTTAAGGAAAACAGATGCACAGTGTATTTCTTTCAAAGGAAAACCAGGCAAAATTAATCTATTTCTAGGTTTTATTTTTTTGCAGCTAAGAACTTCCAACATCCTTATGATTCTTGATGCTTTGTTTGCTTCTAAGCTCTGTTACAAACCAGTGTGCTTTGCAGCACCCAACCCAGTAGCAGCACATTAACAGTTCTCCTGATAACCAGCCACTTTTCTCCAGACCTACAAAAATAGTTCTTGCTTTGCTCCTGTTGTCTGTGTTTTGCCTTGAAAATGCTAACAATGGATATTCAAAGTTGAGGGGGAAATGAAAGAGCAAACATACAAGCTCAAGAGCAAACCAGAGCCTAATTCAAAGATGTATGAAGCTATGCTACTTCATGGTTCAAGCAGGAACTGATAACACACCGAATATAGGGGGAAGTATAAGAAAGGAAACAATATAAAAGAACACGAGGTTTCCACCTGATGCAGAAATCTGGATTTTCTTTCAGTCTTTCAAGACAATGCTCCAGAAAATTTGCCTGTAGTTTACTCAGGGAAGATCAACTTCTCCTGTGCTGGAAATGGGGACACTTTTGAGACAGTTAACATGCCCATCCATTTCAGTGGAACTGACTTCACACTCACCATCCAGCATACATCCTATTGTAAGATTAAGTGCCTTCTATATGAACCTCTCAGCAAGGAGAAGTCTTGGTCAAATATGCAAGTTACTTTTTGCAATTTTTCCCCCTACATAGCTCTATCAGATATTAAAGCCATCATACTAGTGAGAGAATCTATGCTTAATTTGTAATCGCCAGCTTCTTCAGAACTGGCGTGGTGATTTTAAGAACATATTTCTGTGCAACGTTTCCTTAATAGGATGGTTTCACTTTTCCCAACTCTAGCAAGTACAATTGATTCTGCCCTCTTCCACAGATCACCACTGGTGTTTCTGTTCTAATGCTGTTCTCTAAACTGGGTTAAATAAATTAGCTGGTAAAAGAGCCAGTAAACAAAAAAACCCCTAAACAAGCCCAAATCTTTCGAACCCACCCCCTGCCTCAAAAATTGCCAGAGCCAGAACAAGCAGCTGAGGACAGGAGTGGGCAGACAGCATTAGTTTCACTGTTAGAGAAATTGCATTGGGAGCTGCACACTTGAGGGGCAGTTTCAAGTTACAAATACTCATATTTAAATGAACCATAGGACAGAACTGGTGACAAAGTACTCCAGTCTCTACTGAACAGGATAAAATATGAACCTTATAAAACACCCCAGTATTTAGCTGCCATTGTTTAAAAATTATCATCTAACTGGAGGACAGACTTTCAACAACTGTACACAAACTGACACTTCATAATTATCATCTCCACTCCAACAGCTCCTTACACACTTAATTTGTTATTTATTCATAGAAAATATCCTTCATGCCTACATTCAAAATAAGAAGGATAGAAAATCCAGTCCAGTAAGAACCCTGTATACAAAACAAAATGTCCCAGATTTTCTAGCATAAGCAAGTGCTTTCTACAGACACAAAACAACATACTACTCTCAGTGTAGCTAAATGCCATTTAATTGGCAGCTTGAAAAGTCTATAATACATTTCTTCATGGAAAAATGTCTGAGCTCTTCCAGTGTGCCAAGATGCTAATTAAAAACAGACGGCATATTACAAAATCCTTTCCTTGACCTGTGCTATCTTACATGCCCTTCTGTACTTTTTCGTGGCATTGGCTCCCTGAAGAATTATTCTAATCTTAATAAACTTGTCTTTAATTTTCCTTGTCATTTTGCAGACAGAAAAGAAGCAACAAAGTATTATTTATTTAAACATACATAGGAAATTTATTAGTTACATGGCAGAGATAACAGGCTTTTGAGGAGAAAGTCTTTACTTGATAAAAACAGGTTTCTATGTCCTGAATAATTTACAGTTAAAGAAATCTTAGTGCCACTGAAGTCACTGAAATACTTCAAGTTGAAGCCTTGCTGAGTGCCATGGACCTAATGAACTGCACAATAGGAAGGATGTGCCTCATCAAGCACATATTACTGTTTCATCATTGCTAATCTACATGCTTTACAAAGCAGAGATTTGGATCAGCACTGAAACATTTTAAGGGGTTGTTGGTGATAGCTCCACAAGTGTATTTTACAGATGTTTTTATTGTTTGCAACAACTCAAGAAATTTGGAAAAATAACTTATTTCAGTAAGAGTTCATCCTTTTCACCTTAAGAAATACCAAATCTGCCTGACATCCCACCCTGTGTTATGGCAGGCATGTTGCCACTGCACAGGCCTACCACAGATTCTCCATAAAGGAAAGTACTGCACCAAGCTGAACTCCAAGGTTCCTTTTTCTTACAAATCACATTCACCCTGCAGAGGAGACTTTGGAGGGCTGAAAATTTCATTACATCTGTTTGCTCATATGCCAATATGCTACATATTTAGTACAGCTTTAAGAAAAGATTTGCTCTTTTGGCTGCTAGCCCTTTCCCTCTGCAGTGGGAGAACAAAACCAACACAGCATCTTTATCTAAGAACTGACTGTAGTTTTAAATATAATTTTCATAGCAACAGAGAAATACACATTTTAGTTATGACTGCTCAGAAGCTAAAGGATTTTCCCTATCTTGAACATGCTAACATTCACAATTTAAGATCAAAATAATTCATAATTATGACTTTTGTGAGACAATAATCCAAATACTATATAGCAGACTTTTTGACATCAATCACTTGTAGGCATCTGTAAGTTTCCACTGTTGCTGCCCTTGTGGTTTAGGCAAAGAGTCATTAAAACTGGAAGGCCTAATTCCCAGCCTCAATATAACACATAATAAGAAGTAATAAGCTCCTTCATGAAGCATTATAGCTCCCCAGCTAAATAAATGGCACAAAGTACTGATTAAACAAAGGCACGTGGTCTTTTTTCCCAAGATTTTTTTTACAAGCAAATGGATGAATATATATGAGAAAAAGACAAGGACAAAAAAGAAAAAAAAAAACAACCTCCCCCCACCCAAAAAAAAACAAAACAAAAAAATCCAAACAAAACAAAAACAAACAAACAAAGAACAAAAAAACAAACAAAAACAAAACAAACAAATAAAAAACAAAACAAAACAAAAAAAACCAGGTTTGGAGCTCAAGAGAATAGTTAGCATCACAGAAACTGAGATGTTGGCTCCTAGGCATGGAAAGGGGGACCTGAGAAATTCGCTACTGAATTTCTTGGAGCAAGTAATGGCTGAAAAGACCTTGGAACTGCAAATAGTCTCCTGCTGTTGAATTTTCTCTTCACTCAGGGAAATGAAGGCTATACATTCATTGCAAATAAAGACTGGATCAAAGATACCCAATTCCATTAACAATTTATTTTCTTAAACAGAACAATTGGAAATAATGACTTTTTAGATAACTGCCCAGATCACAAATAGTAATAATGTTTCTATGTTCTATGTTCTTTCTAATCTCTATGTTTCCAACACCCCTGCATCCCCCCCAGGGAGGCAGATACCCCTTCATATGTACATTATATTTATACATATATATTAGGATCTCTCCCAAGAACTGTACAATAGCTTCTATTCACAGGCGAGCACCACAACCACTTATTCATTCTTTTTGTGTTTTACCTGCTGTTTTCAAGGCTGCCCTGATGCTAAAAATAGCTCCACATATTAGAGGAGGGTTGCTATAGATTCAGAATGGGTGATGTTCCAAAGACAGCTAAATCCCTCCTTGCTGAGGATCTGTGTGGATGCATGTGATGGGTGTCTGTGACCAGGGCTGTGATGCCCTTTCATAAAGACTCTTAGGCTCCAAGGATGGGGTATTTGGGTTGTTCTTAAGGCTGTACTGGACTGCAAATCAATATAAATCATGAGTAATCATAACTTTAAGGCTTTGTTTTTCATACTGTAGTGTTAGATCACGTAGTAATGAAGCTAATATTCACATATTAACTTTTTTAACTGGGAGAACAATTTAGTGTTCTGTTGTATGGGCATATTTTTCTGCAGGTATTGATGTCTTCAAGTAAGAAAATATCAAAGTGCTTCACTAGTCTTCTTACTTTTTCTAGTTCTTAACATTAGTGGCTGGGTTATGACCATATCTAAGATAAATGAGGTAGTCAGAATAGTATTTTTCTTTTGTTAACAGGCTCATATTAAAGAAACCTGCCAAATACTGACTCTATTTAAAGGCTGAGGTTCAAATACAAGTTTTACAGTGAAAGAGTGGCATGGATTTAGTAAACCAAGATTGATAAAAAATATTAAAACAGATCCGAATATAAATCTAAATAACACAATCCATCTTTTATCAGCAGTGTATTTAAGGCCAGTGTAATGCAAACCTGAGAGAATATTTTATGAAATGCTAAAGGAAATGTTTTTTCACTCAAAACTCACTTCACATCCTGACCTTTATCTTCCATGTGGTTATGCTTTGTTTCCATTCAAGAAAGGCAGTCATCTAGATATGTAACTGTAAACATTTTGACTTACCACTTGCAAATTGAATGTAGTTTCAGCAAGTAGCAGGATCTCCCCCGGGGTGCAAGCTGCAGTATTTCTTTTTACTTGCAGCAGATAACTTTCCTTGGTGGTTTTTTGAGTCTGCCATTTTTACTTCTAGAGTTGTGGATATTGCACAGCTCAGTATTGCTGGCTATAAATATCATAACTTGATATTTGTAACTGTGTTAGACTAATGGTTGCCATTTAGGATAGTTATCTTTCCCATTCCACTTATATGCCATGGAATGAATAGTGTCCTGGAAATACTTTCAAAAGAAAGCTTGATAGTATTTCAGTACTTCATGTCTTAATGATATTGGTGATTAAATAACATAAAATTGTATCTAATTTGAAATATAATCCCTATTATTTCCAAACCCTGGCTATCAGCAGTATACTTTTACTAATAAGAGGTCAGTTCTAGCAGAATGGCTCATGGCATTATTAATTAAATGAGGTCTCACAGCAGTACTCTATAAACGTGTTCATTAAAAACTGTGAAATAGGAATTTTTAACTGATTCATCCTACATCAGTGCTCAGAACAGCTTTTTTATATCCCTATATCCTTCAGTTTTCACTGAAGGATCAGTTATTGATCACCTCAGCCTGGATACTAACAGCCTCTACATGCAGCTACTGTACTACTTTGCTATGTGATCCCACTGAAAATAAGATAAAGTGAGGGTCGATTCTGTCATCATTACATTATATTATGCTCTTATACCTTACTTTTTAAAAATCTGACTGTGAGATTCCAAACAACTGACTGCAGCACTGTATACTGCAAAAAATCTCAGATTTATTTTCGTTGCTTAAGGACATCCAGCGGAAAACTGTGATGAACTCATCTTACCAGGTCCACAATTGAGTTTTCATGACTGGCCTTCTGGATTCCTGAGTTAAGAGCTCAACTTTGAAGTTAAGATGAAGCACATCTCTAAAACACAGGTGTTTTGTGGAACATCTTTGCAGGAATGAGACCATACTTCTCTATTAACATTACATCTTAGATTTAGAGGCACCTTTCTTTTCCAGGTTATGTAGAATGCTGGGTACACAAATAAGTGCTTAACTACTTGCATGATTCAGATGACAGTGACTCGTCTGTCACCTTTTTATACAGAAGACTTCAGATTCCAAACATTCCCTGTCAATGATTTGTACCTTTCCTCAATTCTCCTAAGTGAATATTATGAACACATATACATGATAGACATTATGCACAAACATGCTTGTCAGGAAAAGAAGGAATGCTTGTCCTTTCCACTATGGTTTAAAAATGCAATGGACTGTAACTTTGCTCAACTATTATTTTTTCTCCTTCCAAAAAATCCAGTGGGAAACAATGTATTTTTTTAAAGAAAATATGTACATTGCTTGCCACTTGTTTTCTTTATTTATTTCCACATTACTAGATTTTCCTTCTCTTATTATTTTCTATTATTTTTTCATCTTATATAATAACTCTGATATCAATGTAAAAATAAATTTACCTTTCTCTTGTATTTTTGTAATTGGATGCCATCAGTCACTTTCCACCAAAGCAGATCTAGCCATAACAGTAGGATTAGGCATTCTTTGCTCTTAGGAAATAGTTCATACTTCAGGGAATTTAAGCATAATGAACTTCTAAAATCTCCTCAAATGAAAACTGGAACATGGTGGAGGAGTTAGTTTCTATATTCCACTCACTTAGATGCAGGTTGATAAAACTAAGAAGTATTTTGTACTTACTGGTAATTACTTTTAAATTAAATTCCTCATAGGCTGAAATCACTAGTCAAGTTTATGCATGCCTACATGCATGTGTAATCTTGTAGTGAGCTTTGTTCTGAGGAGAGTTGCCAGACTAAGCTCTGGAGACCAAAATCACCTGCCACAAAACAAATGTGGAACTAGCAGTGGCAATTAAAGGACACTAGACAGGAGTCTACATAATGTATCTCTAGGGGATTTATTTAGTAAAAATTCTGTATATTTTGCAAAAATAAGCCCAAACTTTGGAGATAATATGGGGGGTTGATTCTAAGAATTATTTTTAATCAAAGTCTGATTTATTATTTCTATAACTGAATCATTTGGTCTTTAAAGGATCATACTGCTATTATTTGCACTACATACTTTAACAAGGACTTGCAGAAAACTTTATTTTAAATGATATTTTTTGAAGTACACAGAAGTTTTAGGATCAAGGTTGATGCTTTGAGTGTTCCCTTAATTACAACAAAATTGATGAAGCAATATGGTTTTCAAGATATTATTATAAGATTCTTACATAACTCTGTAGTCATAGGCAAGAAAACTAAAACAGATGTTAGGAATTAAAACAGTTATAATTCTTCTATAGTGCACTTGTAATTCTTTAGCGTGTTAAGAGTGGAAGTAATGCTACCATCAAATAAACTGTGGAGCAGGACTTCCACTACTTCAGTCTGTGATAATGAAGACTAAGGCTGCTCTTCTGTCAAGAGTAATAAACAAAAAATCTTGTGAATTGTATATGAAGTTGAGAGGCCTTACATGCATCACAGGAGGTGGAGCAAAGGGAATAAAACAGGTTATTTAGGCTGTATTTTCTAACATTGTGGCCTAAAGTAGGATTCGGTTTACCAAATTGATCAGCTGAGAATAAGGGTGCAATTTCCACATCTTTGACTTTTTGGGAGATTTTCAGATCAATAGGAAGTTTCAACTTCATTTTTAGTAAGAGCCTTTGATATTTGTTTTTATCCTAACAGCAGAACAAGCTTAATGTGAATTCAAGGTGTGCACTGTTGTCTTCTTCAGCTTTCCATGACTGTTTACTAAACCAATTTCCAAACTTTGGTCTCAGAATAAATGCTCTATAGACAGGCAATAGAACCAGCACCTTCAGTGCACTAGGCAGCAAGTAGTTGTGGAGATGGCAGTGATTTGTTCACCCTAGAGGTAGAGGAGCCAGGAATAACAAATGGGTCAAATTCTACCTTGCATGTCCTTCTAAAATGCCATCATGTGTTGGATCTGCCTTTAGATATACTAAATTTCAAAAGAACTGTTTTCCAAATTGCCTATCATTTTGTAAATCTTCATATTCTAGAAATTCTGTCTCCACACAATGTATCTGACATTGATATCCAATGGTGTTAAACACGAATAATTAAGAGGAAAATGTCCACAGATCACAGGAATTTAGGAAATTCTATACTCTTATAACAGGATTAGATATCATATTATTAGCTCCATTTTATCTTATTAACGAGTGAAATGCAATGCAATGATTGTGACTACTTATACAAAGGTCTAGGATTTTAGAACAAGGGAGGAAACTGATGATCAATCAGATGCTATTTTTTCAAAGGCATTTTTCTAACAATTATTAGGCACTGAAATGGTAATTGAAACTTCAAAATATCATAGAACTGCACAACTGCTGTCGAAATAATGGACATAGCATGGGCTTGTCGATGATTTTTTTTTTTGTAACTAACTCTATACTGGAAATATCTTTAAATACAGAAGTTCTTTTCTTGAGGAAATTATCAGCCAAACAAATAAAACTGCATTTGCCTTTTAGCACAGCAACATTGACATCTAGTGGCTGTATGACACTCCCTGTATGACACAAAAATATGGAACACACTATTTTATTGAATTTGACAAACCAGATATGCACTGCCTGCTATCTCCACATGGCCTCTAGATGCTTACAGAATATCAGTAGTCTTTGATGACTGGTTTGGAGTGACCAGTACCTGTGATGGGAACTGGAGAGCGTAAGCCACTGCCCCTTATGTACGGCCCCACTGGTTTTCCCTGACTGTCAGGCAAACTTAAGCTTGGGAATCAGCTGCCTGATTGTAGTATATACCTTTCTCAGGGCTTGTTGGGAGGCACAGTGCATCCCTGAAATTGTACACGGGTGCAGCTAAATGAAAAAGAGCTACAGTTACTGAATGTGATGTTACTGGCATATGTGAATGTCCTTTTTTAGCTTTACTTGCTTTTTCTACAAATTACTAGGGGGCTTCAAAGAGGAGGAGATAATCAGGAACATGACAGATGCCAAAGTACTGTTTGTACAATGAGGAGACAAAAAAATAAGTGATTTGGCAACTTCATAGACATGTAGAAGATAGGAAGGTGCCAATATCAAATAGCATTAGAACTAATTTCGTCATTTGTCAACAGAAGAACTGACTTAGTGGAGAAAGAAGAAAGATTAAACAGGACAAATCTCAGTTTTACTAGCATTATTGATGGTTCCACATTACTGTATCATAATCAAACTCAAATGTCATCTCCAGCAACAGCCCACAATGGATGTAGTTGTCATTGACTGCCCTGCCCTTGCTCTCCATACCAGTGGTAGCTGCCTCTTCAGGCCTGCTGGCAAAGCCTCCTGGTTTGCTTCATTAAAAATTTGAACAGTTTTTTAATTGGCTGACCAAACTAATTTTGATTCAACAAATCAGAAGCTGTTGAGTTTAAACAACTTCACCAGAAGATTTTAGGAGGCAATCATCTTCTGCAGGAAGGTTGATGTATTTCTTCCTGGTTAAATACTAATGTTAAGGAGCAAACATCTATGCTTCATATTTCTTAAAAATACATAGAGAAATCTGAGTCTGAAAAAGAGCATTAAAATGTAAGAATTCTCCAATATGTAACCTATACAGGTACTTTCTCAGGCTGCAAAAAGGGAAAACTGTGGGGGTATATGTCTTCCAGTATTTAAAAATATTATTCAAATTATGTTCACTTCTTGCTTTCTGTACAAACTAGTGCAGAACATTAAGAAATTAACTCAAGTAGCAACAAAGAAGATTTTTCTTAGATAGCAGGAAAAACCCATTTATTAACCTAAGAGGTTAATAGATTAAGGTATCAAGCTGTGAAATCTCCTGTACTAGAACCTTTTAGGAACAGTTCAGTAAGTATGTGAGGCATAATTTTTTGAATTCTGCATCTCTCTGATGTACGCACCATGTCTGACTTAAAACTTTTTGGATACACCAGGTCTCATACTTTAGCCCATTCTAGATTTAGGGTAGAACTAAAGTTAAAGGTCTAGTGATGTTTTCTCCTTTGTGGACCACAAAGTTGAAGGCTACTGTAATTTAAGACTACTGTTTCACATTACTGTTGATCTCATCTAAAAGAGAGCTGCTGCTGAAAGAGCAGCCCCTGTTTCTCACCTCCCGCTTCCCTCCTGTCCCATCCCTCCATCCCTAACATTTTTTTGCCCCACCAGGGTTACTCATCCAAACACCACATCAGGATAGTCACAGGAGCTAGGGTGGCAGAAAATTAAATTCTGCAGTTCAGCAGAAGCAGTCAGATGAACACTAGGGCCAGTTCAAGAAGAATGTGTTCTTCAGTGGCAAGATTGACTTACTTGTAAAGATTGGCATAGACTGGCTTACTTGTAAAGGAAAGCTGTGCTGAGGTTTGGCTGTACATTCACTGAAATTCAACCTAAAATGTAGCACCTCCTGCCTTGTAAAGAGTTATGCCCATCTCTCCTGTTCTTTTTCCTGTATCTTCCAGTCCTGTGGGACTCATATGAGAGAAGTGCCTTTTTGGTGTCAAAACATACTGTTGCTACAATTAAATTATGGAGATACTCCCATTGGAGGAAAGTATAATGCATATACCAAGGGTAAGGACACATTCAGTTTCAACTTCCAGTTTATTTAGGAGGCCATTTCTGAAACCATTTCCCAGCTGTAGCTTACTGTAGCCCACATATAAAATGCAGTGAAGTGATGTTCTAAAGCAACACAGGTAGAAATCAGAAAAGCATAGCATAGCAAGATGAAATTATCTAGCTGCTATTTCCAGAAAAGCTGATACAACATAACTTCAGCATTTAAAGAACCTGCTATAGTTGGACTTACTGCAGAATTTTCCTGTCCCAGAAACGGTATTTTTTCTATATGCAGGCTTTTGTGGCCACAACACAATGCCAAGAGATTCAAGAATTGTAAATCTTCCCTCTACCTTTCCCACTCTTCTTCAAAGTGCATAATCAATGATATGTTGGCCCAGTTTCCAGAATCATGTCAGAATTCATTCACACTAAAGCAGTCTGTCATTTCCATAGGATAGGAACAACAAAAAGATGCCTGCTATTACAGCTTTGAGGGTATACATTATTTATTTTGATATATTTAAATTATTAATTAGGATAATTCCATTTTTGCAACAGAGTCTCTGCCCTTTAGAGGAAACAGACTGCATTCAGTAGGACTTCAGCAGAATACTGCATGCACTCAGATACATACAGCGCCACTGAGTTCCTTTCCGTGGGACACTTTGGCACCATCTTTGCATCCCATCACAGCAATAATGACACAACAAGTAACACAAACACTAGGTCAGGAGAAAAAAAAAAAAATCTGAAAACAGATATTTAGTAGCCAAGGTAAGGAGATACACTGTCAACTATGGTGTGTGATTGCCTTACTGCAGAAAAGCAACTACCTGCAACTTGTATTTTACAACTTGTATATTACAAGGGCAGCAGCAGTATTTGAGTTTTTAGTATTTCCCTGAATTAAGTGTGTCTGTGGTTTAACTATCCAGGAATCAACAACACAACTGGAAACTCTTAACACAGTCCAGAGAAAGTACCTGCGATGGACTACAGCAGTTCAGACCTCAGCAGTTCAGTTTGTGTTTGATGGGAAACTACCAATTCATTGACAGCTAATTGCTGTATCTGATGACTTAATGCCGAATATTGGCGCTTCCCAGCTACTTTATCAGCAATTACTTTTGGCTTATAAAACTCCTTTTCATGATGTAACCCACAGGCTACCAAACTCTTATCGCCCAGTTGCCGTCGGTCCTCACAGGGAAACTGAGTCACATACTGCCTTTCGTTCTTCTAACTGCGAGATGCGACTGAAAAGAAGAGAAGCCGCTGGCACAGGCAGAAATCGGTGTTACAGATCGCCGTGCCGGGGCCGAGATCGCGGTCTGCGCCGCACCGAGGGCAGCGCGCACCTCCCGGGCGCGCCTGGCAGCTGCTGCCCACCGCACAGCGCCCGCGGGGCCTCCCTCCCTGAGGGGTCCCCTTCTCCCGAACGACGACCCCCGCCTCCCCGATCCCTCCCCAGGGACCCTTTCCGCCGAGCCCCGACACCCACAGCGGGGTCTACGCCCGTGCCCCCACGACAGGGACTGCCCTGCCCGAAAACGCCGGGGATGGTGCGGGGGCGACCCGGGCCGGGGGGAGAAAGGGGCGCACTGAGGCCTCTCGGAGCCCCTGCGGCAGTCCTACCTTCCCAGAGGCGGAGACCGCGGCAGCCGGGGCCGCTGACCGGGTTCCCGGGCAGGGAGACTCCCCTCGCCCCTAAACATGATGAGCGGCTTTCCCCTCCCCTCCCCTCCCGTGCCGGCTCGCCCTCCCCCGCGCCCCGCTGCCCCGCGCCGCCCGCCCGCGGCGGAGGGAGGGACGGAGGGAGGAAGGGAGCCGCCGGTGCGGCCCTGCTCCGCCTCTGCCCCGCTTTCCGGGAGCGGCCCGCACGGCAGCGCCGGGGCCGGGAGCGCGGCCGGGTGGCGGAGGCGGCCCTCGCCGCGCCGCGGCCATGGAGCCCAACCAGCTGCGCCTTTCCGCGGCCGTGAGTGGGGCCGGGAGGGAGGGATGGAGGAGGCCCGGCAGAGGCGGGCGGGGACAGGCCCGGCGGAGGCCGCGGCTTCCATGGCGGCGGGGCCGGGGCGGGCGGAGGGGCCCGGCCGTGCCCGCGGGGGGAAGGGCCGAGCCGTCCTCTCGGGAGCCGAGGGGCCGTGCCTGTGCACCGCTGCGGCGGCGGAGGAAGGGTCGGGCGGGCCGGGACAGCGCTGGGCCGCTTGCAGGAAAGCAAGCGAGAAAGAACGGCTTCGGAAGCTGCGTCCGACCCACGCTGGCCGGTGTTCGGTTTCTCCGGGAGCTCAAAAAAGCTCTCATCGTCGGTGTTGTGGTCTGCTTTTACTTGCCTTTTACTCCCACTTTTTCTTTCATAGCTGTAATAAAGGGGTAGTGTCTTGCGAGTGCCTTTTCTCTTCGTTAGAGCCGTTCACTGTACAGCATACGCAGGCACTCCTTGTAACAGGTGTTAGAAAGAGGAATAAGTTTGAAGCTAGGTGTACTTATTCTCAGGTTTTTTTTCCCCAAGCGGAGGTGGCAAAGCTTCATAGACACCATCAAGGTGGGAAGAGCATGTTGTAGCGAAGCATTCTGACCTTCCACACAGCATCCTTTATCCATCAAGGATGGCTCCTCAAGTCCTCTTAGAGATCCTGTGCTTCCTTCAGACCCTCCCCAGATAGTTTGTACTAAAACGAGCACTCGGGCCTGTTGTGGGCCACATCTGGGCTGTGAGCAGACACGGCCACAGACCTGCGTGCTGGGCAGAGAAAGGGAAGGACAGGAGCGATGCTTATGAGGACGCTGACAAGTCTGGGCCCGAGGTCAGGAGCCATGACTTGGGAATATTTTATAGGATTGTTTTGCCTTTCCTTCTTTTTGACTCATGTTGTTTTGTGTTCAGCCACATATTGTGGTTAGCAGTCAACACCAGCTGCAATGTAGCCATTTCACAAGTGTGTGTTTACCCCATTGGAGAGGCTTGAAAGAGGTGCCTTCTCTGGATGCAAATACCTGCTGTAAATGCAGTGCTGGGCAGTTTGTAGTGTCCTGTATTGACATCAAGAGTTGGCCTCTCAGTCTGACATTAGTTGTGTATACAACGTTCATGCATTTACTGTGTATTGTGTGGGTTTTAGGAGCCAAGAGTTTAGTGGACTCTGTTCCGTCTCCAGTGGTTTCGTTATTAAATAATCCAAGATGTTTGGACTACTTGAATGTGAGCTAAATGTACCCCAAAGCATATTTGTGCTTGTTTTAATTTTGTGGTTTCAGTTTGTTTTGTTGTTTGGGAATAAAGAGTTCAAAGTTGGTGCAATAGCAAAATACACTGTACCATTTAAGCTTTCAGGTTCGTGTTTTGATAAAACACTTGGTATTTGTATTAGTAATTTACTAGAAGCATTCTGAGTCTGACAAATTCCATCAAAGCAAAGTTTATATTTAAGGCTTTATTAAATAGTGAGAGTAGTTATTTTAAATTTTGTTGATGATTATGCATGTCCGTGTCTATATCTGTAGGCTGAGCACAAAGCTTTGGTATCTGCTCCTCTATTTCTACAGTTAAATATTAAACATACTTTCCTTATCTGGGATTGTTGTCTGGCTTTTTTTTTCCTTTTTCCTTTTTTTTTTTTGTGTGCAGAAGGGGAGAAATCTGTCATGGTATTTTACAGTATTAAGTAGATGTCTGTTTACATTGTCCTTCCAAAATGGCAAGATTCATTTATGTATGAGGTTCTTTGATGGAGTTCATGAAACAAACTAGGTAAATTTTACCTAGTCAGGTAAAAAGTCAGGTCATCTTGAAATCATCCTAAGGTGTCAGGTTAGAAATCATTCAGCCCCAGTCTCTGCGAGTGTGGTCCAGCACTGCTGGAGCTCCTGGTGTCAAACCCAGGGCCAGTGCAGTACCTGTCCATCCTGCTGTTGCCCTCCACAGAAGAGAGATCCAAAGTGTCAGGACATCAGTCATGGGTTGTGTTCTTTTTCACTCTGAATTTATCTGTGAGGTATTGTAGTGATTCAGAGCAATGTCTGAGGCTGTGAAGAGCTTTCCTGTTGGAAGAGCAGCCTGGTCCTTAGCATACCTGCCCTTACATTCACAGTCAGCTTTACAAAAGGCAGTCATCAACTTCTGAGAGCCCTACAGTATGACTCTGTTGGAGCAGCTTTTCTTGCATATTTTTTCTTTTATTTGAATCATTCCTAGAATCACTTGAGAGTTGATTAGTGAGGATGTCTATTTCTTTCCGGGGGTACATCATCCAAGGGCAACTGCTTTGTGAAAACCTCCTTTCATTTGTGCTTTCCTATTCTTGCCTGTTTCAGTACTTCATCTGTCTAGGGCTTTCATGCTTATGGTGTTAGCTGGGACTTCCCTTTTGAGTGTGAAGGAAGCTCTCGATGTTCATTTGGGAGGCATTACTAATGCCATTTAAAACATTCCCAGATTAACATGATATTTTTAAAATTTAGAGCCCAAGTATAAATATATTTGCTGCATACTCATAGAGTGTTTAGACTTTTCTAAAGACCATATAAGCATCATTAACAAAAGTAGTGACAGGCTGGCTACTAGAAACACCTAGCTATGAGACTACATAGTTGCTGCTTTTTTGATGGTGCATGAGGATGGTTTACAGCAGACATCTGCTGCATGTGTTTATTTGGTTTGGGGTTTTGTTTGTTTTGTTTGGGGGAGGGGGTTTGCTTTTTTGGTTTGTTTCTGTTTTGTTTGGTAATGGCCAATTTTTATGGTTTGGACAATTTTTATATCTTGTGGGAAATAGAAAATAGTTAAGAAAAAGTTCTGATTTGCTTTTGTTGAAATATATACATGTAGGAGAGTTATGTGTCCTTCAGAAGCACCCAGAAGAGTGGGAGGAACATTACAATATTTGTTTATTATTATTATTATTACTACTACTAATAATAATAGTAAAGTATTTTTTTAAATTTTTAAGAAGAGCCCTTCACTGTCAGTTTGAGAAGATATGTTTAACATACTGTGCACGATACAAACCAGTTGTTGGTGTCAGTAGAGGATACAGCTGACTCTTGAGCATGGCATTTCTGTGAGGCATTTGCATCGAGAGAAGGCACCTCATCAAAATCATCCTGAGGAGTTGTGTCTTTTTTCAGATTTTTTTTCTCAGCATTTTGGCTGAGGAGGAATATAACTGTAAGTAATGTAAGAATCAGCTGAATCAAACGTGCCTGTTTTCTAACACATTGTCTTTCCTTAACCACAGTCTCACTTACCAAGATACTTTGGTAGCGTGTGTGGAACCCTTCCCCATGCAGCTGTATTAATGACCATCCCTCTTGGTTTTACCTCAGTTGTGTAAAGGCTTGCTTGGAGTCCGTGCTGGTTTACCTGGTAGCCAGCTCTGGCTGCTCTCTTCCTGTGCTGCCCCTTCAGATGGCTAGCATAGGTTGTGGGGGCTCAGGATGAACTGTAAGGAAACTTATCTGGGTTAAAATAATCTTTTTTTGCATAGGTTCCTTTGTAACTTGGGTGAGTTGTTTGATCTGGTTCATGTATACTTTCATAACTGTAACTAAGCTCCTGGAAGGAAGGTACCAGAGCAGGAATGAGGGAGAGGAGATGGGATCTACTTAAGCCATTGCATCTCCTGAAGGAATTGAACATGGAGCTGTGCCTTGGAAAATGGAGATGATAGATCTGGGCATCAGTCAGTGCTTGGTCATTTGAAAGCATTACAATATGGATATTTTTGGTTTCCTTATATGCATTAATTTGACATTGTAGTCCCAAAGTGTGTGGAAAAGAAGGTTTCATTTTCTGGTGGGAGTGTTGTGCTGATGAGGCAATACATTTTTGCAGACATACTGTTGTTTTGTACTTTAGTTATTGTTTCAATCGGATTTCCAGCTAGGAAATCTAGATCTAATGTAAGATCTAATGATCTAAAATGCTGCACCCAAGAAACTTTTATTCCCATTTTCCTTCATTTATAATGTGGGCATATCACTTGCTGTCCTCCAGCCCCCTGAAAGACTAGCTTCTGGGGAAGATAGTCACCTTAGTTTTACATAAGGAGCATTGTTTAGAAAATAAAAACCCAAGGTATTTATCATACTTTTAGTTTGCTGCATCTGTGTGAAGATTAACTATGAGGACATATGCATATAAACTATTTATAAAATAATCTGTTTTATGAAGTGATCTTTCTTTGCCCTATATTATCTGGAATATACTCTGCATTGTCTGTGGAATTTTGTTTGGCTTAGACACATGAGAATTTGCACTTGCTCTGTTGCTCTCTGTCTTTCTGCCTTTTCTTTATGCATGATGGACAGCACTGATTTGTAATTATGCCATATCCATATTACATTAGCAAATATATTGACTGATCTATTATTTTCAGGCACATGGCCATGGAGGCTATGATTCTGATTTTAGTGATGAGGAGAGTGGAGAGAAGTCTCTGCAAAAGACTAAAAGGTAACGTAGTACAGAATTAACACTTTGCATTATGTATTTTGTACAAATGGCCTCTTAGTGTGCATAGAAGATGATGCTGTTGCACGTAAGGTCTGGTGTTGAAATGGTTTTTGAAGAAATCAATCTCTTTGATTTCTGTATCTCCTCATCTCAAGCTTGCCAAAGTTTGTCATCTCCTAGGGCAGCTGATTAAGATCTGTTCTGCCATCTCCATCTGGTGTATATTTGCCCCTCAGTTCTTGAAGCAGAGTGTTTTGTTTTTCCAAGCATTAGTATCCACTGCTGGGTTTTGGCACTGCTGTTCACACCACTGTGATCCATCAGGACAAATGGAACTGCTAGGAAAGCAAAGCAAAAAAGGCCAAGTGGTAGCAGGCTTTGTAGATATAAAACACAGAGATATAAAGTGAAGAACTGATGCTAATTTTTTATTAATAAATTTGTGAAGAGACCTAGGAATTGGTAAATTGTGTTGTAATCAATTCTTGAAATGTACCTGCACATCTCTTATTTGAGATGACCTTGGCCAATATTTTCAGTGGTTTGCGTAGTTATTGACCTGGAATTTTGTAGTCTGATCTGACAGCATTGTAAAGTTTTTTTATTTATTTATGTATTTATTTTGCTTTTGTACTATAGTTCCTTGATACTTTCTGCACCACACTGAACATTTGGCCTACATTTTGAATATGCTTTTCTTACTTTTTCCTGTCTCTCCCTTGCTCTTTTATTGGACTTTATTTAAGAAAACTTTCTGGAAACTTTCCAAGGACTCTTGCATATTTTGCTTTATAGCAGAATTGAAAGAATGGATTTTGTAGTGCCTGGTTGCATTCTGGGAAAAAAAATCATGTTTTAATCTTTGGAATAATAGGAAGCATTGTGCCATTTAATTTATTTTATAAATATAGCTGTTCTCCATTAAAATAGTGACTGGTTTTGTTCAGATTTCATTTTCTTTAGATGCCCTTGCACATTCTACCATTCCACTTTCTAGGTGGAATATTAACTAAGCATCAGGAGCCTTTCAAAAATGTCATCATTATCCTTGTTCTGGCACACCACTGCTGATTCCCAGTAGGGCTCTTATGTGGGTTCCTTTTCTTGCTCTATCATGGTATTTATTTTCACTTTAAAGAAAACAGTAATCTTAATCTCTCCAAATTGCTTTTTTATAGACCTTTCTTATGGGAATTTTGTGCTTACAGGTCCTTTTGAGTAAATGATACCTTAAATTTCTAGATTCCTATATTCCATAGCTAGAAACAAATTCCCTGGCTTGCTTACTTCAGGTTTCTGATTTCCATGCTTTCTGCCTGCTGATAATTATGGGAAAAAAAATCTTTTCTTCATTTCAGTTTATGAATGAAATTAACGAAATATACCTTTTACTAGATAAAATGTGTATCTTTAACTTTTTATTACTTTGTTGAACTCTAAAAGTAATTTTAGCTGCCTGCTGACAGTACGGTTCATTCATTACATTGTAATTGACTTTTAAATTTGTGATTCTTGCCATTGCACTACAAGAGGCAGAGCTGTTTAATGAGGTGTTGTGACATTGCCATAAAAGGGTGGAATAGGGTTACTGCCAGTCACTCTATTTCAGTGAATGCACTGTCCTTCCTGTTCCTGCTTTGCTGTGTAGCTGAGATTTGTAAAGGACTTTAAATGTCAGAGTGAAATTGAGGAATCTTCTGGGTTTTGTCATTGTGGTTCTATAGTGGATAATGGTGGTGAAAACAAATATTACAAATTGCTGGTTTAAGCAATTGCCTTTAAATGCCAACTGGAAGCAAATGCCTTTCTGATTTTGTTCTGCAAATGAGGTAAAGTCCAAGCTGATGTTGGTTCCGAAGTTTCATTTCATTCTTGTAGAAAATAGCGATATAACAGTTTTTGTTACTCAAGATAGTGCAAGGTTTAGCATATGAAAATTTTATTGCTTATGAAAGTTCTTGACTAACTTTTCTTCCCTTTTCCCCTGTTTAGAATACAGGAAGATGCCCTTCTGATAAAGCCATTCCAAAAAGCAAAACAAGGCAGTATGGTTCACAGACAATTTGCAGCTGAAGAATGTGATAGGTATCTTTTATTTACTGCTTTTGTGAGACATTTTCCTCTTAATGGAAAGACCATTTTCACTGGAACTTTTGTTTGTTATTAACAGGGAAGAAGCAAGAAAAAGAAGATTTCACTTGATATCGATGGATGCTGTATCCTACTGTTTCATTTTTCAAGTTTCAAGATGGGGCACAGGTTATCATTATGGTAGAATACTGGGATTTCTCAGTTATCACATTAGGTGACAGTGCAGCACCAGATACTGAGTTATTCTTCAGAGGAGCTTCTTTTTTTGTTGAGATAAAAGTTAATTGAAAATCTTTTTAAGAAGACATATATAAAGTTTTTATTCATGAAGACACTTTCTGAATAAGTAATTACATATTTTGCTCAAACTATGGTACAAAATGTGTTTCAAATTATGTTTCTGTTTTGGCCTCACACTGAGGCCAAAGTGTTCTAAAAAGTATTGCATATTTTTCCATGATTTTAATTTCCAAACTAAACCATACAACTTTTATTTGTGTGTTGGTGGTAAAAATGTAACAGATTATTCCATTTTAGTAGCCAGACTCTTTTTATAATAGAAATGTACAAACCTGTTTTAAACCAAAACTGCAGTACAGAGAAGCTGTTGTCTAAACCACAGCTGAGAAAATGAAACAAGTTTCTGTGTATATGCATACAGAGCATCTTTGATAAAGGAAGGCAGTTTTATAAATGATGAATGAGATTTTAAAGATGAAATTGCCATGAATTCCTGTACTTGGAAATTAGCTTCTATGAGAAGTTATGAAATAAAAGTTCCTAATTAATTCCATTCTGGTTTTCTTTGGAAATTACTGAACTGTTTCTGAGAAGAAAGGTCTTACTCTTAAATACATAAAAATATTTTGGTTGGTTTTTTTGGGGGTGGGGTGTTTGGTTTTTTTTTTTTGTTTTTTGTTTTAAACTGTGGTAAATGGAAATATGTTCAGAAACAATCCTTAATTGCTTTATTCAGTATGAAAGACATAAAAAGTTTGTGCATGACTACATTTTATACTATGGTGGCAAAATAGAGGATTTCCGAAGATCTGGGTGAGAACTGTTAGCAACCTTTCCCCTCCTGACATCAAAGCTCTCCTGTTATGTAAAGCTGTTAAATATATGTTACAGCTTTGGGGGACAGAGATGGATGTAGCTGCATATAAATTACTAATTATTTTGGTCACAAATGGTAACTACAGTAATTGGAAATAATCAAACACAAAACTGCCTTGTTTCATTTTGTTTTCATATTTTTAGGTAAGAACTTGCCATGAGCTGAATTATTCTTGCTTTGTTATGTAAAAGGAAGGATGACAGGTGATCATTAATGGAGGGTACATTGAGAAATATCTGTCAGCATCTTCAAAATAACAGTCTGAAATACTTCTGTATGTGCAGAATTGTTATCCATTGTCCAGAATAATAACTTCTTTAGAGCTACCTAGAACTGCCTTTTAACATCACTGTTTTCAATAAAGAGTACAAAAAGCGTTTTCAGATAGGATCAAGTCATCCACAATTTCAGTGGCCATTTTCTTCCACGAGTTTTTTATTTGGGAACAGGTATGCCAGGGAATACATTTTTGATAGTTTTATTTCATAGAAGTGTATTCCTTTGTGCTGTGAGGTAGGGATCAGAACTGTAAAATATTGGTGCTTACCAAATTTTTATTTGATGGATTTTCATGTTAATGTTACATTGTACTAAAACATGGTGTGTCCTTTTCTAGGGCAAATGACAAGACGGATCTTGATGTTATTAGAGAAAACCATAGATTCCTGTGGAATGAAGAAGATGAAGCAGACATGAATTGGTACCTGAAACTATGACAGGATATGTTAATTTTAGATCACTTGTACTAAATTTGTGGTTTCACCTACTAATTAAGAATTACTGTGCATACTTGATCATTTTTTGATGCATTTAAAAATGGAAGACCATTAGAAGGTCTTTCATATTGTAATACTGTTCAAATGCCAACATGAATTGATGACAGAAAGAACTAATAATAATTTATAAAAGTTTAAAAATAATAGTTTATAGACCTAATAAATAATAATAACAGATTCTCTGAGATTCAAGTGACTGATCAAAAACTCTGAAAGCAGAGCGTGAAAAAATACGGTTTAGTATGTACTGTGGATTTATTTTATATTTATTTTTCCAGTTTTATGGAAATTACTCCTTAGTTTAATGACTGTGTATCTGTTGCATTTCTAGGTCTATAACTTGTGTTCTTTCAATGACATAACATACCTTTGTCTTCCTAATGTCATTACAATGCAGAGTGAATTATGTTGTCTTTTATATTTAATGCAAAATAATACTTCTTGTTTTAGGGAGAAGAGGCTTGCAAAGAAGTATTATGACAAATTGTTCAAAGAATATTGTATAGCAGATCTCAGCAGATACAAAGAGAATAAGGTATCTTTCCTTAATGTAAATCATCTTGGATTTTGAAGAATTTTTAAAATTACCTTATGTTTGTGGATATGTTGTAAAACCAGAATGTTAGTACCCCTTCCACAGAAATGGAGTTGTGAGAATTTGTCAAGTTACTTAGTAAGCAGCAGTTTGAATCCAAGCATTGTCACTGCCTCAAAAATATGCTTCTGTGGGAATAGGAACATTTCTGTCAGATGATGTTTTATGAAGAGGTATATTGTGTGTAAAAGGCAGAAAATGCAAAGGGGTTAAAGAAAGAAGGCTGGAGATGTTGCTTGGAGAGGAGCAGTAGATGAAGCCTAAAAACCCATGGAAAGTTACTGTTAAAAAAAAAATGTCTAAAAAGAGTTTTATACTTGAATGCTGGCAGAAACAATTTTGGAAAAGTCTATTCTAAAGCAGCATCTTTTGCTGGTTGTTCTTTTCTGTTTGTGGAAACAGGATTTGTATGTGCCTTGTAAATAAATAGAATTTCTTAAGAGAAACAACCCAATTTCAGTACCAGGTTTTCTTCTTAACTGGAACGGCCTTTGTTTTTTTCCAAGTTTTTGGCTGACTAACTTCTTAGTCAAAGAGTATACATGAATTTTCTATTGTGATTTTCCAGAGACTGGGGCTGAACTCAGATGTGTCTTGGTGTTTCTAGCACACAGTAACCCAGCCTATATAGTTCTTTTCCACTATTTACAGTATTGAAAATTACATTGGTAAATATTTGCAAGGACTGGGCTTAGCTGTATTAGGAAAAAAAGATGATAGTCATCTAAAGACAGTTGGGACAGTAAAATGTGAATATTTAATTAAAATCAACAGAAACTAAAATGCTGAAGATACCTTCCCTCCTTTTTTGAGTAAATTTGATTTTATTTTCCTGTAGCTATTTCATATCCCTCAATGTTCTCTCCATCCCCCATTCCCCCAGCTGATTTCCCTTGAGCATGCTTACAGATTTTGTTTCTCTCACTACTGTGCCAAGTTTCCATATGTTTTCTCTCTTTTGTGGGAAAGTGTTCTGCCCCAGATTTGTGTGTGTGTGTGTGTGTGTGTGTGTGTGTGTGTGTTTTGTTGTGTTGTGTGAACAGTATCTCCCTGTCAGACTTCAAGTGTGTCTATCCTAACTTTGAGGTCACTCTCTGTTCCATTTATGCTCCTAAGTCATTACCTGTATTTTTGGATTTGCCATGTCAGCATAACTGCTGTGTCATGCAATTTGTAAAATATATATGCTTTCTTTTCTCAAATACGTTCTGATCATATGAAAGTCCTTTCTTAGAAATCCTTCTAAAAGTAGAAAAAATATGAGATTTTTCTCAGTGACTGATTTATCCATGCCCATGTTTGGTACAGAAGGATTTCAAAGCAGGCTTTTTTTCTTGGAAATCTTAAATAAGCTGCTCATGCCATTTGCACCAATGGAATACAGTCTCTGCTTTCAGATTTTTCCTGCCTTAATTTTTTTTCTGCATTTCCAGAAACTGGAAGCTGCATATCTTCAGCCCCCTGTGCCTTCTGTTTTGCAGCTCTGATGCTATGAGTGGTGCAGGGTAGATAAAAGCTTGTCAGCTAGTTGGCTTTTTGCATGATAGTTGTTGATGCTTTACGTATTGATGCTTCATCTTGATATAAGAAAGGAATTCTTTTATAGTGAGAACACTCAGTCACTGGAACAACCTCCCCAGTGGTGCAGTGGAATCCCCATTGCTGGAGGTTTTTCAAATGCAATTGCCCAGAGCGACAGACAATCTCTCATTTGGGATCCCTTCCCCATGGGAAGCTGAACATGGTGGTCTAATGAGGTGCCTTCCAACCTGGGCTGTTCTTTGATTTTATGATTCTATATTGTGCTACTTGGTGCCGAAGCAAAAGTTGGAGGTCAGTTTTCTGTGGTGTTTTGAATACGTATATTGCAGAGATTGAGACTTGCACATATGTGCTCCTTGGTCTTTTTACAGCTGTAATTGTTCTGCTCCTGGCCAAAATCTTTGAGTCAGATAATTTTTCTAAAGATCTCTGCATAGAGATTGTAGCTCAGATGTCTTTAGGAACTTTTCTTCTCAGATAAACCACTGTTTTACAAAGGACTGTATAATGATAAGGACCATTTTCATGGGAGCATCTCCTTTGAGAATCTGAAAAATAAGCAGAACCAACTTCTCAAAGACTGAGGCTTGGAAGAAAACAGTAAGAAGCCCCAAGACATATGAACCCCTGAAGCCACAGGCACATTCCAGTTGCTGGTTCAGACTGTTCTACACACACACACACACACACACACACACACACACACACACACACACACACACACACACGGCTGGGACTCCCCTGCTCTCGTCCCTGGAGAGTCACAAGTGCTGTCACAGCCAGAGCTGGAGACACACTCATCCTTCTTGCTCCCAGGCCGCTTCACCTGCTTCTGACTACTCTGGCTCGGTCTTCACTGGTGTTTCTTTTTAATCAAAAATGCCTCTGTGAACCTCTGGTGTGAGGCTACACGGGCAGTGGAAGAGTGTTCTGACAGCTCTTGCTTGTGCTGGGTCTGTAACTCCTGACATTTTCCCTAGATAAGAATTTTCTAGGTCAAGGTTGTCTTTGAACCTTCAGTGCATCTTGTCTGCAGACTTTGAGGCTGATGAATGACCGTCTGTATTGTCAGATAGTTCAGTTCTATTGTCAGCTTTGCAGTGCAGCACAGGAGGATGTTCTGCATTTAAGTTTTACTTTGATATGCACTGGACTGGAAATGTTCCCTTTGTTGTCTTATTTTCCTAGAGAATTTCTTATTTGCTGTCTCTGTACTTTGTTTTGTAACTTTACAGATTGGAAGTGTCTCCTGTTTGCTAAGAAATGAAATCTGTTTGACACCTGGTCATTAAATAAAATACATTTATTATTTTGTTTTTAATTCTAGATTTCTAGGCCAACTTGTCTGCTACTGGAAATATTAATATGTTTGCTTTTGTAATTGTTTTTCAGCATGAAGGACTTTCTGTAAAAATATAAATATTTAAAGTATTTTTATTAAAAAAAATACCATTCTGGTAAGCAGAGGCAGAGAGATATTTTTAATAAAAAGAGAAAAAAATATTTTTTTTCATATGGCTAAATGGATGAGCCACATGCAGGAAGTCAATCAAGTGAAATTAGTCCTTACAGTGCTTAATATGTTGACTATTCACAACTCAATTTTGGTTCTTATCTTAACAGTTTGGATTTAGATGGCGACATGAGAAAGAAGTAATTTCAGGAAAAGGTAATGCTGTCTTTCATTTTATGTTACATTTCTTCTTGGTGCTCCTCTTGCTGCTTTTTGACATAATTTTGTTAGATAATATTTGATGGTATTGGTAAGTTTATCAGATAATAATGTACAATAAATTTACTTGTCTTCCAGCTTTGCTGTTTTATGCCACATAGGTATAGATTGCACACTGATCTGCATGTTACAATTACAAAAGCATATAGTTTATATTCACAAGGTCAGTTTTGTAATGAACACCACCATAATGAGTTTGATATGTAGAATTTCATGGATGGGCTTTTTAGCTGCTTTTCTCCAGTAGTTCTGCTACCTCATTGGCCTCTGATACCTGTAATTGAAGTCTCTCAGTAGTTTTCCTCAGGAAATAATTTATTGATTAGCAATTTCTCCAGTTCTGTTCTGAAAAATGTTAACTTTTTAATTAAAGTTTCTTGTGTGATACCTATTTTAGGCTAAATTGGTTTTGAAAGCTTCAGTGGCAATGATTGTCATGTCTCCCAATCCTGTCTCTAAATCAGTACCTTAATTCTGGGTGGGAAGTCTTACCAGTGTGTTACTGGGACTTTGTACAATGGTCCTCGTTCCATGGCTGAGGTGCTTGGGCTTTTTTAACTTGCTGAACAAGTAAGAAAATTAGGTGAATGAGGTATTGCTGTTCCATGGGTGGATTCTTATACAGGTGTGGTTGTCAGAAGTCATGGATGCACATGCCAGAAAATTGCATGGAGTTGTACTGCTGATCATTTTCACTCAGTTGCAGTTCTTTAAACAGCTGTATTCTGTAAACACCTGTATTATAATAAATTTCAAAAAGTTAGTAATGCATTTATGATTTTTTTAAAAAAGGAGTATTTCAGAGTAGAAAGCATGAAAACTAATGGTGGGGATTTTAAAACTGTAAATATTAAAGCCTCTAAAGGTAGTCGTAGACATATTTTGCATTCAGCACTACACATATTAATTGATAGTTAACATTTGATAAAATTACATGCTTTATTGAATACTTTAACAAGATAATTAAAATGAAATGAGAAGTAAATTATTTTTACGTCTTCGTGGAGGAAAGATATAGCTTTGTACGTTTAATATGTGGTACTCCATATTTTAAAATATGGGAGAAAGTGGAGAATTACATATTTCAAGCTTTTTAATGAAATCCTAATGAAAAGTGAGCGATTGGGATGCGAGTGGGTAAATCCTCCCTTTCACCACCGGGGGGCGCGAGAACCCAACCCTCCGGCGGGTGTCGGACGCCCTCTCCGAGTGCCGTTCCAAGCAATTTTTTTTTTTTTAATGGGACTTTTATGCTATTTTGAACTATAAATCAGCCATATAAAGTGCTTTAATTAAGTGTAATAACACATCGATACCTACCTGTCTGACAATTAGCATTAGCTCTGTAGGTAGTTGTTGTGTGCGCTGGTGTGGCCGTGTCAGCACAGTGGGGATGAGAGCCCCTGCCGGTGCCCTGGTACTGAGGCTTGGGGGTGGTAACAAGAGAATGCAGGAGTGCAGCACTCACCTTTGGGTGCTCTGCATTTGGTGGCTGCCTTTGCATGGTCACAGAGAAGAAGGGCTAGGATAAATGAAAGAAGAAGTGACACTTCTATTATTAATTGTAGATGCCAGACTATTTCTTTGGCTTCTTTCCAGTCTTTGCCATAAGTGTTTTGAAAGGAGGTCATATTGGAGATTGCTATGGCACAGGGCCATACCTTATAGCCATACCTTACATAGGGTTAAACTTACTTAATGTATATTAATTTGGAACCTGCTTTTTTGTGGGAGTTCTGGAGGTCTTTTTACTTCAAATGTTTGCATTGCAAGTGGTGTTTTATTACAGAACTGAAGTATCTGAGGACACTGCCAATCTATTAGTTAGCTGCTTAAGCAGAATCTTCTGAGGTTAATCGTTCACCAGCAGTCCTGCTTGTGAGCCTATTAATACACATCCTTTCTGCTGCTCTGCATCCGAATCAGCCTTCTGCAAGGGGAATGCATGTATCTTTATTACTCCAATATTGGGACTTCAGTGGTGTAAACAAAACTGATTATGTGCAGATCTGTTTTAAATCAGTGTTGCTTTCACATAATAAACCAAAGGAAGCATTTAAAGCTGACGTAGCATTTCTCACAAAGTTGAATTTCCTTTTCTTAAAAGAAAGGCATTTATGGACAGTCACTAGAATGTAAATTGTGTATCCAATATATCAGGTACACTACTTATGTAAAAAGCATGTGGGCATCTTCATGTGGTACAAACGTGATTCTTTGAATAGTTTGATGTCATTAAAGATGCATGTCTGAATCACAATTTCTGATCCATCATCCTCTGCTAAGTAAGCAATCATTTAGGGTATAGGATGTATCCTAGTGGTATTCACTTTTTCAGAATTCATATTAGGCTTATTCTTTCATAATGTATGCCTTCATCCATACATTTCAAAACACAGATATATGTTTTCCTTTGCAAATAGGCAATATTGTACAAGTATGGTTGATTGCTTTGTTGTTCCCTGTTATTTCCTTAATCTAGATGTTATTTTTAGATTTGTGGGTTTTTTTATTTGAAAGAAATGGAAAATGAAAAGCAAAAACTGAGCAGAACTGGAAATAACAACTCCATATTTATTAATGTTAATCATTGAACCACGGTTTTTTGGTTTTGACTCTTTACAGGTCAGTTTTCCTGTGGAAATAAACACTGTGATGAGAATGAAGGCCTGAAGAGCTGGGAGGTGAATTTTGGTTATGTTGAACATGGCGAAAAGAGGAATGCACTTGTGAAATTGAGTAAGTCAGCCCTTCAAGGATATGTACACTTAAAAGAAGACAAGTACCTTGTACTTCAAATGGTATTGAGACCCAGTGATAATGAGTTCATGACAAGTGCCGAGTAGGAGATCATTTTGTTGAATTAATCACAGGTGGTAGTATGGTGCTCTTGGTTTAGAGAGAACAGTTGTTGTCATATATGACAAAGTTGTTACAGATTAAGAACTTTAGTCTGTGTAGTTAGCATGTCATAAAATTAGAATAATTGGCTATAAGCTGTTTTGTATAGAAGCATTTATAGTTTTAATGGCTAATACTGCATTGCAAGGAGAATTTCAGCATTGTCATTGCTCATTCAGTTGCTTGTCTTAGAAGTCCTTAAGCTTTGGACCAGACTACTTCTTGCACATTTCCAGCTCGACTGATTTTATTTCAAATATTTGTGTTTTCTTACAAATATTTTGTCTTTAAACAATTTTTCATTATTACATCTCGATTGGGATTTTCTAATTCAGTATTGCATACATGATGATATGTTTATCAGATAATTAAACTTGGTACAGGTTATGCAGTTACTTCATGTAAAATGATTGAGTAGTGGGGTTTTTTTTCTTTTGTGTACAAGACATTCCTTGTGGGAGCACTTGGTCTATGACAAAGCTCTAAGAGACTTATATGTCTTCAGTATAATTGCAGAAGAATTTGATCTATCCACAAGGATCCATAAATGGAATGTCTGTACATGAGCACCACTTATACTTCTTTCAAGAAGAGCTACCAGTGCTAAACTTATGATTGTCCTTCACATTTAGTAAAATCTGAGTTTGTACTGGAGACTTTCATCATGTATTTTTTCAGTCCTGACTGCAATTACATTGTAACTAGTATTTTGAAGGAAAAGCTGCTGATATTGAAAGATCTAGTTCTAACTAATTCTGTAGTTTTTTAAATTACACTTATCAGATTCTTGGCTGCAATGTTCTCATTTTCTCTTTTTCAGGACTATGTCCAGAATGTTCCCACAAACTAAACTTCCATCACCGGTAATGAAATATTTTGAAAATAATGGGGGCTGAATTATTGATAAGTCGCAATTATGATAAACAGCACACAGGGACAAAAACTTCAGTGAGATGATAAGGAACTTCATTTATCCTGAAATAGCATAAAGACTCCGGAGTTCATATAAAGCCACTGACTTGTCACTGTTGAGGGTTAAGATACTGTGCTAATGACAGCACAGAACCCCTCAGACTGGAAGAATTCCATCCCTACCACTACAGAAGTTTCATTTGCTTAATTTCAGCCCAGTGATTATCTTTATTCTGTTTCTAATAACACTTTTCTTTTTAACCGAATCAGTTTTTTTCAGTTTAACTACTGATAGGTGTCTAAAAAATGACACCTGTTTGCCTGAATTAAATACTTCAGATTTACTGTTGCATAAGAAGTACATATAATAGAGGAGGTGTACATTAATCTTTTTTTAAAGGAGGAAAGAAGTCAAGACATGCAAGAAAAGAGGCACAGCTGCACAGAACTCAAAAGAGCCAAAAAAAAAGAAGAAAAAATTATCTCGTTCAGCAAAAAAGAAGTCCAAAAAAAAGACCCATAAAGGTAAATTTAAAGTTTAAAGCTTTAGTTTTTAAAATACTCAGATAGGTTAGTTGAACCTTAGTTTTGCTACAGCTGCATAGACACATAATTATGTATAAATACATTTAGTTATACACACAGATATGTAACTTTCTTGACCGCAACACAGGTAGTCAAAAAGATAAATTTCTTAGGTAAAATTTCCTAGTTGCAGAAAAAAATAAATTTCTTATATTTAACAGAGAGGGACAGCCTTTTGAGAAGTATGTACTGCAAGGGAAATTTGTGCAAGCATTGCATGTTGCACACTCAAAAGGGTTGCGAAGTATTTCATTCAATGAGGCTTTGGGGTTGAAAGCCTTTTGGAAATATTAGATAACCTTCTTACATCAGAGATCTGGGGTTGACATAATTAGGCTCAAACTGATGACCTTTGCACTCATGCAAAAAATCTTTTTATTTGTTTGCACTCACTTTCTTTGAATGTGGTGTGTGCATGCATGTGCACATGTTTAGTGTAATAAATTGTTATGGAAATATATTTGTAAACTGTTTAAGATAACAGATAACACCAGAAGAAGCTTACTGGGTTTTTTCTATTTTGGTGTTTTTTACAGATCAGGTTTCTTCAGATGATTCAGATAATTCTGATAAAGGTAAAGGTATTTTAATATCCTTTATGTTTTCGTAGTAAGTTGTATAATATCATACACAGTTTTCATTGCTCTTAGTTTTATTAGCTGCCTGTTTTAATATTTTATATTACAAGAATGCTGTCTTAAATGAACAGAAATATGAAGGTTTGAATGAGTGACTTGCATATCTTTGAGAAAAAGCGTAGGGAATTTTAAGGAGGAAATTGTTTCATCAAAAAATAAAACTGTGGGCAGATAACAGAATGGAAATAGCCAAAAAAATGAGAGGTCAGATTGTTCCAAAAAAGAGTAGAGGGTGCAAAAATAGGTACGTTGTTAATAATTTCATACTGTGTAGTCTGTACTGTGTAGAGATAGTACTTTTCTGATACAATAACTTCTACATTTTCCTTCAGGGAGTTATACTGATATGTACTCTGCTAAAAAAAAAGTTTAAATAAATCCTAAGCTTTAATTAATGTCTTTTCCAACTACCACCTGTGGTACCTTGGAGACTTACTTCTTGTGGCTGGATGCATTCAGTAACTGCTAAGTCACTGCTTGTATCTCAGTGATTCCAGTCTCCAGTTTTTTTTTTTTTTTGTGAAGCAGGCCCCATCTCCTGGTCATGCCAGTTCGTGTTGCAGACTGTCTAGAAGTGATTGACTGTTTTCACTGATTTCTCTGCTCTGTTGTGCATTTTTAAGAATGTTTTCACCCCCTAAGCTTTTCCAGTTAGATACAGGAAGACCTGAAGCAGTTTGCTTATGATTTGGATCATGTCCAAAGTATTTGTTTTGTCAGGAAACTTATTAGAAGATTTGAGGGATGGGGGAGAGCTTCTGATATAAAATTCCTGTGTACTAATATGAAATAGTTATGTAATAACCCACATTTTCTTACAATTTCACTGATAAGTCACAATTGATAAGAACTATAAGTAAGGTAATTGATTAATATCATAAATTGAAACTGTATTGCAATTCTGGGTTTGTAATTATTTAGTTTTAGGAAGAAAAGTGCTGTGTTGCTGTTGTGTCAAGATCATTGTTTTGACATTGTTGTTATGTTTGACCAAAACATTTCTTTGTGATACCTAAGAATCTTCTCGATGCTACACTAAGAAAAATTGCAAAACATTTTCATTTTCACTTTATGCAAAGTAAAGTGTTCTGTTTATTCTCATGGTTGCAATTAAACATTGCTTCTGGCAAAATACCATCTAATTTTAAAAAAGATAAATTATTTTGAAATTTTTTTCATAAACATTTTAAAATTTTCAGCAGATTCAGATAACAGCAATTCAGAAGATGGTCCTTCAGAAGGTGACTTTTTGAAAGGTCCTCTACGAGAAGCAGATGAAAAATCACGGTTAGTTTGATGTAGTGTACTTGCAGCTACTGAAATGTACAGGGTTCATTCAGAATTGCAGAGACAGGGTCATCCTGAGTGTTTCAATGAGTATTCACATATAAAAGGTTGTGTCAAATCTCCTTCCATGCAGTGAACCTAAAAATGTGTTTTTAAAGAGGAGACATATGCAACTCTTAAGGAAAAATCTCTGTTAAGCCACTACCATACCACTGCTGCCTTACCCCCTACTATACCATTATTATCTGAGCAGTGCATGCCAAGAGTCAGCTCACACAGGGAAATGTGAAGGGTATTGGAATGTAGTGAGTAAGTCATCTATAAAATTATCTATACCTTCTACAATTCTAATCAGAAGTTTGCTAAAACTTTTTCATACAAAGATTATCTTCTAGGTACAAATCCAAAGCAGAACTTTCTGACTTTTTTTTTTTTTGGTTGTTGTTGTTGTTGTTACAGGGAAGAGGAGTTTGAGGAGTATTTTCAAGACCTTTTTCTCTAAAACTTGCAATTGATGTAGGCTGATTTTCTTCCTGAGTTGTCAAGATGTAAGTGTGGAAATTTTCCAGAGACCTCTATCTGCCAGCATATCTTTCTACAGTCACTCACATGGACCATTTGGGTGGATTGTCTTTGTAGAAGGCTTCAAATCTCAAAACTTTTCTGTTTCTTGTAGTAGTCTGCCTACTCTTGAAACAAGAGAAATAATTTTTTCAGTTCAGTGCAAAATATATATGGCACCCAAATTTAAATAAACAAGAATATAGTTTATTAACATTATAACAAGGAAGTTCACTGCTTTTATTTTATCCCAAACTTCAGTAATTACCAGATTTTTGTAAAGGAGCATTTTGTATGAGTATGTGAGTAGTTTAAAGCCATACACTTTAATATATTTATATTTTTAATTTATTAAACAAGAATTAATAACCTTAAATTTATTGGTTACTTAGACTTCAATATATGGGTATTAGTCTCTTGTAAATATCTTCAAATGCTATTGGAGAAGTTCAAATTTTGTCAAATATGTGTTCTACTTGAATTAAGTAAACCATGTCTGAAATCTCTCCTACTCCTTTAAAAAGTTTATTGTGACTTTCTTTTAAATTTTAGTTGTAAAGTGAAGTGTCTTACAATTCCACCTATAAAAATTGGGTTGGTTGGTGAAATTTTTGATGTAAAAAAGAATGTGTGGCTTTCTACTGGAGATGTATGTGACTTTTATGTTATCTGTGCCTTCTGATCTCCTTTCCATTGATAGGACATTAATCCTTATTTCACGTGTAATCCTAAATATATAAATAAAGCATGTATATTGCTTGAGAAACTTATTGAATTCATCTTCTTCTTTGAGTTGCAACACATCTTTAAACATTCATGTTTCCAAAGAAACAGTCTGCACATGAATAGGTACCATGCCTATATTTTTTTCTTTCTGGTGAAAATTACTTTGGACATGAAAGTCAAACTTTTTAAAATTAAGTTTTCAAGTTAATCTGAGGAAGTTAATGTATAAAATATATTTTTGATAAATACTCACTGTAGGTATAGAAAGTATTTCTAGTAAGTATTTGCTGTGGACAGTCTAACAGAGCAGAGATGGTTGTAGTGTATTTATGAACATTTGACATACACTCATATGAATAAGTTGAGAACTCTATTTACAAGTATTACTTAACATAATTACATTTTAAACATTTCGTACTTACATAATAGATGACAGTACAAGGGCATATTTAGGGTGTCCTTGAGTAAGAAATAAACGTATCCTTGCATGAAGGCTTCTTTAGGTAAGAAGGTGGATTTAAAGGTTAATTCTCTGTCATCTTGCATCTTGCCAGCTTGGCTGAGAGTCAAATCCAATCTGCAGCAATCTGCTTAAACATGTGCAACTTGCCCAAAGGGGCTTTTGTCGACTACGTTGCTATATTTATTGCTTCAAGTATTGTATATTAAGTAAGTGTTCTGAATAACTAGCTTCTCTTTAGGTCTTCAAAACAGAGTTATAAAAAGTTACACTATACATACTAAATACATAATTTAATACAGTTTGAATAAAATTGCATTATCAAACAACCTTGAAATGGTTTTCTTTAGTAGTGGCATTTAATACAGAAAATAGCATGATACCCAGTTTTAAGTTATAACTGTTTGCATAAAATATTTGGCCCATTTATAAGTCAGAATGTTGTGTTTGGACTTTTTTTGTGGATTCCTTTAATTTTGAGTGATAAATGTACTCAATAGCTCTGTTCATAGAGCAGTCTTCGAAAGGTTTAGAATGAGCAATTTGCTCTTTCTCCCTTCCATGTGGATGTGGAAGGTCCTTCGGAGGAAAAAAAAAATATGCGTGGGTCTGCTTTGTTTAAAGGAGCAGGAAAAGTGGCAGGATTGAGTCTGAATGTTGAATTTCTTTATTGCAGGAGTTGCATTTGACATTAGTTTCTTTAGATTTAAAACTGGTTCCAGTGAATACTCAGGTCTGTGCCTAACCTAGTGGCCATTTGCCTTCCTCCATCCGCAGGAGGAGCTGGCTTCCTGAGTGGAAGGTGTGGAGTGCACTTGTTCCAAAGGTCTGGGGGGAAAGAACAGTGTTCATGAAGAGCCAATTTGTGTGCAGTCTGTCTACTTAGTTGTGGAAAGACAGGTAATGGGAATTTTGATGTGCTTTAGTTCTGCTTTGCTCTCCCTCAGAAGATTAAATTGGTGCCAATTAATTTGTTTTCAAATACTTTAATTTATTGCATTTTGAAAGAGATGCACTGGGTGTACGTGAGCCTTTCAAAATGCCCTTGAATGGGGATCCTGCTGTAGATATGCTGTATCTTAGTAAACTTTCACTTGTCTGTAAAGTATGATGTTTGTGATCTGCTATTTTGGATTTTTACAACAAAAGCCGGTCAGTTTAGGAACTGTGGGAGAGCCATTTGCATACGATCAAAAGGCTACAATGGCTCTAATTTACAGATTTATCACTGGTAATTTTGGAAAAAATACAGTGTACCATGGGCCTGCTTTTTATAGATAAGAGCTAGGGAACTGTGTTGTGCATTCCTAAAGTGAAAGAAATGTTTTACTCTAGGACTTTATATAGTATTGAGAATGAAGGAAAATGACAGAATTACAGATTAAGGAAATACACATGATATAAAAAACTAAATATCCAAGTTACAAATATTGTGATTTTTGAATGTTTGAATTTTACATCTTAGATTTCATTCAGTAATTTTGTATAACATCTGTCAAAATTATATTTTTTCTGGACAGTGTGAAGAAGTTACATATTTTAATAAAAGTACTGTATATAAATTGAGTGACATGAAAAAGTACCTAGAGCACACAGTTAACTCATTTCGCACCATTATTTTTTCCAGTTTTTAATTGTAACCATTTTTTTAATGCATTAAAAATTATTTCCAACAAATGGCAAATATTTAAGAAGATCAAGAGATGGATCTATACTATTCTATGCAAAGCAGAAATCCACTGGGACTCATTGAAGTTCTTTCTAGATGTCTTTTCTTGTAGCAGGAACAGTGTCTGAGACAAAGAATTACAAAACTACACATGTTTTGGATTTTCCATCTTCACCACCACCTCCACCACCTCCAGCAGCACCTTCTGTTAAAAAACAAGGAAGGAAAGTAAAATGAGTGTTTTCTGTTCATTTTAGCTGCTCTAATTCCTTATTATGGAATGCTGCTTTTATTTTATGCATATTATGTGTGTTAGGCTGTCTGAAATTTCACTGCTTGTCTGGGATAGTGGAATAAGAAACAATGACATGTTATATATACATATGTGTATATAGTGTAGGAGTTGATACCAACATTTCTCAAGGGACCAAACACACACTGAACCACTCTTACTGGAAAGTTTCAGTATTTAAATATATGACTCTGTCCCACACATACAAAACTGAGGTATGCAAGCCATGCAAAAGAAATAAATTCTTGAATCAATATAATCTGTGAATCTAATTTTGAAGCAGATTATACAAAAACTTTAATTTGACCTAATTGCATAAACCTTTTTCCAACCCTGCATGAATCCCTTTGTAATTACTAATTAAGAGAGAGAGACACTTCTCATGTTTTTAATTAGAGCTACTGATTCTGTTACTCTCTCTCAAATGATGCCACAGATGTTCATTGGTCATTGTTAAGATTCTTTCAATGTAATAAATTGCATTTCCAGATTCACTTAAGGTAAGATACCAATATTAGAATTAAAACTTACATTTGAAAGCTGTGGATCACCATGTTACTAGGTCATTTTCGACCCTTTCCACCTGCATTGAAACATGTCACATGATCAGTGTCCTACCCTCTGTAATTTGTGGATATAATCAACACTATGTTACTAAATATGTATTTGTTTTTTCTCAGTTTAGTACTGTATTTTTCTTTATTTCAGTTCTGAACTTTCCACTGTAGTGGTTCAGCAAACATATTTTGTGTTTACTGAATGGCTAAGAATAGCCAGGTCAGTGTGTTCTAAAGAAACCGCCGTGGTTCAGCATGTATCAAATCTTTACTTGTATGAACTGACTTAACAAACTCATATATTTGCATGGCCTTGATTTGACAGAGTCAGATCTGTTCTTCACAAATGTCCATGGCCTCATTCCAGTGTATGCTTTTAAAGGATGCAGAATAATTCCCTTTTGTTTTGTGTTGCCATTTATGATATGCAAAGGCCAGATCCTTAGCTTCTGCAAATCAGTCTGTCCATGCTTGCTGTGTAAGATTTCCTATTTTCCTATAAGGGAAATATTTCTTAATTCAATGACTTAAGTGATTCCAAAATGCCAATGACGTAGGATGGTCATACCATCCAAGTGAGAGTAGAAATACCTGACTCTTCCTAAATTGATTATTTAATTTCTATTTAAGAAGCTTATGTTTAGGAGCATTGGATCTGAGTTTGGTAACATTTTTTTGTAATATTCTTTGCTAAGAAAGCAAATGTATAAGGAGGTTTGCTGAAAAAGCAAAGTTGTATAAGGAGGTCCCAGGTTTGGTTTTGTTTTGTTTTGCTGGTATTTCTGTAAAGTTCAGATGGTTATGTTCCAGTGCAAGGAAAAAGTACTTTTTTCATACTGACAATCAGCTAGTTCTCAGCAACAAATGAATCTTAAATAAAATTATATGATTTCCAGAAAATGAAAGTGTCATTGAAAATAAATTTGGGAGCAATTAGGAGGGTGGAATTTCTGGGAAAATATGTATAAGTAGTATCACAGTGTGAGCAAGCCAAAATATTTGACTCATTCTATTAAACTCTTTCAAAAATGTGCTTTGATTAAATCATGTAACTTACAGTACTTCTTAAACCACTTTACCACAACTATTTGATTTTTTTAACATTTCTTTTTATTGTAACCTAGTATCAGTTTTGTAGGAGATAATAAGTAGTTCACAGACTAACAATAACTTGATGGGTAGCTTTAAATAGCTTCTTTTGTGTGAAATGTGAAGAATACTCACCTATTTCCCACTGATACTGATTAACAAATAAATTATTTGGTACTGCTTTATTTTTTAAAGATGTGTGAAACACAGAATAAACTACCTTTTCTTCTTAAACTAGCTGACCATATATGACCATTTTAATCACACATGGGTATTTTTCATCTTTGAACCTTTTCAGTCATCTCAATCGATTGGCAAAGCTGTAGACCTGCTGTGCCACATGCAATACAAAGAATAAAAGTACTTATTACTTCACTCTTATACTTGAGTGACAGGTTTCAAGTTTCTATAAAAATCAGATTCTCTTCTAGGTTATGCTGTGCAGAACCATGCTTCCAGTTTTAGGACTTGGTCTGTCTTTGGAAGATTAATGTAAAATTTGTTATATGAGAGACTGTATTTCAGCCAAGAAACTGGTGCTAGGAAACTAGAGCCAAAAGCTTTATCTTAAACTTGGAAGAGAAGTGGAGATTGGCACTGTTCTTTTATGTTCTGAATGCATACTCTCTGTTCCCTGATGTTTTTCATTTTCAGCTGGAAACAAAGCACCTGAATACATTTGGGGCTGATGCCACATAGAATTTTGATACATCTCTCGTATTTCAGATAAACAAGTGTTTAATCACATTCAATTTTAAGTCTTTAGATAGAAGAAATGTTACATTCCCTTCACTTTTCTGATGGTCATGTTATATAATTCTTCAGTTCAGAAAATGAGGCCTATGTACTGGATTTGTATACTCTTTGAAGATTACTTCTCTTTCAAGTGAAGATAAACTAATTTAGCTAATTCAGAACAAAGTTTCATATTGCACAACTGCACTGCATGTGTGAATTTGAGAGAGAGAGAGAGAGAGTATGTTGACTGCTGTAAAAATATATGTAAATGAAAACCTAAGAAGTTACTTAACCTTTTTGGGCAGCTGCTTCTTCTTCCTTTTTCTTTTGTTCCTCAATGGCTTTCATCTTCTCTTCATATTCATCAGCTCGTGTTTTCCATTCAACCCTGTTGTTTTGAAGACCATCAAACATAGGTGTAATTTCCTTGTGAAACCTTGAGAATTCCTGTACAAGCAATTGAAATTAGTGAATTAGAAATTTGTAAGCACTGATGAATTTTTGAAGTCTGAAATTGTGGAAATATTGCTGAGAAAGCATTTCATTTTTCTATTACATCTAATTCCAAGGCATATTGTTGAAAATACTGTGTTGGGATGATAATGTCCTATTGTGTACATCTGTTAGGAAAATATTGGAATTTATATGCTGCAAATTTTAATATCTTCCCTAATCCCACATATGATAGCCTGACTCATATAATACAACTATGATACATGATACTTTATTGTGATTATCACTATCAGGATACAATTAAAAGATCTGTTATCCTATAACATACTCTAAGCAGATGAGGATATTTCTGAAGATGTTAAAGAATCACATGACATTTTTGCCTGACATTTTTGGATAATATGAAAAACTAGACAGAGATTAAGCATGTGGACATTTCAGTGCCTTACAGAAGAAACAGCATAGCTACATGCTCCAAATACTGCGTATTCCTGTTCCCTTGGCTGTGCCATTAACTGTTTTCTATAATCATCCCAGTTGCTTGCTTATATTAAATGGGCCTGGGAAGAATCAAGCTGGACTTTGTAACTCAGTCTTTCAAAGCAATAACAAAACCTCAGCACCCTGAAGTTTCACTGGGATCTTCCTCTTTTATGAATTTACTTCACGTCTCTTGAATTTACTTTGTGGGAACAATTCTTTGATGTAACAAAATGCTGAAAAATTATAGTGGTTGTGATAGTTGTTCACCCTGTGACCAAGAGTACTGCTACTGTCTAGAATTTTTTTGCTGCAACATCTTGTCACCAATTGTGCCATCAGAACTGCTGGAAGAGAAAAACAAAACCAGTTATTCTTACCTTGTACACGAATGTACACACAAAGTCTATGAAACCAACTTGGAGCTTAGGCAGTTCGTCTCCTTTGTTTCTGTCCATCATGGGCTAAAACAGAAGAGCAGGAATTTAGAATATGTAGCTTTTGGGTATAGTGATCTCATGAGCATCATGGTTCAGTATTCAATGTTTTAATAACAGTTTTAATTTAATAACAGTTTAATAACAGTTTTAATAACAGTTAACACAGTTAAATTACTTAGTACTTACAATAGGTTGTTGCTGTAGCACAGTTCGTTCCAGGTCACCTTGCTCCCAGAATTCATTTGCAACCATGAGGGCAACCTGAATAGGAACAATTCAGTTGATTGTCAGCAGAAAGTAGTACATTTAAATAAATTAAACAAGGCTTTCCAGAAACCGTGAAAAAACCTACAGGCACTGTCTGCGGTACTTAAGGCTTTTCCTAGCAGATTATCACTAGCAATATTTTGATGCATGCTGAGTAAATAACAGATTATCGCCAACAGCAAGGCAATTTTAGCAACATAAGAGTCTTTTAATACCTGTAACATGTATAACTTAGAAGAGTAAGTATTTGCAGTTGCATTTTGATTATGCTTTGTTAAAACATATTCCTGTTAGGGTATGTGATGAGCTTCAGCAGGATGGTGAATAAATACTGGAGCACTTGCTGTACTTATGTACCACTCTGAATTTTAGTGTGAAATTTATCACAGAATTTTAGTGTGTTTAAGCTGCTTTGCAATGGTGCCAAGATCTACAGAATATACACAATTCAAACCATACTGTTGTTAAATCTGTGCCTTAAAAGTAGCTGGAAAGTAGCAAAAGTTGTCTAGCAAAGAAATAATTGAGTGATATTTAAGGGTAGCTAGAACAGCTGCCAGAATCAGCAGTGCCAGTTTTAGTGGAAGGACAAGTAGAGAAGGGTTGACAACTGTAGAGTGATGGAGACATTACTGACCACCTACACTCACAGTGACAGAAAGGTAGAGGTTCTTTTCTGGAAACAACAGGTAGTTAAATATGTATCAAGTAATAATAAGTTATTGTTTTTAATTGATCATGTACCAAATAGGCAATAACACAGAGAGTAAATGCAGTATTGTCTACTTCAAAAGTGCCTACCTTACTCTGCACTTCCCAGGGCTTGGTTATTGCAGACAGGTCACATCCAGTCATCATCATAGCCCTTTGAAAACAAAAACCAAAGCAAGAGTATAGTTTTTGATGTCAGGAGGATGGTACCACACTCTTTTCAGTGCTACCCGACAACAGGGCGAGGAGCAATGGCAATAAACTAAAGCACAAGAATGTCCACCTCCACATGGGGAAGAACAAATATCCATCAAGGGTAGAAGAGCACTGGAACAGGCTAGCCAGGAATGTTGTAGAGTCTGTCTGCAGACATTCAAAACCCGCCTGGACCAGGTCCTGTGTAACCTGCTGTAGGTCACCCTGCCTTGGGGGAGGGGTTGGACAGGATGATCTCCAGCGGTCCCTACCAATCCTAACTATCCAGTGCTAGGATGATTATAAAAAATAAAAGGTCTAGATTTTAAGGAATTTAAGATGACTAATGAATTAATATTTTGCACATTTTAAGAAGATTATAGGCATCAGTTTCTAAATGAAAGTCATCATTATACTCCTCATTGGATAATAACACTAAGTTCAAATTTGCATGTTTAGGTGCACAGATTCTTTTAAATCTAGTCCTAGATAATCAATTGAATAAAGAGTAAAATAATAACCACCTACATGATGACTTCTTTTTTCGTTGGGTCAATAGATATATACTTAATTGCCTGCTCTTCTGTTTCCATTTTTTCAATTGCATCCACAATCTTTTGAAACATAGTTCTTTTCCTGTTAAAACAAACCAATAAAGCATATATTACTGAATGTGAGTTCCTGTGTTAAAAATAAAATATAAAATCATATTTGTGGTATTTATGCTTTTCCCAAGTACCCTCTTAGTCATAGTAGTACCAAAGTAATACTCTCCTGCTGTTGAATGCAAATTTTTTAGGTAACCTAGACACTTCTTTTAGCTACATACCACCGACATGTGAAGTAATATGTCAGAGTTCCTGACAAAGAAACAAATAACCAATTTCCTAGCTCTTCAGATTAAACTCTTTGGGGTGACATTCTCATTTTTTAGCATTACATGTTCGTTACTTCCTGTAACATACTGAATTGGGAACAGTGAAGCAAATACTAATAGATCCTCTACCACTCCCTCCCATCAAAAATACTAAGAATTGCTAAGACCTGACTGAAAAGAACTTTCAAAAACAAGCCTGTCTTGCTATTGCTTTATAAATTTTCTATTTTATGTTTAAAATGAATGAAATAATGAAATTACTGTTCTCTAAATCTTAATAACTGCTATTAAACAATTTCCTGGATTTTCACCTGTCTTCTTTACCTGTCTTAAATTGTCCCAGTCAAAAAACAAAAGTCTCCACGTATCTTTAAGGAAGACACCCATTATTAAAGAACATTAATTCACTAACTTAGCAGCAAAATTAATAGTTTGATTTTTGGAGTCTTTGGCATACTTAGCACTAGGATCAGTGGATGTCTGCCGTTTTTTGTTTTAATTTTCAGCATGCTCTTATTTACTCTGAGTATCTGTTGTATGGTATGTTAAATATCACACAGGCACACAAACTTATGATTAGGTTACTGAATCCACACTTCTGGAATACAGTGCTTGCTGTAACTAAAAGTATATTCGAATGACCTACTAAATGTATTGCCTGTTAAGTATTATATACATTAATTTATTCTCTAATTTGAAAGCTTATCATCAAACTAAGAATGTCTTGGTTTTTGCAAGAATTAGACTCAATGGCAATGTTAAATAGAGCTCTGTTCTCTTCATATAAACATCTTTGTATGCTGCATATAAACAACTAAAAATTACAGTTATACATTCAATAGGATTGAATTTTTTTCAATAGGAAGTTATACAGAATTTAGTACTTACTTGAAATACAAAGCCAAGTCAGTTGCTATTATTGCAACTTCAAATAAGTGTAGAACGGTTTCATACTGGCGCTTATTTAGGTTCTGGAAGATGTTTAAACTCTGCAAGGTGGAAAGTTTAGGATTTCAATTCCTTTTATAACACTGTCTTTGGTTTGTACTATACAGATTGTCTCACAGAATAGGTAACAAAATTGGTCAACTACAGTCTTTAAATGAAAATAATGATAAATATTAAAAATTCACATTCCATTAACCTAATTTTCCTGACTTTTTAAACCTTCCCAGTTCCCCTTTTCTTCCTGTTAAACTGGGTTGGCACAATTGCCTGTAGTAGTGTATGGGACCTACCATAGTATGTGAAATGTCCTTTTCCCCAGGTAAAGGGAATGTGACCATCATACAGCATTTTCCTAAGTGTCTTGGCTTTATTTCCTTCTTTAGCAGAGATACAAGGCTTGTGTGAGCCAGGGCACAGTGATGCTGCTGGTGAGAGCCCCCAGAGGTCCTGCCAGCTGCTCTGCCCAAGAGGAATCAGTCCCTGGCGTCTCACATATGAAAAAGTACGTCGCCATCAATAAAGGGAAGGGTGTTTGTTTATTTGCTTGCTTGCTTGTTTGCTTGTTTGTTTTCACATCATAAATCTTCTGAGGTTGTTATTAACATATTGCTACTGCTTAGCATAAAGATGTATTCTGTGGCCTCATGAGGTCAGGCAACAGCATCACCACAGGGATTAGAAGCAGAAAATGAGGATGAAATGGGTACCTGCCCTGCTGCTGCAAACAAGGGATGGAAGGGGTGCATATGTGCATGCCCTGCTGTTAAATCATCCTGCAAAATACATGGTAGAGAGTTTAAGTAATCTCCTTTGCTGTAGCTGGGCCAGAGGCTGCCACTGAGGGCAGGGGAGGTGGGTGCCAATGGAGGAGCAGGGCCCCCAGGGGCAGGGTGAGGCGGGATGGCCCTGAGGGACAGTGGAGGAGCAGGGCCATGAGGGACAGGGCCATGAGGGACAGGGCCATGAGGGACAGGGTGAGGCGGGATGGCCCTGAGGGACAGTGGAGGAGCAGGGCCATGAGAGACAGGGCCGTGAGGGACAGGGCCATGAGGGACAGGGCCATGAGGGACAGGGCCATGAGGGACAGGGTGTGGCGGGATGGCCCTGAGGGACAGTGGAGGAGCAGGGCCATGAGAGACAGGGCCATGAGGGACAGGGCCATGAGGGACAGGGTGAGGCGGGATGGCCCTGAGGGACAGTGGAGGAGCAGGGCCATGAGCCCGGGGATGCGGTGGAAGCGTCACCCCGCTGCTGGGAAGGGCAGCTGGAAGGGCAAGGGAAGGGGAGCTGGGCATGGCTGCCCAATGCAGGATCATCGGTACCGGAGCTGCAGCACATCCTGCCCTACCCGGCCCGGGTAACCAGGTACGGTGTGGGGCCTGAGGGCAAGGGGGCCCTCCATGAACATCTCCTTTTGTTCCTTAGCTGCCAGAGCCTGCAGCTGAATTCAGACCTCATAAACCCGGCACGGCCGTTTCATGACAAGATTTTATATTTTATATATATATATATATATATCTACATGTAGATTGATATAGTACTTTCTGCTTTGGTTTCAATATCAGCTGTTTTGTGCAAACAAAAAAAACCGGACGAGTGTGAGCAAGACCCATAGTTTTTCTGTCTGAGGTGAATCTGTTCCAGACAGAATCACTGTGTTTCTCTAAAAGTGGAAAATACATAAGAATTTTTCTTAAACTTCTGAATTTTAGCATTTCTTATGGGGACCAAGAGAAATGGATGTGACCCTGTGAAATTTGGAACATTGTAACTTAATTGAATCTTCAGTGTTAATTGGTGTGAGCAGAAGGTCCATGACACACCTCATCTTGCAGCAGGGTTTTACTGTACTCTAGGTGATGCCTTTCTAAAATTGAAGAGCCATGAAGTTTTGCCAGGGGAGCAGCTGACCTGTGGAAAAAGAAGCAATTCTTTAGCGTATAATATATATATATAATTTGAAGACAACAGTTTTTATTCAGATTTCATATTACTGGTATGTTAGTGTAATCTGTATATATTAGCTGTTGGTATGATGCAGAGAGAAAAACCCAACTTGCTTCCCTTCATTTTTGTGACTGTGTCGTGATGCAGCTTGGAGAGCACTGGGTGTTCAATGCCCACTATAGTAAAAATCATTGTTAGATACCTCAAAACTCAAAAACTTTATTATGCAAAATATGCCTTCATTTTGTCTTGCGTGTTCAGTTTTGCTGTTTGTTTGATCTATGCTACTTTTATGCACCTTAATCCATCTTTTAGTGTTTATTCTGTGGCATGGCTTTTGAACTCTTTTAAGTCTGTAATGACTGGGCTGTGCCCTGGGATTCTAGTTAACTGTAACTTAAATCTAAAGTAACAATATAATGGAGTTTAATTTCTCTAATGCCCTTGGGCTACTTCACTCCCCCAAAATTGCCATTTTATGGACAGCAAAAGTCCTGACAGCTCAGGTTTGTTCAGTTTTACCACAGGTCTTAAAGCATTCCCCTGACATTGTACTAAACTTCAAGAAGAGGAAATTCTGCATCAGATTATGGTTGTGAGATGAAGGGAGAAGCATCCTACCTACATGGGCTCCAGGTAGTTCTACATGTTTGAAAGTGTATTTTCCTCTTTTTTTCCTTTGGTTTATAGCTCTGTTTCCCAGATAACTCAAGGTGGATTGCTACGTGGCACCTGTATTTTCTGATGTGATTAGGACTGTTGTGGTAAAGAGTGATGAGTTCTATAAATAGCTTTACTGCGTATGATCTTATGTAGAGGGCTTTCATCTAGGGAAGACCACAGTGGGAAGATTTAAACCCCACCCTCTACAATCCCCGTTAAACTTGTTTAGAGAGGCAGTCCAGTGGATAAGAACCAGCATCTGTCATTCTTTTTCCTACGTCACCTGGAGAATCCCTGGGCATAATCAGAAAATCCCTTTACGTCACTCCTCTAGCATGCAGTCTGAAAAGGCTGAAATGTGAGGAGTGGATTCAGGGTCTGAGGGATCAATCACTCTGGAGATACGGTTGGTGTAAAGTAGCCAGAAAATTATAATCTTTTAGTACACATGGCATTCTGAGAAATGTGTTCTCTAGCACATGGAAACAAACCCTCACAGATCACATAAAAGACTAAATGGTAGGATGTTCACTCCTCAGGAGAAGAGTGGATCTCACCATGATATGTAATGTTTTAATACAAAGGAAAATTTAAACGAATTAATATTTTTTCATAATAAACAAGGTAAAAATTACAAATCCTTTAAAATATTTTCTCAGAACATATTACAGCATGAATTGCAAAGCTTTAACCTTATCACGTGTAACTTCTGGGTCTGTGCACCCAGGGTAAAACTCAAACTTGTTGACTCAGACATTCGTATAATGTAAGACTACACCTCAGGAAAGGACCTATATCAGGAAACTGAGTGTGGGGAGGAACAAATGAACTAGTCAAATTAGACTGTGGAAAACAGAGAAAAAGTTCTTTCTCCCTCTAAACTGGCCCTTGTCTATGTCACATCTTGAATCTCTCTCCAGAAAAGTGCCCTGTCTTGGAAAAGTAATCCAGTTACGGATTTTAATTTACTTTACTAATTCTTTGTGTCCTTGTGCATATGAGGCTCTGTCTGCTACAATCCAAGCATTGCTAGAGTTTTAAAAAGCTAGAGTCTTAAAAATGGACAGCAGCTTCAGGAGATCCTTCTAAGATTCTGCCTTTGCATTTTGTCTTTGTGTTTCAGCTGCCTGAAGTGCTCTGGGGCACTACAGAATACTTCTGTATCCTACAGAATACTACAGATACTACAGAAATCTTCTGTAGCATAGTTATTTTTTCATGCCAGGTGAGTATGGAATATATACCTTATATTTTTGCAAGTTTTGACTTTGTTTGTTTGTTTTCCACTGAAACTAGTACATTTCCATATATTTGATCTCTTTTACTTACTTCATTTGATACAAGTTATTGGTCCCTCTGTGATCAATGTCATGGCAGAAAGCAGCAGCAACCATGGCAAAGGCTTCTAAATCGGTATAGTATTTCTTTATTTTGCCCGTCTGTGAAAGAAAACAGGTAACTCTGAGCATGTGTTTTCCTGAACTTTCCATCTGGAGTTGAAAGAATACTAATTAATGAATTTGGGGTTAGTATTAGCAACATTACCATCAGTAGAGTAAACATTGTTTGTCCCACATTGAATCCATGTCTCCAGTTATGGTAAGTGATATCCCGATAACCCTTCCTGACTGTGTACATCCATCTTGTAAGGACCTGTTGGGAACAAAAGTGAGTCAGACAGCTCTTAATTGAAACAGAACAAAGGAATTCTCATTAAATAACTAGAATATGCTATGAAATTACTTAATTCTGCAAATTCTGTGAAAACAAATGTTTTTCATTGAATTAAACATGGAAACAGCAGTTTTTTCTTACATAGATGCATGTGGATTTAATTCTTTACCTAGCCTGCACAATTCAGGATTAATTTTATGTTTTTATGACAAATATGTGTTTCATTGAGAATGGAAGATTGTTAACCATACCACTAATATTTTAGTATTGCCTACTTCTAGATTAAAGTATGTAAAACCAGCTATTTTTTCTTCTATTTAAAAATAAAAATAAACAAGAAAAATTAACCATACCTCAGCTGGGACTTTGAATTTTTCAACAACGTTTATCTCAAAGAACAGTCGTATTCCACAGGTTATCAGGCCATGCTCTGTAACAGGGAAGTCACTGAAGCGGAATTCATACAGTTCTAAATCTTTTGGATCGGGTAATTCTTCTTTCTGTTAGGAAATATCAAAAACAAGGGGTTTTCTGTCAAGGGGTTTTCTTTTTTTTATTTTCTTCAGTGGTAATATTGCTCAAGGACAGTATGCTTACTATGTCTTCAAAGGTCTCAGGTGTCAATATGAACTAGTTTGTATTAAATTATGAAATACAATCATGATACTGCTGGCTTTCTTCTCAAAATTAATGGATAAAAGCCTTGGGAAATTCCTACTCTCAATTCCAACACAATGTGTTGTGATCATCTCAACACTTCCTTAGTTTAGAAATCTTGGTCCATGGAAATTCTGTTCCCTGGTATAAAATCCCATGATCCTTCCACTTTTAACCTGATCTCAAGGCTGCATTCATCTTTTTCTCAACCAAATTAAATTCCCTGTTTTGTATATATGATACAGATTCACATTGAATAGCCTAACTGGTAATAGTGCTGTAAGTGAACTGTTCTCTGACATTCTTCATCTCTCTCAAATCCTCAGGAGAGCAGCATTATATTTTAAAGAATGTGTTCCATTCCAAACAGGAATTCTTCAAGGAAGTCTGATGCAACACAAAAAATAGCTTATATTATCACAATGACTCCCTTCCTCCTCAGTAGTCTATAAATGATCTTCACTTTATGGAGAAAGAAAAAGACAAGTGAATGTAGGCATATATGTCAACAAATAAGGCTGATCATCCCTTTCCTTCTCCCTGGGTTTTTCCTTTATATCTACACAGGTCTGAGATCAAGGACAGAGAAACCTAGACCAGTGCTGTTTTAAGACCCATTACTTGGTGAATCATCAGATCTAGAAACACCTGCTTTATCCAATTAGTTATCTGGGATTCCAGGTCTTATAATAGGATAAAGCACTTGCATTGGAACTTGGGAGTGCAGAAGATATTAGACCTTTGAATTTGTAACTCCACAATGTTGAAAGAACAAATTGCTTTTTGTAGATTTTAAAATTCATACCAGTATTATGTTTTCAAATTTGGAGCCTGTATCAGAATAATCAGATTTTGTTCTACCTGTGGAGAAATTTTATAATGTCTATTATTTTTTTAAGATTTTCATGCTGCTAAATTAAATTTTCTTTAAAAGGCATGTGAAGCTACACACTGTCTGTTGATTTTTTTTACCTCACTACTTGCAAGCTGTGAGAGCATCTGTTGTGTGGAAGCCAGTAAAACATTTACACCAATGCATTCCAGCATGCACATACACATAACTAAAATGAGTTTCATGAGATTTTTTTTTCCCCTATGGCTATGTGTACAGCAAATGTGATGTAATAAGAGGAAATATGTGAAGTGGCTGGTACTGGAAGTCAATAGATTTGTGTATATTTTGACCTTTATTCTTCAACCTATCTCTGTTTTGATCCATTAACAGTGGAAGTCCATTCAGTGTTTTCATTCAGAGTATGTTTTCACTCTGAATTTGAGGTTTTTTCAGATAAAGTAGGCAGTTCATGTGCTCCAGGACTGAAGTGCACTAAAGGGCAAAAATAGCTTTCTTCCAAAGACACTGCCTTTCTAGATTGAAATACTAAGGCAGCCAGAGGACTGCACTACAAACTCATTTTTGTTTTCATAGCAGCAGAATAGTAAAGCAGAGAACTCATTAGGTCAAATCTGTTTTGTCACTGTGGAGTCATAGGTCACTGTCTTTAGACTTCTCTGCCTACGGAAGTGCAGGAAAAGTAATCTGAAAGTAAGTTTGTTCCACTGGACACTCCTACCTACATTCTCTTACCAAGAATGAAAGTGGCCTCACCACAACATCCCTTCTTTTTTTCTTTTTTTTTTAAATAAATTAAATTCAGTTATAGTTACAGCATTTCCCCTATGAATATTCTAAGAACTTTAACACTTCAAATGTAAATTAATATTAAAATGTCTATGTAACTCTGACTGTCTGTGTGTCTTGATGTACATTTGGGACAGAATGCTTCCCCGTAGGTAGCAGTGGGGTCTGCACAAAGAAAGAGAGAAGAGGTTGAGGATGTGTTACTAAATCAACTCTGTCTAGCCTGTGGAACTGCTAATATTGATTGTATTAATCAGGATTTCACCATACACAACCTTTCCTATTATGAGGACTCATTACTGTCTGATAGAAATATACCATCAGACTTTTCAGTTTAATGACTTACCAAAATCCTGATGAGATCCTTTTGCTCACATTCATCTAAACTTTTTGCATTTAATTTCTCCTTGTATTTCTAAAACCAAAAAAGAGTAAGAAAATTCAGGTTTTGTGTAGTAAGTTTCCCACTTTAATTTTTTGGCTGTGGACAGAAACTTACCAGAATAGATTCAACTTCAGCAGGTGTGGCCTTTGTCTGGTACATAAGCATTTCCTGAGCAATGTCTTTCCTGTTTTCAAGTTTGTTCATTTTGTCGTAAGTGTCAGTATTTAAAACAGACCACCCAAGGAACTGTGTGAGAGTCTGCAACAAAGTGAAGTAAAGCAGAGATGATGCCATGACCACAGGATGAACCTGGGAATTTGAACTTAGTTTTCTTAAAGTCCCATTTCTGTTAGTGCCCTTTGAAAAGCAAGCTGCTACTCTGCTTGTTAGAGGCCTTTATCTTCCTTCAGCCAGTTCTGTTAGCACTCACAGCTTCTAATGACGTTTGGCTCAGCTTAGTAACTAAGTAATTAATATTCCCACTTTATATACAGGACTTTGAGGCTTATGAAGCTTAAGTCAGGTAGGTGGACTTGGGTACACTGTGTAGCATCTTATCTTGCCTGAGTGCATGCGATTATGAATGCTCTGTGAACTCCCATGATCACAGGCTTGGCATCCATTGGCAAGCAGCACACCATACCTGCTTATCCACTGCTACTTAGGAGATGCTGACCATCATTAAGAAGTCAAAGGATTAAAAGTAAAATTATAAGCAACTTTTGTTCATCACTGGAATGTAAACCATCACTCAAAAATTTTTAGTTTTATAAAGGGAGATAAAATCTCAGATTCTGAAGAAACTGCATTGTTAAGAAGATAGACATTTGGCTAAATGCTAATATGGCCTAATTTGAAAAAAAATAGGCATATAAAAATTACTTTTTACTGTAGTATTTTTTTTAACATCACATCGTTCCTCAAACTCTCTAATCCTATTAAGCTTACTTCAATGATCTGTTCATCATACTCGTCAAAAGGTTTTCCATCTTTCCTGTTGTAAAATGTTGCAACTCCCACAATTTCTTCTTTTTTGTTGACAATAGGCAATGACAAGACGTTTTTGATAACCCATCCAGATTCATCCACTGGTCCTTTCTGCAGGAAAACCAAAAACCAGGAAATGTGTATTTCTCTGAAAGTAATAATACAGCTATGGACATAAGCAATGTAACAAAAATATTTTGTTTGTATATCACAATCAAATGAGAAATTATTTATACAATCAACTGTATAACCAATTAGTGACAAGCACTAGAATATTTTTCTACAGTATTTATAATTATTAGCATTACTGAATTTACCTGAAATGTGAAGTATTCATCTGCTGGTGCATTCATCATGTTACAAATCTGCAGTATGAAGAAAATGACACATTAAATGGAATATAATGTGCATCAACACTTGGTCTAATATTTTTTAAAGGAATATTTATTTTCTAAGCTAACAATAGTAAGGATCCTAGCTAGCTACAGAAACTAAAACTGTTCCTCTTAAATTAGATGTGGTTATTCTAACAGACATAATTTTGGAATGTTTGTAGCAAAGTCCTTCAGTGTCTTACACTGCAAAAGCATAATGGTTAAGAAAATCACTTATAATTTAAAATGGCATGGGGGTTTCTAGAAAGAAATAATTGAGTACTAAGGGCTCTCTTAAAAATACCTCAGGTTTACTCACAACTGTCACGCATCCTGACTTTGAATTACGTATGTCTATGCAAGAATCTATAGGAAATTAAGAAAAATTTAAAGCCTTGCATGTGATGATTTTCTTACTTTGACATTTTTGGTGACATTTAGCACACCTGGAAAGTGACATCAGACACACACATTATTCTTCTGATATCACCACAATCTGAGGGAAATTATCCTGCTGTTTTCACCATTTGTGCTGAGGCCTTGTCTCCACCCAAAATACTAATTCAAATTATTACACTGGGAACCAAAGGCACTGGAAATATTTTTGTAGAAGATTTTGGCTATGGGGAGGTTTGGGGTTTTTTTTGTTCAATCAGAACAACTGCATGATTTAAAATGCTAGTTTTTAGTTTTACTATGAACTTACAAGACCATTTTCAGCAACATATGTTGGCAATCCACTGACAAGACACCAGTGATCTGCTGGAGGTGACCTTTTGAGAGACAATGAAATTAATTTATTTCTACAAGGTAGACATGCTATTCTATCCCAGCAATAAGTGATTTCCACATTCACAAGCTGCCAAGGAATACTCACGGAATAACTTTGATTTCTTCTTGTCCATGTAACAAATAGTCAATAATCTTGTAAAAGTTGACTTCCTAAATAAAAATATAAAACCATCTAGGTGACTTGTACAACTTCAATGTCAAACTTAAGATTCGCAAAAAGAAAAATTAATATTCTCACTCGTCCATCAGGTGTCTTGGGGCCTTTGTAAGGCTCTGCCTCCCCCAGCCGGATTGGCCACTCGTCATAGAACTCCTGAGAAAATGATACACAGGAAAAAAGGAAAAAACAAATCAGTTCTGTGTTCTTAGCTAATATCACATCTGTGAATTACAATTTGCTTAGACTTCACCTTAGGAGTTTCTAGCAAATAGGAAAAATAGTTGTTACCTTCTCTTTAGTCATGTCCAGCAGACCAACAGAGTATCTTTCACAATTCAAATACATTCGAATAGTATACAGTGCTTTATGAAACTGTCGTTCTATATCTGTTAGCTCTTCAAATACTTTGTTGGCAGACCACAGAAGCATCTATTTACAACAAAAGAGAAAGAGGATAATGTTCAAAACAGTAAGAAAACATAAACATAGGAATCCTAGGCATTCCAGAATTAAATTATAAGGTGCATCACTGTTAACAAATTAAAAAGGAATAAATAGATTATATCCTTACTTCAATAAGATTACAAGAATTTAAAATAGTGGGAATTACAATTGCTTCAGAGAAAAATGAAGAATTTTTATTTGAAATTGCTTCTATACCTGGCTTCTTCGTGATTCAATATTGTGGAGATATGATGTATGCTGATTTCTTACCACCAAAGATATAAAGTTGAGGTATTTTTTAAATACCTAAAAATGAAAAAGATCAAAAATAAGACAGAAGTATTAAATTAAGATATAGAGTCACTCAAACTACTTGTTGAACTAAAAGCCATGTTATTGTGTGACATTTTACCTCTTCATCCTCTTTTGAGAACTCAGGGGCATTTAATTTGTTGAGTGCCATCACAACAGCAAGCACCTCTTTACCCTGTGTAATTGCAGTTGCCAACATATTGACTGTTTTATAGCCAGTTTTTTTGTCCATAAAGTCAGAAAAATGGTTGTTCTGAAAGAAAAGTGAAAAAAATCACAAGTTAAATGCACAACAATTACCATGCCAAGAGCAAATGATCATTTCATTTGATATCTGATGTTTGCAATGCTATGAGCACTGTTTCACAGTGCAGTAGATTTATACTTGAAAAAAAAGCCCTCACTATCATTACTTAACTCAATCTTTTAGAATTATATGTGCAAGCTAAACTGAGGCATTGGTTATGAAGATAGCTTCTGAATCCAAATTCTGTGCACATCTTTATTATAATGCTGAGGAATTAAAAATGTGCAAAATTTAGAGTAAGTGAAGTAATAATATGACCTTGTGACTGCCTGTGAACTTAATATATATGGCTTGCATTTTAGAGAATTATTTAATAGGTATGTTAATATTTTTATTAATTAATTATTTCATTAAATAAAATTCATTATGCATTTCCCTCATACAGTATTTAAAAGTACCTCCTGTCTTGTATAAAAATATGTATGGCAGAGGAGCATCCCCAGCAAGTATTCATCTGGCTGACCTGTTTCTTATTAGGCTGACACACTCCCATCCCTGTTACTCCCAGCTCTACAGATTCTTTTGGTGAAAGGAAAGGATATATGTAGAGGATATAGTACCAGAGCTGCTTTTATTGAGTGTATGATCCTGTGGGAATAAGGCCATGTGACTAATGAATGAGCCACAACTCACTACTTCATATTTACATTTTCATCCTTAAAACCAAATGCTGAGGAGGGTTTAGCAAAAGCTATTATTTTATTTTTTGCATGTAAAAATACAGAGAAGCTAGTTCATGCTTTGTGGAGAACTGTTTTATTTCCTCATCTCCAAGTAATTCTTTGTGTTTTCTTTGAATGCTTTAGTGTTCTCTTTAATTTAATAAAAAAGGGATTTAAACAATTTCAGGAGAATCTGTTTGTCAAGGGTTGATATGTTATGTTGTTAGGAAAATACATCTGAATGAGGTGAGTCAGGAGTTGGAGGTTTGAAATCTGTTCATATGTGAGTACTGAGAAATGCCATGGTTCTACTAAGCAGCTAAAATAGCCAGACTGTCTCCCTGGAGCCTTTTCCACCCCCTCACATTTCACTGATAACATGTCAGTACTCAAACTTCTTCAGAGATGAGCACTCAACCCACTTACACTGCATGTCTATCCCCAGAGCTGGCAAACATTGCTGCTATTCATTACTGCATCAGCTTGGGCACCTGATCTGCGTGGTGCATCCCTAGGTATTTTGTTTGCTGATAGGCTGGAGAATGTTGCAGGACGCCACATAATGCAACTTCAGCTTTCATAGATTATACATAAAGCTACTTAAACAAACCCCAAACAAATAAGCATTTTCTAGGTTATAAAATCAAGCATGACAATGCTTGGAAATGCCAGAACTAAAATTGTTTGTCTATTATTTAGATTTTTCCTCTTCATTTCCTTTTGCCCTTCTTCCCTCTAGCAATTGTTTCTAATGTATGTTGAATTTATAGCATACAACTCTAACAGAAAGACTGAATTTTATTATATCATTAAAGTATTAGACTTTGGGCTTTTCCCTTGTTTTTCATAGTATTTAGGCAGTCCGTCTTTAATGTTTCCATTTTATATTTCCTTCTAGGGCTGCATTTCAGTTAAACAAATTAAATGTCTGGAAGTCACTCTTAAATATTGTATTTATGCTCTGGGCTCTCTTACAGAGAATTGACTCCCTTAAGGACAGCTTATGTCATCCCCATAAATCTCATTCATTGTATCAGGCTCTATTTAGGTACCTCGAAAGTGTAGCCACTTTTGAATATATTGTTCACCTGAAAAGGGGATGCTTTCTTTGTTTCCAGCAAACTCCCTAAGTTGTTATTTTCTGTTTTTCTCAGAGAAAGGTATAGGAGTATCGCACTTAACAGATATCCAGAGGAAATGCCAGGCAATCTGTCTCTTTTGTGTAAGAATCAAATATTGTCCTGCAGCTTGCTAAAGAAGTATGTTATTACGTGGGAATACTCGGTTTTCTGTGGGATGTATTATCTACTGACACAATCATTCTGGACTTGGGTGTGGTTTTGAGCTTCAGGTTTTGCGCTTCTGACTGTTTTAGCCATTGAAAACCCAGTAAATTAGACTTTTAACTTGACCCTGTTTTGCAATCCCTCTGTCACTAAGAGCATTTAGCATCCCTGGAGAGGCCCAGGTTCCTGGGTTTGGGGAACTGTATTCTGCTGTGAAGGAATAAATAACATTTATTCCTTCATTTCAGACACTCCTGGATTTCTGAACACATAAAGAGGATCTGAAGACACCAAATGAGCTGAATCAGCAGGATTCAGCTGCTGTGTCTTACTTTTTTTAGTAACTCCTTAATAAAGGTACAAGCAGTGGTGACCAGAAGTGTTTGGAAAAAGCACTTTGGTCATGCAATTTTTGCAAAGGATAGAAACATTTTAATACAACTCTCTGTTAATAAACAGAAGGTTCAGTAATCTCAAGCCATCCTATGCCTAGATAGTGTGAAGTAGAAAGATAAAAATACCTTTTAATGCATTGGCAGCATTCCCACAGCACATACAAAGACCCATGTCTCACATGATTTGCATATACAAGCAAAACATGCCTTGATTTAGGCTTTTCATTGCTGGATATTTTATATGTAATTTCTAGGAGTTTTGAAGCCTTTATTTCTGACAGTTTTAAAAATATTTTCTCTTGGCAACATAAGCTTTTTCTTTTTACTCAAGAAAATCACTTTTCACAATATCTAAGAAATCATGTTGATAAACAAATCACCAAGAAATGTGGTCTGCAGTACCAGAGCCAGAAGAACATCTTGGTGCTTCCATGAATACATGAATGTGGACACTTAGTCTACTTGAGCCTGATCTTATGAATCAAACTATATTTTAGAGCAATGTTTTGAACTTTCACCTCTCAGTTAAATCACAAAATATGCTTTAAAATGGAAGTTACAGAAAACAAGTCTGCTGCTAGCTCCCTAACTGCAGTACATTTGCAGACGTTTCCTACTAGCTCTATTTAATGCTGAGACACCAAGCCATTTGCTGTACAATGATCCATTCTTTAAACAGGCCCTAAGATGTGCAACATCTGCTGGATTTGCAGGGAGCCAGCACCAGCACCTAGCTAGCACGAGCAGCTAGCATAGCCCTTTTGATGGAGGAATGTTTCCTAATATCCAATCTGAACCTCTCCTGGCACAACTTGAGGCCATTCCCTGTTATCCTAACATTTGTTAGTTGGGAGAAGTGGCTGACCCCCACCTTGAAGGGATTTGTACACACTGATACGGCCCCTCTGAGCCTGCTTTTCTCCAGGCTTAACACCCCCAGCTCTTTCAGCCACTCCTCATAAGACCTGAGTTCCAGATCCTCCTTCAGCTTTGTCACCCTGCTCTGGAGGTGCTCCAGCACTTCAATGTGTTTCATGTAGTGAGGGGCCCACAGCTGGACCCAGGATTCGATGTGTAGCCTCACTAGTGCTTGGTACAAGGCAGCAATCTCTGCCCTGCTCCTGCTGGCCACACTGTTTCTGATCCAAGCCAGGATGCCCTTGGCCTTCTTGACCACCTGGGCACTGCTAGCTCATGTTCAGCTGCTGTTGATCAGCATCCCCAGGTCCCATTCTGCCAGGCAGCTTTCCAGCCACTCCTCCGTGCAGTGCTGCCTGCGGGTGAAGTCACCCAACACATCAAGGGATAAGACTTAATCCTGCAGGTGAGCTGATAGGGCCAAGACAGCTGATGCCTGTTTTCCTTTCCCCCTTGTAAAGCACAGAGGAAGAAGGGGTTACTGTGAGCCCTTGCAGTTAAGACTGTTTAGCTCCTGTTGGGTGGAAGGAAGGTTCTGTGTTGGATAGATGAGCTCAGACTGCGCGTATTTCTTTGCGCTATCTCCACATGTTTCTGGTTTTCTTTCTGGTAGTTTTACAGTATTTTCTTCCTGATATTTTGTTCTTCCACTGGTTGTCTTCCATTGGCTCAAATATCTCAAAATTTTAACCACTTGATAGGTGGTATCAATGTGCTACAATGCTTCATCTCTTAGTTCTACTTAGCCTAATTTCAACTCAAAAATGTTTTTGTTTCATAATGATATAATTGTGTATGAATAGAAAATAAAAAGCACATACTGTCATCTACCTGGCCCTTTCTTAGGCCACACTCCAAAAATTACATATTTTCAGAGATGTAAATTTAATTTTAAGACATAGCTTACTAGCATTACAGAACAAATTTACTTTGTTATTGTCAACGTGACTAGAGTTCTAAAATTGAATCAAGGAGAAATTAATATATATTTAATAGCATTTGGGTGTTGAACTTTTCAATTGTGTCAATGAAATACCTGCTTGTTATTTGCCATATGTATTGACTATTTTTCAGTTTCTTGAAAATGGATTTGTATTATTTTTTTTTTTTCATGTGAAACAAGAAAATTAGATAAAAGGGAGCTTTTAATTTTAATTTTTGATGTACATTTTTTCTTCAGTTTTGGAAACTTCCCTCTTGGAATAGTAAATAAAGAATTGGTTAGGTTTTCTTCTGGAAGGAACAATTAATATAAATTTGTTCCTGTGTTAAAATATTTTCTGGTAAATTGACTGAATCTTGCCATTATAGAAGATTGAAACGTGTTTCCATTTTACCAGTTAGTATTTGTTGAGTATGAGTCTCTGAAAATCTGGGGTTTATTATCAAGATGAGATGAAATGGAAGAGTAGACATTAACATTTACAGTGCATATTTTTCCCATGCAAAAACTACCTCAGACAGCCTGGAGTCTGGGGACCAGAACATCTACATTAATCTGAAACTCCTGTCAGTTTAGAGAGGCCTGGAATTAAAGTCTCTCCCACTCTTGGGTTGAAGTGTGGAGCTGCTGCTCTGAAGCTAGATCAGCTTACAAAGGGATGATACCAATGCTTGCAAGTTGAAGATGTGTTTAAGTTGATTTGTATCATAGGTTTCCAGTGGTTAAATTAGGTGCCGCAAGGATCACTCTTCTGGCTGCTTAATCTGAATTGGAATCTCCCATGGTGTTGTTTCTTCGCTGGGGGTGAAGAAACCCCTCTAAAAATGAGGGGTTTCAGTAATTACCAGTAATGCTGGTAATTTCAGCATCAAAATATTTCAGCCCCTTTATAGGTCTAATCCAAAAGCCGTCACTTCTTTTGAAGCATTTTTGCACCATTTTTATAATTTTATACTCAACTAAGACAATGTTATTTCTTGAGTTTCCAGTCCTTCATTAAATCCTTCAAATACCTTTGAATTGAAAGGAACAGTGCAATAATTTAAATAGGTAATTGATTAAAGCAAATACATAAGGTCTTTACTATTGGTTCTTACAAGCCAAGAATGTGAGATTTTGATTCCCCAAAAAATACATACTTCTTGTAGAACTATTTTTTAGTTCTTAGTTTCATATGGAAATACTACCTTGGAGAAAAATGTAAGGTAATTGTACTCTCCTTTATAATGTTGTCTGTGTTATCAGTTAGTGTTAAAAGAATATTAATGGAAATACGCAATTTTTTGTTGCCTAGTATTTACTTTGTAATATTTGAGGCACATGCTCTGCTAGACCCTGTGAATAATGTGAGACAAATTATTAGGGTAATGGTCCTGTCTGGCCTCCTGTTTCTCACAACAATTAAATCCTGGATTAAACACTATTAGCTCTCACAGTCAACAGGTCCATAATCTTGTGGGGAGAAGACTGACTACTAAGTTAATTATTGAAGGTCTGTATCTTTTCCTCCGCTTTTCTTTTCTGGAGCATTAGTCAGGATGAGGAGCTTCCTCACGTTTATTGGTACCTTTCCAGTTAGAAGAAGGAGATAATCCCTAAAGAACTGGTTACCAGGCACTAAAAGTGGAGTCTTTTATTTTTTTCAATTATTTATTGCTGTTGTGATCTTTTATTGCATTTACTTTTGTTATAAAGGGGTAATGATTGAAATGTGAAAATGTCACACCATGAGTTTGTTGATGTTGTCATGTACTTAAGACTTAAAAAACACTATACGGTTTGCATATGGACTGTGTCAACAGTAAAAAGTGGCTAGACATAACATTTTTAAGGTACTATAGCCAACTATATGTAATCATTGTGCATTTTGTATTCTGACAAGGCAGTAGGGGCAAAATTCTTCTCTGGCTTAACTCTTCCTGTCATTTTTTGTTCAGAATTTGGGTAGCAGACAATCTCATTTGACTTAAGTGTGTATGTAGTGAACTGAAAAATAATTGTCCTTTCTAAAATGTCATAAAGATTTCAGTGGCTGCGTATTTCTGCTGCCATGGAGTAATTGTAGCTTTAAACATTACTGACTCAAGCTGCAGTTCTGGGTTTGGGTGGAGATAAAGATTCTGGTGACATAATTCTGGGAGCTCTGCTTGTGTGAGGTGTGTGAACTTGGACATTGACTTTCAGTGCACAAAGAATGAAAATGCTGACAGTTCTGCGATCTTCAGGGTTGTTCATATCAAACCTTGGTCCCAGAGAAGTCTCTGGGAGTTGTGCAATTATCTAATAAACTGTCAATATTCTGATGATATTTAGTTACCAAATTTAGATTAATGGGAACATAGTTGAATTGCATTTTTAAATGTGTGCCTAATGGCATAGACCTCAGTAATCCTAAGAGAGTAAATGGGTGCCTAAGTAAAGATTACCTTATAATGATTGAATAGTAAGAGATACTTATCTGACATAAATTAATTTGTGAGCACAAAACACCTAGCAGGATCAGATGGACAGAAAAATTATCTTCCTTTAGCATACATAAATAATATTTGTTACAAAATTTTGAACAAATCCTACTGCAAACACAGAAATATTTAGTTAGTCTTGCTCCAGGCACCTCTCACATAATGATATTAAGAAGCAGAGCAGTGTCTGATAGGAGGCACATCTTTCTTGATCCTCCTGATCTTTTCTCATGTAATCAGTCTTATGAACTTGGACAGATTATCCTCCAATCTTCCCACGTGGTGGTAAGAGGCAGTAAATCAGACACTTCTTGTCAGAACAGCAGCCATTGAAGAAAGGATATTAGTGGTCAGTTGAAAACGAACTCATTGTTTTTTCAAATCAGTCAGTCTTCTGTTTCCCACTGTGATTCCTGCTTATATCTGGGGCAGTTTACTGTATATTGGAATGTTATTTGCATATATATAAATATTCATTTGTTTCTGAGCTTTAAAAGCAGTCCTTTATAACTTTTAGCATGATAAAATATATTATTTTTTGTTTACCTCCTGCAAAACATAGTTAATTGCAGTATGTAAATATTTTGATTATTTATGTGGAGTTCAGGACACTGTAGTGATTTCTATCTCTAAAATATTCTGGAATTTTAAATTGACTGTATAAGAAATATTGAGAATCCAGACTGTTATCTTGATAATTATCTTAGCACCAGTTGATTATGTTCAGATTTTTGACATAGGACTAAAAAGAAATGAAGATGCTAGCATTTGATGATACAAGGTTAGTTATTTTTAAAGAAATCTTAAAATTCAAAACATGTTTAAATTTCCCCATGTATTTCAGAGCAGTTTCTAATGCAGACATCTTGTGTGTTTCACTGTTGTTAGGCCTCTCATCATTTTAATTACCATTTGTAAAAAATAATAATAGTAAAGATTTAAATAAAATTAATAAATAATATAATAAATAAACTGTTATCAGCACCGTAAAGAAGGTGATTCAGCACAGATTCAACAGGGACTTCAAAAATGTCAGAACAGCTCTGACTTAATAATTTTCTTCTATAGATAGTATTGAACAAAAACCCTGGATCCAGACATACTCATAATCAAACACTGACATGAAGCTGTACATGTATGTTGACATCATCCTCCTCTGTCCTCATTCACTTACTAATAGGGATATATCTTCATTACAAAAGCTGCAAATTAAATGATTTAGAGATGCATGTATGGCAGCATGGAATAATAACAGAGAACCCTTGCAAGCCCATACTGGAAAACAGAATACAAACCTGCCTTGTTCATCAGAAACTCAGGTATTTGATAGTCTCTATTAATTGAATATTTTTCCTCCATTATTATAGTCATTGGCATTACAACTACTACAAGGACACTGAAAACACATAACTAGGCTACATGATGTGGTTCTATTGGATTTTATGCCATCTCTACTGATGCTTTTCTCACGTTGGTCTAGATTTCTGTCTCTGAGATTTTTGTGAAGAGCAACTATTTTATCTCAAGCCCGGGGCAGGAAGCTGAGTGAGCAAATGCACAGAACACCATTCCTCAAGAGAAGTCACTTACCTTTGTCACATCAGGTATATTAAAAAACTTCTTGGTGTGAGCAACCCATCCCACTATCCCGATGTCCAGAGGAAAAACAGTCTCATTTTCTGGTTTCACCAAATTCTGCTCATATTTGGAAGTTGGAGTGATATCAAGAATCTTGGAGGCTACCTCTGGAATACCATTCCGGGAACGACAAATGAACAGACTACACCGATCAGCTGCCAGCAGCTGTGCCAGCCTCTGCAGGGTCTTGTGCACTATCTTTTCCATAACACATGCCTCATCCTGAATTTCTGTTATCAACTCAAAAATTATGTTACACTCCTCCAGACGGGACATGTCTTTGAAGCTGACTCCTTCCTTCACATCTCCAGGGTTCACGTTAAAGATACTTCCCACCACTTCTGGTCTCATTTTTCGGTCGAAATACTCCTTGGCAAACTGGGGATTGTTCTCCAAGTATTTTTCAACGGCATCTTTATTTACCTCACCCATTTTTGCTGGATTTTTCTTAGATTTCTTTTAGAACTGCATCACCATCAAAGCAGGAATGGTTGCAAGAAGTTCTAACCTGTTACTAGTAAGAAAAATGTACTTTGTACATACTGTATAGCTCACAGACATAATACATTCATCTTCCTCTGTGGCTTCCAAGCCTTCTGATACTCTTGAGATATGACAGAAGGCACTGGCTTAGCTTCTTCTTAGTGTGAGATCTTGGAGACCGCTAATTAAAGAGATGTCAGGACACTAAACCCCTGAGCATTCTTAGCTCATAAATCCTCAGGGAATCATTTTAGCATTTTAAACTAACCAATTAATTCTTATGAAATTGTCTGATATGGAGGTATCTATACCTGTATGTTATCTCCTTCATTCACAGTATATGTACTGTACTGTGTGCACAGAAATTCCTATTAAAACTTCATATGAGAAATTCCATGCAGATACTTACCCCACACCATACACGTGCACAGATGTACACACGTGTATTTGTGAGAGGCACTTAAGGGCAGGGAAACAGAATGTTACGAAGAAATATTTTAAATGGTGGAACTTAGTTTTCCTTGAAATAGTCAGGAGATGATAGAAATTGGATTACTAAAAGTAAATAATTATGAAGCTATATGTGAATAAAATGGGCGAAATCCTTAAGACCTTACAGAACTTGCTCAAGTGCTCAAATGATTTACCTAGGTGAAGATGGAACAAAAGAATTAGAATTTGGCTTAGCACAGCCAGATATGGCTTATCCTTTTTTTTTTTTTTCTCTTCAAAAACAGAGAGCCAAAAGAAAGAATAAAATCAGCAAACTGATGAAATTCAAACTGAGGAAACAGTAAAATTTTTATTCTATAAGCATAAATATTCAGTCAGGGTCTACATTTTCTTCAGAAAAGTTGGAGATGTCTGTTCTATCAAATAGTATGAAAAGGATATTTAACAAATACTAGGCATAGAGGGAATCTTGAATCTGTTCATAGATATGCCATAGAAAACCATGTCTCTATATAGATATAGATATATGGTTATGCATGTTTAAATTTTTCTGCCATTAGAAGTTCAACCTTACACATATGAATAGAAAAGGAATGGTGGGAAATGTGGTGAATTTGAGGAGCAAACATTCCAAAGCTACATGAGTGAGAAGGCTGAATTTAAGTGCCCGCTATGACAGTAAATTATATATGCTCATTGAAACAGATCTGAATTCCAGTACAGTAGGAGGACTGCATCACATCTAACCTTACTTCTGTTTATGGCCTCCCCATAGATCAGAAGCTATGAGAGAGTCTTGGTGTAAGAAAATAACACATACACCCTTTGGCCATTCTTAATTTGAAAAGAATATTGCCAAACTACAACATATTCTGTCTGCCAGAAGCCACAGTGTGTTGACATTTGTTTTTATCAACAGATCTCAAAGAATCAACATGGGCAACTGACACAAATACTCTTGAGCGTGAAGAACAGGTCACTGATAGATGCTCAATGACACCTAACATTACTTTTCCCTCTGACCATGATATGAAACACTATGATGGCACTAGTTTTTGTCAGACTGCAGTTGCTCTACAGATTTTAAAAGGTGTATGAAAATCAGCACATTACAAACATATTTTGGCCTGTCTCCTCTTCTCTGACTGGGTTGCTGCACCCAGCAGCCTGGGGGCCAGGCCCCTCCCTGGTGGGTGTGTGTTTGCAGCATCTTCTTGACAGGTGACTCAGTGATAGGAACTTGGAGCAGCACACTAAAGTGTTCTCACCATTGTACACACACACAGTTTACAAGAAAACAGCAGAAGAAAGGCATATTTATTCTTACTCAATTTCAATATTAGCAGTTTCAATATTTGATCAATATAAAAGAGTAGAGACTTGAAAAGAATTTTATATGTAACTATACAGAGTTAAATTATTTTTTGTCATCTTCGGTATTTCTAGCTCATTACTTTTCATTCTGTGCTTTAAAAGAAGAGGATGTTGAGGAGTCTCAATGAAATCATGAGAAGGAATAATAATATTTTCTTGCATTATGTCTTCAGTCATGTTTTTTTACTGACTTTGGAACATTCCATATAGTAGTTTCTTTGAAATAGAAGGTGCTTCTAGAGGATCTGTCTCATGCCCAGCTAAAAAATTCTAAAAAATTAACTTCTATGTAGAGCTTACATATTCATCTTTATCACACATGATAAATCAGTTTAAACATCAATTCTTTATATTGTGATCACATTAATTCAGTGAAATAGAGTGGCATGCCACTCTCTGGAGGGAGAATAAGTGAATACAGGCAACCTGACCAAGTGATACCATTTTCTTTCAGGGCAGGGAGGTTGGGGGTTTACATTTTTGTAAACTAACAAATTTACTATCATTTTATTATCAATTTTTCTATGTGCAAGATCATCTAAAATGCTTATCAGGCTTTCACCAAATCTCCCTCATGTTCATCTATTTTTAGAGAGGATAAACTACACTATTTGTGTATAACAATAAAGATAACAAGCATGAATTTTTAATTAGGTACTACTGTAAGGTGATACATTTTATTTGTAATAAAATATTTCAGATGTAGCTGGGCTGTCCCATAATCACTCTAATATCATTAAGCATTTTTTATTGTATTTCTCTTGATTTTTCTTCTCTTGTATTTTTCACTCTTAAAATTGCACTCTTGTGCTGTCAGGTGTGAAATGACATGGAAAGAAATATCAGAAACCAATAGAAGTTCTTTTTGAAATGTTGTCATGAATTTTAAAGTTTCTCTGCTGGAATATTACTTTTATTTTCTGTTCAATCTCCTTTACTCTCCTTTTTTTTCCCACAGTATTGAACATTTTATCTTTATTAAAGTTAATTCACATTTGTATTTAAACAATTTAATTTCAGACACTCACAGAAGTATGTGTGCTTTGTGATTTTAATGCATATGATGTCGTTTGCCTTTGACGTTCATAGTACCTACAGAAGCCAAACTATTTATGGAGTAGTTCTTAGTAGTAGACCGTTCCTGAGCCCTGGTGATACATGGAAACTCCTAAGAAGGATAACTGACAGACATGGTTATTTAAATAGATTCAAGCAGCACTTAAATGTCAAAGGCATTTATAAGGTTTCCCAGTTCAGCTCAGTGTTTGTATCTGAACATCTCTGCCCATTCTGATAGCAGTTAATGTGGTTTATTCAGTTAAGATTTTCTGAAAAAAACACAGATCAAATGTGCTTATTTCAATTGCATGACTTTTGATGTGGTTCCTGTATCGTGGTTCCTGTCTGGATATTGGAGATTCATATGTATAATCCAAGAAATTAATATTCAAAGTTGTTTGGGTTTTTTTCTAAATGGATAGGTTGTGAGAATGGATTCTGTAGGTTTTTATGACAGGTACTGTGTGACCCTAACATAGCCAGGTTTTGGAACTGAAATGTTTTGGTGTCACTGACTCGGTGTCTTCTGGGAACTCTTACAAACATCCTTAATTTCATGTTTCTTTTACAGTAATCTATCTCTATCCCTTTTCTTACAAAAATAATCTTAAAAACATAAACTCTGAAGATAGTAAGTTAACTGCTTTTTCCATAGAACTGGAAATATTTATGTTCTCTTAAAACAACCAGTTATTATCTCTGGAGGATCATGAAATTAGTAATCAACAGAGATTATAGACTCTGGGGGAGATTTTCTGAAGTAAATGGCTGGTCCAGTGTGGAGGGGTTAACCTGAGTTACCAGAAACACTGCAGCTTTGACCAAAAGCATGGATTTCTTCATAGCTCGGCATGAATTTTAGTCTACAGCCTAAGGAAAAGGCAGCACCCTTGTATCTCAGCCATTCTCATCTTAGGTTACTTGACAAGTTTTTACTATTGAGAATGTTATTCAGCACTGCTGAGAAGGGTCTGACTGTCTTCTTCATGCTCTCCTGGCAGGTATGTACATTGTTGAAATCCCCTCAAACATTTTTGGGCTGAACTGTCCCAGCTCTCTCAACCTCTATTTTTGCCAGCTTCTCCTATTGCTTTGTGATCTTTGTGGTTCATTGCTAGACTCACTTCATCATGTCTGTGTCTTCCATCGTTTATAATTTAGAGCTCTTCTCACCTGGCTGGCCAGCCTGTTGGAGAACTTCAGATCTTTGTTTCCAGTTGTTTCCATTTTAGTAATATGCCCATAAAGAATTTCAATTCAGAATCACAATCCTCAGAAAGACTTGCTAAAGAAAATAGAGGTACCATTTAAAATTAGTTTTGTTAGTAAATACTGTTTGTAAAGAGTTCAGTGTAAATTTACTCCCTAAACAAAATGTCACGTCATTAAATTACAAAAACAGATAGTACGAAGGCTGGCGTGGAGCAAAGGGCAACCTTTTCTAATCCCTTCTGTCCTTGACCTCTGTACTCAGACTGCCACCAAGAGGAACAGCTGTGGTGGTGACAGCTTACACTGTTGCCCTTTACAAAGTACACAGCTCCTTGGCTCAGCTCAAGCCATTTATTGTTGATATGAGTCTGGTTTCACAGGGTAGTGGCTACACTTGCATCCCCTGCTCTACGCACACAGTGGTCATTCATTTGCCTGCAAATCTGCCTCTGAGAGTTTAATGGATACCCATGTTTGTGAATGGCCGTCTATAAATAAACAATCAAGAGAAGACAGCAAAAAGTCTTTCAATCTATGTGTAGTCTGGCTGGAAATGGATGATCCATTTCCTACTAGCACTTTTTAAGTCAACTTTCTCCTAAGAGCTCAACTTATTCTAAAATAAAATTTTAGTTCTTTTAATATGTGAAGCTTGAAAGTTGCAGTGTTAAAAGTGTTTTAAACAGTAATTTGACTAGTTTCTTCATTTTTTCAAAGGTCATAAATAAAAATAAAATAATTCCTACAATGAAAGTTTTTTCCCAGCCATCTCCTTCCATATTTTTCCTTGCTATACCTAATTAAAAATATTGCAGAATTTGCATGCTATTAATGTAGAAAATAATCCAGTCACAGAATCACTGCCAGAAGTTGGCCTCTTTTCTGTCCTCTTGCCAAAGTTCAAAGGTAGAAGACCTTCTTTCCTTTTCACTAAATGGAGTTCCAAACAATAGTGACTTAAAAAAAATAATTCTGTAATATTCATAATAACGCTGCCAGCCGCAGGTATCAGAAGTCATTTATGAAACTTATCAATATTTAAATCATTCATCAATATTTTAATAATTCTCTTAAATATGATTGTCTGAGCTTTCTCAGAACCTAGAAATCCTTGGATATCATTGACTTGATCTATGTATATTCCTCTCAGATTCAGTTGATATCCTGGCCCAATTTCCTTTCCATTTGCATGAGAAGTATAAATCTGTGAGGTGAATATCTAGGTCTGGATGAGGATCATTCCCTGACATCATTTCTCAAGCAAACCCAGAGCCCAATCAATCCAAGTGATATTTAACTGAGGCAAAGTTTGCACTGTTTATGAGTTTACACAGTTCTGCTGGCACCGCTGTACCTTTTAGGACTGAGGAAAAATTCACCCTTGAATTGCCATAGCAATGCTCGTCTGCCAGAAACCTTCCATTCCTCCCCCAACACACCCTGATCTTGATGTAACCAACAACAGAGCAGCCTTTTTGTCTAAAAACCTTGTCCCACTGAACCAAGGAAGTGCTTCATCTGTAACTCTGAAAGGGCTTCATCAGTGTAAGCTGTGTCTCTGGTAGGCAGTATTGGAGGTATAGCTAAAGCAGAGGAGGCAGAGAGCCCAGCTCCCTGTGTAACCTTCATGTCATTCTGGCTTACCCAGCTTCTCTTCTGCACTTGTCAAAGTCTAACTGGGAAATGCTGGTGTGATTTCACTGTAGCTGCACCGCTCCAAATTCCCAATGATAACACATCAAAAGAAGAGTTTCCTTAGGCATTGTCTAGAGTTTGTAGAGATCCCAGATATGAGGACTTGAATGAGTGGAAGTTATAATTACTAAGTCTGTCAGGCACCTCCACCAGATATGAGTTATCAAATATTGCAGAGATCAGTAGAGGTACACAATTAAAGAAATGCTGTGCCATGACTTATACAAAATTACATGTCTCTGATTTAGTTATAACATCAGATTAATTTAGGAGACTGTAATATCTCTTGCACACACTTAGAACTGATCTTATTAAAAATTATTTACAGAAGTAAATTTTTGTTTCATTGACACCTGGTTTAATTTCCTGTCTGTAAATCTTCTGACAACAGCAGTATGTGTAACAGGAACGCTGACCTAGAATTTCAGAGGTGGTCAAAAGTCAGCAAGTTTTGATTTATGTGGATGAGTGGCTGTAGTTTCCTTTGAAAACTTCATAGACAATTATGCTATTGAAAAAACTTTAGAGGAATAGATTTGATCCTGCAAGAACCTCTCCAGTAATATAAAGCAGAATGCAGATTTTTGAACAGGACAAACTTAGGAGAAAGGATAATATTTCACAAATTGGCAGAGATTTAAAAAGTAATAGTTTTCCTTGGTATTAAACAAAGTAATAGATTCAAAGCCTGTGGATTATCCTATAATCCCTCTTATTGCTATCAGTCATGTGAAACACTGAACAAAGAAAATCCATGTTGATTTTGGTCTTGTTCATATTTCATATGATGAATTAATATATTAAGACCACTGAGTGTTTTGTAAAGGTTTTATAAAAATGTATGTGTATCACTGGTATCACCATTGCCAGACTGGACCAAGATTCTGAAAGTCACCAGAAGAACAGAGTTTACTTTTCCTCTTCAGTCTTTGTAGGAATTAGGAAATTTAAAAATCTCAACTTAAAAATGGAAATGTTGACTTACTGCAAAGCTGCCATTGAAAGTTTCAGGACAATATACATAATATACATACACTCTTCTAGTTCCCTGTGTAAAATATGATGCTTAATGAATAGAAGTTTAATATTTAATATAGTGGAATTTTTATTGTCTGATGTTTTCCAGGAAATCAAAGGCAGACATTGAACAATAGATTGCCCAGCCTTGAGCAATAGATATTTGAGAAAGTGAATAAGACATACTCACTGTGCAAAAAGCCTCCAACATAAAGCAGAAAGAGAAGATAAATCAATCAGACTGTTTGCATTATATATGAGAAGAGACTGTAAAGGACAGCAACAGTAAGACGTCTAATATTTTTATGAATGTATGAAAGAATATTAAGTAAACTTCTGGGAAAGGCCATGCTGAATAAATTGGTTAAATCTGTACATTGGCTACTATTGAGGTTTTCTTTTAATACTACATTGGTATCTTCATATTTAAATTATATTTTCACTTGATTTGTTAAAGTAATGAATACCAGCCTTTTAAATAAGAGGCCTCTGTCTTTATTATTTAAAAAAAAGTGGAAGGTGAAAAAAGGAGGTGGATTAGTTCTCTTGGTAACAATCGTTCCTGTCCTGCTCTTGGTTACATGCCTAGAAAATAATTAACAGATTTTCTCTAATGCTTCCTAAAGATGTTGAAACTAGAGAACAAATATTGACTGAGAGGCAGCAAAACTTGCCTGGACAGGAGAAAATAATGGTTTATATAACTGAAAACAGTTTGCCAAAAAACAGAATAGAAATTATGGAATATCTGATTTAAAATTAATCAGCTGTCAAAATGGGCAAATGTGGTGTGTACATGCACTTAAGTATTTGCAGGCCACACTTAAGTCCTGCTACTACATAAAAGGGCTTTTTCACCATCCTGAGGATCTGCGGGGCCCCTGTGTCTCTTGCTGGGAGCTGCTTAGGAGATGATTTAGCACCCAAGAGACATTTTGGATGCAAGAGGGAACAAGTCATGAGGACCAGAAGAGGTTCTGGCATGACCAGGCTTTCAGGAACATGAGCAGAAACTTGCAAGTATTATGGTTGTCACTGTTTCTCAGAAAAAAAGAGGAAAGGACTTTGAGGAGGAGATGGAGGAAAGAAGTCTGCACCTTGTAACTGGGTTGAGCATATTGGGTAAGATGGATTTTGGACTGCAGTGTGTAAAATCACAGAGGAGGTGGAGGCAGTTCACTCTCCCCCATGCAAAGGTGGGATGCCTCTCATTCCATTTGTTCTCCCCACACATGTGCACACCCCTTCCCCCAAGTGTAAGCTCTGCTTTTGGGTTGGGAAAAGCAAAGAGAGGCATTTGTTCCTAGCGCCTGCTTGGCTGCAGATCAGGGTCAAAGACCACCGGAGCCCATGGGTGTTATGCAAGAGGCTGTTATGAAGGGGCCCCAGGCTGCAGCATCCATCAGCCCGCCTCCCCGCTGCCCTGTCCGGCACTGGCTCTGTGGCTCAGCAGGTTGCGAAAGCCCCACGGTACATAAAGCATTCCCTGTCTGGGCACTGCCGCCACCATCAACCCTTGGGCTCTCAAGAGGCTCCAGGGACCGGCACTGTCTGTAAGGGACCCTGCTGTTGTGGGCTGGGGAAAACCAGGTGCCTTGCCTGCACTTGCATCAGGGAAATCTGCATGGCGACCTACCAGAGCAGCCTTCCTCCCTTCACTTGTGTGACAGAGCCTGTTTCTGATGCTGTTCTCCTTTTGCTGCAGGGACAGGATGGCCCACAGAGAGAAAGCTCTGCCCTGGCTGCTGCTGCTGTCACTGGCCTTGCTGGGCAGCAGCACTGCAGAGCGGGACTGCCGAGTAAGCAGCTTCAAAGTCAAGGAGAACTTCGACAAGACCAGGGTAAATCTTCTTTACTCTCCTGGATCTGTGATGTTTTGCATAGCTCTTTCCAGGCTACAAAATTTGGTATTCAGTAGCACCAGTGTGGTCACATTTCAAAGTCACAGACTGTAATACTGAGAAACAGCTAAAGTGTGTGATGTCCACACCTCCACAGATAGTGGATCTTGATGCACCATCAGGAATACTGCAGAAACTGCATTTTAGCCGACTGATTTCACACTGTAGGGTATAAGCAGAAGGAGCGTATTGACTTGGTTGTTTCTATGAAAAATTAATACTCTGGTGTTTTCAGACACCATTGGAAGGAAATAAATATACATAGATCTATCAAGATCTGCCAGTTATTCCTTTTTCCACTAAATTTTGTATTCCTTATACTGGATAGCTGCAGATACAGATACAATTACCAAAAAAAAGGCCAGTATTTCTACAAATTATGACTGCACTATGATGTACTGATGGGTTTATGCTGTTGAAAAATCTAGATTTGTTTCTTACAAACACCTTTGGGGCATGGTGTCAAAGACCTGCATGCTCCTCCCTCTGTCACCTCCCCTATTCTGTACTGTCTTGTTGTAACATTTGCATTGTTCTAGGTCTAACTGCAGCCTTATTTCCTTGCAGTACAGTGGCACCTGGTATGCTATGGCAAAAAAAGACCCTGAAGGGCTCTTTCTCCAGGACAATGTGGTAGCCCAGTTCACCGTCGATGAGAATGGACAAATGACTGCCACTGCAAAGGGCAGAGTCAGACTCTTCAAGTAAGCTGTTTGCCATTCTCCTCTTGTTCCATTTCACTAAGCTACTGCTCCAGTCCTACCTGCTATCCCTGTGCTAGTCAAATGGAACCTGTGCTCTTAGATTGGAATGTGATTTTCTTTGTTTCTGGCAACAGTAACTGGGATGTCTGTGCTGACATGATTGGCTCTTTCACTGACACAGAGGATCCTGCCAAGTTCAAGATGAAATACTGGGGTGTCGCCTCTTTTCTTCAGAAAGGAAGTGAGTACTTAACTATAGAAGATGCAGCACTACTTGGAGGACTAGTCATGTTGTATCTCCATGCTGGGGAAGGAAAAAGTACTGTTGAATTTCTTAAACACACTTAAAAGACATAATAACTATCATCTTGCAAGGCTTAATGTGAACAAGGTAATCACTACTTTTTATATGGGACAGCTGGTTGGCTTTCTTTAAACAAGTGAAGACTTGGCCTTTGTATATCTTTGTATTTCTTTTGTTTGTTACCCAACAATATAATTGAAGGCAACTGTTTGGAAAGAACTGAAAGACAGATGAAATATTTTAAGACTTGTTTTAGTACAGGACTCAGTTACCGGATGCTTCTGTTCTCTCGGAAGCATGGTGTCAGAGCTGGCCAAGCAGGGAAGAAGATTTAGAAAATGTGATTTTGTTTGGTCTTGTGTCTGCAAATGTAGAGAGTTATCTGTTTTAAGAGACAAATATGGTCATATGTATATATTTATATATTCATACTTTTATGCCATCTCTTGCAATCTATGCAAAATCAGAGATTCAGACACTTTGTAGCTCAAGACATTTCTTTGGATTGGTTCCAAGAGAAGCAGGTAGAATTTGGAACTGACAGGAGCTCCATTCCATCCAAAAACACAGTTACAAAGCATGTTTTGGATGCCAATTTGTCTTAAATAGTTCCCAGGTCTATTCAGAATGTGCTGCTGAGTCATGGGTTCTTCAGATTGCTGGCTGACCCCAAACTCTAACCTTCTAAAAAATATGGTGTCCCCCCTCAGGAGAGAAGGGGAAGACAACAGCATGTTGCCTTCTCCAATGCAGATGTACTGCAAGGGAGAATCTTTTGCTGTAGGAGAAGGTGCAGATACGTTAGGTTTTACTGCAAACACTGAAACAGCCTCACTTCCGTTACAGCAGAATGTCTGTGTGACTAGGTTTTTGTCAGGTTACATAGCTAAATAGTTAAGAATTCTCTGAAGTTGTAACTGTGTTTTAAGAAGAGGGTTTATGGAAAAACTTGTGAAAAATACACTTCTAATACACATGCAAACTGCATGATAATATTTTTCCTTAAAAAAAGATTAGTCTAAGAGTAGATTGCAGTCTGAGTAACATCCCTAGTAGGAAAATATTTATGTGTTTGAATCATCTTGAGCAGGCCTAGCATGTCTGTATTTTCTTTCAAAAAATAAACATGGAATTAAATACTGGATACAGGAATAAATGAAAAGCTAAACTGTTATAATTTGTACTGATCTTCATCTTAGTATTTTCTTTACAGATTTGTGGCAGCAATCCTTTCTGATTCACTAGATTTCACTGGTGTCTCTAACACTTCTCCTTCCTTGCTATGGTTTCTGCCAGATGATGATCACTGGGTAGTGGACACAGATTACGATACATATGCTCTTCATTACTCCTGCCGCCAACTAAATGCAGATGGCACTTGTGCTGATAGCTACTCCTTTGTGTTCTCCCGGGACCCCAAGGGATTGCCTCCAGATGCACTGAAAATTGTCAGACAAAGGCAGATGGATCTCTGTTTGGACAGAAAATACAGAGTTATCGCTCATAATGGTGAGAACTTTTTTTTTCTGAAGAATTTTATTTCAGGGTTTAATGACTAAAGCACTGGGATTCTCTTGCTCATTAGATATCAAATGCATAAAGCCTTTTACTTAGCGGCTGTAATGTTGTCTTTTGAAAAGTGGAGGATGTAGTAAGATATTTCCATTTTTTACTTCCCTTATCTGAAGGAGAGCTGAGGTGCATAGCTTTTCATGCAGTATATCAGATCAGCTGAAGCAGTAATTAGAGGAAGTTGTAAAACAATCAAATCAATGTAGTGTGAGTAAACATGGTAAGGATAAACTTCATAGCTATGGTAAAAAGGAATTGGGCAGCTTTTATCAGATCTCTGCCATTGTTCAAATACTTCTTTCAGAAGTTCTTCAGAAAGGCATCTAAGGAAAATAGAAGTCTTGGAAAGGATACCTTATAGAAGATCCTTTCTCACAAGTCCTCATGCCAACTGTTTCACAAAGAGGTGTGGAAGAAGGATATAGCCCTCATACTGGAAGCATGACACTATCTTGAGTCATATAGTCAGGCTGAGCTTGCAACACAGGGAATTAGCTCACTTATGCTCAAGTATATTACAAAAGGCCAAATGGCAATAATCTAGAAGAAGCCATAAGGTACTTACTCATAAGAATTACACCCAGAGTAGGGAATTGTAAAGAGAAAAGGAGAAAATCAAAATATTTAGAACCAATAAAATAGTAGTACCTCTCCCTACTCCCTCCCCACCCATCTCATCCTGGAAGACAAGCTATTTATGAAAGACTTGACTGGTGAATCAGCTGAATGGGAACTCCCAACGTAACGATGTGAGCAAAAGATTTAACACAATTCTTGGATGCATAAACCAAGACTCACATGAGATTGTTGTGCTTGGCATAGGTCTAATTGTTATGTCACATTTCATGACAAGCATAACTGGAAAAAGTACTGATGATGATTTAGAAGTTTCAAAGAAGAGCAGAGAAAATGAATGAAAGTTTGTAAAATGTGTCCTCTAGTGAGTGCTTCAAAGAACTCAATCTTTTCTCATTAGAAAGAGGTTAAAGGCTGACCTGAGCAAAGTCTGTGCTTGTCCACACAAGCAATAGGAATTTGAATTGGATAGAAAAGGACTTGCAAACACAGAAATAATACATTTAAATGGATGGAACTTTAAACTGGACACATTCAGAGCAGAAATAAACAGCCATTTGTTTAACTCCAAAGGTCATTAACCTTTGGAACAGTTTACCAAGAGCTGTTGTATGTTCTTCATCACTGAAATCTGTAAATCAAGATTAAAGGCTTTTCTCAATTACATGCTAGAACAAACCAGGATTGACTGAAGGAACTTCTGTCTTTTATAAAGAAAGTCAGAACAGATGAGCAAAGTCAGCTGTTGTGGCTCTATTATCTGTTTATCTGATCCATAAATTCAGAGTAATATATTGCCCTGCTTTGAAGAGGTATGCTGATAACAGGGTGCCTTGAAGAAAGGGTGTCACCTACTCTCCTGAAGTAGTGTAGTTTTTATTAGGTAGTATTTACAGTACTAATCAGTGACCCAGGAAAATTCCCTGACAACAATGAACAAAAAATTGTCTTGCATGAGAATTTGGAGACAACATAAATCAGTTGACACTTAGAACAGTCAAGAGTAAGAGATAATAAATGCAAATGGAATCAACTTTTGTGAATTATTTGTATGATTGCATAAATGGTAGGATAGAAAAGAAACAGTGTCATTCTATCAATTGATGATACTTTTCTGTTTTGAATCCTGCATTCCCTGCTTTTCAAATGAGGTCCAGCAAGAATAAAAATTTCTGAAAACAAGAAAGCCAAATAATCAGATGTTTAGGGATATTCTATTAAATCTAAGATAATTTAAAAGTTGATCATGCTTACTCTAGTTTGTTATAGATATCAAATATCTAATCTACAAAATCACACTATTCTTTGATCTCCTAAACTCAGATGTTAGGTGTTAAGTGCAGTGTCTAATATGAGTGAGTCCTGTAGTTTGCAAATGAAAAATAGGAGCCTGGGTACTTTTTTATTAAGGATTATGCCAAAGTTTATAAACTCAGCGCCAAAACATAAAGCCAGGAATTTGCATTTTCCCCTTTATTGATCAGGACCATATTATTTGTTGATTCTGAATTCCCCAGTATCATTAAGCCAAAGTTCCTACAAAGCAAGCACATTTGGGACTGCGGGAATGACTGAAAAAAAAAAAAAATCTTGGAAGCTTCGTATCAGAAACTCCTACAAAATTTGCTTAATTCCTTATGTGTGGGTTGGAAGCTATACTACTTTAGTTTTAACTCTGCTATTAAGAGCTACAGAATTATTACCAAAACAAACCAACTTCAATTGTTTGCACTGACCTGGATCCCATTGTTACTGTGATAAAATTCTGACTGATGGTAGTAAATCCTACAATAGGCTGGTATCTGTTGCTAATTGTGCACACTCTGCCTATGTCTTTAAGCTAAGTAGGAGTATGTGTGTGTGCACATGTGTGTGCATGTGGGTGTGCCCCCTCAACTAATACATGCACAAGACTTACCTTGATTTTAAAAAAAAAATAAATATCAGTACTGGATGTTCAAGGAAAAAGAGAAGCCTAGGAAATGAATATTTTTTGGTCTAACTTGCACTGCATTTATGATGATAGCTCCTTCTGAAATAGCTCAACCTAGGATATGCTTAGTCTCTCAGAGTAATAGCTCAAGTAACTTTAAGCTGTGTAATGTCAGTGTAAATATTAAGTGAGAGTACTTGTAAATAGTGTCATGTTAGTGGAGTTGAAATCCGCATCTGCTGTTAGCATTTGCTAGAAGCAAAAATTGTGAAATAAAGAGTGGTATATCCCTTCTGCTAATTTACTATTGCCATTAGAAGTTTTGGGGTTTTACTTTATTGAAAGTAAAGTTTTTACTTTACTGAAAGACATTCTTAAATTAATTCTTTTTAGGCAAATAACTAGAAGCTTGTTAAAGTATAGACTCTTTTATCACTGAAAGATACTCTTTTTTCCACTTATATACCCAGTACCTTGTCTGCAAAAGTATTAAAATGCTCAGGAGAGGTGTAACAGATTGGATGAATTCCCATTTTGTTCCAAGCTGAAAATTCCTTGGAATTATAAACTGCAGAGTAAGACAATGGCATTATTATTACAAGTAACAGACTGCTGGACTCAAGGGCATTTTAAAGATATTAGATATGTATACATTGTAAATTTAGTGAAAGTTCATGTAATTAAATCTTGTCCAGAGTGTTTGACAAACACAACTGTGGTTTTTGTGTATTTCAGGATTTTGCTCTTAAGGAGATCCAACTCTATGGAAAGAAACCATGCAACAGCACCACAGATGTAAAGTTAACACATTGATCATGTGTTCTCTGGAAAATGCTTTAAATGGCTTAATTTAGATTTTCAATATATTTATCTGAGCTGTGTAGCTCACCTTGTTAATAAACCAATGAAACATTTTAATAAACTTGGATTACAGGGGATGCAAATTGTATGCAAATCTGTACATATGTAGGCATTTGTTTCATTATTAGCCTGTCACACACTGTTTTGAACTGGTGACACATGGTGATGATTAAGAATTCAATCTTGCTTCTTTAGTGGTTTCAATTTCTGACTAAAAGAGTATTTATCATAAACCTCCATGTATATGTATTTTCTTCTCAAACAGAACATTATATTTTCTCTATAAAATACTGGAAATAATTTAGAAGAGAAAAAGGAATTTCAGTGACCCTATATATCACTAATGAACTTTATTATATGAAGACATAAAAAGACATAAAAAATATGCATCTTTTTAAAAGAAATATTTTACACATGAAAATTAATCTTTTATTTATTTATTCTTTGCTTGTAAATTCACATGTATTAGGTCCACATTTCTAAACTGAGATGGAACCAAACTGGTCATTTACTTGGTCATAACACATGTTCATTACCTTGTTTCAGTTACTCTGCTCAAACCTATGTTCAGGCAGTCAGTAACTGAAGTATTTAATCAAGTTCCCTTAAAAAAACTGGATTTAAAAAAAAAGCAGATACTTTCTAAGGATAAACATTTTCACTATAAAGTTTAAAGTACTTAATTCAACTATTTTACATTCACCAAGTTTACTGCCATATTTCTATTTATTTCAGCGTAAGAGAAGAATTCAATCCATTGGATTAAATTGTCCAAATCTTACTGAGGCAAAGCAATGATGTAAAGAGAATTTTACCTGAAGAAATTAAAAATACATATTTAGCTTTCTTCTGCCTCCTCTAGCATGTAATACTATAACATAATGACCTATGTGGCCTAGGATAGCATAGACAAAATCCAAAGTGTGGCACAGCTCAGACTTTAAATAATTATCTGGTAATGAAAGACAAATGTGGCTGTTCACGGTTACTTCTTCTGGCAGTGGTTTCTGTACCTGCTCCATGCCTTTCAGGGTTCCCTGTACAACAGAGAAGAATTTCCTGACATTTACGTCTGAAATAAGCAACATTATACAGAATTGGATTGACAGCAGAATTGGCAAAAGTGAATAATGTTATCCAGAAGAAAACTGATGGCAAAATTTTTAAATCTTTTTTGAAGTTCTGAACTAAAATTAAAAAAATAATTACTATTATTGGGCTCCACATAATGAAGAAAGAGATCATCAGCAGAAAAAGGGATCGGAATAGTTTGTAGTCTTGCTGGGAAACACGAATCTGATGATGTTCTGAGTAGGCTAAACCAGCATTTAAACTTCTTCTTGATGCTTTTGTAATCTGCAGTAAAAGAGAAGAAAGCAACTTTCACCAAAACATATTTCTACAAGTTAGAAAGTAAATCTTGGCACATTATGTTTTATTTTGAAATGTGACTACAAAAAATGCATTGCAGAACTCATTTGTACTTTTTGTCAGTGGTTCAATTTCAAATGTTCTCACTTCAGTAGCAATTCTTTTTCCTCTCAGCTGTGAACTCCTCTCAGTATTAGGCAAAGTGGTTGTTCTTTTCATGGCTCTCTACCAGTCACAAATACTTTTCAGCATAAAACAGTCTTAATTACTCATGAAATCCCATTAAATTCTAATTATTACCTCATTTGCTCTATCTAAAGAAACCTATTGATTATTTCACAAATGCAAACTGGAACATAGTTAACAATCCTATTGATGCACAAGAAGGAATGTGATCCAATTCTGTTATGGCCATGCTGATATTATAAGGTATTAGAAGATATTAGAAGGATCATGAATTTATCACAACAAATTATTTTAAATGTGAATGAGATTGTGTATTGGTTTGTGTCACACTTAGCTTTTCAGACAGTAATCACAATTGCTTTCAGTGGACTAACATGAAATCTTACAGATCCTTACAATCATTATAAAAATCTGTGTATTGTAAAAGTACTCTCTGATGTGATAAACTAGTCTATAGGTAGCTTGGAAACCTAGTGTTCATGGGTACACATCCTCTGTCATTAGGTAGAATATTGAACCCAATGGCTTTCAGAAAACTCTAAATCTCCTGCTTTACATCCCCATCTTCCCTGAAGTTGGCATGGCACAATTAAGTTCATTACATTCATACAGCTCGTGCGAACAAAATAAAACTGAAATATCTAGCAAACAAAGATTTGTGCTAAATAACTGAGATGTCACTTTATCCCCTGCAATGCATATAGAAGGGGTGTTTTCAAAAGCCTTGATCAATTAGTTGTCTACATAGGAAAGTGAAAAGGTAAGACTCATCCTGTCACTCTTCCCTTTAGCAGAGACTGCAGGAAGAATAAAACTAATACTAGGAACACTGTTTAACTTCCTGGTACAGGTAAGGATGAAAATGTTTAGAGAGAGAGTAATTTGTCATTCTGTTTGCAATTTTCTGAATTTGTCACAGAGATAAATACTCATTAAGAGTCTAGACATCTTCTAAATATTTCATTAGAATGCAGGTGTATAAATCAAAACCTGTGAAACAAAAATGGGTCTCTTAGCAGCTTCTGAGGCTGCAAAGGGGACAGTATAACTAGCTGCTTCCCCAATGTAAAAAGAGCAGAGAATTCTGACGTCCTGAGCATGTAAAACTATTCCAGCTTGATGATATTCTGCTCTACCATCTGGAATCAGAAACTAGGTTAATTCCTCCTAACAGTCCAAACTGAGAGCTGTTCTCATGGAGCACCTAACCTGTCTTAGTAAGAACAAAGGTTTCATGCAAAGGACCAATATCCACTTTAGTATAAAAGTAGGAAAACTGGAAAGTGTGTGCACTCCTCAGTCTCCACTGTTGAAAACTGCTACAGAATGTCCTCATCAGATATGCTTTTATCTGTCCCATATAAATACCTTCTGTCTTTCCTGCAGAAGCTGCACAGTCTAGAACTAAGAATGCAAGAATCACAAGGACTGAGGTAAATAAAATACGACTGCATCTTAAGAAAGTGCTCAAGAGAAATGGGATGGCATTGGTATGTTGTAGATCCCTTTTTGGTCTGCCCAGTATAGACACCTATCCTGGGCATCTGGATCACACTTGGACAGACTAATACATATATGCATGTAACTTCCAAAACATGGATATCTTCCCTAGCTCTAGCCTCTGAAGTCTTGCCTGAGAGGCAGAACAATGGAAAACCAAATAAATTACAAGTCAGGACTTCTAATCTATCATTTTTGCCAGGGTTCTGGGGGAAACATTATATAAAAATAATACTCAGTTTCAGAGTAAATTGTGAAGTACGTATTTGTAGTAATGTATATTTGTAAAAAGATTTCACGTCTTATATCTGTAGTCAGTCATCACCATCCTCATCACCCTCATCCTCATCCTCATCATCATCAATGTTGTAATATGAATACATGAATGTTGGCACTGCTTCCAGCAACACTGAGGATCACGCTATGTGTGCAGTGGCATAATAGAACATTCTCACAAAGTAAGTCTGCTCTTGGGAATGACTCAGGGATTGAGACATTCTCCAGTTCAGTTCTCATTGCTTCCTAGAGAGAGAGAAGATTCAATTATATCGTGCTATGGACCTCAAGCCTTCTTCATTTCAGGGGATATGGTTATGTATTTGAGCATCTCTGTTAGCAAGTTAGAAAAGAAAGAGAAGCAGAGCAGCACAGGGATGTCTTGCAATCCAGTATTTCAAACACTGTGTTTGGTTTCCAGCTCCCTATGTGCCATTTTGTTTTATAAATTTACCTGTAATATGGAGTCTGCAAGGACACCACAAACACCACTCCTGGCCTCTGACCAAGAACTGTGGCATTCCTCAGTCTGCAGTATTTTGCAGTTCTTTCAAAGGACTCATGCTCTCCACTGAGTTACTCTCTGCTGTTTGCCTACAGCATTATGTGGCTGCTAGTGCTTTACTTCACTAGAAGAGGCTCACCTAACGCATTTACCTCAAGTTTACAGTGAGATAATAGTATAGAAACTACAGGCTGATGACTTTTACTACAAGTTTAAGTTTGATCAGCAGGCAAGGATGTGCAGAGACCAGATTAGGTCCTAAGTTCATTTTACACCTACATCCAGCTCTGTGCATCCATAGCCCCTTGGTGCTCAGCATTTCATCAGTTAACTCCTTGCTCAATATTCCATGTATGTTGAGGTTCCTTTCCAAAAGCTGAAGTTTTGTTATACATATTATGAGAAGTTTAACTGCCCAATAAAGGAATCAAGGATCTTGTGGGAGGTTGCTACAAACTAAGCATTGCAGTGACTAGTTTGAAATGCTCGGTTTGAAGATTTCTAGTTCTTTCTCGCTCTGGTTTTGGATAGTATAAAAGGAATTTAGGTGCTAAAACTCGTGTTGCTGGGTGGCTTGGCTTAGATTTCAGCATATATGTTAAATGTCATCCACTTCAAAAGAAAGTGGAAGTTGAGAGTTTAATTTTCAGGTTTTATTTACAATATTTGAAATTGTGGAGGATTAAGTATAATCTAATGAAATATGTGTATTAAAGACACATGCAGAAAGCCAGTAGATCAAAAAGTGGATTGGTTTTTTTCTAGTCCTGCCTTTCTCTGCTTTCTTACAAATCCCTTATGACTGGTGTTTAGGCTCAAGGAAAGCAAAATCCAGTTTTTAGTTATTTCAAGTGCTCAAGTCTTTCAGCATTTAGGAGATTGACAGTCTTTAAATATGAACAGCACACAAATGAAGAAGTGTATTTAATACTATATATAAGAACACAAACCATGTGTTGGGCCTCTGGTAATGTGCTGTTGTATCATGTTCTTAATTGAAATGTATAGGCTATTTATTATGTGCAGGTTGAAATGCTTCATTTTGTATCACATACTTATATTTTACTGAACAAATAATGTTTGTTTCCTTTACATGTCAGTGACAATATGCTGATGCCTAGTGAGTTACTGTTTACTTCCCTTTGTTTTACAACAAAATTTAAAGGAAAAACGTACCTGTAAGATTTTGGAGTAACTGATGACAATGACGAATCCTGGTATCAGAAAGAAAACAATGGCAAAGATCGTATCCCAGACTATTTCTCCTGCAGTACTGGGCCAATCCAGGGTGCAAATCTGCATATCCTATTTACAAAAAATGAAGAAGGAAAGTAATATTGTAATTACCATTATTTTCAGTACAGAATCATCCTTATCTCCTTCTTATGCTTATGGAAAAAAATGGCTAAACCAAGACTAAGCCAAGACTGTGAAAACTCTCTACTTAGACAAAGCAGTCAAGTATTATATTATTTGATGGTTTTAAAAGCCCATACAATTACAAAGGGATATGTCCACATCTGGAATACTCCCATTAATTTCATATAAATTGTAATGGCAACTTTAAAATTGAAACTTACAGACCCTAAACTTAATCATTTGTTCACATGTCACGTTGTGTGCACTTTTCTATGGATTTCAAAATACCAGGCAGAAAAATCTGTGCATGGCCATTTTGTACAGAGGGGGCAGGGCAACCGCCCTGGATCCTGATCCCTCGGTAAGGGGATGTGAGCTGAAAAAGGGATCTCTGAGCGGCACTGAGGAACGCAAAGAGAATCCCAGCCGATGCGCCTCTCATCCAACGGGACGGTCCGCGGGAGAGCGGGCCGGGGGTGGGGGGCGGGAGGGAGCGCCGGGCACAGCCTCGCATCTGCCCGGCACTCAGAGCGCTGCCCGCCCTGCAAGCGATCTCCTGGCCGGCCGCTGTCCCGCCGTGGCAGAGGCGGGCGAGCCTCCAGCGCCGTCGGTCCCGGCGCCCCCGGCCCGGCCCGGCCCGGCCCGGCCCGGCCGCCGCGGGCGCGCCCGGCGCTCGCCCTCACCTGGCCGGGGGGAGCGGACAGCTGCACCACGGTGAAGAAGCAGCAGAGCGGGAGAGTGAAGAGGGCGGCAAAGCCCCAGATGAGGAGCAAGGCGGCGGCCAGAACCTTGCGGCGGCGGAAGGCGGCGTGGCGCAGCCGGGCGATGCTGACGACGCGCTCCAGGCTGACGGCCGACAGGGAGAGGATGATGACGGCGCCGCTCAGGCTCACCACATACAAGAGCAGGTGGCAGACGACGTTGCCCAGCACCCAGGACTCGGTCCAGCGCACGACGGCGATGAAGGGCATGGCGGTGATGAAGAGCAGGTCGGCGCAGAAGAGGTTGAGGACGAGGCAGTTGGCGGCGCAGAGCCGGCGGTGCCGCCTCACCAGCAGGTAGATGCCCCAGACGTTTCCCGCCAACGACAGCAGGAAGATGAAGGCCAGGGCAGACGACTCGCCGATGCGCAGGGCCGTCACGTTGCGGCCCCTGAAGTCCGAGAAGAAGGGAAAATAGGTCCTGTTCCCTCCTGGTGTGCCCCTGGACACAGGCATGAGGGTGGCCGGTGGGCATGAGAGACCCACCGCGGACGGTGGCACCAGCCCTAGGGGAAGGGCTGCGCTCCCAACCACCACGGCGGTACCTGGGGTGCCCTCCCCGCACAGAGCCAGGGGATGACCGCCATCCCCTCCCTCCTCTTCCTCCTGCCCCTGCTACCAAGGGCTCAGCCGTGCCAGACGGGCGGTTTATGGCCCTCGCACCGGAGTGGAACAAGGAAATGGGAGAGTAAACACGCTGGAGCTCACACAAAGGCGAGGCCGCAGTGCGTGGGGCGGCAGTGAGGGGCTGCCCGACCCCTCCCTGGGCAAGGTGTGGGCCAGCGCGCTGCCATCAGCCCAGCCAGCTCACCGAGTGCCAGCCTTGGGCTGCTCGCCTCTCCAGGCAGGCCCCTGGGGTGCCAGTGACCCTAGGAGGCCACCCAGTCTATTCCCATCCTATGGTGTGGGCACGGGTTAGAAACATGCACGGCTGCCACACCGCTCTGAGAGCTCCCCTCAGGATCCTGGGATGAGCAGAATAATCTAGGGTAAAAAAAAATAATAAAAACAAAGAAAAATTTACCTATCACCTCCTATATTCATATGTGGAAACGGCAGACCTGTGCATTCCAGTCCTAACTGTGGAGAAGTGTCACTGGTATGATTTTGGGGATCTGTTTATGAAATTGATCCAGAATCTCACCTGTGTTATGTGTTCTTTCTGGAGAAGCCTGTTAAAGTAAGCCAAACCTAGTAAATACCTTGTTTTCTCTGAACTTCAATTACTAGAAGCAGTTGCTCAGATTGTAAACCAGAGTAGGGCTTTCCACTTAGGCTCTTCACTCCAGATGATTTAGAAATAAGATGGGAGTGAAGCATGTAAATTGTCACAGACAGGCAGATAATGTCTCATAAAAGAAGATAAAATGTTTTCATGAAGTATGTAAACAGTTGTATAACTTCAGACAGCTCTGGGTGAATTAATTTGGCTGAGTGCCAGTGCAGGTGCTCAAGGGTGCACTTACAGGCTCAGCGTGTGGACCTACACCTTTTGATTAGGTGAGAGCTATTCCCATGTGTGGAATACAAGCCTGCTGTGCCAGGGGGAGCAGGTGATGGGCAGAGCTTCTGTGGTACCCTGGGTGTGACCCTGCCATCAAGCATTTACGCAATGGCATTAGTGGGGATTCCAGATTAGTGGGGATTCCAGAAACTCGGCCCTTTGAAGGGGCAATCTCCTAATGGGGGATGACAAGAATGACATCTTTCCTGGACTGCTTCCCACATCTTTGCCTGTGCAGAATTTGCATTTATTTCAATTAGCATGTTTTCTCCTGAACTACAAGTGGTTCTAACTATGCCATCTCATCAAACAAGGAGTTTGCAGGGTGGCCTAAGCAGGTGGAGGAAATGCTCCTGCTGACTACTGCTGACTGATGACTGTATGAAATGTGGGCACAATTACTGTTAAGTGGGATGGGCTATGAGTTCAAGTGAAGACAATAAAACCTGCAAAGACTGGGGTTTTTTCAGCCAGCAACACAAGTGACTGGCAAGTGTCTTGATATAGATACTTTTTTCTAGATCAGTTGATGGTAGCACTCATATTACAAATATTTCAGTAAATTTAAAAGACCTACTGATTTTTTTATTAGTATTTATGATCAATGTTTGGCATATCTAGCCACATCTATCTGCTATGAACTGATTCTTTAAATTAGTGAATCTTGAAATATAGCAACACCTTCCAGTTGCCACAGCCTCATAGGTCTGGGACTTTTTACAAGCTGACAGACTAGCCCCAAAGTCCTGGGCAGCTGGCCATAGCAGTGGTATGGTCAGCTCTAAATAATGGCAGGGATTTGGGAAAGAGCTATTGTTAATAGTCTGGTTGTACCTGTGTGAAAACCTGGGAGTCATTAAGAGGACAGGGGGAACAGAGGTGAGGCAGCTGGAAATGGTAGCTAAATGTAAATTTTATTATTAAGAAGATCTTTAGCCCCTTTGACGTTAGTGGAAAGTTAAATTAGAAACTGGCCCTATCAATTCAGGGTAAAAGTAAACTTATTTGAAACAGAATAGGGGGAAAGAAAACAGGGAGTGAAACATCCAAAGCTGCGTTATTGAAGAAATTAAGATACTTTTAGTTAGGGAGGAAGGGAATGCCAAAGGAGAAAAAGGTTTGAAAATGGGATGATGTCTGGAAGTGTCTGGGTAGATCTTTGATATTCTTTAGAAAGGAACACCTTTAGCTTTGGTCCTTAGGTGTGAGTGAGAACCTTACTTAGCATAAGCCTGTTGTTTGCTCAGGAAAACCAAAGTAAAATGTTGCTTTTAGTATGCTGTTAGTGAGTGAACTTCACACGGAGCTGTGTACAAAATCCTGTGCCTGGGGACAGCAGAGGTGTGAAGAAACATGCTCTGTTTCCATTAGGTTTAATCAAAGAAGTGGGGGTTCCTTGCAGGAGCAAAAATAGTCTGATTATTCATGGGCCTAATGGACCCATTATCTAAAAGAGTAACTTTCTTTTCCCTCCCATGAATTTGCTGTTGGGTAGGTCTAATGATAGCAACGATCACAGCATGAAGTGTGAGGAAGAGAGGAGTCGTAACCTCCATGGAGCTACTCTGGCTTTACTGTAATAGGTGGATGCTGTGTGTGGTATGTTGCACCACATGCTTATGAGAAGGAAGCGATTGACAGAATGCCTGGAAACCTGTTATGATTGCTTAACCTATATAATTTTTTAACCTATGTTTGCTTCTATGCTCAGAGTCAAACATGGAGTCAGCTCAGATTTCATTAGATGCTCTGAGATCATTAGATGCTCTAAGTTAAATGAAAGCTGCAGAGAGCTCTGTGGAGCTCATTTGCCTAACCTAGCAGGGGAAAATTGTGTTCCTTCTTTCATGTGTGTTTTCTTCATCCCTAATGAAAGCCCAAGGTTTGACCTCTGTTTCAGATAAGGGTTGTGTTACCTGATACCATTAGTCAAGCTCTGCTTTTCAGATTGTTCCCCAGGCAACCATGAACTGTCGTGACAGATGGGGATTGATCAGCTTATTTATATCTTGAGCATTAGGAAATATTCCCAGAGAGAGGGACCACTTGGATAGGTGACTCTGGGAGATGGGAGTTCTTGTTCCATTTGAACATCATCTAGTAAAGGTTTTTTCCCTGTTTATGCACCTTATTGCATGTAGGTTGTTGTTTTAAGTCTTTGGGTGTATTTTTGTGCACCTGTGTCACACTGGGTAAATAACACTGACTTCTATTAACAGATGTATTGCACATTTAATGTTTGCTAAGTGATGTAAATTCATTTCATTAGAAATGTTGTCTGCCTTCACAAGAGAGGTTGCAAGTTTGTAGATGACTCATGTGTCTGCACAAGAAGAATTTTATCGTGAGTTTCAACAAACATTAGCTTTCTATTTTCATTTTTGCTCTTACATATCACATTGCAGCTGTTCTGCTTCTAGATACTATGGATCCTGTGCTTAGAAGATACCATTGTAAGGTATGTCTCAAATACAAGTCTGTTTTGATTTATTTTGGTTTTTAGGAAGTTTTATAACTGCTTACCTGTTTTATACTTTCATTTCAGTGAGCTGAAGCACTTTCACCAATGTGTTTTAAACTTTTAGTGCAAATATAAATGCATCTGTTTGTTTACATATAGTAACAAGCTCACACATTCCTATATCCACTAAAAACAGCTAGATGCTTCACTTATGTCATCATGTCAAAAACTAATCACTGTTTTTTTCTGGGACTTGAGCAAGTCATTGTTTCTTCTGGGAAGTCTTATTTTGTTGTGGGCAGTACCCATCAGAAGCTGGCATGCTTCCTGGGATAAGTGCCAGGGGCACTGTAGTTTCAAGCTGTAGCAGCAGCATTATTGACCAAGGTCTCAGCCAAAAGCAGAGCTGCCAATAATACTGTCATGTGCTTTCTAAGAAAAACTGGGTCAGCTTTTAGTCTTCAAGACCACCAGAAGTTTTGCCAACATCAGCATTGTGGCTTGCAGTAAGGAAGGGATTTCTCTCTAAACTAAGTGCAAATTAAGAACATAATCCACGTAACATAGACTTCTCCTGGATGGTCATGTTTTCTGATTTGCTGCATGTTAATCAAGCTTTACCAGAGTGACTCAGCTCCAGCTGAGGTTGTTTCTAAACATTTTTTTTTCTTATAACTGTATTACACTTGGACATCTAGCCCATGGATTTAGGGAGTTTCTCAGTGAATAGAGTATCAGAGTGATCTGTTTGGATATTGCAGGATCTGGTAGAGCACTATTCCAAGGAATGGAGACTCTGAGGTAGTTTTTTACAGAGTCAGATGTTAAAGTGCCAGCGGATCTTAACTTTCAAGTGTGCAGAAAGTTACTTACATTCCTGCTAATGAGCTTTGATGCAGAGGCATCAAAACAAATTCTGTGGTGAATGTGGTGAAATATTTGCCAATGAAATTTGCCACCAGCCTCTCATGCTCAGGAGATGTTCTCAGACATTCTCTGAACAGATTGATCTGCTGGGCTGTACACTGTGCAGAGATGACAGATACAACTGTTTCCTCTCATCGTGAAGAACGCGGTGATTAGAGAATGATCTTATTCATGAAGTTTAAGGAGAATTAATACTCATTTTAGAAGAGTAACTTCTTGGCAGCAACAGGGGTTCTTCAGCTCTAAATTGGGATAGCAGCTTTACTTTTAAAACCCACATATTTCTGAAGTAAGGTCTACAGTGCCTGTCTGCTGCAAAGATTGTCTGTAGTGTCTAGGTTGTCTATAAGGCTTCTCCTTAGCTAGCATTAAGGTAGGGCTGGAGAAGCAGAAAAATCAATCTTGCAAAAGCAATGAAAGCTCAAATAATGCTTTAAATTTGGCTGTAAAGCCTTCTGGCTTCCCTAATGTAATGCTACTTGTGTTATTTTCTACACTGTTTATGGTTTTCATTATCAGTGGCCATTTGAGATGACTGATATTACTTGGAGCTTCCCATAAACTGAGTCTGGAAAGCATGTATGTCTTAATTAGGCTGTGGAGGTCTCTGTGTAGTTGCATGGGACAATACTGACCCTATCAAGCTTGTTACATGGGTAAAACTATCACTTCCACTGGCACAGTGTGCACATTCACCAGTTTTGAATAGATGAGGGAAATTAAACTTGGTTGCACTTCCATCAAGAAGCCAGCTGGATATCACTATAAGGTCCCAGGCTTCTTTCTTACAGGATATTTTGAAGCACCTTATCTTGGTCTATCTTTTTGGAACTAATAATTCAGAAAAAATACTGAAAATTTTGGTTGGTCTTAGAGACCACCAAATGAGAATCTTTCCCTGACTACTGGTGGGGAGCTCTGTTCCAGGTCAGAAGGGGGACTGGGTGTGAGGGGAGGTCTCACTTCATGGATACATATCCTGTTTGAAGTCTGCTGTTTTTGCAAGAGATGCATTTGACATTGACAATGCTAGAAGAGAATTTACTTCTGTGACACCTCTAGAGCAGTCATGTTTCTCACTGGCTGACTTGGCCAGCTCCCACTGAGACCAGCTTCCTGAATTGTCTTCCTGGAGCACCTCATGGAGGGGAACCTAAACGCCCCAAATACCAAAGAACTGTGGTGCTGTTTGTTAAAACAATGCGGAAATGATGCACTCCCCAATAATCGGGAATTAAATGACATCAAGTTGTGCTTGTGTCATTTATCTTGTTTTTCAGCAGGATAGCAATGCGTGAGTGCAAATATTGATTTGAAGTAGTATTCTATGGTATTCTGTGTCTGCTTAGACTAGAAGTTCATACAGATATAGGAATAGCAGTAATTTTCCAGTTGAGAAAAATGAAATTAAACTGTTTGAATGACTTCTGATGCAATAGCTACTAATTTAGCATGTAGTGAAATAACACTACATGCTAAAGAAGATGAAGAGTCAATGAGGAAGAACCATTGTGGCTTTTTTATTTAAATATTACTGTGTCTTTTTTTTTTCTTGCAGGTCTTTATAGGCCATTAAAAATAGGGCTTCAAGGCTCTGTGAGAAATGAGTGGCTGATGTCCCTGAGCCAAGGCAGCCTCACCTGTCAGGGATGGTTTAGGTAGTTACATAAGTGTCCCCATAAATCTCCAGTCATGGAGAGTTTAGAGCCTCCATAAGCAATGTACCTCACTGCTTATCTACTCCAACCACCAGAAAGATTTTCCGTATCTGTTGCAATTTTGAACAGGTTACTCTTCTCATTGAGCATTGGAAGAATATTTTTCTTTCCTCTATGAAATTTTGTCATTTTTCGTAACAGGATAAGCCTGGTTCTTCCATGAATTTGATCAGAAATCTGAAAGTCTTCTACTACATTCATATTAGTCTGAATTGTTCTTGAAGTACAATACTCAAAAATCAACATAATCATGTGGAAGATGGTTATTAAAATGAGACTAAAAGCTACATAAGCAAGGAGAGTATTAGAAGTTGATTCATGGATCTAAGAAAAATAACAGAGCCATCTTTCAGTTTTTATTTCACAAGCAGCTTTCCATATGGAAAAAAAAAATGTGGAGTTTTAGCTGTCTTTCCAGCCACCCAACATTGCATCAAAACCATTTAATTTGCTGTTTAAAAAGAACAGTGTGAAAGCTAGGATTTATAAATATGCTACTATTGGTAAACCATTGTATTAGCCCCAAAGCTTCCCTAGATCAACAACTTCAAATAATGCAGCCTTTCTAGTAGGTTGAAATTCAATTACTTGAAAGGGATATAACAGAAAAAGGCTCCTGAAATTGTGAACGCAAAGTGCTTGAAGTAATGAAAACATTCCTGTTGCTTCCTGCCTTACAAAGAACTATACTTACAGCTAATTAATTTTTATCAGTAAGGTGAGAACGTGAGGCACAAGCTTCTCTTTTCCACATATAACTAAAGAGAAGAGCAGCAGATCTCCTTCATTAGCTTGCAGAAAAAAATAATTCTGAGATTTCTTAGCTTCTAAGGAATGAAGAAAAGCAGTGATATGATCTGCATACCTTATGAAGCTGGAGTTTTATAGTTGGTTTTAATTACATGTAGGTGATGACAATAGTATTTGTGGGTCTACTTTCAAAGTGTTTTATTTCACTGGAATGCCATTTCGGTATTTTGCAACATATATCACAATAATGACCTGTAAAAATTATCAGCAAGGGGTTTTTTTTATGCTTAGGTGTAATCAGGTAGGACTAAATCCATTGTTAAAGTTCAGAAAAAGTGGAGTGAACAAAACTTTTTAAATGTTACATCATTATGAACTTTCCAAGTCTCCTTCTGCAATACCAGTGTTTTATGCTAATTTAAGAAAGCCTCAGAACCACTGAAGAGTGTTGACCTGTAGCAGGCAAACATATTTCATTTATAATACATAAAAGATCAGGATTTCCTTTTACAGAAACCTTGTTGAGTACGCAGCTGGGAATAGAATAGTAGCTGATTAAGGTGTTGTTAAAAGACAAACTTTCAAAAGTAGTTTAATTAGAGATTAAAATTATTAGGCTGCAATGAAAAGCACAGTTATTATCCTGAGCTATAAGATTCTTAAAAATATATGAAATTAGGACAATTTCCCTCATGGCAAAACCTGGAGATTCTGAAGCACAATTTCTGTTTTACTCATTAGTTTATCATATCTTTAGTCAAAAAACCTGTTGATAGCAATTGAGCAAATTGTCAAATACAAAGATTAGCCTGAGATATAGTCAGTGAAATTGAAAAGTGGACAGAGAGCAGCTAATACAATAAATCTGGCAGAGATATTTCAGATATAAAGATAATACCTTTTAATTTTTTTCTATCTTGTTAATACTGGATTTAATTGAGAATAACATCACTTGATATTACCAGTTATTTTCAGTAATTTCGAAAACAGCTTCAGAATAAGATTTAACCATCAGGGATTAAGGTGAACATTATGGGGTAAATGCACAAAGCACTTAGAAGCAAAGCAGAATGGAGAAAGCTGATACCAGCTAGCAATCAGAATCAGCAGGCCAGAGAAAGATACACCTTGGGTACTTGTGTGTCCTCAGCAGCCCACAAACTTGTAAAATAAGCAAATCTATTCCTAACTAGTCTATCTTTGTAAAATCTCCTCATTTTAACAATTTCTGCAGAAGTAACTTCTTGCTGGGACTTCACCATATATGCAAGGAACAAAATGCTCACAACACATTCAAGTTTACAGTAGGTGCTAGAGAAAAGTAACACTGCAATTGCAAATCCATTAGGGAATTTTTTTTCCAGTTTCTAATTTGTTGCCACACTTTGTCATTAATGCATTGTTTTGTATTAATACCAAAATACAGTGACACCTCAAATCCACTAGAGCAATTTGTTAAAAACTGCACTTTGAGATATTTGTGAAATCTAGGGTTGAGTAACTGACATTTCCCAACTTAAACCTCTAAAATACAGAAGCAAAACAACTTAAATTCAACAATTCTATATCCAAATTTCAAAAATGGTCTCTGACGTTGTCCGAAATATAAACTTTCTTCAGCACCAAGGAAGTTTGTTTGCTAGGAAGTTGGTTTTTCTGAGATTAAACCTTGGTCAGCATTTTAGTTACCCCTGATGGTGGTTCAGGATAATCAGCTACTTAAGATTGACATTTTGAACATCAGTCTTAAGCAGCAAAGTCCTAACATGGCCCTCCTGAGTTTTTATGTATCAAGATGTTGATATATTCCACATATATATGATATATAACGTGTATGTATATACTATAGACACTACACATACATACATCATGTATAAATAAATATTTATATATAGTGCACCTACAAGGGCCAAAAATATTTTGCAGCTATTGTCAGTTAAGGAAAAGCACAATCACCAGGATTCAACAACCAAGAACTGGATATGCCAAAAGTAAAATATAGTCTGACACAGTAATTGTGCTTTTACTATTTTTACATTTAATAGTGCAAAAAGAAAAAAAAAAGTCAGTAGTTTGCTATTTAAAATAATCGTAATTCTAAAAAATATTTCTGTTCACAGCTAGAAAATGCAGTAGCTGTTTTGCAAACACATGAGGTAAAATACTGAGGCCAAATGATAATGTTAATACTGTTTTTGTGGAACTGAATTATAAAATCAGCAGTTGTTTATAGAACTGAATGAAAAAAGCTTTAAAAGGTGTTTTGCCAAGCACATTGGCAGCATACATGAAGCAAAGATAGTCCATTTGGAGCTCAAGCTGTACAGAAGTCAATGTGTGCTAGTAATTCTCTATGCTGGCTTGTTGGATATGGCACTTTACACTTGGGACACTCAAGAAAACTTTCATCAAGGCAGCTGGAGTGTTTCAGGGGAGGACTTCTGTCATATGTGGTCAGCTTCTTGTCAAATACGTCTTGCAAATCTTGTGATTCCGTATGTCCAGGTTCCTGGAGTTTCTGGAAAAGGAGGAGCTTAACTGTAAGACTGGGGCATGCATGCACAGATCAAATACTGTAGGAAAATATATTAAAGCTTGATGGCAACACAAGCCTGGGGTGTGTTACAGCACTAAGGACTGAGCCCTGTTCACCAGCAACAACTCTTGAGTGGAAGCACATTGCAGCTTTGTCATGGCACAACAGACAAACCTGGGTGACACACTGATACAAAATACAGAGTGCTCCCTGCTCAGCACCCTGACTGTTCTAGAGCTCCTGCTGCAGTGCTCCTGCTCTGTGCTTGCTGCAGATAAAAGCATTGCCTGCCTGCCTGGCACATGGCTCTGCACCTTGGAGAAACAGACATAAAGGAGGGAGGGACACTTACTCAATTGAAATAAGATCCCAAAGAAAGAAGATGTATGTTTATGCAAAATACCTGACTAAATTCACCTGCAAGTTATTCAGTACATACCAGAGGTTCCAGACGGGTTATCTTCTCCTTGGCCTTGCGCAACTCCTTGAGAACATGGTTTAACTCATGCTTCAAGTTCTGGCGATCAAGCTTGCCATTCTCTAAGTCTGTGGTGCATATCTGGATCTGGCAGCCCAACAAAATGAAAAATTAAAATATGAATTGGGAGGAGTGTTTCCTACTTGCATATTTAAAGTCAGATTTGCTCTGCAATAGTATCTTAAAGCGGGATTTAAAGGAAAATTTAAATGAAAAATTAAAAATTGCTATTGCTTTCATATTCACACATGCCCAGTTAAAATCTCCCTTAGCAGAGATGCAGTTTAAAATTACTTTGTTGGAGGGTGTTTCAATTTCAAATAAAGAAAATAGAAAATATGGCAATGCAATTATTTCTGTAGGTATATAAAAAATATAACACAAAACTTTAATTAGGTGATTAGTTTTAGGATGTTTCCTTTGCCTTATCTGAGGCTTTACCTGTTGAACAAATGATTGTGGAGAAAACATCAAGTTTGATCATACCCTCTTATCAGTACAAGGTTACAGAGTTTCTCCTGATGCATCCTGACAGATGTGTCACAATTTTTGAAAGCATCAAGAGATTATGCGGTTGAATATTCATGCCTAGCATCACTTTATTTAATACACTAATCATTCTTAAATGTGAAATTAGTCTAGAAAGACTTTGTGCCCAACACAGATTAAATATCAGCACTTTAGCACATAATTCCATACCTGTTGTTCCAACAGAGTTATTCTTGTGTGTTCTGCCTCCTGTCTCAGCAATGATTTACGGAGAAGTTGCACCTACAAGGCAGATAAACACTTGCAACAACTTCCATATACAATAGTTCATTAAAAAGCTTTAAAAAAAAATCATTTATAATGGGATGGAAGCAAACTCTTACATTCCAATGCCAACAGAAAATGTATGCCTGTTACAGAAGAACCAAGCTCAATTGAAATCACTATTTCCCCAAGGAAAACTCTAGTGAAAAATGATTATTGCACTGTAAAGGGGGAATGCAAGATGATATTACTGTTAAAAAAAGAAACCAAAAACTGAAGCCTCCTAGGTGATTGCCAGAATGCTGACAAAAATACACTCACAAAACCTATGTTTGCACTAACATGATATAATCTTAATAAAAACAAACAGTTCAATTTTTTTTAATATAAGAGAACAAGTTCAAGGGTCAGAAAGTACTGTATTATAGTCATCAAGTAAATGCGTACATTAAAATATCCTCTGATTTCACCATGCACCAACTTTTATCATAATGCTGTTGTTCAACTTAAAAAAAAAACCAACAAAACAAAAAAACCCCACATATTTTAATCACTATTAACCAGTGAGAACCAGCCTGTATTTAGAGAGCTTAACTATTGTTCTGGTTTTGGCCTACTTTGGTGTCTAGTAAATTTTATTCTCTTATTTCAAATATCAGTTGTATTTTAGCTGCCAGGTGACAGCAAATATTAGTGGTATTCCATAGTTAGGAGGATATGATAAAATGAATTTTTAGCTTCCTGTTCTCATTTACTATTAGTCCCAAGGATGAACTATATTAGAATCAATTCAATATTTTCTCCCTTCTCTTCTGTGTCCCTTAAGACTAATGAAAGAAATGAACAAAGCAGTTTCTTGTTTAAACAATTCAGTTTTAACCACAAGGACATGAGTCTATATCTATGTGAAGAACAATTAGCAGAGAGAGGGATAGTCCATTCTGATTAATTATGAATTTTCATCTCTCTTGATTCTTTGGTAATGATCTCAAACCTCCAAATCCACCCACTTACTTGACATAAAAGATCTTCAGACTTTTCTTTTTCTTCTCTGAGCTGTTCTTTGATAGCTTCATTTTCTTGTTTTAGTCTTTGTGCTTTCTCTTTCATTTTATTTTCATTTTCTTGATTCTTCATTTCAGCAACCCGTTGTGATTGCAATAAGGCACTTAAACTCATCATTTCCCCTTGTGTTTCTTCATATGTCTTTTTAAGTTCATCAAGTTCAGATCTCAGCTGGGTTATCGTGCGTCTTTCAATCTTAGGATCACTCTTAGTAGTTACTAACAGCTGGTCATAGTATTCCTGCTTTTCCTCTTGTAGATGACCTTAATGAGTCAAAAATAATTGAGTTAGTAATGTGAAAAAAAAGCCACTTAAAAATCAGAGCACTGAATCTTTAACAGCATTTTAAGGCTTATTAATAGGTGACATAGTAGGCTATTGCACAGCTCAGATTAGAACTAAACTTTGGTTGAAACTACTTTCAGTATTTATAATACATTGAGTCTCCTTGCAAATATAGTTACTGGAAAACACAGTTCTTCTAAGGCCTCATGCATTATACTGACATTATTATGGGAATCTGACCCAAAGACTCTGGATTCCTACTTCCACTTTTAGGCTCTTTAGCTAAGCTCCTGGCATTACTCCCTCCTCCCCAGAGATACCCCTGGGGATGTGATAGATTCTGCTTCAACCTAGTTGACCAAAACCAGACCTTCCACTGTTTTTTGCAGACCATCTTTTCTAAATAGTATGCCATAATTTACTTCTAAATAGCAAATAGAAAGGACTAGGATAGTTCTTTCAATTAAAAATGCTTGCTTCTTGGGTAGCAACTATTGCTTAAACCAGCATTAGAAAACTTCTGCTTGTTGACCCAAGAAAAGTTTAATAAGGAGGAAAAAATTAAGAGGCAGACTGCAAAAATTCAGAAGCAATACAAAATACATCTAGAAGCAGAATGAGGGATGCAGAATTTAATGGACTTTGCTGATTTTTGGCACTGTCAGTTTTGTGACCTTCATACTTTTCCTACTGAAGACTTACCCTAATTCTTTAATTTACTGGGGAGAGTTTCCTGCTTGACTTTTCTCCCTTCCCTCAGCTATGAACTAAGCCTTACCTTTTCATTAGCCCTCCTTTATAGGGCAGTGACATCCTCAGAGACAGGCCAAGTTTTTCCTTGAAAGAGTTCTCACATTTCAACTTGTTTCATAGGTTCTTAGAAACTTGGATTTCTGCTACTGCCTAGCTGCTTGAAGAGAGGTGTAATTTCTTACACCCTGACTTCAGGTCTCCTGGCTGTTCTTGTGAAAAAGCTTTGACTGCAGTAACTCTGGGGTACATTTCCTGGTAAGCTGAGTCTGCCTCCCTCTAAAAATACCATTCATAGATTTCTGAACAGCACCAAAACAAGATTATGATGAGATTTCAGTGTTTCCCAGAAAGATTCAAAGAGCAATACAGAAACCACACCACTGCCCATGAATTACTAATGGCAAGTCTGTGGGTATGCTCTTACTCCACACGATGCTAGTTCTGTTTAGTTAATTTACCTTGCAGGTCAGTTGCAGCATGAATGAAATTAATAATTTGGTAATAAGAAAAGGAAGTCAATGCCTTTTGGTTCTTCTGCTCAATATAGTTTTAATATTATATACTTGAGAGGGAGTGCCTTATTGAGGAACTGCACAGCAAGGAAGTGAGCTGGAGGTGGCCAGATCCTTATTGTGAAACACTGCTTTGGAGAGATGCCAAAACCTATCACAGGCTTTCTTGCCCTGTAACAACTGTTCACGTGAGTAAAGAACATGGCAATCCTGAGTCATTTTTATAATATTTATTTTGAAAAAAGTAAATTAAAAAAAATCTGATCCCACACCTAGCTAGTAAATCCTTAATGCTTCCATTATGTCGACTGAAAGTGTACTTTGAAGGATGGGAGATGTACATCTATTTGCCTCAACACTTTCCACAAACACAGAGGTTGCTAATAGAGTGTCAAGGCTCTTAAAAACCATCTTTGAAGTGGATAACAACAGGAAGTTCTGTTGGTCAAGTAACATAGCTAGATAGCAGGAAGCAGAGAAATATTATTTAACCAAGTTTTACCATTAAGTAACCAAAGTGTTGAGAACAAAGTCTTGATTTTAAGTGTGCTGTAATTCATTTTCAGAAAATTTATTCTATAGATAATTATGGTTTGGGTCACTTGTGGGGGTAAAAATAAAGTTGATACCTTCTGAATTTGATTTAGATTCTTGCTGGCTAACTATTTCTGCCTTCTGCTCGAGTTCAAAGATCCTTCCAAGCAATCCCCTGACGTACGTTTCCCGTTGCTGGTCATACAGTAGCCACTGCTGGTTTTTCTCAAGAGCCTTCACAAAAAGAAACAGAAGAACAACAAAAAAATCTCTGGTAATTAATCAGCTTTTAAAATGATTTGTCTTATGTCTTCAAAATATTAGAAGTTATATATTAGGCAGTTTAAAGATAAGATAGTTGTCTGCTGCAAACTCTTGTAATCTGTACTATAAATAAATAAATAAATACATCTTCATTTGGAAAGTTAGTTCAGGATGCTGAGCATAAGTTAAAACTGCAGCAATGGGAAAATTACTTAACAAAGGCTTTCAAGTCATGCCTAGATTATGAAGAATTAACTTTTCAATCTCAAATATAAAATAAAATATAAAATAACAGACTTTGAAAATGGAATAAAATAAAACTGTATAACTGCAATTTAGTTTGTAAGAACACGGATATGAATTTTTTTAGCTGCTTGGCTCATAGGCTTATTCAGCTTGGATGGGAGCTCAGGAGGTTTCTGATCCAACCTCATGCTATCCCAGGCAATGTCAGGTTTCTAGAGGCTCCTGATTAGTCAGCAACCACTTTGTTTTGATGTTCCAAACAAGGTTTTTCAAAGGTGATAGAAATCTTAATTTTTTTATTTTGCAAGTTTTTGTTTTCTTAAAATTATTGCCTTGTCACAAAATAATTTTAGGGATTATATTTTAGAGAGAAACATACCCTCTGAGGTCCCATACTACCCAAAAATGATGATAATTTACATTCTTCTGCATCTCAATACACATGGTATGTGCTTGAAATGTACAGGAAACTTACATCTTTTAACTGTCTTTCAATTTCTGTGCTGTCTATTGCAGCTTCCTATGGACAAAGAACAGCTTGTTAGTATTGTTGAAAACACATGGCTGAAACAGCAAAGCTACTCCTGTACAACTATTAATCTCACATAAATAGCGTAAGAATATTTTAATAATTAAAACATACATACCTTTTGTGTTTAAAGATCTTTATAGTTTGTTGCTGGTTTTTTTTTTTTTAAGGATCTAAGTTATGTAGAAAGTAATTTCTATATTGAAAATAGACTCTTCTGCAAAATATGGGACAAAGATTTACATGGAATTTATTCCATAAGTCTGCAACTCATAGTTACATTAAAACATTTCCTAAGGAAACCGTAATGTATTTTCTGCTGAACTGCTGCCCTGGAAGTCCTGAAGGGTGTTCCACAAAGAGCTTTTGAAAAATGAAGATATTTAAGTACACAAGGAGAGGTAAATGTTTCTTCTATTTTTGTATCCTCATACATTTGACAATGACCCAGACATACAGGAGCTGTTGGGGAAAGCCAGAGAGGGCGATGCCTCCCTAGGATAACAGGAAGTCTGTAAACATCTGGGAAATCGTGCAGGGCTGTCTGGAAGCATAAGGACAAACTGTCTCCTTTTCTGAGACCTGATCCCCAGTACAGTGAGTATGACTTATGTACATATATGGATAGAAGAGTTCTTGAGATCCATTTAAAACTGGAGAGCAGTTACAGACTCATATTTCTTCCACTCTGACATGTATCTTCTCTGCATGATACAAAGTGGTTATGAAATTGTGTAGGTATAAGCCAGAGGGAACTTCAATGAGAAAAAAAAAGTGTAGATTATTACCCAAATCCAAGCTACATTTTTTCCAACATTTTCCTGTGGTTCTTGGAACATGACTTACAACAGAATTTATTGCTGAAAAATATAGAACTTTGAATGTAATTATTAAACACTTCCTAATAAAAATAGGATTCAGAGACACTGAACTTGTCTCTATGAACATCAGTGTCTTGCCTCAGTAAAAACTTGCCTAAAACTGTGTCATGAAACTGTTGTTTCCATTTCAGAGCTCCTATGCCACCTAGCAGTTTCAAGCAGCATTGCTAGAATTATTTTAAAGTTCTCCAAGACATCCAGTCAAAACATTATTGTCCTCTATTGATAAATCAGTTAAAAACTTAAAAGAAAACTATGGTTTTAAAGTAATACATATTTTTTTGTTTTTTGACAAAATATCATGAAAATCTGTTGACTTAATATAATCATTTTAACACCTCTAAGGAAGTTCAAAGTGTCTTAAAACTTAAAATAAATATATGGCATTTAAAGTGGTATTTCTCAATAAACTCCATTATTAGAAGTACTATATATACACAAGTGTTATCATTCAAAAGTAGTAGATAAAGATATTCTGCTATGTATTTGGCTGTAGCAGAATTTCTAGAAATTGCTCAAATCCCGTGTAGACTGCAGGGAACCAGCACCATCTGCAGGTCAACAGCTGGAAAAGAAAGCCGCCTATTTTTGGGCACCTGTGCCTGAACGACTTCCCTGTGCCCCTCTTAAGAGATACTGCTGCATTTTCCAATGAACATTAGAACAGGGAGGGGGGGTGGAAAACAACTGTGGAATCCTTAATGGACTTGTAAACCCAGCCAAGGATTGGCACCATACCTACTGACCACTTCACATGAGAGGAGAAACTCATTATTCCTGTTCTATCCTGCGTCACATCGAAGAATTTACCATGTGTAAAGTAAAGTACAGAAAGTAAAGACAATTAGTTTTAACAACTGAGACACAAATGAGGATTCGTAAGAGCAGAGAGAAGAAAGCTATTCTCAGGACTGAAGCTGAATTAGGTGAGGAGCTTAGTTTGTCTTTATTAGTGCCCCATGTATCTTATCACTGCTATCTTCTCTCTGTCTAATCACTGAGCACACTGAGTGCTCTGAAAAGGGCACAGTGCCTGCCTAAGCAACAGTGGATCATCCCATGCAGTATCACAAGTCACACTACCTGTGTGTGAACTTGAAGAAGGCACCTTGCAAAACAGCAGGAGAGAATTCCCTCCCCTGCTGTGTTGCCTGAAGTGTGCTCTCTGACTGTTCCTCATTTAGAGTTCAATCTGGATACCATATCAATTCATACCAGAATATTTCAGCATGCAACACAGCTTATAAGAAAATTAAAAAAACATTCTATTTTATAACAGGTATTGGTGCTTAGTGGGCACAAATTCCAATTTGCAATTGTGATATTTCTTCGGTGCTTACCTGGGATGCCTGAGAGGTACTACTGGCTTTGTTCTCAAGGTCCGAGCATTTTTCCATGACTGCAGATAAATTACATTTTAACCGGTTAATTTCTTCTGATAGAGAACAAAGTAAACGTTCTCTCCTTTCTGCTTCCTTTGTTTTTTCCTCTAGTTGATTTTGTAGTAAGGAAACTTCAGTATTCTTGGTTTTGGACCTGAGTTTGTCTTTCAAATTTTGGATTTCTCTGTCCTTCTCACCAAGAAGATGGTTGTATTTTTCTTTTTCTTTCTCAAGGGAAAGTATTTTCTGAATGAAACAGAATAAAAAATAGCAAGTGTCAGTCTATGCATCAAATGCATTAGCAAGTTTACAGTAGTTTGAGATGATCTGAGCAGCAGGGTCTAGTGGAAAGGCTCCCTGCCTGTGGCAGGGGGAAAAGAACTAGGTGATCTTTAAGTTCTCTTCCTACCCAACCCATTCTATGACCTTATGATTCTATGATACTCACTTTCAAAGTTCTCTCTTAGACTTTAATTAACTGAGAAAATTACTTTTAACTCAAAGCAGACAATACAGGAGCGATCATCTAAAATATTTCAAGTGATAGCAAAACCAGTCAGAAATAGATGAAACAAGGAGAGAATGCAAAGAACTGAGTGTCACAGGCTTGGTACGTACTCAGTTTTACATATGAATAAAGATCACTACAGTATATGAGCCTTAAAACAAAAGCAGTACAAGAACTCCAAAACACTTCCAACAAAGAAGTTGGTACTACATTTCTTAGTATATTTCTTAGCATATTTGGTAGCTTTTGGGAAGTGGCAGAGCCTTCTGGCAAACTACAGGACAGTGAGTTACAAAAGAATTATAATAAAGCATTCAGGAGAAGGATCCTGTTTTCTATATTATCTGGCCCTGTAGTTTCAAATTGTGGTTTAGTAGATATTTTTAACATGCACTCTTTTTCCAGTAGGCCTCCAGCACAGGTAATCATTACACAGAATTAGTACTGCATTTAAGATGCCATGGGGTTCTGCATGAACTTCAGATGTGATAGCATTTAATTCTGATGAGAAAGGCTGATGCTGAAATCTTGCATGTTGACATCAAGTCATTAAAAAGAGAAACTGAAAGACACTGAATTTGAATAAGCCTTTTTTAGGGAGTGGTTGAATACCACTGCTCACTGAAATTAAAATAAAGACACCAGTAGCAAACACGATGGTGATTTTCCACCTGTTTTTCTTACTTTATAGGAAACCAGTATTAAGTAACCAATACCAGTAAACAGCAAACACCGACAGACTCAGAAATGCATTAAGGAACTTAGCTAAAACTGTGCATGAGCTGCCCAGCCATAGCTCATCCTTGGCTTAGAACTTCCCAACCAATGTTGTGGCACAGACACATGACAAGCCCTTTTGTTTAAAAAAGTGACCTAGAAATAATAGTATGCCTAGTCTACATTTGTTGTATCCTTTTCTAGAGTCTATCTAAAGTTTCCCCATCCTTCTGGGAAGCCTGACAGCCTGTGACTAGGTCACCTATTAAGTCTTGAACATCTCCCTCTCCAACCACAGGTTTACCTCGAGTGGAACAGTCATACAGATGCTTCAATCCCTTGCAGTGTCTTACTTTCTGCTCTTTAGCTGCAGTGGAAGAATAATGTAGTGACCTGATTACAGTTTCATTCACCTATAGCTGAGTGGGAGCTTGACAGTTTAATTCAAACAAACAGTCCACACTATTTGGCATGTTCTTAATCAAATGTTTGCAAACGTAAAGTTCTTTGCAGGAAGTGCTTAAAATATTTCTCTGAGGCGTGAGGATAGGTCTTAATGCACTAACTGGCACCTCTGGTCTCAAGTCTTTGTATTTAGCAGCCTTGTCAGATGAGTGTGATTTTATTAGCTCAGTTGTCATTGAAAAATATCTGAGAATGAAAGTGTGAAACTAAAAGTTTGTCTAAACTCTCTAACACTACTAAACCAGTCGTGACATCAAAAGTTTTGAGAGGAAAGGTGGGGCTCCTGCTCCCGAGGCCGAGTGCCGTATCCGTGAGACGCGGCCCGCGCTGGCTCGGGGAGAGCCCGGCTCACCTGGAGGAGCCCGCTCCTCTCCGGGTCCGTCGCTTTGCCTGTGGCCATTTCCTCCATGGATTTCCGCGGGGCAGCGCTCTCCTGCTTCCCCTTCTCGAGCCCACTGCCAGCTCTGGAGTTGCCCGACTTTAGGCCCCCCTTGCCAATAATTCGACCAATGGCGGTCTTGGCGTTCATCTTTAGGCGCCTGTACAAACCAAACGAGGCGCTACGGAACAGCGATCCCTTCTAGAGGGCAGGGCGAGGCTCCCGATAGCTGGAGTCGAGCGCAGGCCGCGCGGGCCTTCCCGGATCCCGCGGGGCTCAGAGGGGCCGGAGGGCCGCGAGTCACGGAGCGGGGACACGGCCCAGCGGCGGCTCCGTCCGGCCCCGGCCCGCGCCGCTTCCGGGAGTTTGAATCCCGCGGCTCCGGGCCGTCACTTCCGGGGTTTCCGGACGGTCCCCGCGGGGCGGTGGCGGCAGGGGCGGTGTCCCCTCGTGTCGCCTCCCCCCGGTGTCACCGCCCGGCCGCTGCCGTCCATAGGCGGTGGGGTGCGCCCTGGTGCTCGGGGCGAGACTTCAGGACCCGCTCAGTGTTGTGTCCTCCTTCTTCCCTGCACATGTGTGGTTTTTCTTCTCCAGGAATCCTCTTCATCTACCTCAAATCTAATAATTTTACAAATTACAGGATAGCATAGGCCTCTTGTGACTATGTGGAAACTAGGCTGACCTGCGCTCACTTGTGACCATTTTGTCTCTGCTTGGGGGCGCGGGGACACGTGCGGCAGTGGCAGCGTGAACCTCTCGGGTTTTTGCATCTGTTCACAGCTGAGAGAAACTGACGCTGAGCGCCGGGAGCTCAGAGCTCCTGTGCTTGTCATGTGTTACCTGGCTCATGTTACCGAAGTGTTTGTGCACGTGTTTCTGATAAGACAAAACACTCGTATGCCTCCAAACAATACAGAGGGTCTTGTAATTTCTAATTTATTTTATTTTCTTTTTGCAAGCATTTCCTTAATACTTTTAAATTTTTAGTTATGGATACATATTTCAATAATTCCTCAAGAAATCTACTATATCCAGGGTGTTCCATGAGGAAGCTGCAGTGTGGTTCCAGGATATAACAGGAGGGGGAGGACTTACACTGGTTTTGGGATCATCGCCAGGTTGTGACTAGGCTGGCGCGGAGACAAACCAAAAGCATTTGCGAACAATGAATTTCTAAAAATTAGGGGGAAAAATATAAGCTGACGTGAAATTTCATGTCGTGGTAAGCCGAGAGGCAGGTGTAGTTTAGCTCGAGTTCTAGAGTCGTGCTTAATGTTCGTGTTGCTTAATGCTTATTCTTGCCTTGGTTTCTGACGAGAGATGTGTATCACGCAGTTTAAGAATAAAAGCAGCAACAATAAATGTGAGTTTTGCAGCGTGCCCTTTCTGTTACAGGATTTCACTAGCGAGAGGTCTTTCTGTGCAGCAAGTCAGAACCGGGTGTCAATTTACAGGACTCCTTTTCTTCCAGACCTTTGAGTAGCTAGTCCGTCATAGATCCACCCATAGACCTCCTTTGCTGTAAACCAGTAATTCCCTGCCTCCTCTTCCTGCTAGCATTTCAGTCCAGAAGTTAAGAACTGTGAAACTGAAGATTTAATTCCTTCCGTTGTAGTCAACATTTAGGCAAAGACAGGAAACAATGCTTCGGGTGATTGTGGAATCTGCTACCAATATCCCTAAAACCAAGTTTGGGAAACCAGATCCTATCGTTTCTGTTATTTTTAAAGGTAAGCAAAACTGTCATAAATGTAGTCAGAGAAGAAGTTTTGTAAAAGTTAGTGCCCTTTGTAAGTATTTGAAAATCTGGGAAAACGTTTTCCTAAAATTACATCTGATGTCATTTTAGGTAAGACTTAAATTAAAACGGGAGTTACCTGAATGAAGTTTGAACTGGGTGGAGCACATTGCTCTGTTCTGACCAGCTGTACTTCTGTTTCAGGATCCACATTTTACAAGCTTTTCCAAAGGATTAGCCTGTTGCTTTAAAAAGAAATCTAATTGCATAAATGAACCCATTTTAATTCTGATATCAAAGATTACCTTGTTTTCCCTCTGAAAAATCATTCCTGTCTTGATTACTTTGAAGAGGCACTGCTCACTGTCACACACATACAATAAATTTGTGATATATTGTTGTTACAAGTAGTGTATTGAAAAACAGTAGTAGTATCTCTGAAGGTGTTGATTTTGTTTCAGTTTGCTTTGGGGTTTTTTGATGGTGGTGGTGGAGGTTTTTTTACAAATAGAATTGCACATCAACATTTGGCCTGTTGAGTTTATTTACTTAGAAGATTTTGGAAGGAAACTGTATTTTTCACTTTCATTGCTCATCAGTTATATATGGGAGAAGAAGACTGTGATAAAATTAACATTTATATGTAAAGCTAATTATGTTTTACAGTATACTTTATGTGTTGCCATCATTACCTCACTTGGCTAGGCTACAGGAATTTCTAGTATTGATTTATCTTTAAGGTGCCAAACCCCAAAACCTTTAAGTGATTTTGGATCATGCAGCACATCAGAACAAACTGTGACAAACAGGTGTCTTACCTCCTGGTGTCCTGGTTTCCTAAGTGTGCAATGAAATCCAAGTGTATTTTAAAGTGTGAAAAATCCTTGCAGGAGTTAGTCATCTTTTTTTAAACCAAATCTGAAATCATGACAGCTGTAGGCTGGAAAAGGACAAGACACTGCACATGCAGAATCTTAACTTTAAAATAACAAGTTTTCAGATACATTTATTTCAGCATCAGGAAGATGTGAAATCGTTCCATTTCCTTTAGTTTCCTGCTTTTTTTCAAGGTTTGGTTTTGGTTTTTTCTAACCACCCTGTGTGTTAGAACAAGTGGCAGAGCCTGTCTCAGTAGGTTTTGGAACTTCATAATTCTTAAAATATGATTTAATTGCTCTGCAAAAAGTGAATACACTGTAATTTCTCTGGTTTATTTCACATTCTGCTGCTGCTTAAGTATCAGTTTTCTCTTTCCACTTCCTTGTCTTTCTTTGCTTTCCTGCCAGTTTTGTCTTTCTCAGTTGCCTGAGTTCCAGCAGTTTCAGACTCCAGAGCTGGTTTATGTTTTCCCTTCTTTATGCCTAGTTGTCTGTTTAATCCCTCTTTGTAACTTTTTCTTCCTTCTATGTTCTCTAATGCAGTTAGCTTTTACCTAGTAAATATAAGTTACATATTTTTTATTGCTGGAATTGTTTTCCAGTCCTTCAGTTACCCAAACACAGGAATTGGACAACAGGTATTAAAAGAATTAATTTATATTTATCCTTTATGTACTATAATTGGGATTTTTAATATTCCCAAACATGCTTAACCAGTGGCAGCTTCATAATTGTGACAGGCTTTTAGTAGGATATTTAATTTCTCATTATCCTGCCACTTCTATTTATGTGATTTTACTACATACCAACAGTCTGATTTTTTGCTTCCTGTCCAGAGTGATTCAAGTGGGACAGAAAATACCATGCTTTTACCAGCTACTAAGCAGCTCTGATTTAATTTGTAAGTGGAGTGCCTGGTTACCTAGTGCAAGGGCATAGAGTCATATCTGAAATATGTTTGACATCCAGCTGTTTATGTTTATAGATTTTTTTAATATACACTGCTGGTTCCCCCCTCACCCTCTTAATGTTAAGATAGGAAACCAGTCTTATTTTGGGAAGATTATGTCAAAGGACATTAATCTTTAACTTCAGTCCCTACCCAGTGTAAATCCTGGGGGACATAAAAAATCCCCAACATTTGGGAGTTCTAGACTGGGGAAAACCTCAAGTGTTTGCAGGAGTATGGCCATGGCCCTGCAGCACATTTTCATGTTCTTGTTTGACTCTGGAATATTCTTGGTAAAGTCTTAGTGAACAGTACTCATTTGCCAGAAAATTGCTGTGGAAGATGGCATTTCATTAGAACAGTATTTTTCAAATTTTAATTTACAGGGCCTTTGCTGATGTCAGGTTCAGTAAATTTCAGCCTCCCATGGAAAAACAGTCTTTCAGTCTCAGACCTTTACAGCCATGCTGTGAAGGAAAAGTTCATGATCCTGCAACTGTTGGTATGAAAGTGACTGCAAGTGTTTTATATGTTAAGACATGTAAGTTAATAAGGTTTCATCTATGAATAGAATAGATTTCATCCAATTTTTTAAACTAAGCTGGTTACAGACTAGGCAGTTAATATAATTGTTACAGTGATGTGTATTAGCTGCATATTAGGAAGAAATAGGCAGCTGTTTCTGTCCTGATATAACAGAGGAGTTTTGTGCAAGCATTTCCATTTTTTTCTTTTTTTTTTTTTTCACATTTATGTCCAGTCCAATGGGATGGAACTTTTATTTACTTTAAGAACAGCTCACAGTTCAAAGAGAACTACACCCTGAGAGTAAATGAATATCGCTATCTGGAACTGGGTGCTGTTCTTGCAGAATTATGAATTTGTCACTCAGTGTGAGAAAATTCACTGGTCAAATTGATATAGAAAACTGTTTTTTTAGCCATTTCCTAAACTGACACTAAGTGATAATGATTAAATCAGTATAATTGCTTTGGTTTATTAGATTCTCATCTCAGCATGTAAAAATTGATTCAATTGCTTGTATGTGCAATCAATGCTAGGATATTTAGTGCTTTGATAATTTGTTTTGGCTGTCTCATCCCACTTTATGCAGTAAAAACTGAGGTGAAATGGCATTTAATTTGATTGATCCAACTTGATTTAATTTGTGCTTCATCTAAAAGCTTTTCAGCAGGCCTGCAGTAGTTCAAAGCTATTTTAGTTTATATTTCAGTGTGTGAAAGAAAATGGTTTTAGAGTGTAATTATTCTCTAGAAATAAATTTTCTCTTTTGCAGAGAGTTAAATTATCTAAATGTAATTTCCAGGGTTTTGGAGGTCTGCCATTTGATTCTGCAGTTGCTGCCACCATGCAATTTTAATTCTCCTTTGAGAAAAGTTTTATGGGATATTTAGTTAACTGAAATGTGATTCTTTCTTGAATCTTAGACTTAGGACTGTTGTAAAAGATAATGTTTGCTTCTGCTATTCCCCACCTGCTCATGTTGATTAAAATGCTAGTCATAATAGAAAAAAAAATAAATGGAAACATTGTTTTGCTATACTGTAACCTTTATAATGATGGAACAGTTATTATTTAAACAGCTCTTCTTAATTTTTTTGACACTGAGCCACTACATTGTGATTACAGTAATTTCCACCTGAGAATATTAACTACCATGTTATGAGGTAGTGTAATGCCTCTTTGCCTAGATAAAGCAAATAGTGACTCCTTCTACAGTACCACAGTTACAGGAGTTAGTTTTTAAAGAAATGAGTATAGATTGTTCTACCTGCATCTACAATGATTTATTTCATGGTAGGCCCACACTAAAAATGGTGAGTTACCCCATTGCACAATTTGTCCTGATGTGGTTTAGTCTTGGTTGCTATAGCTGCAATCATTACCAGCAGAGGAAAACAGCCTGAGGACCTGAAACTTTTGTGAGCTCCTGGAATAACTGAGCAATCCACCTCACCCTGCTTGGCAACGGGGATTTTTGATTGGAAGAAGAAAGAGCTTTGCCAAGAGCTTAAACACAAATACCACCACCACCCAGTGCATTAAAATACTGATAAAAGTATGAAAAGGAAGTCAGTAAAGAGACGAGAATATATTCGAACTATTTCCTTGAGGAATGTGAATGTCACACTCTGACTAAACTTCCAACTAAAACCCAGTGTAAGCTGTGCTTCCCAGTGTTTTTTCATCCAACTTCTACACAGATGAATAACAGAAAAAGTTTTTTTTCTCAGTGTAATCTAGAATATGCATATTAGTGGAAACGTAAATCTTTCTGTTGTGAACATGGATAATTCAGAGTGGAAAATTTAGCACCTTGTCAAGAATTGTTCTGACTGTTGTTCAAGCCAGGGCTCACCTAAGAGAGTTACATTTTAGCTCAGACAGGGATCATAGGACTTTTATCCATTAGTTCCATCAGAATCAGGTCTGTGATTTACTATCCTCTTTACAAAGAGCTGTAACTGTTCCTTTTTTCCAGTGAGCAGTGAAAACAACTTTTCATCTTCCAGCTTCTAGAGGGACTTGGACTATCAGTGCCCAAGCCCAGATATCCTGGGATATAGCCAGTTTTGAAAATGCTTTCTCTCCTATTAGAAAGCATTAAGTTGAATTTCTCTCACTAGCTTGTTAATTAGTGCTTTGTTCTGCAAAATGTCAGGCCACAGTATGGTATGTTATGAAAGCACTTTCCTTTGTCCTACAACGTGAGTCAATATCCTGTATGAATTGTAGACAATTCCTGTTACATAAATGGGAGTCAATTCTTGTAATTTGCAGCATGGGCTGACTTTTTCAGTACATCCCACTCTCATCCAATAAAAAGGAGCCACCACAGTCAGCAGCCTGACTAGTGCGTATATGAACTTGCCCGTTTGGCATATCTTTACTCTTGCTTCCCAGGCCTTTGAAACATTTTCCAGGTTAAGTACAGTCATAACTTCAAATAACAAAAATGGAATGATCTTTACTGGAGTCTTTAAAGATGTGGAGTGTGTCTGAAGCTTGGACTTCTTGAGATGGCTGCGGATTTTGGAGATCAGCAGCTGCTTTACACCCTATACCTAAATATGCTTGTTTGTTATGGCTAATATATGCAATCTCTGTTTAAAGAGCTGTGTGTTTGTTTGTGCTCTTTTGTGCTTCTGAGTGTCAAAACACATCCTCCATCAGAGCTATATAAATATATATTGTAACTGAACAGGAAAAATAATGCCAAGCTATGTATAATTTGCACCAACCAACCCCACGTTCTCATGATTTGTAGTTGCCCCAAATGCAAATTTTACCATGAAGTATGGAAAATTTGCAATTTTTGTAATTTTTAGGCCACAGTAAGTTCAGTGAAGTCATATCTGCATCTCTGGAAACCCATTTTTTCAGGAAGGATTACATTTCCTCTTGCATGCATGTGTATTTCTTCTAATATTTGCTCATTTAAACCCGACAGTGCTGACACTGTAAGCATATCTTCTGAAGATTTTTTTTCATGTGATTTTATTCCAGAGCTAAACATTCAAAAATATTTTGTAACTCAGATATAGTAAATGTGTAACACATTTTCTTTACTACTTTCAAAAGTAGTACTTTACTGCTATCGCTTAGAGGTTACTGTTTGGCTTGATGTCTTCCAGTCTTTTAATCTCTTTTATTTTCCATGATTATTGAAGGTGAAGCTAGGGGTCATAAAAGGTTGCAAAACCTAAATATTTATTTTGCTTTTTGGAAATGCATCTAGGTATGATTAAATGAAACAATAAAAAGCCTCAACTACTAAAATCGCCCAGGGGATTCTTGATTGTAAAATATGCAACTTCTGGAAGAGAAAAAAGAATTGGAACATTTGGTTTGAAGTTCAAACCTTCTTTAGAAAAGTGAAAGGAAAAAGGTTTTTTTTAGTGCTTTAGCAAAAACAAATAATCATGCTTTGTTTGTATTTGCAGATGAAAAAAAGAAAACAAAGAAAATTGAAAATGAACTCAATCCTGTTTGGAATGAGGTAATTTTTTAAGAAAATAAATCCTTGCTCATTTTAAGTCAATTTTAAGTCAAATTTAAAGTCAGTTTCAACAGCTGAGCATGTTGTTGGAAAAAGGATTCCGTGCTATGTGTTCTTTCAAGGTGTTAGTAAATGCAGGTGAAAGGATTCAGCTTGAACCGTATACTACAATTCATTAGTAATGTGTTAATATAAAATTAGATGGATAACTGATGAGTTTGTGGCCTGGTTTTGTTCCCACTTTTCTTTTGATCAAAATGATACTGAGCCATTGTTCAGCCACATGTATGGGAACATAATGGGATCATTTATTACATAGCAGGGAAAACCATACAGAATTAAAAGGAACTATATACTGAATGTCTTCATGGTTTATTTGTAGGCCTAGTTTTATGTTGCATCTTCAGTAATATTTTTCTTGGGGAAATGTTTTCTTGGCAGTGTTTTTTCACAACAATAAATGAAAGTTAGATTTTTCTTACATTTTGCAATTGGAATTGTAAAGAAAGAGAACACACAGCTATTTGCTCAAATTCAGTATCAACTGAGTTCAGCCAGTATTGGAGGGGATTAATATCAGATATTATGAATGACAAGACAATATGTATGTTAGTGTGAGGAAGTGGAGCTGCAAAAGAAATGATGGCTCACTATTAAACAATTTAATTGTGCTATTACTGCTAGTAATTAGCAAACCAAATACATGCTATGAGCATTTTTTACTTTACTTCTGCAAATGTAAGCTGTATTTGGTCTCTCACTAAATACAAAATTTATTTCTGAATAATTTTGTTGTATATGCTCCTCTGCTGTTAATTTTTACATAGCTTGTCGTTATAATTTGGGTTTGACTCATGTTTTTTATTGTTATTCAGATTGTTGAATTTGACTTGAAAGGAATTGCTCTGGATAATTCATCTTCCCTAACAATTATTGTGAAGGATTTTGAAACAATTGGACAAAACAAGTATGTTCCTTCTTTCTCTTTCCCTACCCACTCCCACCCCAGTATTAAACACAATTTTCTGTACAGAAATACAAGGGGAAATGGAACTGATAGCTGCTGTTAGCTGTGCTCTCTCTTTTCTGTCAATGCCAAGTAGTGTTCTCGGTTGCTATTCTGTAAGGAAGTATGATCATGTCATCTTCTTCCTTTTTGTTTATGGCAGATCTCATGTGTGTTAGGCAAACATTCATGTTTACTCCCAGCAGCCCAATTCCATTGTTAGCTTTTCTGTAGTATTCTCTGCCTCCTCCAAACATGTGGATTCTGGTTTTTACAATACTCTTTAACAGCTCTGTTGCAAAATCACTATGAATCAAGCCAGTGCCCTCAGGTCTCTCATTCTTGAGATTCCTGCAGGTCAGTTAGGCAGGAATGTATTGCATGCCTCTGACTTTAGGAAGGTCTCGAAACTTGAGATAGGAAAACTTATCAGTAGTCAGAATTTTGTAATGGACTTCGTAATGCATCAGAAAATAAAGGAAACTGATTATCTGAAGCACCTAAAATATTTCACTCTGTACATGGGTTCAAAGTTAAGCAGTCATGTGGTTGGTTTTCTTCAAATTGTATTTGTAAATATAATGTAGACTCATATTTATAACTCTTAACCCCCAGCTTGTGCAAATGCCTGTTTGTTTTGCTTGGGTTTATGCACAGAAAGTTGTTCATACCAAAGCCAGAGTAACACCTTCATTAATGCTCTTTGAAAACAGATCCTCAATAATATCCTCATATTTGCCATGTGTGATGTGTTTAGAAGGGATATTGGCAGGGAAACAGGATGAGGGGGTGAGAAGTGAGAAACGCATGAGCGGGCATCCTTATTGTAACATGGTAATAGGAAATAGAAGCTTGTAGTTCTTTTAAAGACACAAAGCACTGTAACAGCAGAAGAGATTTGATATTTACAAACATTCATATTTAGATGAAAGAGTACATGAAAGGAGGGAATGTGGAATAAGTCTCTCACCTACCAATTGCATGTATGCATAACCTGTATTTCTGTAGAGTTACTGATTCTATTTACTGAGTTGGAGAGAGAATTAGGACTTCCATATCATAGATTTGCTACTTTTTCACAGTATCCTCTTTTAATACTTAAGAAAAAGTCTATAGTTAGATACATGTCTGTAGTGCTGCAGCATTTGAAAACAGTGCTCAGTGGAAGAGTTTGCAAATAACACTCCCATGGTTTGTCTGTGTGCTAGTTCAGGATTGGAAAAGTGAAGCACAATGCCTAACTAAGGTCCTTACTACTGAGAACTATTCTAACGACAGCTTAAGAAACCCAGTGTTTGCTTCTGACATTCACAAATAGACCCATTAACTTGGGAGGTGTATTAGGTGTCTAAGCTAAGAAGAATTTAAGCTGAAATCAACAGTCTTCCCTTTAGAGGTTCATTTTTTAATATTTTTCATTTTAAAATCTAGATTGAATTTTGATTTCGTTTATGAGTGTAAAGAATATGTCTAGGGGCTTCTGTTGCCTGAGAGCAAGCAATGAAAAGGACCTACACCATGTCTTTGGCTTTATTTTGTTTCTTCTGGAGGAAAATAAGCAGTAGGGATTATTGTTGTTACATTCAAGGTAGTGACAACTTTTGCTCAAATGTTCTGCTGCTAACTGTCTATAGGCCAGAAGCAGAGCACTGTGTTTCTCAGCCCAGCCTCCCTCTCTGGCTGCTCACTCACAAAGCTCCTGGCCAATACACACTGTGCTGTTCCACACGCTCTCAGTCCTGACCAGTTCCACACACCTGTCTGTTGCTATGTCCAAGAGGTGACTACAGAACCTGTACTACCTTCTGGAGCAGCAGAGCAGGAGATTGCAATAGAAGACATGATTTGTTCCAGCTCCTAAAAGCTGGTATTGCTGCTCATCCAGTCTGTTTTTAAACATGCAGGAAGAGGAGTACAGTGGATGTTTTTCTGTTTTTACACTGTGCCAAGGCACTGAACTCATTGCTTTGGTATGTTTCTGTAAATTAAGCCTGAAAGAACATTTGGATATTTTTCCATTTCCTTGTTTGCCTGGAGAGAAAACTTACTGCTTCATTTACAGGATCACTAGACTTCTGCAGATGGGTTAATGAGTGCTCTTCATGGTGAAAAGTCACAATAATTGAAAAAGATAAATAAAACAAACCACTGTATACAGACAGAACATCATAGGAATAAACCAGAAGACTTGAATGATTCATGCTTAGTTAGATCTTCCAGCATAAATATGTTTGAAAAGAGAACACATCTGTTTTCTATTACAGCTAATACTGTTTATAGAAAGATTTCAAATTCTCAGAACACTAATCTTTATGCAGTTAAAAAAATCCCCAAAACCCCACAGGAATGTCAGTTGTCCCTGTGAAGTTAAGAGAATGAGCTGGGATTATGTGTTTCCCCATACCCTTTGTGTAGCTAGTAACCTAGTGAGACAGGAAAAACAGATTGGGCACACCCTTTGCTCTAACAGAAAAATGTGGCTACAAATGAACAGTGCAGCAAATTATTTATTCATTACTAAGGATTTCTCATAGTTAAATAATTTCCATATTTTTTAAATCTTCCTACGGCTGTATCCTTTTGTGTGGATTCTTTTCCACAGTGTGATTGTACACAGTTGCAGGATTTCCTTGCTTCCACTGCATGCAAGATCTAGACAGTTTAAGATTCAGTTTTGGGCTTTTCTTCCCTGTTCAAAACAGTATCCATGTTTTGTTTCTTTTTTAAAGTTTGTTCTTGTGAAGAGTATTATCAAATAAGTAAAGATAAAATAGAGGTTTTTCTTAGTAAAAATAATTAAGCATAGAAAGAATAACAGAAGGTGGGAGTTGGGTCTTGCAGCATACTCTATAATGAAATATACCCACTGAGAAAGAAAAGTTAAGTATAGTAATTATAACTGCAGCATAGCATCAAGTTTGTTGATGAAAATCAGAAATATAAACCTTTGCCAAAATAAAACCTTAAAAGTAGATGAAAATAATTTAAATGCTTGACTCCTGAGTAATTTAAACCTTGGGGCTTCCAGTAGAAGTAGCATGTAAGCAGTTAGAGGACATGATAGGCTAAAGAATTTAGTGTAGATTGCTACCTTCAGACCAAGAGGAATAATAAAATGGTTGGTACTGTGAGTTAGCACTTCCTGATCCAGACATGGGTGTGAAGTTTCACTTCACTTGGTTATTTAGGCAGCTAACAGGAAGTGCTAACCGCAGCACTAACGGATTAATTAGCTTTGGCACAAATGCAACTCAGTTTTTAGTAGTTGGTCATCAGGAGTTCACTGATTTCATGCTTATAAACTAGGTATTTTGCTTTGATCACTGTGGGGAAACTGTCATAGGCCTGGTGAGGTTCAAAATCAGCTTCTGAGTAGGGACTTTGCGTTTAATTTTGATATCATCTCCAGTGGTAGACCAGAAAGTTTAAACTGCTTATGGCAGGACAGAGTTTTAGCTTTACTCCTGCAAAGATGGAAAAGTTTGAGAGACCAGACTGATTAGGCATTATATCTGTGGAAGTCTTAGGGATGGCCAAAAAGGTACTTAAACATTTAAGAAACAATACTCATTTGCTTTGGTCTTCTGTTAAAACAGCTGATGAACAGAAGGTCAGAGGGTGCATTAAGCTATTCCAGAGCAGAAACTGTCCCACTTGATAGTGTCAAGAGACTAGTGTGATCTGGAACTAAGTGGGCAAATGTTGATCTGCTCAGGCAGGAGGAAGAAAGCTGAAATAGGTCCAGCAAAGAACAGTGTCCTTTGACAATGAACAGTGGTAGAAAGTCTTTTCAGCTGTGCTGGATGGAAGGGGTTCCTTGTCATCTTGTAAGTCATGACTTCAGATGGAGATCACACACAATCCTGCCTGAAAGTAAAAAGTTTTCAGAGTTCAGAGGAGCCCAGCAACTTCACAGTAGCCATGCAGAGAACCAGGGGTCTAGTTACTGGTCAGAGAGAAGTACAGGAGCAGACCTTGCAGCAAAGCACTGAACATCAATGAACTGGTGATGGACACGATCTTCCAACAGCTCCTGAGATCAGACTTAGCTAACTTAGCCCAAAGATGAGAGACCTGAGAGAAGCATGTCAGAAAAAAGGGTTTCTCTAAGATATGTAAAAAAGTGACAAAGATGATACCTAAGGATGACTTTGAGGCATTCCTTGTTACTTTGGAATGTATTACCTCAGTTGTTGAGTAGCTGTATGATCAAACCCAGACTGAACATAGTCATGGGGAACCTCTTCTAGCTGACTAAGCTTGAGCAGAGGACTGGACTAGATGATCATGAGTGATTCCTTCCAACCTCGTCAGTTCTGTGGTTCTGATAAGGGAGTGGCCAAATCCAGTGAACAGGATGACCATGGGAAAGGCAGAATAGTGCCCAAAACTTAGAATTTGTCTGAATTCTAGAAGTGGACTAAGATAGTTTGTAGACTGAATATTAAATTTCTCAGTCTTTTGAGAGGGGAATAAGGATGGAGACTGTTGTTGCCCAGCATGCTAAAGGAGGGGGAAATAAAGGCATATAAATATAGAGGCAGCTGGTTGCAAGCAAGAAGTCTGTGTAACTGATTCCCTCTTCAGTCTGCTGAAGGTGATCACTATTTTAAAAATGGTTACTAGGCATTCAAATGTGTGCAGTTATCATTTGTACAGGGCAGATGAAGATGTAGAAATGGAAATGTACGGTGGAAAATTTCAAAAGCACTACAGGTGAACAGCAATTCTTGAGTTAATGTCACCAGATAGGAGGGTGTGGTTGCTGAAAACATTCCTTCTTGTGATTTGAGATTACTTTGGGTGGCTTCTGAATTGATTATGCTTTTGAAGTTAAGTCACTCCAGCTCATATCAAATCAAAAGGTCAAGTCTACATAGATTTTTTACAGATGTGCATAGGAAAATATTTTCTTTCTGTAGAATCAGATTTGGCCAAGCTGCTTATGGGTCATCTTGTTGGGTTTTTCCCTTCTATGGCACCTCAAAATATGTAAGTTTCTGCAGCTAAATACAAGTTGTTATGTGTAATACCTGGAAGGTATATTTGCAGGAAATAGATGTTTTGTATTTAGGTATCCTAATGCACTTTGCAAAAAATTAATTTATGTTCTCTTGACTCAGCATTCAAGAATAGCTATAATAGTGCTCTTGCTTCAGGTCAAAAGATACCCTTGCATCCTTAGCTATTCCATGAAAAAGCTCTGTGGCTTTAGGGAACCTCAGTTAAATTCTCTGTGTACAAATCTTTTTTTCCGCTTTGGCAGCAAAGCTGGTATTTTATTTATAATGCATGTTCTTTGAAACATTACAGGGTAATTTTTATATTTTTTTCATTGAAAAAAAAATTTCAGTTATTCCAGTAATCCACTTCGGTATGGGAGTAAACTGCTACTACTACATACCATGGGAATGAAATGCCTTGCCAGGTATCATGAGACCAGTATCACGCTAAGAAATGTTGCCTAAAAAGTACTACTAAAAGTAGTCTCTTGGGTTAAAAATACATACAGTTTTCATTTTTCTGGGAGAGGGTGGGAGTGCAGATGCAGTCCCAAAGTAGACAGAAGTAGCTCAGAAGAGTCTACCGCATGTCAGAGCCGTTTGAAACCTTCCTTTGGTAGACCACTCTAGAACCATTAGAAACATTCTGAGAATTTTGAAGCGAGAGGATGAACCTATTCCAAAATTCAGAGTATGGGCAAGAGAGTAAAATTTTGCGATTCTCTAGTAAGCACATTGATTCCATTTGTTCTGTTTCAGTGTTTTCATTACCAAAGATGTGGATGTGTTTGGTTTTGTGTCTCTTTCTGTGTAGTGCAACAGCTGTTATACCTGGTTTATATTCACTACTTCTCACCAGAGAGTTTGAAAATCTGTGTAGGGAAAGAAATTTTTATATTCTTTAGTTTACCAGTGAGAATTCAGTGGTGGAAATAAGTGACATGACTGTTGAAAGTTATACAGAAGATAGTTTTAAAAATAGGCAAAAAATAATTTCATTTTTTAACATCTGTTAGGTTAAAGCTGTGTCTGCCATAAAGAACACCAACACATTTGAGTGTAATGAAACAGAAATTAAAAATTAGCAATACACAATCATTACATGACATTTGTGATGGTCTTTTGTTGTGCTTTGACTTTTCAAGTAATGGCTCTAGTTACTTGGTCAACTAACAGATGCTAGCAAAAGAAAAAATGGGAACGTCTGTTTGATGTATACTTGCATTCTAATAATGATTTTTATTTAATTTCAGATTAATTGGCAGTGCATCCGTAGCACTTAAAGATCTTGTAGGTAACCAAAGCAGATCTTTTCCCTTCAAACTCATACCTCTACTGAATGAAAGGGGACAAGAAACTGGAGTGAGTGACTTACATTTTCTTGTTTTGCTGTATCCTTAGTCAGAATGCTCCAGCAACAGGGCTAATATCAATTTAATTATAGGAAATTTCTAGCAAAAGCTCCAGACGGAGGAAATTTATAACCAAACATATATGTGTATATGTCTATACAATTTTGTTTTCTCTGTATATATTATGTAATTGTATATATGTGTTATAAATATTATGGGCCACAGAGTATACATGGAAATCATCCTGATGTTGAAAAAGTGCATTTTCTAATTCCATATGCACCTTTATACTTTGAAACAGCTACCTGTGTCATAGCACTGATTCTGGAATGCACATGCTCATACACACATTTGCTGCCAGATCCCTTCAGAGAGTTACACAAGAACCTGCTAAACTTGATTTAGCACATGTTTAGATTTAAATGTGCTTAGTTATTAATTAAGTAGTTTTTGGAACCTGGGACCTTACTGTGTTTGTACAGTGTAGCTGTTAAGGCACTTCATACTGCATTCTAGTACACTTCAATAATGAGAGAAATTTCAGTCTCTCATCAGCTGCAGTTTAATATCATGATTAGTTGGTCACAGGGTTGAGCTTTTTTTGCTGACTCCTCATGTTACTCTGGCAACTAGGAATAATAATGGTTTGTTCAATAATCCAAAACCACAGTCAAGCACAAAAAAGACAATTCTATAATTGGAATGGAAAATGACGTAGTGTTTTTCTTCCAGGATGGAGATATGAACAAGCAATTAGAGAAGCCAGATAGGAAATTTTACTTATGCTTCTGACTTGTTGATGAGACAGTGTTATTTCTCTACTGCCTTTGTTCTTCTGTCTGCAAATTTAGGATGTCACCTTGTCTGCCATGAATATTGTAAAAAAAACTTAACATTTGTAGAACATCTTACATGCTTGTATTGTGACAGATTTTTCTACATATAAACGCAGTGATTCCATTTGTTAGATATTATTCTAGAACCTAGTCCACTAGCTGCAAATTGTGTAATCTTTATTGTTTGTGTATATATATATATATATAGCTTAATAATAGTTTATTAATTTACTAGTAGCTAAACATTTATAAAGCTGTTGTGCCCATGAATAGTGACCTGTTCATGCCCAGTGTTAGAGCAACTTACTCCTTTAAATCAACTGTTTTGAATACTGTGGGCTACATAAAAACCTTTATTTCTCTGTAGGCAACAATCGATTTGGTAGTAGGGTATGAGCCACCAGCTGGACCTGCAAATCCAACTGATCCAGGAGGGACCAGTGCACAGGAAGGTATTTCAGCCTTTTCTCAGAACATTATTGTTAAAAGCTCTAGGAGGTGTTTAAGATAAGGCAAAAAAATGATTCAGCAGCACTGTTCACCAGAAGCAAGCATGTCAAGACTGCCAGGTAGTGATTTTATAGAAATTAAGTATGATTCAGAAGCTAAGTAAAAAAATTGCGTTTCCTGACATAAAGTGGATTTTAGTATAATTTTCTCTATTTGCTTAAAAACTTTTCAAAATGGCTTTTGCTTATAAAAGAAAGGTTTTTGAATGTTCAAGGAAAGAGCAGTTAGCTGCTGCAATTCTAGGGCTGACCAAAAAGTAGAGAAATTCCATCTTCTTTCTTACTTTCAATGTCAGGGAGCTTTGGGAAAAGATTTTTCTTGAATAATTAAAGCTCTTTTCCCTTTTAGAACAATAAAGGTTTGGAAGACACTGTTTTATATTAGGTTGATATTTGACTAGCCAATTAAATACTGTGATCAGTAGGGAATATTCTTTGGTCTTTCTATATATCATATTAACCAGGCTTTTGCTGAGAGTATTTTTGAGATCTGGTTTTCCAGACTCTTAAAAGAACTGTGAAATACAAGCTTTTGCAGTTGATTGGAAAATAATAAGCCTAATATCAAGGCTGTATTTGTGCAGAAAGAAAGAAGTTTAATAAATGTTTTATGTTTGAAGATATGTAAATCAGTTTGACCATTATTTGATGATAGATAACATAAGAAAGAAAAAACTGAAGTCAGGAGTCTTCTGGGGGAAATTTTGATTGCACTGGCTTCTCTCAGAGATTTTCTTTGAGAGTGAAAGGATAAATAACATAAGCACAAAAACTGTGAGTTAAATTACTGCACTTCAAAGTAATTTTATAGAAATGTGGACTTGAAGGCTAAAAATGCCAATTCACTTTTATGAGATTATTTTGATAGCTTTTAAAATGTTTTTTAATTGTAATATACAGATAAAAACAGAAGTTTTTTAGTATTCAGCAACTTCATGAAAATTATTTCAGTGTGAATTATCAAACACACCTTAGTTAGTTATTGTAATTACCAATTTCCCCTGAAATAAAATCACTTTTCCTGAGATAGCTACAGCTCAATTTCAGAAAGTAAAAATTAAGTGCTAGGGTATGTGATCAATTAGCTGCATGGATCCATTCAGGCAAATGCATTTGGAGACATGTTAGAGAGATGAGTGGGTTCTTCTGCTTATAAAATATAGAGTATGTCAGTCTCTCTGGTTTTATACATGTCTTACAAGGACCATGAAGGACTTTTTTATACAAAGTGATCATCAGCCTGTAATTTATGAAGTTAGTATACATTCTGTTTATGTCAACAACCAGAGACACAGCTCATTCTTCCTCTAAATTTTACCATAGTCACTGTCCAGTTAAGAAAAGCTAGGAACAGAAGGAAGTGGCCACTTTTGTGGTCTAAATATTTATGGATCCTGTTATGCAATACTGGAATCTCTAAGTATGATTCAGTATTGTAGTGTCATGTGGTTGTAGAACTGTCTTCCACAGAGGGATGCTGATTTCAGAACTGTCAAAGAGCCTTACTGAAAAGCTTATTCCACACTTAAATGTTGTGGAGAAGGATTCAGTTTTATTTTGGATGACAGACCCTAAATGTATTCATGCATTCAAGATTCTGAACTAAAAAACAATATTGTGCTATAGCCTAGTCTTCCTGATGAGAAACAGTGGGATTCATTCAACAGTTTATTCAACTGGAGTAAAATGAATCCCTTGTGATGAATTGTGAACTAGTTGGGAGATGATAACAGCTCAACTTTGCTTCAATCAGTTGATTTAAAAAGTGCATGGGAATTGTATTAGACACTGCGTCCAGAAGAGACACTGATCTAGAGTTAGTTTGGTTGGGATATAAACTTGTTCTTAAACAGGCTAAAACAACTAGCTTTCAAAACAAGTTGGAAGAATGTAGTTGGCAAAAACATTGTTGATGTGAGCTAATAATAGAATTCTAGTGAAACTCTTAGATATCAGAGTCTCAGTACTGTAACTTTAACAGCAAGCTCTGCTATTTATTTGTTAATTGCACTTTTTTTTTTGCTATATGAGATGGAGAAGATGATGGAGGTTACGAGGAAGGGTTGGATGGCCCAGTTGGTGGTATCACACCAACAGCTCCAAGTGGCACAAAGGAAGCCCAGCTAGCTAAACGCATCACCAAAGGAAAGAAAACACGGAGAATCCTCTCTAACAAACCACAAGATTTTCAGGTACTAGATTTATTAAATATTGCATGTTCCCGTTTTCTGCTGAGCATAACACTGCTCCTTTTACACAGCCTGAGTATAATCTAATGTCAGCCTATCTAATGCACCACAGAGATAATTAGCCTCTTCATTTAAAAGCCAGTATTTCGAAATTATTCTTTGCATGTTCCTGTTACTGAGTTGTCTGGTTTTGTACAGTTCTGACTGAAATATTGATGAACGTTATTTAAAGACATTTCAAACTACTGTAGTAGCTTTAAAAATAAATGGTAAAGGCAAGAGAAAAAACTCTAGAGAAATAACCCTAACTTGTCTTGTAAAATTAGTTACTGTCATAATTAAGCTTGTAAAATCTGGTTCATATCTGTCAGCTACTTCAGGTGTTGGCTAATATTTTTGGTGGTATAATAAGGAATTGTCATCAGGATCACAGATAATACAGAGAATGAATTAATACAAATATTTGGGTTTTTTTTCAGATTCGTGTTAGAATCATTGAAGGTCGTCAGTTGCCTGGAAATAACATAAAACCAGTTGTCAAAGTTCATATTTGTGGTCAGACACACCGGACAAGAATCAAAAGAGGAAATAACCCATTTTTTGATGAAGTAAGTGGTTTAAGAATACCCTAGCTGAAGTGTTGAGGCTATCAAATGTAGAGAAATAGTTAATACAGCCTTCATTATGATTGATTAATAAGAAGTTACTAATATTTATAGGTAATTATGGCTAGTATGCATTATGCCATTCCCAGTCCCTTTCTTTATGTATTCACATCACTGAACACACCTCTGTCATGGACAGTCCTAGCAGATAAAACTATCTAGAAGGAAGTCAGACTTCATATGAGACATAAAGAATATTTTCTTTGGTGCATGGGCCGTGTGACAGAATCACTTTGAATAGTTGTGTGCAGGTTATAAAAATCACAGAAAAAGGAATTAGAAATCATTGTAGACCTCTATGGTGTGTGCAGACAAGTGCTAGGTGCAGTGCCATAGAACTGCCACAGAATCTGGAAATGTCACTGCCATGGTACTCATGATTTGTAAAAACACAATTAGATTTCTCTGTTCAGATGGGGGGTTTGTACATCAAACACACTGAAATCCAGGAGAGAATTCAAAGCCACCTAAGGGACACAAGAATGATCCCGTAGCTGGAAGACTAATGTTGCAAAACTAAAGTGTATTAGAGAAAATGCTGAGGATAACTCTCCTTGTCTGGGCATGTGTGGAAAATTCAGAAGATTTTGGAACTGCGTGGCAAGCATGTTTAACACATACAGGCAAGACCAAGGAATTTATAAAACTTTTAAACTCAAACTAAGCTGTAGGTAGCAGCCAAGGTTATGAAGCCGGGAAAAAATAGGGAGGGCAGAAATAGGTTGCACTTATATTGAAACAATTCCTTGGCAGTCTCAGTGTCCATAGTAGTCTAAAACTGGAATAGAGGGACCATGCTTACATACCCTTCCATTTTTTTTGTATGAAATACTGACTGGAATATAGCTGGGATCAAAGACCAAGCTTAGTGAGGCATGATCTATTATGAAAACAAGCTAATAAACAACATATCTATCCTCATGATATCAAGCTATCAGATTTATTACTATGGCCTTGAATTTCAAAAATTCAAATCATTACAATCACTGTCACCACTAGCCCTAAAATAGGCCTCTTTGACAACTACAACAGAGATGGTTAGACCAGGATTTAGTGTTCTGGCAAATGTTATTCCCCTGAGAAAAATATGAAATTCAGAGCAAGGGGCTGCTGGAAGTTTGCAGCACAGTTATGCTGACTGGGTTTGTTAAAATTGAAATTGTGAATGTGTTGTCTGTGTTGTACTGAGTCAATTTACTAAATTCAGTTTTTCATTCTGCACTAGATTACTATACTAGGTGTCCAGAAAGGAGGTGGGGTAAAAGCACTATATCAGGCATGCTTGGCATGCCTCTTAAAATAATGCTTTTGCATTTTATATTCAGGTAATTATGTGTTTATCGTTTTGAGACAGGTTATTTTTGTTTGCTTTTTACATGACAGATATTTTTCTACAATGTGCACATGACTCCTCTAGAGCTGCTTGATGAAACAGTTAGCATTCGGGTAAGAAAAAAACCAGTGCATATTCACAAGGCTGCTGGATACCTGTAGCATCCTCTGGCCATTTCACCAGGTTGTTTAGGAACATTCCTGTTTCATGCTCCTCTTGTCTTTTTAGGTGTATGATTCTCACTCCCTACGAGCAGACTGTCTAATGGGTGAATTTAAGGTGGGTATGAAGTAAGCTCCATATCCAGACTAAATTAAATAAAATGGGAGAAAATTTTTAAGTACTAGCTTTAAATGTTTAAATTTATACTTCTTTGCCATGGGGTCAAAGAGCTGATGATATCTTGCTTCTCAAGCTAGAGACCATTTTCTCAAAGCACTAGTAAGCAGGGTTTTTTTATTTGAGTAGAAGACTATTGTTAAAGAAATTTGTGGTTTATATACCAAGTTCTCTAATTTGCATCCAGGTAATTTTTCTTCTTTTGTGGTCAGGTGATTATTTGGTATGAGGCAGGGTTTGAAGAGATAATTTTATTAAGAAGCTAATAGGCAGCATAGTGATTTGTGTGGTGGC